>NC_053395.1:129015065-129747657 GCF_905171765.1 Bufo bufo | reverse complement strand
GCCGAAAGCCAAAATAGTGGACCAGTCATGAAGTGGGGAAGGGTGGGAACAGCATGAGAAGTCCACAGAGTGGACCTATGACATAGTGGTGAGGTGGCAGCAGCATGAGGATACCACACAGTGGCCCAATGACAGGGTCTGGAGGTGGAAGCAGTATGAGGAGGCCACCGAGTGGCACAATGACAGAGTCTGGAGGTGGCGGCAATATGAGGAGGCCACTAAGTGGCACAGTAACCGAGTCTGGAGTTGGCAGCAGTATGAGGAGGCCACCGAGTGGCACAATGACCGAGTCTGGAGGTGGCAGCAGCATGAGTAGGCCAAAGAGTGGCACAATGACTGAGTCTGGAGGTGGCAGCAACATGAGTAGGCCACAGATCCTCAGATCATCATCAATATCAGTGTTACATTGGAAGTACATGTCCGTCGCTATTAAGAACATTATTTATTGAGCTACTACTACTACATTTCTGCTGCCACCACTTCCCTACCTTTCCTTGCTGTGTGCAGTTACATGGCTGATTCTAATTGTAATCAGCTTCTGCTATAAGTGCTGCTCTGCCCACTCACTCCATGCCAGAGCTTAGGTTACTAGGTGTCTAGTTAACCAGTTAAGGTGTGCTATTCTGTTTGTCTGCCATGTACCAAACTTCTGACTTTTTACTGACTCTGATACTCTTCTGCTTGCTCTGACCTGAGATTAATTTCTCTTATGCACATGAACTCTACTGCCACTGACTTTGATTATGCTCTGGATAGGCACAAATTCTACCTGCCCTGAATGTGGTCTGTTTCCTGACTTCGGATGTCACCTAATCCTTGGTCCTTCGGTCAACTGCCAACTATACTGGGACTAATCCAGGAGGTTAGCGGCCTGTTTTGGATTCCTGCAGTGAAGTCCACATCCCTGTACAGAGGTTAAAAGGTGAATACCAGGGGACTGCCAGGACAACGTCTGCTCCAATGTCTGTAACAGTCCTATCAGTGGGTTCTAACTCTCGGCACACTGCTGATCGACTGTTTGAAGGGGTCACATTGCTCAATGTTCTTCACTTCAATGTATACCTGCACACTTTCTACACTGTTGTGGTGGTGCAGGGCAATTAGAGGTTCTCGACCATTCATGTAATGGAAGAATATGCTGTAATGATCCTGCTCCACTGCTACAATGGTAAACATTGAAGAAGACACTTTCAAGTGAATGGTACAAGCATTTGTAATTACACTGCACCACCGCTACAAGAGATGAGCGCACAGTCTCTTCAAACATTTGATCGGAAGTCGGATCCCCACCCATCTGACCTAGATGACCTATCCGGAGGATTAAAATTCAGAGCTTTATCATAGTCAATGCAAACATGGACCATCCTCCATAAAATTTTGTTACGCATTTCAACCAAATGTGATCTTACTCATAGTTAAAGGGGTTTTACCATCTTGCATGATTCATCCTCTCCTGCAGCCTGATCTGCTGTTCACTTCCTGCGGTTCTTGCTTGTCTGGGGGGCGGGCTTAGGCAGTTTGCTGATCGGCGCCACGCCTCCTTATGACATCACCCCCATTCTGCTCGTTCATGAGCTACCGTAGTATGAGTCATCAGCCTGTCAGTGGTGATGTTGCCCCACCAATCAGAGATCACCTTTCATCTCTCTCTCTGAACGTCTTCTTGCTTCAGGGCAGTCTCCGATGTCCAAGCTGCAAACAGAGCATGCGCGGCTCTGTTTTAGACGCAGCCATCGGAATAAAGCTTTGCGCATGCCGCGGGCCTCCCGGCGGCGTGCACATTGATATAATCAATGAGCAGGATGGCCAGGGAAAGAAGTGCTTCTTCTGCCAAGCGCGGCCCATGGAATCGCCCGAGAAGCGGTGGCCGTAACTAGGGGGAACCAAAGTCTAACACTGGGTAGGATGGAAGTAATTTTATCAAGAAAGGTTGGAATTTGCTAATAGATCATATTTGCAAAAATGATCACGGGCACATCAGTAACAAATTAAACTATGATGATTGTGATGGGAATACCCCTTTAAGATAAATAAATTCTATGATTAAAATCACCTTTAAAAGAAACGTGAATTTTATGTAGGATGATGTCCATGTTTGCATGACTACAATAAAGTGCCAAATCTTAATCAATCCACATTCAGAGTGCTGGTGATTTTTTGTTACTGTGCATTGCTGATCTCTAAAGCTTTCTCACAATCGGGGATTTATAATTGCGGACCAGATGAGCTGACACTGGCTTTGTGAGTCAACCTACTTTTTGTATAAGTAAGCTAAGATGTATATTTCCTACTGTGCATGTCTGTCACTTGGCTTCAAAGGGATATTTCCAAGGTATGTAAACATATTTTTCTTGCAGTCTACGCTCACTAAGCTAAAAAAAAAGGATTTTATTAAAATTACTGTAGATTAGCAGCTGCTTACTCTCCTCAGGTAGCAGACAAAGGCTAATAACTGATAAGGCATTCCCATGTTTCTTTGGAAAATGAAAAATGAAAAATATAATATGTAGCTTTTTTAACATGTCATATCATGTATGTCCTGGTAGAAAAAGCTCACAAATACTAAAGATATTCCCACTGCCATGAACTGGCAAATAAAAACACCAGCTATGAAAGGTTTGAATGTAATTTTCTTCCCCTCCAGGGTAGAAAAAACTCACGATCATCGTAATACATGCATTTGATCACGAAAACTGGAGAAGATGCAGCAGAGGTGATTTTTTTGCTAAGTATCTGGACGCTGTATTGTTTGTGTATTCTATAACTGAGTGAATTGGTGTAATGGGTTGCAGTCCTAAGTAAGCCCATAAACATCACAATGTTTTTTATTTCCTATGCAGTACATACTGCAGAAGAGAAAACGCCTTACACAATTGGAAATTAACTTCTTCTCAATATGTTGGAGCACTATATCACACCCACTTATCTCAGGAGGCCTGGTACTTTTTCCTAAGACTTTTTATTTAGTTTCCTATCCATTATTGCTTGGATTTTGTTTTCTGTTAAAAGCATCCGGTGCTGCTTCACTGCCATGGATGAAGGGTGCAAAGTTCCTCTATAACCAACCCCAATAACTAATGCTAGCCTCAGGGGTTATTTTCTGTTACTTTCATCCATAGAAAGCTTAACTTGAAGCCCCAGAGCTTCAAGTTTTTAGCAGGCCCTCAAAGATCACATACCGTTTTATAGCACTGTCTTACACATGGCAGAAGGGCCATTAGGCTGCCAGGGTTCACTTCAATTTTTGCACCCCTAGCTACTCTCCTGCATCTCTTTGTAGCCTTTGCATCTGAAATACTGTACAGTACTTGCTAAAACAATGAACACTGCTTAATACGCTAGTTATTCCCACAAGAAGTCCTACTGCAATATGTCAAGTTCCTGCCTTTCTTTCAAAGAGCTAGTTTTTCTACATGTATCCTATTTTTAGACTTGAGATAATGGGAAAACTCTGATATATTTGGTCTAGAGTCTAGACAGTGTGAGACTTAAGAGTATGAAAGTTTAAATCAGTAGTAAGGAGGGGTATGATTTGGTTGATCTGGTTGTTATTGGAAGCTCGGCAGAAGTAGCAGGTGCCAATTTCTGCATGTGATTCTCTGATGAGCACCATTTCACAGTGCTGTAGTTCTGAGACTTGGTGATCATTAGCTGGGTGACACTACTGTGATTTGTAGGTTAACATTCTCTTTAACTTTCTGGGATAACTTTACCCAAGGTCATGGCTAAAATATAAGTTAATGAGTGGTTACTCATGCAGCAATGATTGTTAAGGTGTCCCTGACACCTTAAAATATCCTCCTATCGGCACTTAGAGAATTCGCGAAGATATGGAATATAGTGCTATATATTCGTAATCACGATTTTTTTTTTCATCAGTAACCTCCCTTCTTGCTTGTGGGCCAATGAGAAGGCTGTAATATCTTTGTCAGAGCTTACCAACATCCCTAGCAACCAATAGGAACGTTACCTACCCCTTACTATATACAGTGCTGCCCATAATTATTCATACCCCTGGCAAATTTTGACTTAAAATTACTTTTATTCAACCAGCAAGTAATTTTTTGACGGGAAATGACATAGGTGTCTCCCAAAAGAAAATAAGACGATGTACAAGAGGCATTATTATGAAAAAAAAAAACATTTCTCAGCTTTTATTTACATTTGAGCAAAAAATACAAGATGTTCCGCACTGTGGAATGGGAGCTATGCTGCAGTTAAAAGCTCCATCCACCACACAATGCGTGGAGCTGTGCAGTATCGGCGCCAACTTCTGTCACCAAATAGATTTCAGCGGAGATCTTCAAGCAAGATGACTTCGGCTGGCCCGCTGTGGGCAAATGGAGGCAGTCAGTATGATTTTTTTTTAGTTTCTTACACTATTATAGGTTAAATCGATTCACTACCATTAGGCACGAGGAAATTCGGCTTCGCAGCTAATCAAATTTATCCTAAAATTCAAATCTAATTCCACTTCGTTGGATTCAATTCGCTCAACACTAACTGTGATGTTGGGCTTATGAGAAAATGTTCTTTGATGACTGGTACGTTATGTTACTTTACTAGTCATTCTGAAGAGTAAAATTTACCCGACCTTTCTGATGACTAATATATTATTCTTCTACAATGTCTAGAAAAATGGAAAGCAGCTCCATCTCTGAATACATTTCAGGTATGTTGTGTGTACTGACAATGCAGCATTAATTGACAGCACATCGCATATGGAGTCAGTTACAGTGGCAGCAAAATGACTTATGTAGCACTCAGACTTTTTAAGTGCCTCTTTTGTGCTTCTGCATTAATGAATTTCTATTATTTCCCAGTCTCCTCGTGGCTCTGCTTGTTGTTCCCTCATATTATGCCCTCACTTTTCTCTTTGGTTTTGTATTGTTATACCGTGCTGAAGTTCATTGTGAAGGACTCTATTCAGATTACAGCAGCATTGTCTCCACATCCAGCAGCAGCGCCAAGATGGGAAATAGGCCAGGGATTTTTTTTTTTCATTAATGAAATGGGTATAAGTGCCTCTAACAAGAAGGAAGGAGCGTGGCTGAGAGATAGGAACAAAGCAGGGGAAGAGAAATGACTAAAGACGAATTTATGAGAAAGAAGCGCATATGTATTAGGGGGCCAAACACCTGCAATGGTTTCACCTACAGAAAGATCTGCAGAATATGGATTCACACTATGAAACTGCGGGATGGATGGTTTAATGGGAAAACCGGTATTTGCATAAGGTGTTGTACATCAAACGTACCAAAATCAGTGGAGGTTGAAAGGCACGTATATAGAATTTGACAAATACCCCAATAAAGGAAATGCAATATCAACACAAAAATCACATCTAAAGCCAATCAAGGAACATGATTTATTGGCCTTTGAATTTTTTAAATAATGTTATCTAGACTGCTTGGTGCCAACTAATTGCTTGTAATTACAAATGAATTTCAATTACAAGAGGCTTTGTATTGATTTTTTGTTTTTCTTCCAGTTATAGAAGCTTTTAAGGAGAAGTAAATGATACTAAAATTTCAAAAGTGAGAACAGAAATCTTAAATGTTCAAAAAACTATATGTGAGGTGAAAGGAAATGGTGCAATGGACTGGATGGGTATCTTCCCTCGTGAAGTTCCCTTTTTGAAAGAAGAGTGGGCAAACACAGATTAAATACAATTCTAACAGTTCAACCTTTACCAAACACACATATAAATTTAAATATACATTTTTGGATATATCATTGGAGGACTTTTTCTGGTGGGACGATGGGGGTCATTTATTAAGACCGGTGTTTTAGACGCCAATCTTAATAAGCCCTTTAGCTGGCGGTGGATCTGCTGAAGTTATGCATAGGGGCTGGCCTCTCCATAACTTTGGCATATCCAGCACCAATTCTAAATTTAATCCAGATTCCTTGCTTTCTTACATTTAGTCCATTTTCTATGTCTAAAACAGGCGTAGAAAATGATCAATGAGACAGGACTGCTGGCCCGTCCCCTTTCCCGCCCATGCCACAGCCACTTTTTTAGACCTGGCGTGAGCAGGGAAAAGTCACACTGCAAAAGATGTGCCGCAATTTGTTCTAGAAATACGCTTAATATAGTTAATGACCCCTATGTGTATGTTCCGGAACCATCAGATGTTTCGTCACTGTTGCTCCTCCTCCCCTCTCACAGCATACACTCTCATACATAGACTAAGTCAGAGACACTGCAGCTGCATCCTCCTTTCCCCTAGCTATTATTTTATTGTTTTGTTCCCAGACAGATTATTTGTTGACTGAGGACGTTTCTTGCTATTTTCAGAGCTCCTGCAGGCAGTCAAAGAGGAGCTTTGGGCTGCTGGAATGTGAGGAATATGCCATATTCCCAAAGTAATATAACTTTCATACCATCATCTTTACTACATAATTCAAGCAAATATAATAAAGATAAGTACACTGCTGTAGATGAAGTATAATATTAGAAGTTTGCAAATTAAATCTATACAGTTGTAGTCAAATATCAGTGGATCAATTTGCCTATGCCTATTTTAAGATTTCTATTGCCAGTTTCAGTCATGCAAAGTCAATGGCAAATTGTTTTGCTGCAGTAATGCACATCAACCCACAAACTGCTCAATGGAAACCTGCCAAATGGACCTTCTCATCTCTATCTGGGACATTTAGTTCTGTCTCTCCTGGCAAGCTACAATTCAGCTAACAGAATCTGAGAACAGTCCAGTGGTTCTGTAACAAGCAGATAAATGCTACCCACTGTTTCATTCTAAGAGGTTTTAAGATTTCCAATAATAAAGATTAATCTGCAAATCATTGAGAAGTGAGAAATGGAGAGAGGAGCAAGAAAATGGTAGAGGAGAACTGTGAGGAAATTAATGGAACAAGAAGTATGAGGGGAACGCAGAAAAATCAGGTTAATTAAATGTATTGAGGGCAAAATTTGTTAAACTCTCTGTGTGTTTATGTGTAGGGCTGGTGATTTAAATAAAATGTGCATAATCCACTATGTATTGCACTAATAATGTGTTCAAAGAGCAGCCTTCTGCTTTAGTATTGTGTTCCATGGAGTTTATTTCTGGTGCTGCATCGTGTCCCCTTTTTAGAACTTCGTGCCCCATGGCGTCTTTTCATATTTTATAAGAAAACGTGTACCTAAAAGTGCTCCTGTAGCTTAATATATTTTGAGCTCATAATGCTTAAAGTTAATAATTCAGATTGAAGAAAACACAAACTCGGGATGCTAGAAGCTGCACAATGCAAAAGCTTTGGAAGAATGGACAGCGACCTTGCTGAGCTGTAGTGGGAAGTAGGACACATTTTTTTATTAAATAGTCTTTCCTCATGTAGAGCTGTTAATCCCTTCATTGCCAAGCAGGGCCCCTAACATGAGAAGCCGAGCTTTCATCCCACATAACTTAACCTGCTAATGTAATAGGTAGCATCCCGTGGCTCTGTTTAATCTGTATTAGCTGTCTCTGTTAATGAGGATGGTTTGAATAGAGACTTTGGCGTACGAGGGTTTGATGGAAACTTTTATATTTAAATTATGAGCGAGAATAAATGTAATCCTAATATTATTCCCACATTGGCTATTTAAAGTCAATTGCTTTAAATACAAAATTAAAACTATAATCCATGCCATTTGTGTGTAATTTAGAATTCAAATAACTGTAATGTTTAAATTAGTTTAAACCTGGTTTGGGGCCACTAAACTAGCAGCATGCAATTACGCAGCTGGAGTTTAGGGTCACAAGGCTGCCCATAACAAACCATCCATCTCTGCAACAGCAAGTAAATGAAAAACGAATTACTGAGTGAAGAGTCCAGGACTCTTCTGCACCAGCATGGGCACTGCACCAATGAAGCTGAGGATGTTAAACTATATCTCGCTTCACTGCACAGGTGCCCAAAGTACAGTGCGTGTGAAAATCGTTGTAACATCCTGGTCTTCATCGGGGCAGTTCATAACAATGATTCAATTGAAGAAGAGTCCCAGACTCTTTTACTGGTGAGGCTACTTTCCAATTTGCGGCACTGTGATCTGGCCGCCAGCAGCAAATGGCGGGAATGGGCCGGACACAAACCGCAGCATGCAGCAGTTTCTGTCTGGCCTATTCTCTGCATATTTGCCAGATTGTTAATTATTAATGGGGCCATCGGGCACTCCGGTTGCACACGATAGTGCCAGGTCCAGAGATTTCCGGCAGGCTGTTCTCTGCCGGAACAGCCTGCCAGAATCCATGCTGCAGATGTGAAATTAGCCTAATTTTGTATTTTGTTTTCTTTCTTTTGCAAAGACAGATATGTATGATTTAGGAAAATTTGTGTTTTAGTAGCCCCAAACCAGGTGACAGGTTCCTTGTGAAAGCAGTAGGTTCCATCCCAGCCGTAGGTCTAATGACCGAAGATAATGGCATCATAGGTATATAGTAAAGGAAATCTGTCACCAGTTTCTGTCACCCTGATTAAAACAATGGGAATGGGTCATTTACTATTGACCCAGTCATTTTCTTAAAATCACTTTTGAGCAGGTTCAGTGTGAGCTGAGCATGGAGCCTACTAAATACAGTGCACAAGTTCAGAGGTCCTGATCTTCATGAGCTCCTCTAGCCTCTCGTGGATGATTGACAGCTCTCTTCCAGACCCAGAAGCTCTTGCACTACATTGAGTAACCTCTAGCGTTAGGCTCGCTCAGGAGCTACTCAATTGTTATCTTAAGAAAACTACTGGATCAGAAGAAGTAATTGACCCAACGTTTTCATCAGGGTCTCTGTCACCAGTTTATGTTGCCCTTAGATATGGCAGCATAAAACTAATGATAGATTCACCTTAAAGGGGTTGTCCCACAAAAATATTCTACAGTTTTCAAACCAGAACCTTGCTCTGAATACTTTTGTAATTGCAATTAATACATTAAAAATGTATTGTAGCTACTGAGTTATTGAATTAAATATATCTGTATAGCACCACCTGCTGTTTGTTCTTTTCTTATTTCTTTGTCCGGCTCAATGAGAAGGCCGCACATGCTCAGTTTCATCCTTCTACTGCCTCCTGAGCTGTGATAGGAAGAGAGCTGCAGTAGAGTGCACACGCCCCCTTAGCTGAAGCAGAAAAGACACTCCCCTTGAGCTGTCTGAATGATATAAATTTAGCTTAGACATAAATGGTTCTAGCTTTGTTAGAAAGAGATTGTCACGTACTATATGATGTCTGAATTTTGTTTTTTCACATTAGTCATGGGATAATCCCTCTAAACCCATGCCTAAATAAACACCCAAATCTGACAATTAATTATTGCCCCATGGTTGTGTCTATGGCCTCCTTTACACATCAGCTCCCATGTATCAAATACAGTTGAGAGAAACAATGGTCTTGTCGCCCATGGCAACAAGGTCAATTTTAATACCATTCACTTGACAAGCCCTTAATCTAGATGCTACGCCCCCTCCACATATATCTGATGATTCAGTTCAGTTCAAGCTTCAGTTCCCCTCCGGCATTTTCTATTTCATGTTGGAGGGTAACTGAAGCTGGAACTGATCCCATAGTTTTCTATGGGCTTGTTCTCATACATCCGGCACATCATTTATGCCGGATGCCATATAGCGCCAGACAGAAAAACGCTGCATGCTCAGTTTTTCAGTCTAATATCAGTCTGACATTATCAGTGGATAGAGACTTGATCAGCATGTTTGCACCTACTAATATATGTGTGCACTAGTTTGGACTATGACATATCAACAGCACCGGGACGGATGCACGTAATCTATAGCATGGCACAATTTCCTCTTTGCAGACATTTATCAAACTGGTATAAAGTAGAACTGGCTTAGTTGCCCATAGCAACCAATCAGATTCCACCTTTCAAGCTGTCAAAAATGAAAGGTGGAATCTGATTGGTTGCTATGGGCAACTAAGCCAGTTCTACTTTACACCAGTTTAATACATGACCCCCATAATTCATTCCATTTAGGAACAGAAGGTTTCAGTCTCTTTTCTTGGCTCTCTGTGTCACTTCTAACTTTGGTCTGCTGTCTTGCACCGACATTGCTGCTCCAGTGACACAGAAATGTACTTTTCCCCTTCTGAGACCTGCATATGACGACTGCATTTTCCTGTTTACATCCACGTCGGAAGTCTAATATCTGCTCGATATTCCCTCTACTTTTTGCCAATACCCAGGACTTATTATTGTATGTAATGTTTTTACTGTATTTTAAGCAATATTAATTTGTGTTCCATGCTTCCATCTGTAGACAGAATGATATTTTCTGTAGTTAATATAGTAAAGATTTGCACATTGAAGTATTTTCTGCTAATGAGATTTGAAATATATGACTGATGTTTTGTGGCACAGGATTCATAAATTTCTCTAATTAGCATTTTGCATTTTCACATGTATTAGGTGAGTCGGTGCTCTGTCTTTTATATTAGCCAATTTAGTAGGGGCTTTTAGTCATGCATCACTTTTTAGACTAATGGACATAATACAATATATCCAAATACATTATTTATTTACAGCGGGAGACTGCGCTGCCGCCTTCATCTTCTTTCAGAGAGAAATGTTGAAATACATTATAATTTTGGTTTCATACACACATCAGTGCCAAGTGCGAAGACCTGTGCGGCTGTAAATAGAGTGATTATGGGGTCCTCCTATCAGCCCTATAAGCACTATGAGGGTCATTTATTAAAAAGAAATATGCCTATATTAGGTGTATTTCTGGCACAGATTGTGGAGCAAAGGTACTTTGAGGTGCAATCTGCGACTTCTCCCCACTCCCGTCAGGCCTAAAACAGTGGGCGTGACGGGGGAGGGGATGGGCAGGATTTTCTACGCCCTTTTTAGGCGTAGATAATGGTCTAAATGTAAGACAGAAAGGAAGCTGTCTTACATTTGGAAGCGGCGGTGGATCCACCAAAGTTATGCAGAGGTCAGCGCCTCTACATAAGTTTGGCAGAGACAGCGCCAGCGCAGGGCCTTATTAAGACGGGTGTCTAAAACGCTGGTCTTAATATACACTCACCTAAAGAATTATTAGGAACACCATACTAATACGGTGTTGGACCCCCTTTTGCCTTCAGAACTGCCTTTATTCTTCGTGGCATTGATTCAACAAGGTGCTGATAGCATTCTTTAGAAATGTTGGCCCATATTGATAGGATAGCATCTTGCAGTTGATGGAGATTTGAGGGATGCACATCCAGGACACGAAGCTCCCGTTCCACCACATCCCAAAGATGCTCTATTGGGTTGAGATCTGGTGACTGTGGGGGCCATTTTAGTACAGTGAACTCATTGTTATGTTCAAGAAACCAATTTGAAATGATTCGAGCTTTGTGACATGGTGCATTATCCTGCTGGAAGTAGCCATCAGAGGATGGATACATGTTCTCATTCTGTTTACGCCAAATTCGGACTCTACCATTTGATTGTCTCAACAGAAATCGAGACTCATCAGACCAGGCAACATTTTTCTAGTCTTCAACAGTCCAATTTTGGTGAGCTCGTGCAAATTGTAGCCTCTTTTTCCTATTTGTAGTGGAGATAAATGGTACCTGGTGGGGTCTTCTGCTGTTGTAGCCCATCCGCCTCAAGGTTGTGTGTGTTATGGCTTCACAAATGCTTTGCTGCATACCTCGGTTGTAACGAGTGGTTATTTCAGTCAACGTTGCTCTTCTATCAGCTTGAATCAGTCGGCCCATTCTCCTCTGACCTCTAGCATCCACAAGGCATTTTTGCCCACAGGACTGCCGCATACTGGATGTTTTTCCCTTTTCACACCATTCTTTGTAAACCCCAGAAATGGTTGTGCGTGAAAATCCCAGTAACTGAGCAGATTGTGAAATACTCAGACTGGCCCGTCTGGCACCAACAACCATGCCACGCTCAAAATTGCTTAAATCACCTTTCTTTCCCATTCTGACATTCAGTTTGGAGTTCAGGAGATTGTCTTGACCAGGACCACATCCCTAAATGCATTGAAGCAACTGCCATGTGATTGGTTGACTAGATAATTGCATTAATGAGAAATAGAACAGGTGTTCCTAATAATTCTTTAGGTGAGTGTATGTGCCCTTATCTGTGTAATTATTGTATATAGAGACATCATATTCCTCCTAGGGGACAATATCTCCATATTTCAGTATGTAATGTTGCATGCTTTATTTTTTTTCTTACAGATTGTCACATAAAACCCAACATATTTTAATATATTCCAAATATGGAACCCATAAACATTTATGAGCCCAGAAGAAAATAGTTTTAGCCACACATAGATTGACAAAATATTTGGCTACTCCTCCTTTTTCTGGAAGACTCCTAGACTTTCTGGGAGATTTGGCAAGTGCAAATAAAGATCCACCTTTTAATTCTATGACATTTTAAGATCTCAAATTCTGTTTTCTATCTTTATTGTGGTCAAAGTTCTTTCTTCGTGAAACAGACAATGGAGTAACTTCAATGAAGGCAGACCACGTAACTGTTACGACGCTGAACTTTTCTTCCCGATGTGAAAACACGTCAGTTTCATGCAGCCACTACTAGGGGGAGCTGAGTACAAAGAGAAAACTACAGCTTCCTTTGTAGGCAATGATAACTGTATGAACTCCTATGCACTAAGCTCCCCATAGTGGTAGCTGCAGGGAGACAGCTTTGGAAAACATGACATGAAGCAGGAGATGTATCAGTTGATTGGTTGAAATACGTTAAGAAATCACCTTATTTTTGAAGCACTGGTTCCACTTTTTCTGACATAGAAGTTGTATGAAGTGGTTAAGGTTGAGGGCACCTTTCTTAATCACAATTTTTTTTATTTTTTATTTTGTCCACTTAATAAAAAAGATTGAAAAATGTGTCAGCAACCTATGCGTTACACTTACATTCTGCATTGCGTACAGGTGTTTGATGCACACATACTGGGAAAGCTGGTGGGGCAGAAGGCCCATACTAAGCTATGGGGCCTGATGAAATCTGTGGAGGCCCTGGAAGCAGACTACAAATCCTCTACATAAACATAGACTGATTTAAAACATCACATTCTGTCTAGAAGTTTGAACATTGGGGGGAGGTTCATCTCCCTTGCGCCAGAAAAATGGCTTTAAAAAGTTGCAAGTCGTGTGTTTGTGACTTTTTGAAAGCAAATTTTTTGGGGGAAAAAGTGTTGCAACTGCCTCTTTTTATGCTCCTCTTGCCACTTTTCCAAAAGGGAGCATGGCAAGGGCAAGAAAGGGGCGTTGCCAACATCCAAAACAAATTTATCTCCCTTTACGGCAGTTTTTTGGTTCAAATGAAGCCAGAAGTCTACGGCAGCTCTGAGCTGTGGTAGATTTATGTTTAGGAACACACACTGCAGGAGCATGCACCTAATTTATTATCATTAATTAGATGCATCCTCCGACAGCGATGGGGATATCAAGACCAGCGCAGAAAGTGCAAGTCTTAATAAATCTCCCCCATTGTATTAACATTATGCAATAAGCTCTTAAGCACCCCCTAGTGGTCACTGCAGGAAACCAGAATTTTATTGTTTAGGTTTACATCTATACAGGGGATTGGAAGTCTTTATTAGAAAAAAAAAAAGGAGCTCAGACCAACTTAAGAATACATTCAGAAACTAATCAACACCGAGATTTTCAGTATAGGTTAAAAATAAAAAACATTGCTTGTGCTGTTGATTTTATAATATCATCAGCGGCCCAATGATTACATTGGGTAAAAATGACTTTCAGATAAGTGCTTTTGAGCTGCGAAGGAAGAAGTTTGGGAAGCACCGCAGTGCACTACATTCTCAAGCTCCCCTAGTGTCTTGAGAATGAGAAAGTTATATTCAATCAAAGCACTCCCCTGTGTGCAAATAATAGGCTGACAAACGAGTCTCACTTTGACTCTATACTTGCAGTTTCTCACATACAATTCAGCCGCCATTCATTGGTATTATGATCAAGCTTATGAGGAAAAAGTTACTTACGCTTCAGAAGTATCTTCAATATATTTGTAGCTTTATTCTTCTTGATACGAGGCATATATGGCTCACAGGCACTTTTTGTCCAAAGGACGCTGAGCTGTACCACACTAGTTCATGCGCCACATTTCGGGGACCACGCCCCCTTACTCATGCGTGAACAGCAGGTGTAACTAGCAGGCCTAAATGCTCAATACCGTGGGTGGGGTCTATTGAGCATTGAGCAATATATTCTGTACACTACAGCATACTGTACTGTATATACTAATTTTGAAAAACCATGTACAGCGATGCAAACTTTTACAATATTCTTTACATGAGTAGGTCTTGACTTGTCGTAAAAATGTTTTACCTACATGAATCATCATTATATCCACCCAATGAATTATTGATAGCATTTCACTGTGTCCATTTGCCATATAATGAAAGGCAATCCTGTAATGCATTTGCTTTGCAATGCATTTACATATTTTAATATTACCTTGGCTAAATTGTATGACACAGAGCACAGCTCTGTCATGGTGCTAGAAATTTTCCAGTAACTTCATTGAGAAGTGCTTCTTTCCATTATTTAGATGATGTGCCTCAATGGTTCTCATTGTGGAGAAACTTGAACAAATCTACACACTGACAGATGCTTCAAAATTCCTGGCAGGAGTGGGAACGGCCTGTCTCATGGCTCAGTTCCTATTTCTGGAGCAGTGCTAGGGAGTTCTACCATCAGTAATAAAAGTGTGCACAGGATATCTATACGTTGCTCTGAGCAAAGTATATTCTTAACTGTACTTCACTTAACCTATGGGGAAAATAGCTGCCATCAACAAAATGGGACAGATTTGCACGTGCAAGATAATTGCAGCAATATAGAAGTGCAAGTTACACCATGTCACACAAGTGAATTCACTTCTACTACATTAAAGCCTCTTTCCCATGGGTGTGTGCCCCGTTGCCGTATTGCGGACCGCATTTGCGGATCCGCAATACACGGGTGCCGTTCTGTGGGCATTCCGCATCACTAATGCGGACCCATTCACTTCAATGGGTCCTCAAATCCAGAGATGCGGAATGGTGCAGAACGGAACCACGGAACGGAACCCTTACGGAAGCACTACGGAGTGATTCCGTGGGGTTTTGTCCCGTACTTACGTTCCACAAAAAGATAGAACATGTCCTATCTTTTTGCGGAACGGCCGGATCGCGGACCTATTCAAGTGAATGGGTCCGCCATCCGCTGCGGCTGCCTTATGGACTCTGCTCGTGCATTGCGGCCCGCATTGTGCGGGCTGCAGCACGACCACGGGGTGCACACGCCCGTGGGAAAGAGGCTTAAAGTGGATATAGTAGAGCTAGGTTTTAGGCTGTGAGCCCATGTGCGCCGCTGCTCTGCTCGGGGGTTACTCCACTCTCCCTTCTGTCCCGGGCAGGTGCAGGCGTCCCTCCACTTTCCCTGTGTGTATTGGAGTTAGAGTACTTTCACTCTTGCGGCCGAGAATTCCAGCAGGCAGTTCTGTCGCCGGCAATCCGGACGCAAATGGATGCATTTCTCAGACGGATCTGGATGCGGATCCGTCCGACAAATGCATTGCAATACCGTATCCGTCTTTCCGGTTGTCATCTGGAAAAACGGATCCGGTATTTTTTTTTTCACAGATATAAAGGTCTGCGCATCCGCGGACCGGAAAAACGGATCTGTCAATGTGGAAATTTTAATGCCGGCACTAATACATTTTAATGGAAATTAATGCAATGAATTCACCTTACGCATTGCACCCGCACTGAATCCGGACCCATTCACTTTAATGGGGCTGTTCAGATGAGCAGTGATTTTCACGCATCACTTGTGCGTTGCATTAAAATCGTAGCATGTTCTATCCTTCTATCTTCATTCAGCAGGACCTGCGCTGACGTCACCGCACTCACCACGTGGTGAGTGCCATTACTTCATCAAAGGTTCTTTTGCAGGTCCTGAAAGAAGAAGAAAGAAGATTATACTGGCTGCGCGAACATGAGGATGAGGTGAGTTATTTTTATTACTTTTTTTAACCCCTCAAGCCACATTTTAGTAAGCATTCTGTATTAAGAATGTTATTATTTTCCCTTGTAACCATGTTATAAGGAAAAATAATAAAATCTACAGAACACCTAATCCAAACCCAAACTTCAGTGAAGAAGTCCGGGTCTGGGTACCACATTGAGTTTATTATCACGCGCGTGAAAAAACGCATTGCACCCGCGCAATAAAAACTGAACAACGCAACACAATCGCAGTCAAAACTGACTGAAATTGTGTGCACACTCACGCGGGTTTCCCGTGATGCACACGAGACGCATCCGGAGCAAATCCGGGACGCCCGTGTGAAAGAGGCCTTAGTCTTACAAACAAGGAACGGATAAAAAAAAAATCCAGAATGCTTCTTAGAGCTGGTCTACACATTGTGCATCTTTTGAACTACCCAATTTTGGCATGTCTGGCTAACCATTTAATGTATATGGTGGCTCCTGACTTTCCCCCCATTGGCTGATGTTGCAGGAGATAAGGATCGGGTGTGTTTGATTCAGTTGCCCAGTCCTTATGTTAATGGTGAGATAAGCTTAGGACAGAGGATTCTGGTGGCGATTTTCTCCCCATTCCCTACATGATTTTTTGTAACCTTTTCCTGCCTGATGAGCATCAACAACTCTTCTTCTAAGATCCCCAGAAATCTCTTTTGTTATCGTACCATGATACACGTTCACAAACGTGTTGTGCAAATCAGACTTTGATAGATCCCTGTTCTTTAAATAAAACAGATCTCAGACTCACACCTAATTGGCATCTGATTGAATGAAAACACCAGACTCTAATTTAACCTTCAAATAATCTTAAAGGTTTGCATACTTTTACTAGTCACAGTCATGTGATACTTGGATCATTGTCCTCCAAAAATAAATGACCAAGTTTAGTGTTTTTGTCACATTTGTTTGATTTGGTTACCTTTATCCAATTTTAGAATTTGTGTGAAAATCTGATATAATTTTAGGTCAAAATTTATGCAGATATATAGAAAATCAGAAGGGTTTTACAAACTTTCAAGCACCAAGGTGATCTGTATATTCTGCTCCATTATCGCTGAGCTTTTAATCCAACTGAGAAGATGCTTTTGAATTATAAAAAAATAAAACATTTTAAATAAAACAAGCATGATACAGGTTGAGCCCCCTGTGCAACCACAGGCATTGCACTCCAGTGCAGCTTTTGTAATGATGGTATAAAGAGTGAATGTCTTCTCTACTCTTTCTTTTTAATAATAGTCCTGCCTGGCATTGTATTAAATATATTTATTAGTTGCATTGTCCAGTAAAGTGATAAAATAGATGAATGAACCTGTTTCCCCACAGTACAGATAAACATAAAGTTTCTGAACTATTTAACATTAGGGAAATACAAAAAGACTTGTAGAATATTTCCTACCTGCATTATCTGAGATATAATGCTGGTAGGCAAAGAAATGTTGCAGTTCAGAGAATTCAAATGGATTTCTCAAGGCCAATAATGAAATAAATTAGTTTTTAGCTATTTACAGCTGAATCAAATGGCACTTCACATCATTGATGTGTATTGGAGCACTTTAACTAATGGCTTATAGAACAAATCATGTCTCAACACAAAGCGACCAGAGTCAAAATGAATGTGGTTAGTGTTGAAGTTTTTGACATCTGTCAAAAATCTATCTGTGACCAAAGAAATTCTTCCTTACTTGTCCTTTCATGGTCAGCATCAAATGTTCTCTCCTACCATAACAACAGAAGAGAACAGAATGTTATTCTAATATGTCTTATTTAGTATCTACCTATAATACGTAGCATGGGACATCATGATATCAGACTTCATTTTAAGGGATTTGCCCATCTTACATGTCAGATAGGTGCAGGTACCACCTACTATCTCCCCTTTACTGCTATGGGAATTCTAAAAATAGCCAAGCTAGCACACTTGGCTATTTTTGAAAGTTCCATAGCAGTGAATGGACAGCACACTGTGCATGCATGGCCATCTATCCATTTACCTCTAGTAGACTGCTCAAATGACAGCAAAATTTTGTAGAAATCCGAGTACAAATTTTTAGTAGTTCGATTTGGGTGCATCGAATCAGTACGAGAAACAGAAAGAAAATATGGGTCCTAGCATGCACAAAATTTCTTGCCAGTTGGAGTACTTTTGATTCGGGTAGAATCACTTTGGACACAAATCTATTCACCTGATTCAAAGGATTGGAATTCAATTCATTTGTCTCTAGTTTTCATTCCTTCTTTACATACAATATATGTTAAATGGGTTCTATCTATCTTCAGGATAGATTACCAATATGAGACTAGTGGGGGTACGACTCCCTGCACCCCCGCCAATCAGCTGTTGATGAAGCCGCAGCACTCACTGAAGCTCCTCCTCACAGCATGCCAAGCACATCACCATCCATTGGATAACGGCTGTGGTTGATATTGCAGCTCAGCCCCTATCACCTGAATGGGACTGAGCTGTGCCTAGGCGATGTGACCATTTAAAGTGACATCACATGGCCTAGGAAGAGGGCTAAGCTCTCACCTGAGTTCCATAGCCTCTTCATTCAGTTGACTGGCTACGATGGTGAGTGCCATGGAAGTTCTTTCATCTATCTGGAAATACAGTATAGGTTTGCCTTTGATGTTATCTGGATTGATGGCATTCATTTTTACAAAATGTTGCTCATAGATAGGGATGAGCGAACTTGAAGTTTTCAAGTTCGGGTTCAGGTTGTGGCTGAATTCCGTTATGGATTTCATTCTCACAGACAGAACTCCTGCATAACGGAAACCGGACAGATCCGTTATGCTGCCCATAGACTTCTATTATGACACAATGCAAAATGCAATGCCTCTTAAAGTCTTCCGTTTGGCAGTCCATCCTAGAATTCTGTTATGTTTCGTGACAACTGAATCCATAATGGAATTCGGCCACAACCCAAACC
Source organism: Bufo bufo (assembly GCF_905171765.1). NCBI lineage: Eukaryota > Metazoa > Chordata > Amphibia > Anura > Bufonidae > Bufo > Bufo bufo. The sequence goes on along the minus strand of NC_053395.1, from coordinate 129,728,714 downwards.
CAAACTTGAAAACTTCAAGTTCGCTCATCCCTACTGATTATGCATTATACCCATGTATCATTAGGGAAAGGTTAAGTCGAAATGTTCATGACTACTCAATTTCTTCATCTGAATGACAGAATTCCAATTAGTATATTATTTCAGATCAAATAAACTGCCAGGGTAAATTGTGTAAAGGGCGCTTCACGCTGCCAGATGTTCGGGCAGATTATCACTAACGAATGTTCGTACGGACATTCATTAGCGATAATCTGCCTATGTAAACTTGCCACAGTTTCGATTGTTTATTGGGTAATAGATTGTTGGTGCAGTCACCTAAATCATCATTTGCTGGTAGAAGAACAGTACTTTCCTCCTGGCAAACAATGATTCTGTATGGAGATGAGCAATGACATTAGCGATCATTCCTTCGCATACAGTGGAGGAGATTGCTGCATATAAGCAAGCAATTTTTAAGAAAGAACGCTTCCTTCCCAACAATTGCTTGCTACATCAGGACGTGGAAAGGGTACTTTAGCATTTAGCAGGTTTTATTGGCATATATACACAGAAATCTTTGTGACATTAATTGTCCTTTCGAGGGGTCCACCTGCCCTCATCAGTATTGGTGTCAGCTCTAAGTTATAGGATTTAATCTTTATTTTGTTCATTCACCCTAACTGAAATTTGTGAAACAATTATATTATTGGGTGAGTTAAATTAAATTGAAGCAGCTGATTGCATTACTGAAAAGAATTATATTACCCATATAGCTGTTCACAGGTCACTGTAAGTGAATTAAAGGATCGGAGATAGATACGAGCGAGGAAGACTTTCATTACTGAGTCAATTAATATCCCTCAGCTTCAGTTCAGAGCCTGTCTTGGATTAGCAGGGGGTTTTCAAGGTCAGGATTCAGGTGCCTCTTTGTTTGGAAATGTGCAAATGGTTCAGAATGTTAAACTCTATAGGGGTGCATTTATGTAAAGTAGATATGGACCTGAATATGACACCTTTTTTCAAACCCCAGAGGGTGCAACATAATGTCAAAGAAAAATCTAAAAACAAATGAAGGCAATTTCTATCATATAAGAGTGACACGAGTAAAACTGTACAGTTATGGCAAAATTTTTTGAGACTAACACAAATTTTGGTTTTCATCAAGATTTGATGCTTTAGTTTTTATGGTGCCAATTTGCATTAACTCTAGATTGTTATGAAGAGTGATCAAATGAATAGTAATTAATTGCAAAGTTACTCCATGCCGTGAAAATTGCACAATCAAAAAAATATATATTTTCACAGCATTTTAACCCTGCCACAAAATAACCTGCTAATGATGTTAGCAGGTTATTTTGTGATCTTCTCGTTAGCTCAGGATAAAGTGCTAATGAAGACAAGGCAGCTGCTATCACTCTGTCAAGCTGATTAAATTAGAAAAGCAGACTGGTTGCTTTAAAAGCAGGGGGTGTTTAAAATGTTGTCTTCTTCTGTTAACCATGGTTACCTGTGAGAAAACACATGCAGTCATCATTGCTTTACATCAAAAGGGCTTTACAGGTAGGGATGAGCGAACCCGAACTGTATAGTTCGGGTTCGTACCGAATTTTGGGGTGTCCGTGACACGGACCCGAACCCGAACATTTTCGTAAAAGTCCGGGTTCGGGTTCGGTGTTCGGCGCTTTCTTGGCGCTTTTTGAAAGGCTGCAAAGCAGCCAATCAACAAGCGTCATACTACTTGGCCCAAGAGGCCATCACAGCCATGCCTACTATTGGCATGGCTGTGATTGGCCAGTGCACCATGTGACCCAGCCTCTATTTAAGCTGGAGTCACGTAGCGCCGCACGTCACTCTGCTATGATCAGTATAGGGAGAGGTTGCAGCTGCGACGTTAGGGCGAGATTAGGCAGATTAACTCCTCCAAAAGACTTCATTCTGTGATCGATCTGCAGCTGTGGATCATTGAAGTGCTATTATTGACTTGCTCACTTTTTTGAGGCTGCCCAGAGCGTTTTTAGATCACTTTTTTTCTGGGGTGATCGGCGGCCATTTTGTGACTTGTGTATTTAACCATCGATAGTGTGGTTATTTTGTGCTATATCCTACATCAGCTGCAGGCTGAGCCTGTGTCACCGAAGTGCATTTAACCATCAACAGTCTGGTTATTTTTTGGCCATATACTACATCAGCTGCAGGCTGAGCCTGTGTCACCCAAGTGCATTTAACCATCAACAGTCTGATTATTTTTTGGCCATATACTACATCAGCTGCAGGCTGAGCCTGTGTCACCCAAGTGTATTTAACCATCGATAGTGTGGTTATTTTGTGCTATATCCTACATCAGCTGCAGGCTGAGCCTGTGTCACCCAAGTGCATTTAACCATCAACAGTCTGATTATTTTTTTGCCATATACTACATCTGGTGCAGGCTGAGCCTGTGTCACCCAAGTGCATTTAACCATCAACAGTCTGATTATTTTTTGGCCATATACTACATCTGGTGCAGGCTGAGCCTGTGTCACCCAGCGCCTAAAAAATAGACCTGACATTTCTATTCAACCAAATCTGTACTGTATTAGCTGGTCAAGTTATTTGTATTGACCGTAAAAGCACACTTTTTTTTCTGGGTTGAAAAAGCATTCCCAAATTTGCCATTCTCAAAATAACTAGTTTCTGGTATTTGAGGCCTACTTGAAATCTATCCCAAAAAGAAAATCTTACATTGAAGGTATTGATAGTGTCATTCAGAAAAACCTAAGACACACGCTAGCGTGCTGATAGAAGTGTGATTCTGTGATTAAACCTATACCTGTCACACAGCGCAAAAAAAAACAGGTCTCACATCTCTATTCAACCAAATCTGCACTGTTTGAGCTGGTCAAGTTATTTGTAGTGACCGTAAAAGAAGACTTTTTGTTCTGGGTTGAAAAAGCATTCCCAAATTTGCCATTCTCAAAATTGTGGTGAACGGGAACAATAAGGAAAACATCTAATAAGGGACGCGGACGCGGACGTGGACATGGTCGTGGTGGTGTTAGTGGACCCTCTGGTGCTGGGAGAGGACGTGGCCATTTTTCCACAGCCACACGTCCTAGTGAACCAACTACCTCAGGTCCCAGTAGCCAGCAGAATTTACAGCGATATTTGGTGGGGCCCAATGCTGTTCTAAGGATGGTAAGGCCTGAGCAGGTACAGGCATTAGTCAATTGGGTGGCCGACAGTGGATCCAGCACGTTCACATTATCTCCCACCCAGTCTTCTGCAGAAAGCGCACAGATGGCGCATGAAAACCAAGCCCATCGGTCTGTCACATCACCCCCATGCATATCAGGGAAACTGTCTGAGCCTCAAGTTATGCAGCAGTCTCTTATGCTGTTTGAAGACTCTGCTGCCAGGGTTTCCCAAGGGCATCCACCTAGCCCTTCCCCAGGGGTGGAAGAGATAGAATGCACTAACGCACAACCACTTATTTGTCCTGATGATGAGGACATGGGAATACCACCTCAGCACGTCTCTGATGATGACGAAACACAGGTGCCAACTGCTGCGTCTTTCTGCAGTGTGCAGACTGAACAGGAGGTCAGGGATCAAGACTGGGTGGAAGACGATGCAGGGGACGATGAGATCCTAGACTCCACATGGAATGAAGGTCGTGCCACTGACTTTCACAGTTCGGAGGAAGAGGCAGTGGTGAGACCGAGCCAACAGCGTAGCAAAAGAGGGAGCAGTGGGCAAAATCAGAACACCCGCCGCCAAGAGACTCCGCCTGCTACTGACCGCCGCCATCTGGGACCGAGCACCCCAAAGGCAGCTTCAAGGAGTTCCCTGGCATGGCACTTCTTCAAACAATGTGCTGACGACAAGACCCAAGTGGTTTGCACGCTGTGCCATTAGAGCCTGAAGCGAGGCATTAACGTTCTGAACCTTAGCACAACCTGCATGACCAGGCACCTGCATGCAAAGCATGAACTGCAGTGGAGTAAACACCTTAAAAACAAGGAAGTCACTCAGGCTCCCCCTGCTACCTCTTCTGCTGCTGCCGCCTCGGCCTCTTCTGCTGCTGCCGCCGCCTCGGCCTCTTCTGCTGCTGCTGCCGCCGCCTCGGCCTCTTCCTCTGCCTCTGGAGGAACGTTGGCACCTGCCGCCCAGCAAACATGGGATGTACCACCAACACCACCACCTGCGTCACCAAGCATCTCAACCATGTCACACGGCAGCGTTCAGCTCTCCATCTCACAAACATTTGAGAGAAAGCGTAAATTCCCACCTAGCCACCCTCGATCCCTGGCCCTGAATGCCAGCATTTCTAAACTACTGGCCTATGAAATGCTGTCATTTAGGCTGGTGGACGCACACAGCTTCAAACAGCTCATGTCACTTGCTGTCCCACAGTATGTTGTTCCCAGCCGCCACTACTTCTCCAAGAGAGCCGTGCCTTCCCTGCACAAACAAGTGTCCAATAAAATCAAGTGTGCACTGCGCAACGCCATCTGTGGCAAGGTCCACCTAACCACAGATACGTGGACCAGTAAGCACGGCCAGGGACGCTATATCTCCCTAACTGCACACTGGGTAAATGTAGTGGCGGCTGGGCTCCAGGCGGAGAGCTGTTTGGCGCACGTCCTTCCGCCGCCAAGGATCGCAGGGCAACATTCTTTGCCTCCTGTCTCCTCCTCCTCCTACTCAGCTTCCTCCTCCTCTTCTTCCACCTGCTCATCCAGTCAGCCACACACCTTCACCACCAACTTCAGCACAGCACGGGGTAAACGTCAGCAGGCCATTCTGAAACTCATATGTTTGGGGGACAGGCCCCACACCGCACAGGAGTTGTGGCGGGGTATAGAACAACAGACCGACGAGTGGTTGCTGCCGGTGAGCCTCAAGCCCAGCCTGGTGGTGTGCGATAATGGGCGAAATCTCGTTGCAGCTCTTGGCCTACCTGGATTGACGCACATCCCTTGCCTGGCGCATGTGCTGAATTTGGTGGTGCAGAAGTTCATTCGCAACTACCCCGACATGTCAGAGCTGCTGCATAAAGTGCGGGCCGTCTGTTCGCGCTTCCGGCGTTCACACCCTGCCGCTGCTTGCCTGTCTGCGCTACAGCGTAACTTCGGCCTTCCCGCTCACCGCCTCATATGCGACGTACCCACCAGGTGGAACTCCACCTTGCATATGCTGGACAGACTGTGCGAGCAGCAGCAGGCCATAGTGGAGTTTCAGCTGCAGCACGCACGGGTCAGTCGCACTGCGGATCAGACACACTTCACCACCAATGACTGGGCCTCCATGCGAGACCTGTGTGCCCTGTTGCGTTGTTTCGAGTACTCCACCAACATGGCCAGTGGCGATGACGCCGTTATCAGCGTTACAATACCACTTCTATGTCTCCTTGAGAAAACACTTAGGGCGATGATGGAAGAGGAGGTGGCCCAGGAGGAAGAGGGGTCATTTTTAGCACTTTCAGGCCAGTCTCTTCGATGTGACTCAGAGGGAGGTTTTTTGCAACACCAGAGGCCAGGTACAAATGTGGCCAGACAGGGCCCACTACTGGAGGACGAGGAGGACGAGGATGAGGAGGAGGTGGAGGAGGATGAGGATGAAGCATGTTCACAGCGGGGTGGCACCCAAAGCAGCTCGGGTCCATCACTGGTGCGTGGCTGGGGGGAAACTCAGGACGATGACGATACGCCTCCCACAGAGGACAGCTTGTCCTTACCTCTGGGCAGCCTGGCACACATGAGCGACTACATGCTGCAGTGCCTGCGCAACGACAGCAGAGTTGCCCACATTTTAACGTGTGCGGACTACTGGGTTGCCACCCTGCTGGATCCCCGGTACAAAGACAATGTGCCCACCTTACTTCCTACACTGGAGCGTGATAGGAAGATGCGCGAGTACAAGCGCACGTTGGTAGACGCGCTACTGAGAGCATTCCCAAATGTCACAGGGGAACCAGTGGAAGCCCAAGGCGAAGGCAGAGGAGGAGCAAGAGGTCGCCAACGCAGCTGTGTCACGCCCAGCTCCTCTGAGGGCAGGGTTAGCATGGCAGAGATGTGGAAAAGTTTTGTCAACACGCCACAGCTAAGTGCACCACCACCTGATACGGAACGTGTTAGCAGGAGGCAACATTTCATTAACATGGTGGAACAGTACCTGTGCACACCCCTCCACGTACTGACTGATGGTTCGGCCCCATTCAACTTCTGGGTCTCCAAATTGTCCACGTGGCCAGAGCTAGCCTTTTATGCCTTGGAGGTGCTGGCCTGCCCGGCGGCCAGCGTTTTGTCTGAACGTGTATTCAGCACGGCAGGGGGCGTCATTACAGACAAACGCAGCCGCCTGTCTACAGCCAATGTGGACAAGCTGACGTTCATAAAAATGAACCAGGCATGGATCCCAGAGGACCTGTCCATCCCTTGTGCAGATTAGATATTAACTACCTCCCCTTAACAATATATTATTCTACTCCAGGGCACTTCCTCATTCAATACTATTTTTAATTTCATTTTACCATTATATTGCAGGGCAACCCAAAGTTGAATGAACCTCTCCTCTGTCTGGGTGCCGGGGCCTAAATGTGTGATAGTGGCCTGTTCCAGTGGTGGGTGACGTGAAGCCTGATTCTCTGCTATGACATAAATACAGATTCTGCGCTGACATAAGGCCAGATTCTCTGTTACGGGACCGCTCTCCTCTGTCTGGGTGCCGGGGCCTAAATGTGTAACAGTGGCCTGTTCCAGTGGTGGGTGACGTGTAGCCTGATTCTCTGCTATGACATGAATACAGATTCTGCGCTGACATAAGGCCAGATTCTCTGTTACGGGACCTCTCTCCTCTACCTGGGTGCCTGGGCCTAAATGTGTGACAGTGGCCTGTTCCAGTGGTGGGTGTGTAGTGTACGGGGACTGCAATGCCCGTCACTACAAAAGGGTCACCTGGTGTGTTGTCGTCGTCCCTTATTTATGGGGAAGTTGGTATATGTCATCTTTATAAATTGTCATGTAATGTAATGTTATGTATTTCCCTGTTACTGTGACACTTGTATGTACAGGCCTGCTAGGGGTGTCATTCCAGCTTCTAGTCACTAGAGGGAACTAGAGAGCCCCAGTTTATATAAGGCCCAGACAAGGAAGCAAAAGTCAGTCTAGTCTAGAGCTCAGAAGTTTCTAGAGCCTGAGGAAGCTGAGAGGGAGACAGAGGCAAAGCGCAGAAAAGCAAGAGGTACTCAATATAACAGAGGAGGTACTTTATAAAGAGAGAACCAAGGATATACGCCAGAGTTAAGGTATTGGGCCTTGGAGAAGATTTTCTATTTCCCAGGATCAGTCAGGAATAGAGTGCAAGCTCCTGTACTGCAAGTCCTGTGTTTCACACTCTAAAGTCACCTTGCTTAATCTGTATTGCCTGCATCGACCGTATTGAAAAATCAACTGTATGCAAAGGAACTGTGCTTCCGTTAATGTCTCTATATGGAAACTACTAAAGTTGGAGTTTTGTTTTAACATCATGTGGTTTCTCAGTTATTCCTGCTATCAGCAAACGGCGTGCCACCGTTTAATTGGCACTGGCGTCACGAACATTTTCCTACCATCACCTGCCTATGCAGAGAGTCAGCCGTCTCAGGTTAGTGTCTATTGCACTACTACACCCAGGAACCCATTTCTACACACAACTTAAGTACGCTGCACCTCTCTTTTGGCGTCACGAACAGGATACGCACGCTTTCTAGTGCAAGAAGCGTGAACTTTGTGCCTTATACAGTTGCCCTGTGACCAAAGTGACAAATTGCCTGTTTTATTAAAGTGGACTGGAAATCATACCCAAAGTGTGCCTAAAACCTCTAAAAAGCGCTGTGCAGTGTTGCGCTACCAAGAGGAAGAAAATCGCCACATTTGAGTGTGGTTTTGTGGACTGTTTACAATCCTGCTTGCTGTCAGTGAATGGACAGCGTTTTGCTAAAGATGGCCACCGGCCGCCTGGAGTAAAGTTTCCCGCGCTGCTGAGGACCTTCGTGGGCGGATCCCTGCAGAGACACAGAGAATCCCGCCCCTCGTCATCATCGCACCGCCGCGGCCCTGCTTCTTCTACGTCACCGCATACTCAGGACGTCCGGAATCTCTCGAGACTTGGACTGCGCAAACCCGGCGATACCGGTAAGAACTTGTAACCGGAGGGAAGGGGATTGTTCCGGCCCCTTTAGTCGCCAGCGGCCATATCTCAATAGACTACCATGTCAGAACCGGGAGTGCCTGAGCAGCCGGCCCCGGGAGAGCTTGCGGCTCCTAATCATCCTACAGCCCCCAGCATGATGCCCTTTACCATGCCTTACTATTTCGGGGCCCCATGGTTCCCCCGCTACAGAGGAGAGACCCATACCCTAAGGGACTTTAAAGAAAAGTTGCTGGCATTATTCAAACTGTACCCCATAAATGCCGACCAGCAAATGGAAATCCTGCTAGCGCAGCTGGAGGGAGCTGCCCGCAGGGAGGTATTATCCTGGCCTGCTACTGAGCGGAGTACTCTAGAACAGATATTCACCCGCCTCAGGGCCACTTTTGAAACTAGGACTGCCTCAGAGATAAAGATGCATTTCTTTGGCAAGAAACAGAAGTCCGGTGAGTCCCTCCGTGACTATGCCCTATCACTTCAGGAGGCTTTAGGGGCTGTAATTCAGATAGATCCCAAAGAGGCTGATAACCAGGACCAGACCCTGAGGGAACAATTTATCAACGGGGTGTCTAGTGAACAAATCAGGACCCAATTAAAGATGCTGTCCGCCCAGCACCCTAACAGTACCTTTCTGGACTTTAAAGAACTGGCTATAAAAATTCTGGGGTCCGCAGTATCTCCTGAGTTGAGCACCCCACCTGAGTCACCAGCCTGCAGGCCAAAACCGCTTATCACTAACCGAGCTGAGGCCGGCCAAGCTGTTCAAGTGTCAGCTACCGATACTATTGCCATGCTGACAGAGCAAGTAAATCACCTCACTAAAAGTCTAGAGAAAGTGTGCAGAAAAATAGAGGAATGGGAAAAACCCATAATGCTAGATGAAGAATTCCTGTCACCTCCTAGGCCGTTCCCACCTCCTTACCAAGAGACTCACCCCAGGGATCCTGGGAGGCGTAATAGAGATCGAAAGCGGCCCGTGTGTACATACTGCAAAAAGCTGGGACACACAGAATCCACGTGCTGGCAGTTAAACGGGCAACCCCTGAGGCTGAGGACCACCCCTCGGGAGGTAGAACACTAGGTCCAGAGGATCCAAATTGGATGCCACGTTATGTAGGATCCCATCCTAAAATCAATATAGAGATCAACGGGGTCCCCTTTGAAGCCCTATTAGATACTGGGTCTCAGGTCACTACTATTCAGCTGCCTGCATTTGAAAAGTTCTGGGACACCAACCAGTTGACCCAACCGCCTGAATCCTGGGTGGAAATTATCGCCAGCAATGGCAAACCAGTAAAGGTTCATGGATACTGGGAACCCACCCTGCAGGTGGGAGAAGTAACCCTGCCTCAACAGGGAGTGATCGTAGTACAGGCCGGTGACAGAGGAGGACATCCTGTCATTCTAGGCACCAATGTCTTCAAAAACTGTTATTCAGAGATACTTGCTGTATTACATCAGACTTTGCCCACTGCTTCCTCTGCATCCAGGAGGGTGATTCAAAAGACTATTACTGTGTTAAGTGCCCGAAAGAGGTTTGCTAATGGGAAAGGAGAAATTTGTACTGCCAGGATTAGTGATATTAAGCCTGTGACTTTGCCTCCTAATTCTCAAACTCTTTTATGGTGTCGTGCTGTCCTGGGAGTCCAAGGCCGAGATTATCCAGCCCTGGTAGAACCAATCCAGATGGAGGATTACCCTTATGTGAGAGCTGCCAAGTGCCTGGTGACCGTCTCCCAAGGTAAAGTACCTGTCCGTCTGATTAACCTGAGTGATCATCCTGTTGCGCTTACTAAGCATTGCCGTGTTGCCCAGCTGTCCCAGGTGTCCTTCCAAGACGTCATTCGTCTTCCAGTGACAGAAAAGCCGCCAGCTGCAGTCAGCGGATGTTCGCCGGTGACCCAGCCACAAGTGCCCTGGTGGGAAGAGCTCCATGTGGGGGACGAGACTACCCCCCAACATCAACAAGAAGGGATCCTACAGCTGGTCCAAGAGTACCACCAGGCGTTCAGTAAGCATGCTACTGATTATGGGGAGGTGAGTGCCATACAACACACCATACCTACTGGCTCTCATCCTCCTATCAAGGAGAGATACAGACCCTTACCACCTACTTCATATCAGACTGTAAAAGAAATGATCCAAGAGATGAAAGACTCTAATGTAATCCGGGACAGCCGTAGCCCGTGGGCTGCACCCCTGGTCCTTGTAAAGAAAAAGGATGGTGGTATCCGTTTCTGTGTGGATTATAGGAAAATTAATCAAATAACCCACAAAGATGCATACCCACTGCCCCGCATTGAGGAGTCACTAACTGCTCTGGGCTCCTCTGCCTATTTCTCCACATTGGACTTGACCAGTGGCTACTGGCAAGTACCCATGGCCCCTGCAGATAGGGAAAAGACGGCTTTCACTACTCCCATGGGCCTGTTCGAATTCAATTGTATGCCGTTCGGGCTATGTAATGCCCCAGGAACTTTCCAGAGACTAATGGAACGGTGTTTGGGTCACAAAAACTTCGAAACAGTGCTGCTGTATCTAGATGACGTCATTGTGTACTCAAAAACATATGAAGACCATCTGAAACATTTGGCAGAAGTATTTGAAATCCCTATCAAATATGGCTTGAAGGTAAAGCCATCCAAGTGTCACCTGCTCAAACCTGCAGTAAGATACCTGGGGCATGTAGTAAGCGGAGAGGGAGTGCAACCTGACCCTGATAAATTAGCAGCTGTCCGTAATTGGCCGGTTCCTACTACCGTCAAAGAGGTGAGGAGTTTTCTTGGTTTTGCCGGCTACTATAGACGTTTTATCCCCCATTTTGCTCAAATAGCTGATCCTATCCAGGAACTCTTGAGGGGGCAACCCAAAAAGAGTCCTAGAACTCCTGTGCCCATTGAGTGGAATGAGGAAAGAGAGATAGCGTTCCAATTGCTAAAAAAGAAACTGACCGAGCCTCCCGTGTTAGGTTACCCAGATTATAGCAAGCCTTTCCATCTTTATACCGATGCTAGCAAGCGAGGCCTGGGAGCGGTGTTAGCCCAAATCCAAGAGGGAAAAGAGAGAGTGATAGCATATGCAAGCCGCTCCCTGAAAGGAGCTGAGAAAAATGACCAGAATTATAGTTCCTTCAAACTAGAGTTCCTGGCATTAGTGTGGGCGGTGACAGAAAAATTCAAGGATTATCTAGCCGCCACCCCGTTCATTGCATTCACTGACAATAACCCTCTGGCACATCTAAATACAGCAAAATTGGGGGCCTTGGAGCAGAGATGGGCCTCTCGCCTTGCCAACTATAATTTCTCTGTAAAGTATCGTGCTGGACGTACTAATGATAATGCTGATGCTTTATCCAGGCTTCTCACAGAGACAGCTCCTGATGATGTGCGAGATGCTTGGGAAGATGTAGAGATGCCGGCTTTCTATAAAAAATTTGCTCAACAGGATCAGGCTCGAGCTACCAATAACAGAGCTGCAGTTCCTTCACCCTCCAGTAGGCCTGATCCTAAAGAAGAAAGGTGGGTGAAACTACAGTCGGAAAGTAGAGTGCTGGGTGAGTTGTTGGACTTCATTACTAGTGGCAGAGCCCCTAAGAGGATTCGGCGTAAGAGTGCAGATCCTGAGCTCATCAAACTGTGGAGACAGCGCCATCAACTCTTCTTACAAAAGGGCCTATTGCTACGGAGAAGCCTAGACCCAGTGTCCAACGAGAGAGTGCACCAGATTCTCATACCCCGACGAGATGCAGGTATGGTGTTGGAGATGTACCACAATCAATCCGGTCACTTTGGGGTCCAAAAGACTGAGGCTACTATCCGCCAGCGGTTTTACTGGGTGGGCATGAGAGAAGACATGGAGAAGTGGTGTCGGGAGTGTGTAGCCTGTGCCTTAAAACGAAGTGAACACCATGATCAGAGGGCACCACTGAGACCCATTGTAAGTACCCGTCCTCTTGAACTTGTCGCCATCGACCATGTGAAACTGGAGCCTAGTCGCTCAGGGTATGCTTATGCCATGACTATTATTGACCATTTCACAAAGTTTGTTGTAGCAGTGCCTGTGAGAGACCAGACAGCCAAGACTACAGCCGAAATGTTCTGGAAGCACTTCCTCCTGCCCTATGGATGTCCGGAAAAGATCCTCACCGATCAAGGACCTGCTTTTGAGTCCCATCTGTTCCATGAACTGTGCTGCTTACACAACTGTAAGAAGATCCGGACAACGGCCTACCATCCTCAAGGTAACGGATTATGTGAAAAAATGAATCAGACCTTGATAGAGATGCTGAGGGCCGTGCCTCCTGAGAACAGAGGAGATTGGCCCAGTCTGTTGCCACAGCTCATGTTCACATACAATCATACCATACATTGTTCCACCGGGTATACCCCTTTTTACTTGATGTTTGGGCGCCAAGGGACATTGCCTGCTGACCATTCATTGGACATACACGTACCTGATTGCATTAACCCATTACCTAACACCGACTGGGTTGCTGAACATCAAAGGCGATTGAATACAGCCAAAGCCATTGTTCAGGAGCGTATGGACTATGCTAGGGATCGACAGCAGAGAGACTATGATCAAGCAGCCCATGCAGAACCCTTGACAATAGGGGCTGTGGTATGGTTAAAGAATAACCGCCGTACCAGTAAATTGGACAGTAAATGGGAGCGAAGTCCCTATGTTGTCACGGCAATCCCAAATGTTGGAACTCACACTTATGAGATCACCCGGGAAGACAAGGGATCCCAAATTGTACACCGAAACCGGTTAAAGCTCTGCCTGACACCAGAACCTAGTGCTGAGAGTTCTGGATCTGAATATCCTGTGTCAGAGTCAGCAATACAGCCCGAGGATCCTATGCAGGCTGTTAGTAATCTGAGGTATGACGCTGATCCCATGCATTGGCTTCTGACACCTTGGTTGAACTTGCTGGTGCCTGCTCCGGCACCTACTGTAGCTTCACCTCCGGAAGAGCTGGTTCAAGATGCTCCGGATCCAGTTCCCCCTCTAGTGGATCTAATTGTTCCAGTTGTTCCTGACCAAGATCTCCCTGATGGAGACCCTCCTGTTGCTCCTCTCTCTTCTACCTCGTTGCTAAGGGAAGAGGAGACCCCTGTTTTGAGAAGGTCTACCCGGATGACCAGGGGACGCCCGCCAGTCCGTTTAGGAGACTTTGACTATTCTGGTGGTGTCTCCTCCCAAACAGTTGCTACTGGCAATACCTTACTTGACATTTGTGCGCAAGAATGGACTCCTCCACGTGAGCCCTTGCCTGTGATACACCCACAGGAAACTCCTGGGTAGTTCCGTTTTTATACTGTTTTATCTATTTTGCTGTTCTATTATGGACTTATTCATTGTCATGGACTATCCTGGTTATAATGTTACGCTGTGCCAGGTCAGCGCCCCAGTTCCATTCACTATCCTGAGAAGACGAGAACGACGCCCCTTGTCACCACCCTTCATCTTTGCCAATTGGACCTGATATGAATGTAAATGCAGATGAATTACATGTATGTATGCCTGCATGTCTCTTTTTTCTGTTTCAGGTAGAGATTCCAGTTGGGCGAGCCCTGATAGAGTACGAGGTCGTACTCAGCTTAAAGCAGTGGGGTATGTAGTGTACGGGGACTGTAATGCCCGTCACTACAAAAGGGTCATCTGGTGTGTTGTCGTCGTCCCTTATTTATGGGGAAGTTGGTATATGTCATCTTTATAAATTGTCATGTAATGTAATGTTATGTATTTCCCTGTTACTGTGACACTTGTATGTACAGGCCTGCTAGGGGTGTCATTCCAGCTTCTAGTCACTAGAGGGAACTAGAGAGCCCTAGTTTATATAAGGCCCAGACAAGGAAGCAAAAGTCAGTCTAGTCTAGAGCTCAGAAGTTTCTAGAGCCTGAGGAAGCTGAGAGGGAGACAGAGGCAAAGCGCAGAAAAGCAAGAGGTACTCAATATAACAGAGGAGGTACTTTATAAAGAGAGAACCAAGGATATACGCCAGAGTTAAGGTATTGGGCCTTGGAGAAGATTTTCTATTTCCCAGGATCAGTCAGGAATAGAGTGCAAGCTCCTGTACTGCAAGTCCTGTGTTTCACACTCTGAAGTCACCTTGCTTAATCTGTATTGCCTGCATCGACCGTATTGAAAAATCAACTGTATGCAAAGGAACTGTGCTTCCGTTAATGTCTCTATATGGAAACTACTAAAGTTGGAGTTTTGTTTTAACATCACGTGGTTCCTCAGTTATTCCTGCTATCAGCAAACGGCGTGCCAATCGTTTAATTGGCACTGGCGTCACGAACATTTTCCTGCCTATGCAGAGAGTCAGCCGTCTCAGGTTAGTGTCTATTGCACTACTACACCCAGGAACCCATTTCTACACACAACTTGAGTACGCTGCAGGTGACGTGAAGCCTGATTCTCTGCTCTGACATGAATACAGATTCTGCGCTGACATAAGGCCAGATTCTCTGTTACGGGACCTCTCTCCTCTGCCTGGGTGCCTGGGCCTAAATGTGTGACAGTGGCCTGTTCCAGTGGTGGGTGACGTGAAGCCTGATTCTCTGCTATGACATGAAGACAGATTCTGCGCTGACATAAGGCCAGATTCTCTGTTACGGGACCCCTCTCCTCTGTCTGGGTGCCGGGGCCTAAATGTGTGACAGTGGCCTGTTCCAGTGGTGGGTGACGTGAAGCCTGATTCTCTGCTATGACATGAAGACAGATTCTGCGCTGACATAAGGCCAGATTCTCTGTTACGGGACCTCTCTCCTCTGCCTGGGTGCCTGGGCCTAAATGTGTGACAGTGGCCTGTTCCAGTGGTGGGTGACCTTAAGCCTGATTCTCTGCTATGACATGAAGACAGATTCTGCGCTGACATAAGGCCAGATTCTCTGTTACGGGACCGCTCTCCTCTGTCTGGGTGCCGGGGCCTAAATGTGTGACAGTGGCCTGTTCCAGTGGTGGGTGACGTGAAGCCTGATTCTCTGCTATGACATGAAGACAGATTCTGCGCTGACATAAGGCCAGATTCTCTGTTACGGGACCTCTCCTCTGCCTTTGGTGCCTGGGCCTAAATGTGTGACAGTGGCCTGTTCCAGTGGTGGGTGACGTGAAGCCTGATTCTCTGCTATGACATGAAGACAGATTCTGCGCTGACATAAGGCCAGATTCTCTGTTACGGGACCGCTCTCCTCTGTCTGGGTGCCGGGGCCTAAATGTGTGACAGTGGCCTGTTCCAGTGGTGGGTGACGTGAAGCCTGATTCTCTGCTATGACATGAAGACAGATTCTGCGCTGACATAAGGCCAGATTCTCTGTTACGGGACCGCTCTCCTCTGTCTGGGTGCCGGGGCCTAAATATGTGACAGTGGCCTGTTCCAGTGGTGGGTGACGTGAAGCCTGATTCTCTGCTATGACATGAAGACTGATTCTGCGCTGACATTAAGCCAGATTCTCTGCTATGGCATGAAGAGACTGATTCTCTGCTGACATGAAGCCAGATTCTTTGCTATGGCATGAAGAGACTGATTCTCTGCTGACGTGAAGCCAGATTCTCTGCTATGGGACCTCTGTCCAATTGATATTGGTTCATTTTTATTTTTTTTATTTTTATTTTAATTCATTTCCCTATCCACATTTGTTTGCAGGGGATTTACCTACATGTTGCTGCCTTTTGCAGCCCTCTAGCTCTTTCCTGGGCTGTTTTACAGCCTTTTTAGTGCCCAAAAGTTCGGGTCCCCATTGACTTCAATGGGGTTCGGGTTCGGGACAAAGTTCGGATCGGGTTCGGATCCTGAACCCGAACATTTCCGGGAAGTTCGGCCGAACTTCTCGAACCCGAACATCCAGGTGTTCGCTCAACTCTAGTTAGGACATATTTTGATAGGCCCATTCCAGTAAAAGGCACCCTGAAGGCTTATTGCATGTTAAGGGATTCCCAGATGATTATCACCAGGGAATCCAGTATCGTTCAAGGACATGTGTCCACTGATTATTTACGAACCAGTATAATGATGTTAAAGTTAAACTGCAGTGACTCTGGTCAGGCCATCTGGAACGATCAGAGTGGTCTGATAAAACTGGAAGGCTTATATCGAGCCACATATTTAAAGGTACGGACCGACGCGAAGGACCCTAGGTATGCTCAGTTAAAGGGATCTCCATCCATACGGTCTTTCATGATCACCATCATGAGAGACAACTGTGCTTCTGAGGTGACAGGATACTATTTTGTCACCTATGCTCACTGGGAGCAAGAAACCCAGTTGGTGATGTTGGACACTAATCCCTGGAGTTGGGATTTGGTGTGCAACGGGATAGACACCCCTACGGTGGATGTATGGATGGATGGTACTCCTATGACTGAAGAATACCGGGGTAGGTATGTGTCTTCCGATTGGAAGGACCCCAGGGGTAGAGATATTAACTTTGACATCAATATAGATGGTTCGTTTAAGTGGCCTTTTTGCGAGGCAGTAGACGAAGGATGCTGGACCTTTACTCAGTGGGTCTATCTGTCCCAAACCAAACCAGTAGGGAAGCTAGTGTTACAGGCTGGAGAAAACGATCAGTGGTATCCCTTCAAAGGAAGGGGACAGATCTGTGCAACAGTGGTGAGGGTCCCCTACGATACAGAAGATCTCCAACCGGTAAAACTGCATTCGGACTCTTGCACCGCCCCTATCCATCAATTGGCAGATCCTGTAGCTCATCAACTGTCATCCCCCTGGAGAATCATCACGGATGCCAAATTCATCCTGTTTACCTGGAGAATTTCCGTAGATGACTTCCGAGTTGACCATTGGGATCACAGGTGTGAGGAGTTCGTTAGGAACCAAATTGACATGGTAAGAGGTTGGATAAAGGTGGGGCAAGAGGTAAGAAAAGACGACCCCCCACGTAGGAAGAACAGGGGGAGGAAAGATCTAGTGGCTATGGGACTTGGCGGAGGCACTTTGGGAGTGGGCGCCCTGAACACTATGGATATGGAAGTCCTGAGAAATAAGCTTGGGGAAGTGCGCGACATGCCGGGGAAGGATTCAAGACCTAGCTTGATGTAAACCATGTCCTAGAGGGTTTACAGCACTCGCATATCGATGCCACTACCTCTCTATCTTCTGCTATACGTGAGAAGTTTAGGAGGTTAGTTGTGGGTCTGTTGGAGGAGCAGGATCGGGCTCAGCTTGCCCTGGCGTGTACGCAGGTCCAAAGCGAACTCTCGGACAACCTTAAACATATTGTCTCAGCATTACACAACGGCCACTTTCCATTCAACCTCCGCCAGCGAATAAGTCCACTGATCTCTCCTTTCGCCATCAACCATACCAACTGGTGGGTGGTTCAATTGCATGGATGTCGAAATTCAACCTGTACTGCTTCGTCATTGGCACCTGTGTCCGGTCGCCTCAGACAGGGATACAGTGCCATCAATCTAGGTACGGTGATAAACAACCGAACGGTACTTCATCCCCAGCTCCCCTCGAACGTTCTAACCTATGAAGAAGGCCATCCTTCTTTGTTTGACACAGAAGGATGTTGGTTGAGAGAGGATGCCATCCTATGTCAGGGTGGTCGAGATCGGGTGCTTGGGCACCAGTGTTGGAACACCGAGGGGACCTGTGAGATGAAGGTCTGTCACGGAACCATGAACCAGACGTACAACAAGAGATAAGTGAAAATAAGAAGGCTTTATTGAAAATAAAGCTGTAAAGCAAAAGTCCAAACGAATGGTGAAACCGAAGCAGAGTCTTTGAGAGGCCAGAGATCAGGAACCAGAAGGGTAGTCAGGCGAAGCCAGGATCAGGAACCAGCAGGGTAGTCAGACGAAGCCAGGATCAGGAACCAGCAGGGTAGTCAGACGAAGCCAGGATCAGGAACCAGCAGGGTAGTCAGACGAAGCCAGGATCAGGAACCAGAAGCAGCAGCAGTCTTAGAAGCATGTGAACACAGGAGGAACAAGCAAGGAACTGAAGCCACAGACCTCCTATATATATGAGCTAGGCATCCAGCTCCTCCCAGTGGGAAGGAGGAGCCGCAGGGTGGAAGGCTACAAGAAACCCAGAAACCAAGATGGCCGTCAGCACATGTCAAACGAAGGAGAACAGCAAGAAGGTAAGACCATGACAGTACCTCCCCCTCAAGGGCCCCTCCTCCGCGGAGCAAAAAACGGTTTCTGAGGGAAGCGTGCGTGGAAGGCTCGGAGCAAGGCAGGAGCATGGACATCTGCGGAGGGAACCCAGGAACGCTCCTCTGGACCATAACCACGCCAATGGACCAAAAACTGCACCCGACCGCGGACCAGGCGTGAGTCCAGGATATTGCTCACCTCATACTCCTCATGATTGCCCACTCGGACCGGACGAGGCCGAGGAACCGAGGAAGTGAAACGATTACACACCAGTGGCTTCAACAGGGAGACATGAAACACGTTAGAGATCCGCATGCCAGGAGGAAGCGCAAGGGCATAGGCTACCGGGTTTACCCTGCGAAGCACTCGGAAGGGACCAACAAAGCGAGGCGCCAGCTTGGGAGTGGGCACTCGAAGGTTGAGGTTGCGGGTGGACAACCATACACGGTCTCCGACCTGGTAGGAAGGAGCAGGCGCTCGTCTGCGATCAGCCTGGAGTCTCTGGCGCTGCGCAGAGGCCTCAAGGGACTTCTGGATCTGTACCCAAGAAGCACGTAGGACGGAAAGGTGATCCTCCACAGCCGGAATATCCTGGGGAGAGAATACCTCCGGTAACACGGCAGGTTGGAACCCATAATTGGCCATGAAGGGAGACGTCCCAGAGGAAGAGTTCACCGCCGTGTTCCTGGCAAACTCAGCCCAAGGCAGAAGGTCAACCCAATTGTCTTGGTGATCGGAGACATAGCAACGAAGGAATTGCTCCAAGGCCTGATTGGATCGTTCTGCGGCCCTATTGGGCTGAGGGTGGTAGGCCGAGGAGAAGGAGAGATGAATCCCCAACTGGGAGCAAAAGGCGCGCCAGAATCTGGACACAAACTGACTCCCCCGATCCGACACAATCTCCTTGGGCAAACCGTGCAACCGGAAGACCTCCCTGGCAAAAATCGTGGCCAACTCTTGTGCAGAGGGTAACTTCTTGAGAGGAACACAGTGGCACATTTTGGAAAACCGATCCACAATCATGAGAATGACCGTATGGCCTCGGGATGCAGGGAGGTCCACAATGAAATCCATCCCCAGGTGTGACCATGGGCGCTCCCCGGTGGCTATGGGTTGCAGAAGGCCCAACGGAAGGTGCCGAGGGGACTTACTCTGGGCACAAACGGAGCATGCCGCTACATATGCGGCGATGTCGGAACGTAGGGAAGGCCACCAGAACAGACGTGAAACAGCCCAGGACAGCTGATTCTTTCCAGGATGCCCCGCGGTCTTGGAGTTATGGTAGGTTCGCAACAACCGAGTGCGCAACTCCTCAGGCACAAAACATCTGCCGTTGGGTCTCCCAGAGGGAGCACCAGATTGAGCCGCCAAAATCTGCTCACCCAGGGGAGAGGTCAGGCTGGTGCGAATGGCGGCCAGGATCTGATTCGGAGGTATGACCGAAGTCGGAATCGACTCCTCCCTGGACAGCTCGGAGTACTGCCGTGATAGTGCATCCGCCCTGATGTTCTTGGAACCGGGTAGGTAGGAGACCACGTAATTAAAACGTGACAAGAACAGAGCCCATCTGGCCTGACGTGGTGTCAATCTCTTGGCCTCAGAAAGGTAGGTCAGATTCTTGTGGTCCGTCAGGATGAGAACCGGAACCACCGAACCCTCGAGCAAGTTCCTCCATTCTTTAAGGGCCTGCACGATGGCCAATAACTCCCTGTCACCAATCTGATAGTTGCACTCCGCGGAAGACAGTTTCCGGGAGTAAAACCCACAAGGAAGCAGAGGACCCTCTGGTGTTCTACGCTGAGACAGAAGGGCGCCTACTCCCGTCTCAGACGCGTCCACCTCGAGGACAAAGGGCAACCCAGGGTTGGGATGCGACAGAATCGGAGCCGACACAAAAGCGGACTTTAGGGCCTCAAAAGCTCGGTTGGCCTCGAGCGGCCAGACCTGGGAATTACTGCCCTTCCTGGTCAGATCCGTGAGAGGCTTGGCCAGCATGGAAAAGTCCCTGATGAACTTCCGATAATAATTGGCGAAGCCCAAAAAGCGCTGCAGGGAACGAAGACCACTGGGCTGGGGCCACTGTAAGACAGCCGAAACCTTCTCAGGATCCATGGAGAACCCCTCAGCGGAAATGATGTAACCTAAGAAGGTTACCTGGGATCGGTGAAATTCGCATTTCTCAAGCTTACCGAACAGCTTGTTCTCTCGTAACCGTTGCAACACTCGTCTGACATCCAGAATGTGGGCCTCCATGGATTCAGAATATACCAAGATGTCATCCAAATAGACCACCACACACTGCTGCAACAGGTCACGGAAAACATCGTTGATGAATTCCTGAAAGACTGCGGGCGCATTGCACAACCCAAAGGGCATAACCAAGGATTCATAATGACCGGTCCTGGTGTTAAACGCGGTCTTCCACTCATCGCCCGCCTTGATCCTTACCAGGTTATATGCCGCCCTCAGGTAGAGTTTGGTGAAGACCGTGGCCCCTTTAAGGCGATCGAACAGCTCGGAAATCAAGGGTATCGGGTAAGCGTTCTTGATCGTGATGCGATTGAGACCCCTGTAATCGATGCAAGGCCTCAACTCACCGCCCTTCTTTTTCACAAAGAAAAATCCAGCCCCTGCCGGGGACGAGGATTTGCGAATGTGTCCGCGTGAAAGCGCCTCCCTCACGTACTCCTCCATGGCCTCATTCTCCGCTACCGACAGTGGATAGACTTTGCCACGAGGAGGAACGGCACCAGGTTGTAACTCTATGGCACAATCGTATGGGCGGTGCGGAGGTAGGGCAACCGCGCGCACCTTATCGAATACATCCCGGTACTCCTCGTATTCAGGAGGCAACAGAGAGTCCGAGGAAGTACACAGCAACTTGACAGACCCATGGATGCAACTAGCCCCACACTGCGGTGACCACGAGAGGATCTCGGCCGATCTCCAATCGAAAGTCGGATTATGCTTCTGGAGCCAGGGGTAGCCCAAGACCACCGAGTAGTGTGGAGACGAAATAACCTGGAGGCAGACCGACTCTCTGTGAACGGCACCAATGGCTATCCCCACTGGAAGGGTCTCATGAGTCACGTGTGACGACAGAAGGGGTCTGCCGTCTATCGCCTCAAGAGCCAGTGGGGAACCTCGAGCCTGCAGAGGAATGGAATTGGCGGCAGCGAACACACTATCAATGAACAAACCACCAGCACCAGAGTCCACCAACGCCTGGGTCGTCACCGAGCCCCCGACCCAGGAGAGGACAACAGTGATCAGTGGTTTGTCAACACGGGAAACCGGGGACGAGGAGACTCCACCCAAGATCTGTCCCCGACAGGATCTCAGGTGCGAGCGTTTCCCGGACGGTTCGGACATGCCAACCGAAAATGCCCACCGAGACCACAGTACATGCATCGACCCTCGCGTCTCCGGAGTACCCTCTCCCCCTCGGACAGGCGAGCAAACCCCAGCTGCATGGGTTCACCCCCAGACAAGTCATCCCCAGGAGGCGTGGGAGGAGAGGGAGGCACGGGTGGGACAGCAAACGTAGGCGCCAATCTGTTAGAAGACCTCCGCAGGCTCTCCTTAAAGGAAGGTCTCTCCCTGAGTCTGGTGTCAATCAAAATCAGGAAAGAAATAAGAGACTCGAGCTCCACTGGTAGGTCCTTAGCTGCAACCTCATCCTTCAAGGCATCCGAGAGACCATGAGAGAAAGCAGCGACCAGAGCCTCATTATTCCAGCCCACCTCTGCTGCCAGGGTACGAAACTCAATGGCGTATTCAGCTACGGATCGTGAACCCTGTCTGATGGACATAAGGAGCTTCGCAGCAGAGGCAGCACGAGCCGGCACATCGAATACCTCCCGAAGAGAAGCAACAAAACCGGAAAACTCCGGTAACCACCGGATTGTTGTTCTCCCATAAAGGGCTGGCCCAGGCCAAGGCCTTGTCCGAGAGCAGCGAGATCAAGAAGCCCACCTTTGATCTCTCAGTAGGAAAGGCATGTGGCAGCAACTCGAAATAAATGCCCACCTGGTTAAGGAAACCTCGGCACTGAGTTGGCTCTCCCCCAAAGCGCTGTGGAAGAGGGGCAGAACCGGTCATACCCCGAAACACCGCAGGCGCAACCACAGGTGTCGGGGTAGACTCTGACGCAACAACCGGAGCGGCAGTAGGAGCGACAACCGACCCATCGGCAACGGGAGCGAAATGAGCCGTGCGTTCAAGCAGGGTTTGCAACGCCACAGCGAACCGACCCAACAGGTGATCCTGCTGATCAAGTCTGGCATCCAGCATGGGTAGCGAGGATGGCCCTGTACCGTCAGAACTCATGGCTTGGTCCTAATGTCACGGAACCATGAACCAGACGTACAACAAGAGATAAGTGAAAATAAGAAGGCTTTATTGAAAATAAAGCTGTAAAGCAAAAGTCCAAACGAATGGTGAAACCGAAGCAGAGTCTTTGAGAGGCCAGAGATCAGGAACCAGAAGGGTAGTCAGGCGAAGCCAGGATCAGGAACCAGCAGGGTAGTCAGACGAAGCCAGGATCAGGAACCAGCAGGGTAGTCAGACGAAGCCAGGATCAGGAACCAGCAGGGTAGTTAGACGAAGCCAGGATCAGGAACCAGAAGCAGCAGCAGTCTTAGAAGCATGTGAACACAGGAGGACCAAGCAAGGAACTGAAGCCACAGACCTCCTATATATATGAGCTAGGCATCCAGCTCCTCCCAGTGGGAAGGAGGAGCCGCAGGGTGGAAGGCTACAAGAAACCCAGAAACCAAGATGGCCGCCAGCACATGTCAAACGAAGGAGAACAGCAAGAAGGTAAGACCATGACAAGGTCAACCCAATACCTTCGTCCTCTTTAAAATACTTGGGACAGGGATATTGGTGTTGGTACTAAGGGAATAATGGGTCATATACAATTTATGGATTTAATTGTACCGAGCGAGGAATACTCTTCCCCGGAGCGTACTGTACCCTTAGCCCCGTTCTAGGTCTGGACGTCGCAGAACAGCAAGGAAGAACCCCAATTACCTCGGAAAGAAGACTCGACATCCGCCCCGATGTTCCCGTGAGACTTCAGAAGATTCCCCTTGGCCTCGGCAAAGAACTTAAACTACTCCTGTTGGACTTCAGCCAAGAGGAAGAAATCTTACAACATCTTCGGGAGTCAGAGAAACAGGCCACCATCCGACTTACCCATGAACGGACGAAAATTAAAGCGGTTGCCACAGCATTGGACAAGGACTCAAAGGTCTCATGGTGGGAGAGTCTTTTCGGATACAGTCCTAAGGCAACCTCGTTTTTCAATTTACTGATACCCCCGGTGATAGTGCTTCTGGTTCTGGTCGGACTCATGTACATAGGACTGTGGTGGATGTACCGGAGGGTCAAGAGACTAACGGACCAACTAAGCCAGAACCAGACAGCACTTTAAAATACTTGGGACAGGGATATTGGTGTTGGTACTAAGGGAATAATGGGTCATATACAATTTATGGATTTAATTGTACCGAGCGAGGAATACTCTTCCCCGGAGCGTACTGTACCCTTAGCCCCGTTCTAGGTCTGGACGTCGCAGAACAGCAAGGAAGAACCCCAATTACCCCGGAAAGAAGACTCGACATCCGCCCCGATGTTCCCGTGAGACTTCAGAAGATTCCCCTTGGCCTCGGCAAAGAACTTAAACTACTCCTGTTGGACTTCAGCCAAGAGGAAGAAATCTTACAACATCTTCGGGAGTCAGAGAAACAGGCCACCATCCGACTTACCCATGACCGGACGAAAATTAAAGCGGTTGCCACAGCATTGGACAAGGAATCAAAGGTCTCATGGTGGGAGAGTCTTTTCGGATACAACCTCGTTTTTCAATTTACTGATACCCCCGGTGATAGTGCTTCTGGTTCTGGTCGGACTCATGTACATAGGACTGTGGTGGATGTACCGGAGGGTCAAGAGACTAACGGACCAACTAAGCCAGAACCAGACAGCACTTCATGAACACAGTCGTCGGAGGCTCAGGACTTGATTTCACCAAGACCTGGAGCCGAGGAAGATCCTAAAGACAGGACAATTCATGTGGGGGATTCAGGATGGAAAATCTCAAAACTATCCTGAGACCCTATGTGATGGATATTGGACTAGTGCGTATGAGGTTTTGGGAGGTACACCCTGCCCCTCCTGAGACCTCATAGTATTGTATATAAATAATTTTGGGTGTAGGTGGGTTGGAGAAGGGGAATTGTGATATATGTTTTGTGTGAATGGGGATTAGATTAGGGCACGACATGGACAGGCCCCCTCTGTTTGCCATTTGCCACCTTGAACCCTGGAACGGTGAAGGTCATAAGGGAAGGGCTGGATGTGTAGTGTGGCAGAGGTGTTCCTCACCGTTAGAATTTGGGTTCCGTGACATCACCCCGCTCAATGAAAGAACTGACCTGCCTAGTAAAGACCTACTAACCTGTCCATGGGAATACCGCACCTACCCAGACGGAACACGAGATGTTGGCAAAAGTCGTACCTGAAGGTTGGCGCAGTAAGACTAAGAGACTAAGGTCGCGAAGGTCAACCCGCTCCAGATTCCTTGGGGGCGGGATGGACCTGAAGATTGGCAGCATTGCCGAGAGACAGTGAGAGTGTGGTCACCCCAACCCCAGGGGTGGCTAACAACGGAAGTACCAATAAGGAAAACCAGTCAAAGACTGCAAGGGTCAAGCCTCTCCGATAGTCCAAGATGACTGTAGGAGGGACTGATCAAGATAAAAGAGGTCAAGAAAGTTCTAAAGAAGAAGATGGTGTGCCCGGTGGATGGAGGAGTAAGTTACGGTGAACGGCAGGTCGGAGGAAACCTAGAGGGGTGATGTCTAAGTACCTAAAAACCTGTTGGACACTACAGTTCTTCCTGAATTATCACCAAAGATGGGGTTGAGGGGAGGGAGGCAAATATATCTCAACCCTGCTCCCAAGAGATTGTCGTATTCCCGACAACAGGGGGATTGTTGAGGAAGGGTTGAGACGTATGCGTATATACCCATGCATGCATGCAAACATGTGCGGGCATGTATGGTATATATGCATACATTGACCACCATATCCTGGGATGATGTGCACAGATGTGCCCAACATCTGTGCACGTTTGCCCATGGGTGCCAACAGCGACTCATGGTGGCCCCTGTGGGAAATATGTGCCCCCTTAGTATATAGACTGTGGCCCCTTGTTCTATATATGTCTATAATCCCCCTTTATAATATGTATAGGTCTGTGGCCCCTTATGTACATGTGTATACATATTAGGATGTATATACATGTATATAACTGTGTTCCTTATGCCCCCTGATGCGTATATGTATATGTTTATATATCTGTCCCTTATGTTTGTGTATACATGTGTATGGATGTGCCCCATGCATCCATACACATATATATATATATATATATATATATATATATATTATACAATATTCCCCCCCTCCATACACCTGAAACTAGATGCATCGGTGTGAATGTCCCCCAAGCATTCACACAGATGCAATCTGGTTGATTGCATCAGAATGACCGGACTGAGGTCCGGTCATCCTGATAATTACAAAGGACTCGGATTCCATAGAATCTGAGCCCTTTGATATAATTGTCGCCAGCGCCGCTGGAGGCAATTATACATGATAGAAGAAGAGGAGAAGCCTCCCCTCCTTCTATTATGCGCATTCCGGCAGCAAAATTAACATCTCGCTGGCCGGAATGCAGAGTGCCACAGGCGGGGGATCAAAGGCTTCCCCCGCCTGTTGGCATGTAGCGCGGCTCCGATGCGCGCGTTCAGGAGACGCACGGGCCAGCGCAGTGACATCATCTCACTGCGCCGGCCCACGTGTCTCCAATGGTGGTGCGCGTGCGCGCCACCCTGTGGGCGGTGCGGCAGTGCGGGCCGCGGGATATAAATATCCGGCGGGCCCAGCACAGGTTAGAAGAGCCGTGCCGCCCCCCCCCCCCCCCCCCCCCCCCCGCCACTAAAGGAGACCCCCTTGGACGAACGAGCAACCCCTGGACGAACGAGCATCTAAGTATCACTTTGTATATATATATATATATATATACCGCTATCCCACCAATGATTACACCCCTTGTTCCCTATTACCCCTGGTCCCTGGTAACCCTATCCCCTGGTATATAACCCTATACACCCCTGGTGACCCTATCCTATATACCCCTTGTTCCCTATCACCCCTGGTCCTATACACCCCTGGTAACCTTATACACCCCTTGTTCCCTATTACCCCTGGTAACCCTATACTTCCCTGGTAACCCTATTACCCTTGGATACCCCTGATAACCCTAGCCCTATCACCCCTTATTTATATCCCTACCTATATACAACCCTACACCCCTTGCCAACCCTATTATCCCTGGAACCCTTTACACCCCTAGTACAACCCTTGTTGCCCTGATCCCTGATTTACCCCATTCACCACCCGCGGTCCTATCACTGTATTGATGCTTTGAGGTCGGCTTACACCCCTGTAAGACCACCAATAATCTTCGTCCACCCCATAGGGATAGTATATAGAACCAGGTGGGTGGGCTGTTAATATTGAGTGTGTGTATTGTATAGATAGTTTGTGGGTGGAACTTGGGAACGTGTAGTGTAGTTTAGTACTGTATATTTAGTGCTGTATTGTTAGTGCATTACGTACTTAATGTATTAGGTAATAATAAATACTGTGTTTTATGTACAACTATTCGTGTAACGTGTGGTTATTAACGGTAGTTAGTGTAGTAAGGCGCATGCAGCTAGCATAGTGATTAGTGTAAGGTAAAGGCAAAGTATTGTAATATTATTATTGTTATATAAAGGTGTAAATAGGCGGAGTCATCAATAGACGGCTCCTCCTATTTATGAATATTAATTATCGATATTTGCATAAATATTGGTGATTAATATTCCCCCTTTACACATCAATTGCAGTGGTGAGCAGGTAAACAGAGCACAGAAGGCAGCACTCGTACGAAAAGTTGGTTGGTCGCTGCCTACAAGTGCCATCTGACATCCTCTGGAAAGTATGAACGGGGGACCCTCTGCGCTCAGACTCTACTGCCATGACTGGGGGTGGAAGGAGGGGGGGGAGCAACAGCAGCTCCATAACCAACAAGTTTAGTTTGGAGTCTCTGATGACCAGTTTTCTTCTGAAGAAACCACCCAGCAGCAGTGGGACATCCAACAGAACCTCAACCAGCAGGTGGTGGCATACTTGGACTGCACCCTGTCACCCATGATTCAAGATCCCCTTGACTACTGGGCATGCAAACTGAAAGTGTGGATGCGACTTGCCGAGTTTCCCATGAGCATGCTTTCCTGCCCAGCCAGCAAAATGAGCCGTTACTTCTGTCTACGTGCTGCTAACACCATTCTGATGCTGTCACCCTACTGAGGCCACCTGTCTGCTGCCTCTACTGCGATTCCTACAATGGGGCTTCTTGGCCTACTGATATGTAATATGTTAATTTAAGGATGTTATGGAATATAATGGACACTTGTTTGTCACTTACAAAATGGTGTCTGTCCGAGAGACAACCCCCAGTATGCATTCTATAATTGAAACTATTTGCAGCAAAGACTTGAAACTGTCAGGAATTCCTCTGAGTCAATCATACATATGCCTTAAACTTGTTTCCTGTTTACATGTACATTCCTTCTTGCTAAAAGACCAATCATGTGAGCCCACTCCTCCCACTAATATGAAGGGTATTTAATGTGAAGCTCCCACCTAATAAATTAGAGTTATGTTTTGACCTTATATAGAGTGTCAGTGTTATTTCTCTCGCCGTGCATGCACGGATCTATCTAATTTGGAGCAGTGTATCAACCTACCTGGCCATTGATCAGAACCAGAACAAGGATATGCATGCCACTGGGCCTTACTATCAGACTGCTGTTATTGGGTTCTGCTACTACTGTAATCTGCCATCTTATGCTGCATGCCACCCTCCCCACTATGTCACGGGGCCACTATTGTCACTGTTACTGCCACTGCTGCAGCCACCCTCCCCATTCTGTCATGGGGCCTCTACTGTATACTAGTTTTTATAACATTTATTAGACACTTGGCCAGCACACAAGGATTGGGCCCCCAAGTTGGTTAAAAATACTGCATTATGCATCTGGTACATTGAAAGCCTTCACACTGAGATTTGGCCTCCAAGTGAGAAGAATATGCCTTAGGTTGGGTTCACACCAGCATTTTACTGGTTTTTAGGCTTCTGTCCAATGGATCCACCTGCCTGCTCTTTACAGCGTAAATTAACATTTCCGTTTTATTTAACCTACACTAATACAATGGAGGACGGATGTCATTGTATTGACATCCAGTTTCTCCAATTCTGAAATCCATTTCTCTGCCAGATTTGAAAACTTTGCTTTTAGGCAGATTGGCCTGGGTATACCTGATTTTTATTGACAGTTCTGTGCTGTCCATTCAATCTTTCCAGTATCTGTAGTGTGGAATACTATTGTATGTAATTGGAAGACTCTTCTGCCATTGCAGGTTCAGCAGAGCATTTATAGGGGTGTAAGTTACTGCATGAAACAAACATGAAAAATGCAAAATCTAGACACTGCCCCATATTCACCATAACAGGACCATACAAAGCCTTTAGGTAAAGTGTGTTTTCTTAGTTCACTTGTGGGGGGCCTACATTTAGTTGGAATTGCACTGTGAACTGAATTTAATATTTGTATAACCATTTTTGATTAGATGATTTTTTTATTTTGAGTCTGAAGGCTCAATTAGAAAACATCTCTCCATGAGGTGCATATACTGTATGTCTTTAAAGGGATATTTCAAGTAAATTCAAGATTTCTCCTATCAACATGGACCCCAACCACCCAGGAGAACAGGGGTCCTGTACCCCACAAGATGCACTGCTGCTTCATTTGTTTCTATGGGACCTGCTGGAAAGACTGATTGCTTGTACTCAGTTACCTCAGACGGTTCCATAGAGATAACTGGAACGGCAGTGTTCATGCCCGACCTACCGCTCCATTCATGCAGTATTGTTTAATGGCAATTTTTTGAATTTTTGGGGGTGTCTTGTGACAATATTATTGAGAAAAGTGTAGTGGTACTAGTTGGGTTGTATACGGCATTAGTTTGTGTGTGCCACAAGACATCAATCTATCATTGATCTGTTATGATCTACACACTATAAGGTAAGATTATTGCATGCCACAGTTACTTTACCACATTGTAAGTTCCATGCTTTTTTACATTTGCAGTTTCACAGTAGTTTTTGTAAAATTACAGGCCATAATAATGATTATTTTAGTTTACAAAGTACACAAAAATACACAAAAAGATTAAACATATTGAAGGAAACCTGTCATCAATTGTTTGCTGAATTCACAGAGGACAGCATAAAGTAGTGGCAAATGCGCTGATTTCAGTGATGTATCACTTGTGAGCTAAAAGTAAGTGGTTGCTGAGATCCAGTATCACAATCATTGCAGCACAGGCTTTGAAAAGAGTCAGAGTTATTCATAAGCTACTGCTCTCCCCGTCCATCTGCTGATAATTGGCAGTCTTCTCCTTACTTTTCCCCCAAAAGAGAACTGCCAATAATCATCAGATGGGTGGGGAGAGCAGGAGCCTATGAATAACTCTGACTCTTCTCATGTAGACTGGACTCTTTTCAAGCCCTGTGCTGCAAGGATTATGATGCTGGTTCTTGGCAACCACTTACTTTTACCTCATGAGTGACACACCGCTGAAATCAGCTGAGTGAGGGCAGCATAAAGTTTATGACAGGTTCACTTTAAAACAGTTAATATACCCTTTGGAGAGTAATATTACGGCACTGCAAGGCCATATGTGGCTTATTTTTCTGCTGTATATTTGTCAGCAGTAGAGTTGAGCGGACACCTGGATGTTCGGGTTCGATGGGTTCGGCCAAACTTCAGAAAAAAGTTCGGGACCCGAACTTGTCCCCGAACCCCATTGAAGTCAATGGGGACCCGAACTTTTGAGCACTAAAAAGGCTCTAAAAATGTCATGGAAAGGGCTAGAGGGCTGCAAATGGCATCAAAATGTGGTTAAGAGCATGGCAAGTGCTCTGCAAACAAATGTGGATGGGGAAATGACTTTAAATAACATAAAATACGTAAAAATAAAAAATAATAATCTTGATCTAGGAGGACGAGGTCCATATGGAGTAGGAGGTTGAGGAGGCTGTGGATGTGGCGGTGTAGTTGTAAGCGGCGGTGGAGGAGGAGGAGGTACCCTACACTGGTTTTTGGTTTTAAATTAATTTATATATTTTTTAAATTAGGGTACACCCCCTCCAGTCGTGCTAAACACACGTTCAGACAATACACTGGCTGCAGGGCAGGCCAGCACCTACAAGGGGTAAAGGGCAAGCTCAGGCCATGTGCCCAATTTGGAGACCCAGAAGTTGCAGGGGCTGACCCCTGTCAGTCAGTTCGTGTAGGCGTGTGCATACTTACTGCCCCACCATGTCGCACGTCCCGTGATGTTCACGATCCACGTTGATATCTGCTCTATCAACTTTCGATGTTCTTTTATGCGCCTACCATGGTGATTACGGGTGGTGGGGAATCAGGGTTCAAGGCCGGAGAGGGAGCGTGAGAAAAAGAGACCAAATTTAAGGGAGGATTCATTTTTTCTAATTTAAAATTAGAGTTGAAATATGGGAGAAATTATTAAAGCATAAAAGTGTGACAACTTTTCAAAGTTTAAGCATTGAATGTAAGGATGTGGAGCGTAAGAAAGAGAGACCACAGAAAAAAAATTGTTTATTGTCACCCGAAAATGTAAAAGAAAAATTATTGAAATTTATTAAGCTGTCAACTAGGTAGAGGAGGGGTATATTACACCCAAAAATTTGTGAATTTCACCCGAAAATGTAACAGACAATTTTTTTTTTTTTACCTGTCTACTCAGTATAGCAGTGGTACATCACACCCAAAAATTGGTGAATTTCACCCAAAAATGTAACTGACAATTTTTTTTTTTTACCGGTCTAATAGGTATAGCAGTGGTACATCACACCCCAAAATTGGTGAATTTCTTCAGAAAATGTAACTGACAAAGTAGTGAAATGACAAAATAAAATATGTAAAAATAAAAATAAAAAAAATTGATTTATGAGGTGGAGTAGGAGTTTGAGGAGGCGGTGGACGTAGCAGTGTAGGTGGAAGCGGTGGTGGAGGAGGACGAGGTAGCCAACACTGTTTTTTGGTTTAATTTTTTTTTTTTTAAATTAGGGCTAGGGATGAGCGAACCCGAACTGTATAGTTCGGGTTCATACCGAATTTTGGGGTGTTCGTGACACGGACCCGAACATTTACGTAAAAGTTCAGGTTCGGGTTCGGTGTTCGGCGCTTTCTTGGCGCTGTTTGAAAGGCTGCAAAGCAGCCAATCAACAAGCGTCATACTAGAGGCCATCACAGCCATGCCTACTATTGGCATGGCTGTGATTGGCCAGTGCAGCATGTGACCCAGCCTCTATTTAAGCTGGAGTCACGTAGCGCCGCACGTCACTCTGCTCTGATCAGTGTAGGGAGAGGATGCAGCTGCTGTTAGGGCGAGATTAGGCATGGATTAACTCAGCAAAAACACTTAATGAAGTGATCGATCTACAGCTGTGAATCATTCAACTTCTGCTAGTTAATTGCTCACAGTTTTTAGGCTGCCCAGAGGGTTTTTCTGTCTTTTTTTTCTGAGGTGATCGGCGGCCTTTTTGCTATATCCTACATCAGGGGCTTGGCTGTGCTTATTGTCACCCCTAGAAACTCAGGATAGAATTTTCTATATTTTAATGAGTAAGGCCCCGGCACCCAGACAGAGTAGAGAGGTCCCATAGCAGAGAATCAGGCTTCATGTCACACACCATTGGAACAGGCCAGTTTACGATATTTAGGCCCCTTGCACCCAGACATACTGTTGAGACGGGACAGCGCATCGGCGGCTTTATTCTTCTCACCTGGGATATGAACGCACTGACTATGAAAATTGAAGGAAAGAGAAAGCCAAACTAATTTGCTTAGCAATGCAATGATTTTCTGTGACTTGGCCCTGCCCTTGCTGATAATATCCTACAAAGTCTGGCTATCTGTGACGAAAGTTACTGATGAGTTGGCCCAGCTGTGGCCCCAAACCTGAGCGGCCGCTACAATAGGGTAAAGTTCCAAAAGTGGTGATGATTTGAGGGATGACGTGTCTGAGCACAATTCCGGTGGCCATCTGGCAGCCAGCCAGTGGGTCCTGAATATGGCAGCGAACCCGAGAGAACCAGCGGCATCAGAAAAGACGATGGGCGAGGAGGAATCCCATTGTGGAACAAACAAAGATATGCCGTTCCAGTCGGAGAGGAAGGAGTTCCATATGGTCAGATCAGCTATGGCATGGCTGTCCAGATGAACAACGAAAACGAAAACCCCCCCAAACCCTATATGTGTTCCCAGAAACCATCCCCCGGTGACTACCCCCGAGCCTCAAGCTGTGCTGAACAAAGCGCCGGCACTTGGGCACCATGAGAACTGAGCGGCTAATGAAGCATTCACCGGGGGGTGGTGCCTTGGTCAGGATGTCCATCTTCTCAGCAGTTTTTATATTGATAGAATACTTAATCCCTTTGTTGTTTCTTTACCATCATACATACGTGACACCACAGATTTATTGAAAAAAATCGAGAATATTGAGGTTGATGACAATATTTTATTAGCATTGATTGATGTTGAAGCCCTCTATACTAGCATTCCACATAAATCTGGGTTGAAGGCCACACAATATTTTCTTAAAACAAGGGGTGTTTAATATAGAACACATAATCAATATGTACTGGAAATTCTTGAATTTATATTATTACACAACTACTTTATGTTCGACGGCTGTTTCTTCCACCAGCTCAGGGGGACCGCAATAGGTAGCCCTTGTGCGCCCAGTTATGCGAATCTCCTCCTGGGCTGGTGGGAAGACACTATTGTTTTTAATGACCCGTATGAACGATGGACTTCCCATATCCTCTATTGGGGGGCGATACATTGATGATATTTTGATCTTGTGGGATGGGTCTGCTGAATTGCTCAAGGCATTTATTCAGCAACTTAATATCAATGACATGGGCCTTAGGTTCACCCACGAGATCAATAATCGATGTATCGCCTTCCTTGACATTCTCATCACTAAGAAAAATTGAGAATTATGTACTGAGACTTATCGGAAACTGACATCCACCAACAGCCTCTTAAGGTGGGATAGCTATCATCCCCCGAGTTTGAAAAAAGGCATACCGAAGGGACAATACCTTCGTATACAAAGGAATTGTTCTTCCCTGCAAATCTTTAATACACAAGCAGGGGACCTTCGGACTCGTTTTTCCCAACTTGGTTATCCATCAGAAACTCTTAGGGATGTTTTTCAACATTCTTTGGACAGAGATAGACACACCCTGTTGCACAACATCCCTAGTGTAAAACGTGAGGATGACAACTTACGTATTATCGGTACATTTGATGAGCAAAACGTTCGGGTACAGGGCATTTTGAAACAATATTGGGGGATTTTATGATCGAACCCGGATATTGGAGATCTTATCCCTCCACGACCCCTGATTACATACAGGAGATGGAGATCTATTGGTGACCATCTTATGCACAGCCACTATGTGAGACTACGCCCAAGCGCTACCTGGCTGGACCGCAAACCTCTTGGTACCTTTAAATGTGGTAATGGATGCATTTGCTGTCCTTTTATCCACAAATCATCTACTTTCCGCAGTGTCTCTACCAATCAAATCTACCAAATTAGGGACTTTGTACCTGTCCCCTTAACTATGTTGGGAAGACCAAAAGGGAACTACGACGAAGGGTGGGCGACCATTTGAGTGATATCAATCATAAACGGGAGAAACCCATTGCTCAACATGTTACTGAATTCCATCAGGGAGACCCTAGAGATATTGTTTTTCAAGTCATTGAGGTTGTTCGTAAATCCACTCGTGGCGGTGACTGGGACAAACAAATTCTACGTAAAGAGGCTCAATGGATCCACCTTCTCAAGACGGTGTCTCCCTCTGGCCTAAATGAACAGATATCTTTTGCCTGCTTTCTCTGAGAACACACCCTTACGTAACTACTTAAGTGTTTAATCTATCCTGCCTCTTATATTTATCTACGCATATTTATCTGCCTTATTCATACTCATTCATTTGTTGTTATCTATGAGGATTCGTGGGTTTATGGCTATTATATCCTTGACCCCCGTTTATATTATCCTCTTTCTATATACATACCCTCTGTTTTATGCCCTACTGGCTCCTATCCCAGTTTGTCCATTCATATTTTTAATAATCTAATTAATATATGTTATATGGATATTGATCCCATACCACATGCCTCTTAGCCCCTCATGATGTAATTTATTGATCCTGGGTATTAATCCCTCTGTGCTGATGTCCTGTGAATTTGGAGCACTGCTTGCGTTCCATATACCGGAAGTACGTCAGCGGTGGAACGCATTCTGCGTTCCAAACACCGGAAATGGTGTATCGTTACTTCCGGTTTTTGATTCTTGAGCGGCAGCACCTGGAGAGTGGCGTCTGTATAAAGGTATGGTTTGTTTGGACATTCCTTGCACCTCTTATCATCTAGGCGGCCAGCATCTGGGACATCACCACCAGATTATTATTTGTCCCCTGAGGAACCTTCGCTACCTGTTGGGGAAACACATCGGGATGACTTTTAGTATTATTAATGTGTTTTTTAGGGGCATCCAGGGCACATTAGGGTGAGCCGTCGATTGAGTGGGGTTGCCCTTTTCGGGGCGGGTGCTCCACTGTTAGGTAGGGTGACCCCTAGGGATATTTAGGGTTACACCTTTCCTGACCTCCTCTCAGCTGGCTTCAACTATACTACCTCCGAATCAATTTAGTTGTCGCCGGCATCAAGGTGAAAAGGAATCTCCAATCATCGACCACTAACATCCTTTCATCTGCGATCACTACTATATCATACCTGGGTACCGTGAGTAACTATCACATGGCTGCTAACAGTTATATCAATTCTGTTATGTATTTTTAGCCGTTCTGTTACTAAAGGGTATTAACCCCTATGATACGGTATCTGGTTATTATGTTATGTAATTGGTGCCCTGCATCCTCCTATTTATCCACATTTATCTCTATGTAACAGTTTATCAATGTTAGAGGAATTTTGGATTGATCACTAAATCACGCCTATTTAGACGGATTTTGCTCTATATCTGTGTATATATATATATATATATATATATATGTATATACTGTGTATATATATATATATATATACAGTCAGGTCCATAAATATTGGGACATCGACACAATTCTAACATTTTTGGCTCTAAACACCACCACAATGGATTTGAAATGAAACGAACAAGATGTGCTTTAACTGCAGACTGTCAGCTTTAATTTGAGGGTATTTACATCCAAATCAGGTGAACGGTGTAGGAATTACAACAGTTTGCATATGTGCCTCCCACTTGTTTAGGAACCAAAAGTAATGGGACATAATAATAATCATAAATCAAACTTTCAGTTTTTAATACTTTGTTGCAAATCCTTTACAGTCAATTACAGCCTGAAGTCTGGAACGCATAGACATCACCAGACGCTGGGTTTCATCCCTGGTGATGCTCTGCCAGGCCTCTATTGCAACTGTCTTCAGTTCCTGTTTGTTCTTGGGGCATTTTCCCTTCAGTTTTGTCTTCAGCAAGTGAAATGCATGCTCAATCGGATTCAGGTCAGGTGATTGACTTGGCCATTGCATAACATTCCACTTCTTTCCCTTAAAAAACTCTTTGGTTGCTTTTGCAGTATGCTTTAGGTCATTGTCCATCTGCACTGTGAAGCGCCATCCAATGAGTTCTGAAGCATTTGGCTGAATATGAGCAGATAATATTGCCCGAAAAACTTCAGAATTCATCCTGATGCTTCTGTCAGCAGTCACATCATCATTAAATACAAGAGAACCAGTTCCATTGGCAGCCATAAATGCCCACGCCATGACACTACCACCACCATGCTTCACTGATGAGGTGGTATGCTTAGGATCATGAGCAGTTCCTTTCCTTCTCCATACTCTTCTCTTCCTATCACTCTTGTACAAGTTGATCTTGGTCTCATCTGTCCATAGGATGTTGTTCCAGAACTGTGAAGGCTTTTTTAGATGTTGTTTGGCAAACTCTAATCTGGCCTTCCTGTTTTTGAGGCTCACCAATGGTTTACATCTTGTGGTGAACCCTCTGTATTCACTCTGGTGAAGTCTTCTCTTGATTGTTTACTTTGACACACATACACCTACCTCCTGGAGAGTGTACATGATCTGGCAAACTGTTGTGAAGGGTGTCTTCTTCATCAGGGAAAGAATTCTTCGGTCATCCACCACAGTTGTTTTCCGTGGTCTTCCGGGTCTTTTGGTGTTGCTGAGCTCACCAGTGCATTCCTTCTTTTTAAGAATGTTCCAAACAGTTGTTTTGGCCACGCTTAATGTTTTTGCTATCTCTCTGATGGGTTTGTTTTGTTTTTTTCAGCCTAATGATGGCTTGCTTCACTGATAGTGACAGCTCTTTGGATCCCATCTTGAGAGTTGACAGCAACAGATTCCAAATGAAAATAGCACACTGGAAATGAACTCTGGACATTCTATCTGCTCATTGTAATTGGGATAATGAGGGAATAACACACACCTGGCCATGGAACAGCTAAGAAGCCAATTGTCCCATTACTTTTGGTTCCTTAACAAGTGGGAGGCACATATGCAAACTGTTGTAATTCCTACACCGTTCACCTGATTTGCATGTGAATACCCTCAAATTAAAGCTGACAGTCTGCAGTTAAAGCACATCTTGTTCGTTTCATTTCAAATCCATTGTGGTGGTGTATAGAGCCAAAAATGTTAGAATTGTGTCCCTGTCCCAATATTTATGGACCTGACTGTATATATATATATATATATATATATATATATATATATATATCACTTTTTTGAGGGAATATCTATTTTATTATCGTACTTAATAAAGGTTATATTTTAAGGGTAATTTACTTCTGTGACCACTGCTATAACATGGATTAAAAGAACTGTTTATTTTTTTATCCACTACTTTACTGACGCTGCCTCCATGTCCTTATTTTGTTACACTACATATGCAGTATATATAATAGTAGTAGGTTGTGGTGGCTCACTAGCAAGTAGTTCAGGTATGGTGCTGCAAGCTCATATAGAGGGAATCACCCCACCCTCTTTTAAAGGCAAATGTAGTAATAGAGTAATGAGCGAGCACTCATACACTTGGCAACCAGATTGACATATGCAGAAAATATTTATTAAATCCCCATAAAATAAAAGTAATAAAATTTATAAGAACAATGTAGCAATAATATACAACATTACAGTCACATATATTGTGGTAGATATGATCGACACTATATTCATATGACTCAATAGTGTCGATAAATTCAATAATATATATCACACCAAAAAACTTCAAGTATATGCTGTTATTTGGGAAAGAGGGGGTATTATCTTCTAGCGCTCTATCCCAATTTGGGAAACTGAATGTCACTGAAAATGTTGTAGGTGTATTCACTGGGAGCGCAATATGTTCATAAAGTGTCCACAGGAATCCTGATAATGTGAAAAGTCTCTTATAGCATATCCTTTTAAGCTCGATATGAGCTTTGGATTGAAGAAAACTTTAAATCGATGTTTGGCTTACCGTCTGACGTCTGCTGTCTCCCTATTGCTTCAATGGAGCTTTAAATATTTGCCGGCTTATTCAGTCACTCCATACAGCAAGCTGGTTTAAATTTTGCGGGAGTTCCAAAGATCGCGGGAGTTGCCACTCTGTTCCGCAATTTCCTTTGGTGCAGCTTTCGACGATAAGAATAGTTAATCCTTTACTGTAGAGATTTTCTTCTGTATGGCCATACAGTATTATCGGAGGCTTTTCAATGCAGGTACATCACTTGTTTCACCATACGCGTTACGGGTAGATTCACTCTCCCTTCCTCAGTGGTCACCACTGAGGAAGGGAGAGTGAATATAACCTCAGCCTGTCACTGAGACGCACAGTAACTGTTTAACTACCAGAAAGGACTAGCTATACATCTTGCTGCACTGCACAGTGATGTATACCTGGATATCTGCTCTCTAAAGTTTAACTGCAGGTCGGGATAGACCTGATTTAACATGCTTTATGGCAAATTAATTTGGATTGAAGCAAATTAATAACCTAGTACTGTAAGGAACCGCTCACATGAAGCATGCACTGTGGTATGGAGCTTCCCACTCTGGTTGTTCTAGACCAGGGATGGCCAACCTGTGGCTCTCCAGCTGTTGCAAAACTCCCAGCATGCCCAGACAGCCTACAGCTATCAGCCTACAGCAGGGCATGGTGGGAATTGTAGTTTTACAACAGTTGGAGAGCCACAGGTTGGCCAGCCCTGTTCTAGACTATGTATGTACAATAACTCAACTGAACTCCAAGATATGGAGCTTTTCACCCTGGTTGATTTAGCCTATTATTTTTGTATTTGACAATTACATCACTTTCCGTTTTGAATGTTATGTTTTGACTGTTATATTTTAGGATAGTCTTAAAGTAAAATGTCTAAAATGCTAACATTACTATTGATAGACCAATGTTGGATTAAATGTAGCCATTTAGGTACACCATCGAAACAATAGTGTATTAATCTGTGTCATAAATTCTGCTGAGGTGTTACAGCACCGGCTGATTGCCAATCAAGTGACACACTAGATCAATTTGTCTATTCATTGGATACTTAATATAATTATCCATGGACCTGCTGTACATTGTCTAATTTTTATTAAATGCATTTTTGGATAATGATTTACATAGCCAGTCATGTGACCAGACAAAAATAATTATTCATTTGTCCTTCTTTCCCTAAAGAGTAATGCTAAACAATCAAAAAAGATATTGTGATATTCCATCTTGCTGTCAACTTGCAGAACATTTCAGAATATTTCAGCAAGAATAGAATAGATTGTGCCACTAAACTACTATATACAGTTGAAACCAGAAGTTTACATACACTATATAAAAAGATACATATGCATGTTTTTTTTCAATATCTGACATGAAATCAGAATAAACCTTTCCTGTTTTTGGTCAATTAGGATTACCATAATTATTATTATTTGCCAAATACCAGAATAATGAGAGAGAGAGAGAGAGAGAGAGAGAGAGAGAGAGAATGTTTTAAGGCATTTTTATTACTTTCTGCAAAGTCAAAAGTTTACATACATTTCATTAATATTTGGTACAATTGCCCTTAAACTGTATGACTTGGGTCAAACATTTTGGATATCCTTCCACAAGTTTCTCACAATAGTTGGTCGGAATTTGGGCCCATTCCTCCTGACAAAACTGGTGTAACTGAGCCATGTTTGTTGGTCGCCTTGCTCGCACCTGCCTTTTTAGCTTTGCCCATAAATTTTCAATAGGTTTGACATCAGGGCTTTGTGATGGCCACTCCAAAACATTGACTTTGTTATCCTTAAGCCACTTTGTAACCAGTTTGGCAGTATGCTTCAGGTAATTGTCCATTTGGAAGACCCATTTACGCCCAATCTTTAACTTCCTCGCTGATGTCTTGAGATGTTGCTTCAGTATTTCCACATAATGATGCCATCTATTTTGTGACGTGCACTAGTCCCTCCTGCAGCAAAACAACCGCACAACATGATGCTGCCACCCCCGTG
Source organism: Bufo bufo (assembly GCF_905171765.1). Taxonomy (NCBI): domain Eukaryota; kingdom Metazoa; phylum Chordata; class Amphibia; order Anura; family Bufonidae; genus Bufo; species Bufo bufo. Next base: position 129,688,653 of record NC_053395.1, on the reverse strand, counting down.
TTTCACAGGATGGTGTTCTTAAGCTTCCAAGCTTCTCCCTTTTTCTTATAATAGTAACGATGGTCATTATGGCCAAAAAGGTAAATTTTTGTTTCGTCAGACCACAGGACATGTCTCCAAAAATGTAGGTCTTTGTTCCTGTGTGCATTTGCAAATATTAATCTGGCTTTTTTTATGTTTCTTTTGGAGTAATGGCTTCTTCCTGGCAGAGTGACCTTTCAGCCCATGTTAAAACAGAACTCGTTTCACTGTGGATATTGACACAATGTTAGGCTAGTTTCACACTACCGGCAGGCTGTTCCGGAGGGTGAACAGCCTGTCGAATCCGTCCTGCTGCTAGTTCACAGGTGCCTGTGGACTGCAGCTACGTCCCCATTGACTATAATGGGGGCAGGGGCGGAGTTACGGCGGCAGCACGGCGGCAGCACGGCGGCAGCACGGCAGCGCACGCTGAGAGGCGGCCGGACTAAAAGTACTGCATGCAGTACTTTTAATCCGGCTACCTCTCGGCGTGTGCTGCCGTGCTGCCCCTGGAACTCCGCCCCCGCCCCCATTATAGTCAACGGGGACGGAGCGGCAGTCCGTGGGCACACGTGAACTAGCGGCAGGACGGATCTGACAGGCTGTTCACCTGCCAGAATAGCCTGCCGGAGTCCCCTGCCGCTAGTGTGAAAGTACCCTTACCAGCTTCCGCCATCATCTTCACAAGGTCTTTTGCTTTTGTTCTTCCTCTCTGGGACACAGAACCCTGAGCGGTATGATGGCTGGACATTCCCATCTTGTTTGTACTTGCATATAATTGTTTGTATAGATGAACGAGGCACCTTCAGGTATCTTGAAATTGGACCCAAGTTTGAGCCAGACTTGTGCAAGTCCACAATTTTCTTCCTGATATCTTGGCTGATTTCTTTAGACTTTCCCATGATGCTACACAAAGAAGCAGTGTGTTTCAGGTGTGCATTTAAATACATCCACAGGTGTGTCTCTAATTAACTCCAATGTTGCCAACAAACCTAACAGAAGCTTCCAAACACATGACATCATCATATGGGCAGTCCAGAATTGTTTAAAGGCATAGTAATCTTAGTGTATGTAAACTTTTGACAAAAATGCCTTAAAACATTCTCTCTCTCTCATTATTCTGGCATTTGGCAAAAAACAGGAAAGGTTTATTCTGATTTCATGTCAGATATTGAGGAAAACATGCATATGTGTCTTTTTATATAGTGTATGGAAACTTCTGGTTTAAACTGTATGTAGTTGCAAGGTCATCAGTTACCTGTAGGCATACTGGTAAGTTTTTACTGGCAATTCTTGCAGAGATGACTGGTGGTGTCCACCATTGCCACCACAACCAATTTTTTTTTTTTTTCATCTTTACTTCTGTACAGGTTGTATTGTACATAGTGGAGGAATTTATCATTCTCCCCATGCTAGTTTTCAGGCATAAAAAAGTTACAAGTATGGTATTCGCGACTTTTTAAATGCCACTTGCAAAAAGTTTTGTGCAATTCGTGTTTCTCCACTGCCATTGCTACTTTCATGGAAAAGGGATGTGGTGAGGGTGGGATGGACCAGCAGCCCCATCATATTTATTTTCTTTTACGACAGTTTTCTGGAGTAGAAGAAGACTGAAATCTACAGCATCTAGGTGGCATAGATTCCAGTTTAGGCCCACAGACCATTTATGACGAAGCCTGAGATTTGTCATAAATTAGATGCAGCCTCCAGCAATGCACAAGGATGTCATAGAAGAGGGGGGAAATGGAATTAGCACATGATTGTATTTTCCATTTTTTGGTAAAACTTGTCATCTCTTTTCAAATTAGATGGTCCACAGATCCCAAGATGAGTTTCCCAAGTTCTCTATTCCTTGATTAATGTTTTTATTTCTATTTTCTGTATTTAATGTTAAAACAGGAATCCATTAAGCTTGATATTTATCAATATAACCTACTTGTATTTCCCGCACCCTAAGACAAGATTTTTTTTCCATCAAAAGTAGGGGGAAAATGGCTATGTGTCTATTATGAAAGTGCTCACTAGGACACATTAGGACTGGGGAGTAGTGAATACATCGCTCCTCGAGTTGGCTGTGCTCACTGCTCCCTGGTTTTCTTCTGCCAGCGTACGTACAGCGTACGCACTATGATGTAACGCTGTGTAACGTCAAATCATAGTGCAACATGGAGATGGCAGAAAACAGAGAGCGGTGTGTGCAGAAAGAGCGTGCTGAATCTACAAGAGGTGGTGCCATATGGAGCAGGAGTTTTTTATTTTATGTCTCACATGAAGTCTAATGGGGGTCTGAGGAGGATTGTGGGGGTCTGATCTGAGGTCTGATGTGGATCTGATCTGAGGTTTGATGAGTAATGGGAGTCTGATTTGATGGTCTGATAAAGACTATGGGTCTGATCTGAGGTCTGATGAAAAAATGTATATATATTTTGTTATTTTACTCCACTAAAAGGTGTGTCTTATGGTCAGGTGCATCGTATGATGTTGAAAATAAGGTACTTTATTGCTTCTACAGTAGATAAAAACTAAATGCACTGGTTTACAATTTAAAACAAGTTGAGTATTTGATCTTGGGATCTGTGGACCGTCTCATTTTAAAAATACGACTTTTGATATGCCTGTTTCAGTCCTGGATTTAATATATGTAATGAGTATATTTGTACTTCTGTTACGTGCAAAACATTTCACATTAGTCTCACTTTACTTTTTGTTTGCAATTAAGATTTCTGGCACACCAGATGTAATGATTGTAGATAGGGACAGGCAAAAACAGGGAGTCCCTGAACTAGAGCCCAGTCTGCTTTCCCTAACCCCTTGCAGTAAAAGCCCTAAATTGCAGAACCATAACTGAATGAATATAAGTGCAGGGCAAACAACAAAACACAATATAGACAAACACAAAAGTTGCGTGAAATGGGTCAGAACCAGACGGGCTATGCAGTTTCAAAACGTGAGACAAAAGAAGGTCAGGAAACAAGTCGAGGTCAGTTCACGAGGTATCAAGGTAATCAAGAACAGGAACAAATGCTAGTGGGTAGTGAAGATCGAGCATGCTCGGCCAAACACCAGTTCGGCTTGAGCATCGCGATGCTCGGCACATCGCGGTGCTCGGCCGAATACTGCATGTGCTCGAGCGCCATGCTCAAGTCCCCTCCCCACACATTTGTTGGCTGCTATGCAGCCAATAAACGTGCAGGTAAGTGCTGCCACTCACTGTAATGCCGTAGCCATGCTGGTTCCTGGCATTAAAGTGATTGGCTGGCCGGAACGCGTCATCCGGTGCCATAAAGCACCCGATGACACGTGGTTCGGCCAGTCTTAGTCAGTGAGAGCTGTGCTGTAGACGGAACAGATAGTGTAGGGAATTGAATTTTATTTTTTGGTTCGGCAGGGTTGGTGTTAGAGACGCAAAAGTCCTGTATAACATTTGTGCATCCAAAATATCTGAGACATTCAGTCAAATTTTTTTGCTGCTGATGGCAGCGACATTACCTGTGCTACATCTCCTGTATAACGTTTGCGCATCATTAATATCAGTGATATTCCCTGTAATTTTTTATTAGCTGCTGGTGGCAGCTACATTACCTGCGCTACATCTCCTGTATAACGTTTGCGCATCATAAATATCAGTGACATTCATTTTAATTTATTTGCGCATACACTTACAAAATCTGCGCTACTGTATGTGTGACATACTTGCAAGCATATATACTATTTAATATGCACAACGCGAGCAGTAAGTGACGGGGAAGTGGCCGTGCTGCTGTTGGTGCACGCAGAGGCTGTGGCCGCTGATGGTGCACGCAGAGGCTGTGGCCCTGGGCACGGTGAAACTGTGCCTGCTGCCAGAGCACAAGAAACATACTCATCCACGATACCTAGCTTCATGTCCCAGTTTGCTGGGCGGCGCAGGACACCACTCTCGAAATCACACCAGTGCGACCAGGTGGTCAGTTGGATTGCAGCAGATAATGCTTCCAGTCGGTTAAGCACCACCCTGTCTTCCACAAAGTCCAGTCTCAGTAGCCAAGAGTCTGGTCAACAGAATCCTCACCCAGATCCTCCTACCTCCCACCATGGAGAGTCTTGACAAACAAGTGATCCCACACTCGGATATTTTGAGGAGCTCTTTTCATCGCCATTCCTTGATTTGGGCCTCTTGCCAAGCCCGCTTGAAGAGGGACATGAGGAGATCGTTTGCACTGATGCCCAAACTCGTGAGCATCCGCAGTCACAAGAAGATGATGGTGGGGAATGGCAATTAGTGTTTCACGAGGTGGATGATGATGATGAGACACAGTTGCCAATAAGTCAATGGCAATTAGTGTCTCAAGAGGTTGATGATGAGGATGAGACATAGTTGTCAATAACTGAGGTTGTTGTTAGGTCAACAAGTCAGGAGGATGACCAGAGTGAGGAAGTGGAAGAGGAGGTGGTAGACAATGAAATCACTGAGCCAACCTGGGACGGTGGCAAGCCGAGCAAGGACAGCAGTACAGAGGAAAGGGGGGATCTGCAGCACCGCAAGAGGCTGGAAGAGGCAGTGGGGTGGCAAAAGGCATAAGGTGGGCCACACCAAACAGGCCCACAACTGTTCCCCGGAGCAACCCCTTGCGGCAATCTCCCTTGCAAAGGGCTAGGTGTTCCGCATGCTGGGGCTTTTTTTAAGGAAAGTGCGGACGATAAATGAATTGTCATTTGCAACCTTTGCCGTACCAAAATGAACACTAGCAACCTCACCACCACCAGCATGATCCGGCACATGGCATAAAAGTACCCTAATAGGTGGGCCGAATGCCTGGGTACACAACCAGTATCTTTGGGTCACACCACTGCCTCCTCTTCCCCTGTGTTACATGCTGGCCAATCCCCTGCCCAAGACGCAGGCCCAGATGCCTCCCGCCCTGCACCTGGACCTTCACAAGCACCATCAGCTAGCACATACACTTCTGTGTCCCAGCGCAACGTACAGATGTACATACTCCAGGCCTTTTATTTTTTTATATTTATTTTATTTTCATAATCAACAAAGCGTAACAATAGGTTACAGAGTATAATGTAACATGGAATAGGTACATAATTTTAGCAGGAGCATACACTGCGTGCAGAATTATTAGGCAAATGAGTATTTTGACCACATCATCCTCTTTATGCATGTTGTCTTACTCCAAGCTGTATAGGCTCGAAAGCCTACTACCAATTAAGCATATTAGGTGATGTGCATCTCTGTAATGAGAAGGGGTGTGGTCTAATGACATCAACACCCTATATTAGGTGTGCATAATTATTAGGCAACTTCCTTTCCTTTGGCAAAATGGGTCAAAAGAAGGACTTGACAGGCTCAGAAAAGTCAAAAATAGTGAGATATCTTGCAGAGGGATGCAGCACTCTTAAAATTGCAAAGCTTCTGAAGCGTGATCATCGAACAATCAAGCGTTTCATTCAAAATAGTCAACAGGGTCGCAAGAAGCGTGTGGAAAAACCAAGGCGCAAAATAACTGCCCATGAACTGAGAAAAGTCAAGCGTGCAGCTGCCAAGATGCCACTTGCCACCAGTTTGGCCATATTTCAGAGCTGCAACATCACTGGAGTGCCCAAAAGCACAAGGTGTGCAATACTCAGAGACATGGCCAAGGTAAGAAAGGCTGAAAGACGACCACCACTGAACAAGACACACAAGCTGAAACGTCAAGACTGGGCCAAGAAATATCTCAAGACTGATTTTTCTAAGGTTTTATGGACTGATGAAATGAGAGTGAGTCTTGATGGGCCAGATGGATGGGCCCGTGGCTGGATTGGTAAAGGGCAGAGAGCTCCAGTCCGACTCAGACGCCAGCAAGGTGGAGGTGGAGTACTGGTTTGGGCTGGTATCATCAAAGATGAGCTTGTGGGGCCTTTTCGGGTTGAGGATGGAGTCAAGCTCAACTCCCAGTCCTACTGCCAGTTTCTGGAAGACATCTTCTTCAAGCAGTGGTACAGGAAGAAGTCTGCATCCTTCAAGAAAAACATGATTTTCATGCAGGACAATGCTCCATCACACGCGTCCAAGTACTCCACAGCGTGGCTGGCAAGAAAGGGTATAAAAGAAGAAAATCTAATGACATGGCCTCCTTGTTCACCTGATCTGAACCCCATTGAGAACCTGTGGTCCATCATCAAATGTGAGATTTACAAGGAGGGAAAACAGTACACCTCTCTGAGCAGTGTCTGGGAGGCTGTGGTTGCTGCTGCACGCAATGTTGATGGTGAACAGATCAAAACACTGACAGAATCCATGGATGGCAGGCTTTTGAGTGTCCTTGCAAAGAAAGGTGGCTATATTGGTCACTGATTTGTTTTTGTTTTGTTTTTGAATGTCAGAAATGTATATTTGTGAATGTTGAGATGTTATATTGGTTTCACTGGTAAAAATAAATAATTGAAATGGGTATATATTTGTTTTTTGTTAAGTTGCCTAATAATTATGCACAGTAATAGTCACCTGCACACACAGATATCCCCCTAAAATAGCTAAAACTAAAAACAAACTAAAAACTACTTCCAAAAATATTCAGCTTTGATATTAATGAGTTTTTTGGGTTCATTGAGAACATGGTTGCTGTTCAATAATAAAATTAATCCTCAAAAATAAAACTTGCCTAATAATTCTGCACTCCCTGTAAGTATCTTGTGTAAATAGAGGATTGAAGACACTAAGTGACAGACATCAACAGGTATAATTGGATCATAAGACTAAACTATTGACATTGTTAAAGCTTGTAGATCAAATGTTAAGTCCAACCAGCTTCTAGAACGTATATAAGTGCTTGAGCACGTAGGGGCCTGATTAATAGGTATAAGTATCGAGAGGGACTATAGTAATATTGCATCAGTAATAAATCTAGGGAAAATTAAATCTAATCCTCCTAAATAAAGCGGTCAAATGTGGAGAAGCTACTAACACTGAGGTCCTAGTGGTCCTTGAGGTAATAGTGCAACTATCTATACAAACATAGTTATCAAGAACTGGAGAATCTGTAACACAACCAGAGAGACCAGCGTATCAGGAAAGCAGAGTGTGTACGAGATTCCCAAGAGGAAAGCTCCTCGAAATGATATAGCTGGTCAACCTTAAGCTTCCATTGTTCTATAGTTGGTAATGAGGTCTGGCGCCAATGTTTGGGGACTAATAAGCGCGCTGCTATCAAGAGTTGTTTAAAGAGGTGGTTGGGGGGGTATGATTTGCCTCGGTGAAATGGGATAGTAAAGCTCCATATGGGGACATCTTTACAGAGGTCTGACAGATATGGTTGCTTATTTGGTAGATGTCCGACCACCATTTGTTAATTGCAAGACAATTCCACCAAACATGGAGGAAGGTTCCAGTTTCCTTAAAGCACCTCCAGCACCTGTCCGAGGAGGATTCAGCAAAGTGAGAAGATCTAGCTGGGGTAATATACCATTGTGTTAGGATTTTGTATCCGTTTTCCTGGATGCGTACACAGCGAGAGGCCTTGTGTGGGAGGCTGAATATTTCTGGCAGTACAGTTATAGGTATATCTATTCCAGTTTCTCTTTCCCAGTTGCATATAAAAGCCGGTTTAGTGGTATGGGGGGAGTCACGTAATCTACTGTGTATTTGTGAAACTTTCTGGGAGGTTTAGGATTGGTAATAAGAGCTTCTAACCAGCCCATTGGGCGAAAAAGTTCCCCTTTAGTAATATTTCTCGTAAGAAATGCTTTGATGTGTGGTATTAAAGTAACGTCACACGGAAGGGGGTTAATTAAAACTTGCAAGGCATCCTCCTTTAACAGTGTTCCAGGAGAATCCAGAAGACTGCTAATAGGTAAGGAGGAAGATCTGACCATTCTGGAAGAGGATTCCAATAGAGTAGGGGAGGATGTGCCTAGAATGTCTGCAACTATCAGTATTGGGGAGGGGAAGGGAAATGAACAATGGGAGGAGCCAAGCCACCTCCAAGCGTCCAGCATAGCTTTCAAAATTGGGTAATTAGGCATTGGGATATGTGGGAGGACTTGGTGACCCAGAAGAATGGTACAAAATGGCTGTCCTAGTATGCTCTGCTCTAGATCTACCCATGGCTTGTGGTTGGAGTTGCGTAGCCAGTCCACCACCCTAGCCAACAGTATTGCCTTCCCATATAGTTCCGGGTCAGGAAGTCCAATGCTACCTAGATGACGTGGAAGGGATAAAAGTTTGTAAGAAAGGCGTGCTTTTTTGCCGTTCCAAATGAAAGATCTAAATTTTTGTCTCAAGGACATGTAGAAGGAATTAGGTCTAAGATTGGCAGGACTTGTTGGAGGTATGTAAGGCGCGGGAGAATTAGTGAAGTAAGGAGATTCTTACGTCCAAACCAGGAGAGCATGGGGGCCCTAGCTTGTAAGTTATCAATGGCTCTAAATAAGGAGGTCTTAAGAGGAGTGTAGTTTAGGGAGAAGAAGTCTGGAATATGGGGGCTGATTTTAACTCCTAGGTAGGTGATAGTGGGGGAGGACCAATTAAAAGGAGAATTTTTCATTAATAAGCATTTTGATTGGGCAGACAACCCTGAACAGAGAATTAGGGATTTACTTGCATTGATTTTGAAGTTAGAGATGGAGCTATATTGTTGTAGATGGTTTTGTATGCTAATTAGGGAAGTTTTAGGATTTGTCATCATATCATCAGCAAATGCTGCAATTTTATGTTCCTTTCCTCCTAGAAGGATGCCCTTGATATCACTATCGGATCGAAGTGTAGTTAAAAGGGGTTCCATTGTGGGCTTATAAATGTCATCTGTGGGCTTATTTAGCTAAAAAACAGCTTTTACTAACCTGTCAGTCAAACAAATAAGGTGCCCAAGGGGATGTTAATGGATGCAAGGTGCCGGCCGCACCCGCCGCCGTTCGTGCCCAGCGCCACCTTTCCGGACTTCTGCGCCGCCTCCTAATCCTCTGTGCCGCCTCTCGCTCTCCCTCCCTCCCCCCTCCTCCTGCTGAAAAATCTCGCGCATACAGGGGTTGAGCGAAGTGCCGGCGCATGTGCACTTCGCTGTAAGAAGCCAAATGGAGAAGTCTGCACGGGCGCATCAGGCAGAGCCCTGTGCGCAAGCGCGAGATCTTACAGCAGAAGGAGGGGGGAGGGAGAGCGAGAGGCGGCACAGAGGATTAGGAGGCGGTGCAGAAGTACGGAAAGGCGGCGCTGGGCACGAACGGCGGCGGGTGCGGCCGGCACCTTGCATCCATTAACATCCCCTTGGGCACCTTATTTGTTTGACTGACAGGTTAGTAATAGCTGTTTTTTTAGCTAAATAAGCCCACAGATGACATTTATAAGCCCACATTAGGAATCGTGAAGACGCCCTGAACATCAGCATATTTTTAGCTGACAGGGGTGAAACCTGGTGACAGAATCCCTTTAAAGAAATTACTGTTTCTAGCTGCTGTGGACTAGCAGCTAGAAACAGTAATTTCTTTAATGTGTTATGTTATTTAGACTGAGCTCTCAGCATGCTTAGCCAGTCAGTAATTTTCAGAGTGCTGTTATGACTTATGGACACAGCTCTCAGCATGCTTAGCCAGCCTTCTATCTGGCTGTGCTTCTTGAGAGTCACAGTCCACAGGCTCAGAAACAGCCTGTGGACTGTGACTCTCAAGATGCAAAGCCAGATAGAAAGCTGGCTAAGCATGCTGAGAGCTGTGTCCATAAATCATAACAGCACTATGATTGCCCTCCCTTCCAACTGGATGAGTTTATCTGATACCTGCTCCAGAAGCTCCTGCTGTCTCGCGGGCTTGTGTGGCTGAGCGCTGTGGGCCGTGTGCTGGTCGAAACTGCTGAGCAGGTTGTACACAGCGCAGCATGCAGGAGGGAGAACCGCGGGCGCACTGAGGTCATATCCGGCGGGCCGGCATTACAGGAACCGCACCAGCTGCTCTGACGTCCTGCCGCCGGATATCCTGTGACGTATATCCGGCGGCAGGATGTCAGAGCAGCTGGTGCTGTTCCTGTAATGCCGCGGCCCGCCGGATATGACCTCAGTAGTGATGGGAAGTTCGGATCTTTCAGATGAATCGGATCTTCGGTTCACTTGCTGAGTCACTGACTGCTGAGCTGACTCGCAAGTGAACCGAAGACTCTAGGTGCCGGTGCGCATGCGCAGATGCTATCCATTCGATTCACTTGCTGCTGCTGACTCAGTCGGCTCTTCAGCTCTCTAATGAGTGAGTCAGGATCAGGAAGAGTGATTGATTATAGTGATAGTGAAGGGAAGCTGAGGCTGACACCGGACAGGAGGACTCAGGACAGGACTCAGGAGCTGTCACTGTGGTGTGCATTGTTGTCTGTTGTGCATTGTTACCCACAGTGACACCAGTCTGACACTGACAGTAGTACAACCAACCAAGTGAAGTGAAATGTGAATGCACGCACAGGGAAAACTATGTGCTGAATTGATAACAGTATTACAGTAACACAGTCACTGGCTGATAATAAAATAGTCCCCACTTAACGGAATCCATAAAGGAGATGTGAACCCACCCTTAGTTATATAGCTACTGAATGAGATGCCTTTAACATATATATCTCCTGAGAAGCCAATCTGATCCTAAAGGGTTAATTTAACCTGTAATCTAAACTCTGTGTCACCTGTCACTTCTCTTATCTCTCTGCTCCTGTCCCTTAATCTTATCACTGCTGCAACAAAAGCAGCCGACAGCCTCAGTGTAACCTGTTCTAGAGTCTCAAAGAATCGAATGAGTCTCTAACTAATCAGATCTTTAGATTCTTAACCTGGGACTCATTCGATTCATTTCTATTCTTAGACTCCCTGTACTACTTCGACGACTCAGAGCTGCTAGTGCTTGCCTTGCCTCAGCTCTGATTGGTTGGTGGGCGGGGAGGGGAGGGGCTGGCAGAAGCAGCTTCCACTCTAGGATCATATTACGCTCCTCCCGAGTCCCTCCGTCAGGCTCCCTGCTGACAGCGTGAGGTGAGCGTCTCTGCATTGTCTGTGCGCTATGTGACGCTGCGCTGTGTACAACAGAGGACTTTTAGCGCAGGCCGCTCCCGACGGCATTTTGGCTGGCGGATGGGCCTATTTTATGGTAGGGGCCTGGAGCTGCAGCTCCATCAGCCCCTACGTTAATCCGGCCTTGGATGCAGGAGGAGTTGGGTCTTAAATGTTTTATAATAGGATGTCAGAAGTCCATCAGGACCAGGGCTTTTACCTAGGGGCATTTGGGAAAGAGCTGCAGATAGTTCCTCAACAGAGAAGGGCAATGCTAAAGAGTTTTTTTGGGGTTCAGTAAGCGTGGGGAGAGCGTTCGCTTCGAGGAAAGAGGAGATTAAGGACAGATGGGATTCAGAGGACGGGGGGAGGGATATTATATAATTCTTCATAAAAAACTCTAAATTGATTGGCTATTTGCTTTGTAGAGAAAAATGTCTCTCCATTGGGTGAGGTTATTTGATGTATGTAGTTATCAGCTCTTCTAGCCTTAATTCTGCTTATCAGGAACTTAGTAGTCTTATCTCCGTGAGCAAAAAATTCATGCTGCGAATTTAGATAGTATTTAGCGGATTTAGCTTCTAGTAAAGCTTTCAATTCCGCTCTAAGATTAGAAAGGTCCTGGCGATGTGAATCAGCTAGAGAATGCTTGTGCAGAGTTTCCAAGTTTTTAATTTTAGATAGGAGAGTTTCTATTTTTTTTTTCTCTGAGTTTTTTAATGTAAGAGCCTATGCTGACAAATTGTCCCCTAATAAAGGGTTTATGGGCATCCCAAAGGGTCTGAGGGGAAAGAGAGGAGTGGTTATTTATCTTGAAATATTTATCTAATAGTGAGGAAATTTTTCTAATGGTGTTTCGCGGGGGGCAGAGAGTGATACAAATAACATTTTAGCCAGCTGATGTTCCGCTAAGTAATAAGTCTAGTTAGGGATATACACCGAGTGAATGACTAACACTAGGAGTGCTGCAACCACCTGTCAGTAGTGCGCTGTGATACGAACAGTGCACATTTAAATAGAGTCTGTATGTCCAGCAGTCAGAGTGTGGATGCAGCCAAGCAGCCTTTAAATTAGGCTGGATCTCCAGTGAGTCCACGGATACAATTAGGACCATTACTATTTATAGTGCAGATGCAGCTGATATTTTTAAAAGTGTGTAGTTCGTATTGGTGTATTATTTTAAGGATAAAAAATAAATGTTAAATTTTAGACACCTTCACAACACGTGTCAACCCAGAGACAATCAATGGTCCTAGTGACCAACTGTAAATATCATTGTGTTTCAAGTCTCAACACGTGTGAGTGGGTCAAATGTAAATGTAATAAAGTATAAGGTTAGACACATATTAATAATTATCTGGTGGACATGAGACACAGACAAACAGGTTTTAAAAGGTGAAGACAGTAGACAAGGGACAAAAAGACTGAAGGGGAAAAACAAAGACCCAGACAGATAGTAACACACGCCAAATGATTACAACTCCCTCAGGTTTCACTGCAACACTTCTGTGCGGTGGGGTGACAGCTGTCAGTTGAACCAACTGCGAATGGCAGCAGTTTAGAAGGGAGTTCTTAGGTGACGAATCACGAGGAAGAAGAGCCATCTTAGAAGGAATTACGGTTCCTGAGCAAGTCTCTTCGGGGTAAGTTGTCTTCCCCTTTTACCAGCTTTATGGGCTTTAGGGGTTTGCATCAGAGTGAAAGGCGTTATGGTGGGGACATCCGGAAGCGCAGCAATGTCCTGGAATAAGTCCCAATTTTCAATCTGTAGAGGAGGAATTTGTAGGACATCATATATCTCGTCCAAATCAGAGTAAGATAGGCCAAACGGAAAGTTCCATTTATATTGGATCCTATTGGAACGCAGCCATTCTGTTAGGGGTTTCAGGATCCTGCGTTTTCTTAGCGTGGAAGGGGCTAAATCCTGATAAATGGATACTTGTGCTCCTTCAAATAGGATTTCTGGTAGGTTCCTTGCAGCTTCTTGTACAGCAACCTTGACCTGGAAATTAAGGAATTTACAGACCACGTCCCTAGGAGGGTCTTCTGGTTTAGGTTTGGAACGCAATGCCCTATGAGCTCTCTCAATTATTATGTCAGATGCATAGTTTGGGCCCAGGAGCGGATGCAGAGGTGTTTCACTGCTGCTGGAACGTCACCAGGGGCAACAGTTTCTGGGATCCCACGTATGCGCAAGTTATTGCGGCGCCCCCTGTTCTCCTGATCTTCCAGGGCGTTATGCATTTCATTAAGGTAAGCGCTGCATCTTTGAAAGGATCTGGAGGTGGCCTTTTGATGTTCTATGACCATAGCCTGATGGGTCTCAAGTGCCTCCATCCTGTCCCCCATCCTGTCCCCGCACTGAGCGGCGCTTCCAGCACAACCAGACGCTCCAGCCATCTGGCCAGTCTCTCTGCTGACGCCCGATTAAGACTTGATAAAGGAGTTATAAACTCCGAAACGCGTTGTCTACTGAACAATAAAAACAGCTATTTCACCAAAGTTCGCTGACTGAGGTCGTCCTTTTGTGCGCCAAGCAAATACCCTACTGTGTGCATTCGCACACAAACCAGCAACTTCCCACCTGTCTCATGTCCTGGCGCATAGCGGCAATTTCGCTGAGGATCGGCTCCATAGCTTTGCACAGGGTATGTTTTAAATAGTGCCGAGTTATGGGGAGAGTCCCCTTACCTTGCGGCTCCTCTGCATCGCTATCCTCGTTGGATCTCTCTTGCGCGTTGGCTCTGAGAGACTGTGCAGGCTGTGCCGGCGCCATCTTGGAATCGCGCGCCACAAAGGAGGAGGCCGCTTTTTTGATAAATTTATCCATATCGCCACCAACAGTCTTGTCTTGTTTGGATTTAGGTGATCACCAGTCTTGGGGTTACCAATCTTCACCATTTTCAGGCTAATAGCTACAGTAGGCTAGTGCTAGAGACGGCTTGTATAACGGAGCTCAGCAAAGTGCAGCCATCCCTGTCCGGCGCTAGCTCCGCCCCCCCCCCATACTCCAGGCCTTTTAACCAAAGCGCAAATATGCAGCCACCCACCCACAGGCCATAGCACTAAATGTGTACCTTTCCAAATTACTGGCCCTGGAAATGTTGCCATTTAGGCTTGTGGACACTGAGGCTTTTCACAGCCTGATGGCGACGGCGGTCCCTCATTACTCAGTCCCCAGCCGCCACTATTTTTCCTAGGGTGCCGTCCCCGCCTTACACCAGCATGTGTCCCGTAACATAACCTGTGCCCTGACCAATGCAGTTATTGGGAAGGTCCACTTAACGACTGACGCATGGACATGTGCTTGTGGCCAGGGATGCTACATTTCCCTGACGGCACACTGGGTGATCGTGGTCTAACCCTCGGAATGGCACAGGTGCTACCGACGCCAAGGATTGCAGGCCCTATTTCCATTAGGATTTCTGCCACCACCTACATTAGTGGCTGCAACCCCCCCTTCTCCTCCTCCACTTCTACCTCTGAATTATCATCTTGCAGCACTAGTCAGCCATCAGTCAGTAGCTGGAAGCAGTGTAGCACTGCAGTGGGGAAGCAGCAACAGGCCGTGCTTAAACTAATATGTTTAGGTGACAAACAGCACACTGCCGCAGAGCTGTGGCAGGGTATAAGGGACCAGACTGAGCTGTGACTCTCGCCACTCAACCTAGAACCAGGCATGGTTGTGTCTGATAATGGCCATAACTTGGTGGGGGCTTTGGAGCTCAGCAAGCTCACACACATACCATGCCTAGCTCACATGTTCAACTTAGTGGTTCAGCGGTTTCTCAAAACCTACCCCAATTTGCCTGAGCTACCGGTGAAGGTGTGCCGCATGTGTGCCCATTTCTGCAAGTCATCTACTGCTGCCGCCGGTCTGGCAATGCTGCAGCAGTGCCTGCAATTTGCCAGCTCACCGACTGTTGTGCGACGTGAGCAAGCGCTGGAACTCCAAGTTACACATGTTGGCCAGGCTTTGTGAGCAGCAGAGGGCAGTAGTGGAATACCAGCTGCAACAGGGCCGCCGCCTTTCCAGTCAGCTTCCGGTCTTCACAAGCCACGAGTGGACATGGATGTCTGACCTCTGTGAGGTTTTATGCAACTTTGAGGAATCACAGATGGTGAGTGGCGATGCCGCTATTATCAGCGTAACCATCCCACACTTCTGTGTCTACTGAAACGCTTGCTGCTCACAATGAAGGCGGACTCTTTGCATGTGGAAGAGGTGAAAATGGGGGAAGACATTACACAGTGTGATAGCCAGACATCCCTCCTTTCGTCTTCTTAGCGCTAATTGGATGATGATGATGAGGAGGAGGTGCAGGAGACGGTTGCCTCTGCTACAGAGGGTAGTACCCACAGCAGGTTTATTCCATCTGTTCAGCATGGATGGGCCAAAGAGGAGAAAGAGGATGAGGAGATTGAGAGGCATCCTCCAGATTGGGACTCTGGCACACATGGCTGACTTTATATTATGCTGCCTTTCCCGTGACCCTCGCATTATACGCATTTTGGCCAACACCGATTACTGGTTGTTCACCCTTCTCGACCTCCGCTACAAAGAGAACTTCTCTCATTCCTGTGGTGGAGAGGACTAGCAAAATGGTGCAATACCAGAAGGTCCTTGTGGAAAAATTGCTCCAAAAAATTCCATCTGACAATGCTGGCAGCAGAGTACGTAGTTTCTTGGGCAACCGAGGAGCGGAGACGAGGGGAGCACACAGCAGCTCCAACAGAGGCAAGGCAACACTCTCCAAGGCCTGGTACAGTTTCATGACACCCCACCAGCAACCTTACTCTGATGCGCAGCCTAGTGTCACAAGGAGAGAAAAGTTTTGGAAGATGGTAAAGGAGTACATAGAAGACCGTGTCAGGTCCTCAATGATCCCTCTGTGCCTTATAACTATTGGGTGTCTGAGCTGGACACGTGGCACGAACTGGCGCTCTACACCTTGGAGGTGCTGGCCCGCCCTTTTGTCAGAGCGGGTATTTAGTGCTGCTGGGGGCATATTAACTGATAAGCACATCCATCTGACTGTCAACTGAAAATGCTGACAGGTTGACTATTATCAAAATGAACAAGGCCTGGATTGCCCCTGACTTCTCTACTCCACGAGAGGAAAGCGGCTGAACATAAAGGCACTTTAAATGTGGCTTTTATGGTGTATTGAATACACTGTTTTCCCATTTTGATGTCAGCTCAGCAGCAGGCCCTCAACCATAATTTTTTTGATGGTCAGCTCAGCCTCAGGCCTTCAACCATAATTTTTTCGATGGTCAGTTCAGCAGCAGGCACTCGCCCCTAATGTTTTAGAGAGTCAGCTCAGCAGCAGTCCCACACCCCTAATGTTTTAAATGGTCAGCTCACCAGCAGATCCTCACCCATAATGTTTTAGATAGTCAGCTCAGCAGCAGACCCTCGCCCATAATGTTTTAGATGATCAGCTCGGCAGCAAGCCCTCGCCCCTAATGTTTTAGATAGTCAGCTCAGCAGCAGGCCCTCAACCATAATTTTTTTGATGGTCAGCTCAGTAGCAGGCCCTAGCACATAAAGTTTTAGATTGTCCGCTCAGCAGCAGGCCCTTGCCCCTAATGTTTTAGATGGTCAGATCAGCAGCAGGCCCTCACCCCAATGTTTTAGAGAGTCAGCTCACCAGCAGACTCTCAACCATAATTTTTTCAATGGTCAGCTCAGCAGCAGGCCCTCACCTCCAATGTTTTAGGTTTTAGATTGTCAGCTCAGAAGCGCATTATTGTCAGTCTACTCGGGCCTACTACTCGGACAACATCGTTCCCAGCAGCGACCTGGGAGTCCAAGATGCATCCAGACATCCTCCCCATGCTGTTCCCAAACCATTTCAGTGGTGTTTCCATCAATTTCTGACCTTTTCATGTGAACCAGACACCCTCCCCTCTTCAGAGCAGGGGGTGACTGGTTTAATGCTCGGTTTCTCCCATTGACTTCCACTGTGCTCGGGTGCTCAGTAGAGCACCCGAGCATCCCGAGGTGTTCTGCTCGAGCACCCGAGCACTTTAGTGCTCGATGAACACTACTAGTGAGCCAAAAGACTATCACTGGCAATGGTAATATGTAAATAGGGCTTCAGATCTCTGGATCAGAGCCAGATTGGTCCAGTGCCTGGCACTCTCATAGGTCAACATAAAAGAGACAAAACAATAGGGCAGCCGGGCTGTCAGTCAGGGAGAAACAGAATTGCACCTAGTAACTAATAATGTGGCTGTATCACGGTGGGGGTGGGGGGTTCACGTAGCTCAGCCGCATGTCTCTCATGGCACAGCCATGCTGAAGCTGAAGATTGTGCTGCTGGAGCCCAGACAGGTAAATTTCTTACACTGGACTGTCAAAACCTGCTGCTACTCAGGATTAATAAAACAATCTTGCATTTTGTCCGAGTACTGGTTATTCTTCTTATCTATAATATGTAATACCCTGCATCTGACCCCAGCAAATCGAGCCAGATTTTGAAGTCCATGTACGCTAAAGTGAGACTATATGCATAACCAAGACAGCATTTTGCACTCAAGGCAGTTATTTACCAAATGCGGTACATCAAGAGATAAAAAGCTGGAAAATAAGTTACCACATGCTGAAAATGAAGACAAATTCAATTAGAATGGATAGTAATAATTTGTCCCATATTTCTCTGTAACCTTTCTAAAATGATGGCATGTCAAATTGTTCTTCCATTTGTCTATGCCTACAAATTATCATATTTGCTAATAAGTGATTCAGTAACAATGTGATATTTTTGCAATTATAGAGCACATTTTTCACACTTTATATATCTCTCTCCCATTGTCTCATTTAAATTGCATGATAAAATCTACTAAAACTCTACCACAGAGATTTATCATTTTCCTTTTTGGCTATTGTAACCATCTTCTATGTGGCCCTTCATTAACCAAACTGTCAACACTTCAATAAATACAGTTTCTAGATTGATTATCCTTACAAATCATTTACTAATGCAGCAGCTCTGCCAGTTACTGCACTGTTATCTCCAGGATTCAATTTAAAGCCGCTTCCAACCTAGAAAGCTATTCATGATGCCAAACTTTCCTTGGTCCCTGCAGTCTCCATATGCAGTAATCTGTCAAGAACCAAGACCGATCATCAACCTTTCTACTGTATTTCTAGCAAATAAAAAAACTCAGCATTTTACATGAAACTTCTGTATTTGCACGATTTCTGTTCCCCCAAACCCTAAATGTTCAAGCTCTTCTGAAATCGTTGCTCATAGTACAATTTCAAGTCTTTATAGTGACTTAACCAGATTAATCATAATGAACCACATACAGTTGCAAGAAAAAGTATGTGAACCCTTTGGAATGATATGGATTTCTGCGCACATTGGTCATAAAATGTGATCTGATCTATAGTCACAACAATAGATAATCACAGTCTGCTTAAACTAATAACACACAAAGAATTAAATGTTACCATGTTTTTATTGAACACACCATGTAAACATTCACAGTGCAGGTGGAAAATCTCCAAGAGCTATTGGAGTGAGGTTTCAGCCAACTGGAGTCCAATCAATGAGACGAGATTGGAGGTGTTGGTTACAGCTGCCCTGCCCTATAAAAAACACAAATGAGAAATCAGCCGGCACTCACTCAGTGCACGCCGCACGGGATAGGAAGCAATCTCCACTTAAAATCCAAAAGAAATCCCAGCAGTCGTGTCTTATATAATCGTGATGTTTTATTACATCAAATCAAAAATGTCCTATAGCCAGGACGTGTTTCGGCATAGATGCCTTTATCAACAGGTAAAGGTATACTCAAATAAAGAGAGATAATACCGCCCATCATGACGTCACCCACCCACCCAGAAGAGGGGAGGTGCCAAAGTATCACAAAATTAACCAATGTTAAATAATGTTAAATAATATATCAGAAGCAGACAGAATACATGTTTCAAAATATGTTTCAAAATATCTCCATTAAACATAACAGACCATATTTTCAGGTGTGTGATCCCTCAATGGATAATAGATGTCTGAAAAAAATAATAAAGTATATGAATAAATCACATGTCAAATACGCATGATCTCATAATCCCTGTTGAGACCCCTTGGATGCAGAGTATCCAACATATGGATCCAATAGGCCTCTCTACGTAATAACAGTTTCTGCATGTCTCCACCTCTCCTAGCTCTTTTAACCTGTTCCAATACCTGGAACCTAAGCTGGGCTATGCCATGTTTGCACTGATAAAAATGGAACGGAATGGGTAACATCAGATTTTTAGTTCTAATTGTAGATTTATGCTTCCCAATACGATCCCTAATTGTTTGTGTGGTCTCTCCAATATACAGCAAACCACAAGGGCATTTTATCAAATAAATCACATTAGTGGATTCACAAGTGAAAAAACATTCAATTGAAAAAGGCCGCCCACTATGCGGATGATAAAATGTAGAGCCTTTAATTATATGGGGGCACTGGGAACAGTGCAGACATGGGAAAGTGCCCTTACGTTGAGTTGCCAACATCATTTGTTTCAGTGCCATTTTTGTACTCCCAATATACGAAGTGCACAAGTTTATCCCTATAACTAGGGTTCTTTTTGTTACATATCAAAGGTGGATTCTTAAATTTTTCAATCATGGGGTATGCCTTCCCCAGTAGATGCCAGTGTCTACGTATAATGTTATCAAGCCTCTGATTACACGGATGAAACTTGTGTACCAGTGCCACTGAAGACGATTTTGCTGCCCCAATATTACCAGGATTATCAAGTTCCCTTCTAGTTTTACTCAGAATAAAAGGAGGGTAACCCCTCTCCTCAAATATTTTAGTCATCTCATTAATCCTGGTAAGTTGTGTATCTGGGTCAGACACAATTCTTTGCACACGCTGATACTGGGATTTAGGAATGGCCCACTTCAATGCTGGTGGATGAGCACTTGAGAAGTGAAGAATACTATTCCTATCTGTATCATTTCTAAAGAGATCAGTTGACAGAATACCACATTGGTCCTTAATCACCATAGTATCAAGGAAGCTCAACTTATGATTGTCACAGACTAACGTAAATTGTAACCCTTCATGTACACTCACCTAAAGAATTATTAGGAACACCATACCAATACGGTGTTGGACCCCCTTTTGCCTTCAGAACTGCCTTAATTCTACGTGGCATTGATTCAACAAGGTGCTGACAGCATTCTTTAGAAATGTTGGCCCATATTGATAGGATAGCATCTTGCAGTTGATGGAGATTTGAGGGATGCACATCCAGGGCACGAAGCTCCCGTTCCGCCACATCCCAAAGATGCTCTATTGGGTTGAGATCTGGTGACTGTGGGGGCCATTTTAGTACAGTTAACTCATTGTCATGTTCAAGAAACTAATTTGAAATGATTTGAGCTTTGTGACATGGTGCATTATCCTGCTGGAAGTAGCCATCAGAGGATGGGTACATGGTGGTCATGAAGGGATGGACATGGTCAGAAACAATGCTCAGGTAGCCTGTGGCATTTTAACGATGCCCAATTGGCACTAAGGGGCCTATAGTGTGCCCAGAAAACATCTCCCACAGCATTACACCACCACCACCAGCCTGCACAGTGGTAACAAGGCATGATGGATACATGTTCTCATTCTGTTTACGCCAAATTCGGACTCTACCATTTGAATGTCTCAACAGAAATCGAGACTCATCAGACCAGGCAACATTTTTACAGTCTTCAACAGTCCAATTTTGGTGAGCTCGTGCAAATTGTAGCCTCTTTTTCCTATTTGTAGTGGAGATGAGTGGTACCCGGTGGGGTCTTCTGCTGTTGTAGCCCATCCGCCTCAAGGTTGTGCGTGTTGTGGCTTCACAAATGCTTTGCTGCATACCTCGGTTATAACGAGTGGTTATTTCAGTCAACGTTGCTCTTCTATCAGCTTGAATCAGTCGGCCCATTCTCCTCTGACCTCTAGCATCAACAAGGCATTTTCGCCCACAGGACTGCCGCATACTGGATGTTTTTCCCTTTTCACACGATTCTTTGTAAACCCTAGAAATGGTTGTGCGTGAAAATCCCAGTAACTGAGCAGATTGTGAAATACTCAGACCGGCCCGTCTGGCACCAACAACCATGCCACGCTCAAAATTGCTTAAATCACCTTTCTTTCCCATTCTGACATTCAGTTTGGAATTCAGGAGATTGACTTGACCAGGACCACACCCCTAAATGCATTGAAGCAACTGCCATGTGATTGGTTGACTAGATAATTGCATTAATGAGAAATAGAACAGGTGTTCCTAATAATTCTTTAGGTGAGTGTATATGGTGCATGCAAATGTAAACATGTGTCGTGACGCTGCGTGTCCGCCATTGAGTAGGGAACCTGTTGTTAAAAATTTGAATCCCACCCCCTACATGGACCTATTCACTTGAATAAGGTCCGCAATCCGCATCCGATGGTCGGCATCGCAAAACAAGTTGTGAATGCATACATTTTTTGCGGTGCGGAGACACGGACAGAAGACTCACAGAAGCACTCTTGAGTGAATGGGTCCGCATCCGTGATGCGGTGCACAAACGGCCAGTGCCCACATATTGCAGATTCGCTGTTTACAGGCTGCATTACAGGCACTGGCTGGCACGCGTTCATATGCATGAGCCCTGAAGCTGGGTTCACATAATTGTTTCATTTTCCCCTCTCCTGATCTGTCAGAAGAACAGGGGGGGGGGGGGAAATGAAAAAAACAGATCTTTTAAAAAGAATGGATCCTGTAAAAAACATCCTGAGAATACATTATGCGCATTTTGCATCCGTTTTAGCTATTTCCATCTGAGATCCATTTTTTTCACATGGAAAAAAAGTCCTTAGTGCTCAAGCACACGACCGATTATTTTGGGGGTCAGATGCGGACCCATTCACTTTAATGGGGCTGCAAAAGATGCAGACAGCACACCGCATGCTGTCTGCATCCATATGTCCATTGTCCATTCTGCAGCACCTGCACAAAAATAGAACATGTCCTATTCTTGTCTGCATTATGTGCAAGTATAGGACAGTTCTATGATGGTTAGACGTTCTTTTCTGCAACATGCGGAACGTACATGGCGGGTATTCGTATTTTGCGGTTCGCACAATTGGCTACGGCCATGTGCAAGAGCCCTAATGGGTTTGTTTACACTGCAAGTCCATGGTTTCCTGCAAGCCCCATTCAGGTGAATAAAAAATGATTTTCATTTGAAAATATTTCTGCGACATAATCTGCATTCTTAGAATTTCTCTTATATATTTAATATAAGACCTTAAAATATTAATAAATTAATAATAATGGACACCAGATCAGTTAGGCTTCCTTCACAAACACCATGAATTTCATGAATTGTGGGGGGTTTTCATTGCCATACTTTTGACCCATGTTTTTATGTGTTTTTTTTTATTCCCTATAGGTACGTACATGGCAAAACAGCTGAAATATAACAAGAACCAGAAAAATGGTGTAAAGAAACATAAATGTGCTGGCACGCCCCCTTTTCTGAAAAGTGGCTAGAAGTGGCCACACAAATGGTGTGCGACCAAATGTGCGACTTATTTATGCCACATACTGTAAATGGTGTAAATAGGTTAGTAAATGTCCCTAAAGTCTTTAAATGCGCCAGGACAGTGGCAAAGATTGTATGATAAATGTGGTGCATCTATAGACTGCCTGTCTAAAAGTTTAAGACAACTTATATTTTTATGTATTCAATTATTTATTGATTTTAGATATATGCACCAGAAAAATTGGTGCATTTGGTAAAAAAAGGCTTACATTTTATTCCATGCCTATTTCCAGCAAAGCAGGGTGAAAAAACTGTCTAAAACACGAGATGCACATTTTTGCATTGCTAGATAGTTGTTTAACTTTACCTAATGACTGGCTTACTTTGCGTCAAATTTTTGTGCCAAATTTTGATGCACACTGGTGCATATTAAGCCAAGCCTCGCTTCTGCTAAGTCATGCCCCTTTGTGTGTGCCCTCTGTATACAGTGCAACATAACATGCTCTGTACCCTCTTTATACAGTGCCACACACTCTGTGCCCTCTGTATATAGTGCCAAATGCTCTGTACCCTCTTTATATAGTGCCACATACTCTGTGCCCTCTGTATATACTGCCATATGCTCTGTGCCCTCTGTATATAGTGTCACATCTGTGCACTCCTTATACAGTTCCACACACTTTGTGCCCTCTGTATATGGCTTTCAAAGAAGACCACGTATACACACACCCTCTATTCCACCAATTCTCTATCATGCGGCTTTGCTTTATTGATGACATCTTTTGCATATGGAGGGGCCCCACTGTCACCATTGAGAACTTTGTTCAGGACCTCAACACAATCTATCCGGAATTGTGCTTTACTATGCAGACTAGCCAGGAAGAAATAAGCTTCCTGGACACGATGGTCAAACTTGACCCAATGGGCATCATAACACTAGATCTCTTTAACAAACCAACAGACCGCAACAGTCTTCTCCATTTTAATAGTTGCCATCCCAAGGCCACCAAAAATTCCCTCCCCAAGGCACAATTCATACGAGTCAATCGCATCGTCTCTAATAACGACGTGAAAAAAAACTAGACTTAAAGAAATGACAGAAAAATTCCAGACAAGAGGGTATCCGCAATCTCTCCTTGACTCCACAATAAATAACATGAGTGATACCACTCTACCACGGAGGAATGAGCCTCAATGATTGGCATGCGTAACAACGTATCACTCCCTCGTTCCCAAAATTCATCAGGCGTTGAGGAAACACTGGTCAGTATTAACAAAAGCCTACCCCAATATCGTAGAGTTCAGCCAACCCCCGCTCACTTGCTACAAAAGACCCCATAACATCAGAGATAAAACTAGTTAAGGCCGACATAGGGAGCTTCACCAAATCACCCAAACAGACATTCTTGAAGAGCCAACGACAAGGGACATTCCCTTGTCTACACTATGCACAATGCTCTAGTGTCATCAGAGGTGAACATGTCACTCACCCAAGAACAGGACGATTATACCCGATTAAGGGATTCTACAAGTGTGATTTCAGTTTTGTAATTTATGTACTGAAGTGCCCATGCGGCCTGGCATATGTGGGAGAGACAACACAGCATGTCCGCGATCGAGTTAGCAAACATAAATCCACTATCAGACTTGGACACACCCTGTTACCTGTCCCATATCACTTCAGTGAAAAAAAACATCGGGTCTCGCAATTTTGTTTTCAAGTGTTGGAGCAAGTCGATTCCCCAAGACGCGGCGGTAACCGGATTCTGCGCTTAAAACAAAGAGAGGCATACTGGATCCACACACTGGGGACTCTTTCACCGCACGGCCTCAACCGGGAATGCGATTTTTCTATCAACATTTAATGTGACTGTAAAAATCATTGACTCTATGAAACTACTAAGTTTTTTATTTTCCTTTTCAGACCCGTTGAAATCACGACTTGTAAGGGTGAGATAATTCCCCTCCACACCCCCTCCTCCCCCCTCCCCTCCTTTCCCTCCCTTACCCACGTCCCTATCCTCTATTCCTCCTCCCACCCTCCCGTCCCTATCCTTCCATCCACTCTACCCACTATACTTGAAATTAGGGATATTATGTAATGAATATTTTTTATATCAACGAGTCGGGAAACATCATCAATTGTTTAACAATTATATTTTTCCTAGAGATGTACTTATTACCCCCTTTTCTGTCATTTAATTCACCATTCTATTTTATATGTCTATTTATTCTATCTGTCTTAGGCCTCTTTCACACTTGCGTTGTTGGGATCCGGCATGCACTTCCGTTGCCGGAGGTGCCTGCCGGATCCGTAACAACGCAAGTGTACTGAAAGCATTTGAAGACGGAACCGTCTTCCAAATGCTTTCAGTGTTACTATGGCACCCAGGACGCTATTAAAGTCCTGGTTGCCATAGTAGGAGCGGGGAGCGGGGGAGCGGTATACTTACAGTCCGTGCGGCTCCCGGGGCGCTCCAGAATGACGTCAGAGCGCCCCATGCGCATGGATGACGTGATCCATGTGATCACGTGATCCATGCGCTTGGGGCGCCCTGACGTCACTCTGGAGCGCCCGGGGAGCCGCACGGACGGTAAGTATACTGCTCCCCCGCTCCCCGCTACACTTACCATGGCTGTCAGGACTTTAGCGTCCCGGCAGCCATGGTAACCACTCTGAAAAAGCTAAATGTCGGCTCCGGCAATGCGCCGAAACGACGTTTAGCTTAAGGCCGGATCCGGATCAATGCCTTTCAATGGGCATTAATCCCGGATCCGGCCTTGCGGCAAGTGTTCAGGATTTTTGGCCGGAGCAAAAAGCGCAGCATGCTGCGGTATTTTCTCCGGCCAAAAAATGTTCCGTACCGGAACTGAAGACATCCTGATGCATCCTGAACGGATTTCTCTCCATTCAGAATGCATTAGGATAATCCTGATTAGGATTCTTCCGGCATAGAGCCCCGACGACGGAACTCTATGCCGGAAGACAATAACGCAGGTGTGAAAGAGCCCTAAGGCTCCATTCACACGTCCGCAAATGGGTCCGCATCCATTCCGCAATTTTGCGGAATGGGTGCGGACCTATTAATTTTCTATGGGGACGGAATGGATGCGGACAGCACACAGTGTGCTGTCCGCATCCGCATTTGCGGAGCGCGGACCCGATCTTCCGGTCCGCAGCTCCGCAAAAGATAGAACATGTCCTATTCTTGTCCGCAGCTTGCGGACAAGAATAGGCATTTCTATAGGGGTGCCGGGCAGGTGTGTTGCGGATCCGCAATTTGCGGGTCCGCAACACACCACGGACGTGTGAATGGAGCCTTAATATGCGTTTCTCTAGAGGTCACCATATATTGCCCATAGTGGCATTGATAACTTTGTTATGCCCAGACACCTATATATTATTTATACAGGTCATGCTAATAATTTCCTTATGTTCTATACAATGTCTGCGTTTACAATTCACCATATTTGTCATGCCGGCTAGAAAGGTTATTAGAAACATACCCTCCCCCGAGACATGTGACAACATCACATAACTTAGCATTCCCTGCCTCTCTGACAGCGCAGCACACGTCCGGCCTGAGCAGTTGACACGCAGGTGGAACACACGTCGGCACCGCCCGTGTCACGTGACTCACGCCGGACGTGACCAGCAAGCCTGGCGTCCATCGCCGCTTTAAAGGGCGCGCTTTCCATGACACTGCCCTGCATCCAGCGCCACGCACTACAGGGACACAGATACAGGTAAATACTGATGGGGCCTTAACCCCTTGCTACCTTCCCAACATTTGCGAATGTAATATTACTTATATGAATATCTAATAATATTGCCTCTATTGTATGCCTGCCTTGTTGCTGCTGTTTCTGCTAGTTCTGTCTAATCCAATATACTTCTACTGGCCACATAGATACACACAGACGTATATACTATTTAGGCCTCATGCACACGACCGTTGTGTGCATCCGTGGCCGTTGTGCCGTTTTCCGTTTTTTTTTTCGCGGACCAATTGACTTTCAATGGGTCCGTGGAAAAATCGGAAAATGCACCGTTTTGCAGCCGAGACCGTGATCCGTGTATCCTGTCCGTCCAAAAAATATGACCTGTCCTATTTTTTTGACGGACAACGGTTCACGGACCCATTCAAGTCAATGGGTCCGTGAAAGAACACGGATGCACACAAGATTGGCATCCGTGTCCGTGATCCGTGGCCGTAGGTTACTTTAATACAGACGGATCCGAAGATCTGTCTGCATAAAAGCTTTTTCAGAGCTGAGTTTTCACTTCGTGAAAACTCAGATCCGACAGTATATTCTAACACAGAGGCGTTCCCATGGTAATGGGGACGCTTCAGGTTAGAATATACTAAAATAACTGTGTACATGACTGCCCCCTGCTGCCTGGCAGGTGCTGCCAGGCAGCAGGGGGCAGCCCCGCCCCTGTAGTTAACACATTGGTGGCTAGTGCGGCCGGCCCCCCCTCCCTCCCCTGTAGTTAACTCATTGGTGGCGAGTGGGCCCCCCTCCCTCCCCTGTAGTTAACTCGTTGGTGGCCAGTGGGCCCCCCCTCCCTCCCCTGTAGTTAACTCGTTGGTGGCCAGTGGGCCCCCCTCCCTCCCCTGTAGTTAACTCGTTGGTGGCCAGTGGGACCCCCCTCCCTCCCCTGTAGTTAACTTGTTGGTGGCCAGTGGGCCCCCCTCCCTCCCCTGTAGTTAACTCGCTGGTGGCCAGTGGGCCCTCTCCCCACTGGCCACCAGCGAGTTAACTACAGGGGAGGGAGGGGGGCCTCCCTCCCCCTCCTAATTAAAATCTCCCCCCCTTTCATTGGTGACAGCGGAGAGTACCGATCGGAGTCCCAGTTTAATCGCTGGGGCTCCGATCGGTAACCATGGCAACCAGGACGCTACTGCAGTCCCGGTTGCCATGGTTACTTAGCAATTTGTATAAGCATTATACTTACCTGCGAGCTGCGATGTCTGCGTCCGGCCGGGAGCTCCTCCTACTGGTAAGTGACAGGTCATTAAGCAATGCGCCGCACAGAGGGAGGGGGGGCCCACTGGCCACCAACGAGTTAACTACAGGGGAGGGAGGGAAGACCACTGACCACCAACGAGTTAACTACAGGGGAGGGAGGGGGGGCCCACTGGCCACCAACGAGTTAACTACAGGGGAGGGAGGGGGGGGCCCACTGGCCACCAACGAGTTAACTACAGGGGAGGGAGGGGGGGGGCCACTGGACAACAAAGAGTTAACTACAGGGGAGGGAGGGGGGCCCACTGGCCACCAATGAGTTAACTACAGGGGAGGGGGGGTGGCCGCACTGACCAACAATGTGTTAACTACAGGGGGGGGGGGCTGCCCCCTGCTGCCTGGCAGCACCTGCCAGGCAGCAGGGGGCAGTCATGTACACAGTTCTTTTAGTATATTCTAACCTGAAGCATCTCCATCACCATGGGAACGCCTCTGTGTTAGAATATACTGTCGGATTTTTGTTTCACGATCTAACTCATATCCGACAGTATATTCTAACATAGAGGCGTTCCCATGGTGATGGGGACGCTTCAAGTTAAAATATACCATCGGATTGGAGAAAACTCCGATCCTATGGTATATTAACTCCTGACTTTACATTGAAAGTCAATAGGGGACGCCATACTAATTTGCACATGCCTGCTCTATATACCCTGTAATTGCACTGGATCATGATGATCATATGATGATACAAGATTAAAACAAGCAAAGAAAAATACTGTGTGCTGCAATTTTCTACTACTTGATCACGACTAAACAAGTCCTTGCTGGCACCAGCAATCACGGTGTGCGGTACTCCAAATTTAATAGACTCTGTATATAGTGTCACACATTCTGTGTCCTCTGTATATAGTGCCATATACCCTGTGCCCTCTGTTTATAGTGCCACACACGGTGCCGCTAATGCTAGTGCCACATGCTCTGTGCCCCCTGTGTATAGTGCCACATGCTTGGTGATCCTTAGAAATAGTGCCACTTATGTGTGCCCCTTTTATGTATAGCACCTCTTATATGTGCCCCCTTTTTGTATAGTGCCCCTTATATATGCTCTCTTTATGTATAGCACCTCTTATATATGCCCCTTTATGTATTGTGCCTCTTATATGTGCTTTCTTTATGTATAGTGCCTTATATGTGCTCCCTTTATGTATAGTGCCTCTTCAATGTGCCCCTTTTATTTATAGTGCCTCTTATATGTGCCCTCTTTATGTATAGTGCCTCTAATATGTGCTCTCTTTATGTATAGTGCCTCTTATATGTGCCCCTTTATGTATTGTGCCTCTTATATGTGCCCTCTTTATGTATAGTGCCTCTAATATGTGCTCTCTTTATGTATAGTGCCTCTTATATGTGCTCCTTTATGTATTGTGCCTCTTATATGTGCTCCTTTATGTATTGTGCCTCTTATATGCACCCACTTTATGTATAGCACCTCTTATATGTGCCCCCTTTATGTATAGTGCCTCTTGTATGTTTCCCCTTCATGTATAGTGCCTCTTTTATGTATTGTGCCACTTATATGTGTCCACTTTATGTATAGTGCCTCTTATATGTGCCCCCTTTGTGTATAGTGCATCTTATACACATGTAGCAGGGGTAACACTTAAACCCTTAACTCAAATTGTATTATCTCATCGCATTATCTTGAAACAAAAGCCATTGAAAATCAATTGCTTAACGCGTTTAGTTAACTTTAGTTTAGTTAACACATCTCATAAAGCATGAGTCTTAACCCTACTGCATTCGTATGTGCCCTGTTTCTGTATAGTGCCTCTTATATGTGCCCATTTATAGATAATGCTTCTAATATGTGCCCTTTATGTATAGTACCTCTTATCTGAGTCCCCTTTATGTATAGCACGTCTTATATGTGTCTACTTTATGTATAGCGCCTCTTATATGTGTTCACTTTATGTATAGTGCCTCTTATATGTGCCCTTTTATGGATAATGCTTCTAATATGTGCCCTTTATGTATAGTACCTCTTATCTGAGCCCCCTTTATGTATAGCACGTCTTATATGTGTCTACTTTATGTATAGCGCCTCTTATATGTGTTCACTTTATGTATAGTGCCTCTTATATTTGCCCCCTCTATGTATAGTGCCTCTTATATTTGCTCCCTCTATGTATAGTGCCTCTTCTATGAGCCCCCTCTATAAATAGTGCCTCTTCTATGAGCCCCCTCTATAAATAGTGCCTCTTGTATGTGCCCCTGAATACAGTGTACACACATAGTATTATAATACACGGTAGAAGCTAGAATGCAGTGGGTAACAGAAGGTGTGACCTCACTGGTTACATGTTGCTGATTGTCATGTGGTAAGAGGTATAATTGATGCAGTGGGTATATATGGTATATATAGCAGTGTGCTGAAATGTATGGTACAAGGTAAAAATTACACCTTGTATTTCAAATATCAGTCCACTGCTGTATATATCATATATCTGTACATAGTGCATCTATTATACCTCAGATATTAGTACACTGCTGTATATACTATATATCTGTACACACTGCAGCTATTATATCTCATACCTCAAATATCAGTACACTGCTGTATATGCTATATATCTATACATACTGCTTTTATTATACTTCACATATCAGTACATTGCTCTGTATACCATATATCTGTCCCACTGCATCTATTATACATCATACCTCATACAGGGGAGGACTGGGAACTTAAAGTGGCCCTGAAAAAAAAAGAAAAAAAAAGTGGCTCCATTTTGTAGGTAGGTCCAAATTAACAGAAGTTGGGGAAACTCAAGTAGGCGGGCTCAACAATACCATGGTGCAAGATACTATCCCAGCAGAACCAAATAACACAGTGTAGCACAATATACTGCCCCAAAAGCTGGCCCTCTCTGGTGGCCATCAATAGCTACCATCTTCTGTCCTCCTCCTCCAGTTGTATATGGAGCAGGGAGCTTAGGAGGTGAGGGGCTGCCACAGCAGATTAATTCACAAAGGCATGTGTGCTCGCTGGCCGGGTACACAAGTATCTGATTCTCACAGTGTTAATTACTGTTGAGATATCATTATGTACCTAGTCAAAGGCAGAGAGATGGACTTGGGTGGCCCCCTTGGGCATCGGCCCATCGTGAAACTTCCCTGTATGGTCTATAGCCAATCCTCCCCTGCTGCTGAGCAGTCATCCATGACCAACCTTTCTGCTCTACAAACAGTCCGACTGTGCTGCGCAACAGCGTCCGACCCACGTGACCTAGCAGATCCATACCATGCATGGTGTTTAGACACTACCCACTGGGAATAGTGGAGCAGGGAACCAGCACTCTAAAGACATACTGATTAGGAACTTAGATTGTGAGCCCCATTGGAGACAGCTTGAAGTTAATGTCTGTAAAGCACTATGGAATATGTCAGCGATATAAGTGAGAAAAATAAATTCATAAATCAAACTATAGTGTAAATGTGGTAAGGAATAATGCACTGTATTGATTAGCTGTAGCAATAATAACTCTCTCATAAATCCTTTCCATGTCAATCCAATAACGCATGTTTCCTATGCATTAGTAGACCATCAAGTTACCATTAGATCTAACTGTATGCATACAGTTTCATAAGTTCAGCTCATTGTTCATGGAGGACATTAACAAGCTGTCTTCCATCAGAAGTAGCCTTAAAAGGACCTGACACCAGCCCTAAACTAGCCTTGACCCAGGATAGAGGTCCTAGCACAGCTAACAAGCAAACATTAATCAAACAAGGCCTCAATTTGTAGATCAATACAAGCCAATTAGACAGATCCCTACAGGAGCAATACCCTGGAGACACTCTGTGACCTTTGACCTGTTCCTTTTTATGATGCCTGTGCACAGATGCTTCATATAAATAATAGTAACTCACATTTTTTCATTAGCACATGCAGTTATATCATAAAAACAACATTCTTTCAGCACAAAGTGAATTATGTCCCGGCATCTTTTAATTCTTAGATAAAGGTTGCGCTCTTCAGCATTATTTCAATAGAGCTATTTGGAATAAAAACTTTATAATTCAAAGCCTTGAAAACAGTTTATACCCTTCACTTATTTGCAGTTGAAAAAGTAGTAAAAAAACTATTTTGCAGACCTGTCTAAATTGAATCTACAAATTCAGTAGTATTTATATACTCTTAATTGCATTGTCATTGTCACACAGCCTAGGTTATGGTGCCATATTCAACAATAAATAATTAAATAATAAATAATTAACTCAAACCTCATATGGATGAAAAGGCCGCGGTCTTTATAAAAATCTTGGGGGTTACATAAATCAACCAACTTTAAAATAGCAATATAAATACCATTCTGAATAAATAATAAAGTCTATTACTGAATTAATTTAAGTCCACCCAGAATTCTGAGCGACTAACCCCCCCCCCCCCAAATAAAACAAAGACCGCAACAAAATGCAGGGAGGGCGGGTGGGACGAGCTTCTTCTTTGTTCTTGACGCGGCGACTGAAATCCACAGGTAAGGTGCCTCAATAAATAGGTGATATTCCCGCCACTCCCCTCTGAGAACCAATCCTGAAGCTAGTTAAAATTAGAAACAGGCCCAGCAACTGGACAGCAACCGATTTATCCAATAGCAACGCTGACCAGCCATCCGACTGACCAATCCTGAAGCTGTCCAGAATAACACCGGCTCACTTACTCTGAGGAGAAATAACAGGAGACAAAAAGGGCGGGGGGAGGGGTAGAAACACCACAGACCAAAAAGTACATGTTTCAATGGCACCATGAGGGGCAAAGCCCATTCAGGCCATGCCCCTATCATGGTGCCATATTCAACAATAAATAATTAAATAATAAATAATTAACTCAAACCTCATATGGATGAAAAGGCCGCGGTCTTTATTAAAATCTTGGGGGTTACATAAATCAACCAACTTTAAAATACCAATATAAATACCATTCTGAATAAATAATAAAGTCCATTACTGAATTAATTTAAGTACACCCAGAATTCTGAGCGACTAACCCCAACAGCCAAGTGAGGTATTAACCGAACTTGCCCCCCCACCAACAAAACCGCGGCCCTTTCAATAATTGACTGCAAACCATTAATAGAAATGTCAAGCCCAATATCTGAAAGGTGAACCCAATCTTCCCTGTACAAACCCAAAACAGACCCATCTAACTCCAGATGACGGTACGACCAACCATTTACTGCCGGCATAAATTTTTCTAAACCGCGATTTATCCTCTTCCGAATTCTATCCAAATATCTTAACTGAGGATTATTCCACAAAAAATGAGGGATAACTTCTGAAAAAACTAACATCACCCCCGGAATAAGCTCACTAATATAAGCTAAATCTCTTTTCATCTCTGTTAACAAATCCAAAGTTTTGTTCCTACCCAAATTATTCCCACCGGCGTGAAAGATAATCACCTGAGGAGGAAGATGGGCTTGTAGCTCACCCTTCAAAATAGGGACCACTTGATGCCATTTCAGACCTCTAAAACCTAACCAATATAAATAAACTGAAGGAATATTAAAAAAACACTTGCATAATTACGAACAGAGGATCTCTCCTCAGCCCAGAAAACGAATGAATGTCCAATAATCCAGACTATAATATCCTCAGAACCTGAAAAAGAATTACAATCATAACACCAAATTAGATTTAACATACATTCTATAACAATCTGACTCCCATCTACCAATTCTCTTTATCAAAGCTTTATCCAAACCCATCCGTGAAGCCTCCGTAGCTGCCCCAATACGAAACGAATGGGATGAATAACGCTCAGATCCTAAGCCCAATAAATATAAACATTTCTTAATGAACCAAAAAAGAATTACCGCACACTGGACGAACCATTAAAATCTTTGACCGCCTGAACTGGAAAAACTTCAGATTTCCCGATCTTATTCAAAGAAATAACTGAACCCCTCCCAATCTGATCCGTTTTTTATTTCATAACTGAAATCAAAACTGAATCTACACCTAACTTAACTTAACATCAGAAAGCCACAACTGAGAATCCGACCGAGTATTAGCTGTAGTGATGAGCGGCAGGGGCAATATTCGAATTCGCGATATTTCGCGAATATTTGGGCGAATATTCGTCATATATTCGAAAATTCGCGAATTCATGATCTCCAGGCATTATTTACTTGATTGCGAAAATTCGCATAAAATTTGCCTAAAATTTTTGCATAAAAATTTGCATGAACTGGTATTTTTTTAAAAATCGAATATTCGCGATTACGAACATATTTAGCGATATTCTTAATATTCGCGAATTCTCGAAGTGCCGATGTTCGCGATTAAAATTCGCAATTCGAATATTCGTGATCAACACTAATTAGCAGCCACTAATTCACTTAATCTAAACGCTCCAAAAAATGCCAACACAAATGCTAACTTAAACAACCGAAATTCAAAAACAGAGGACGCCACCTGACCCAACGCTGAAACCAACCTACCAAGCAATTCAAATGTGACTGGCCTGCGAGTATCGGCTACAAAACTATCTTTACTAAAACCCTTCAAAAACTGCTTTACAACAAAGGAGTTATTAATAGGAGGGAGACCTGCTAACTTAAAAAAGAAAGATACGCCTGATAACATCTTTTGAATAGCAGAAAAACCTAAACCCATCCTAACCAAACCACAACTAAAATCTAAAACTGACCCAATATCTCCATCAAACACCCTTAAACTATGCTCATTACAAAATACAACCCATTTATTCCAAGCTAAAGCATACCCACTCCATGTATTAAGTGCCACTGAATTCCGAATATGTTCACTCATCAATGCCAGATTATCTCTCATAATTCCTTCCTTCTGCGCGTCTGGAACCAGAACTTGAAATTCCTCCCACTGCGCACGAGAAAGAGAGTCAGCTATAATATTTTCTTTACTTGCTATATACTTAGCCTTCAACCATATATTTCTAGCAAGGCAACATCTGACCACAACCTGTAATAACTAAACTACTAACTTATTATTAGAAGATAAGCAATTCACCGCAAACATCACCCCTTTGTTATCTGTGTGTAACAAAACCCTCTTATTGGCTAACTCATAACCCCAAATCACCAATGATACTACTACTGGAAATAGTTCTAATAAAACTAAGTTTTTTGTAAGCCCCACAGCTCTCCAAGACTCTGGCCAAGGCTCCCCTGACCACTGCCCATTTAGAAAAGCTCCATAACTCCATGACCCTGATACGTCTGTAAACAAACCTAATGACGCTGCCTCCACGAAATCTCCCTGCCAAATGCTAGCTCCATTAAAATAAATCAAAAATTCTTCCCAAACCCTAAGATCATGCTTCAAATCTTTACTCAATCGCACATGCGCTCTCGGACAGTGCTTTAAGTGGGCCAAAAGAGGTGCCGGTACTCTATTAGGCGCCGGTGCTCCCCCCCCTGCACATCAGACCCCCCCATCACACACATATATATTAGTTCCTCTATGTACCAGTACAGTACCCCCCCCACCACCGCACATTCGTTCCTCTCTGTACCAGTACCCCCCTGCACATCAGACCCCCCCCCCACTCATCACACACACACACATTAATTCCTCTCTGTACCAGTACCCCCCTGCCAGGGGGGTACTGGTACAGAGAGGAATTAATGTGTGTGTGTGTGTGATGAGGGGGGGGGTCTGATGTGCAGGGGGGTACTGGTTCAGAGAGGAACGAATGTGCGGTGGTGGGGGGGGGTACTGGTACATAGAGGAACTAATATATATGTGTGTGATGGGGGGTCTGATGTGCAGAGGGGTACTGGTACAGAGAGGCACTAATGTGTGGTGGTGGGGGGGGGGGGGGGGGGTACTGGTAAAGAGAGGAACTAATGTGTGTGATGAGGGGGGGGGGTCTGATGTGCAGGGGGGTACTGGTACAGAGAGGAACGAATGTGCGGTGGTGGGGGGGGGGGCCTGGTACATAGAGGAACTAATATATATGTGTGTGATGGGGGGGTCTG
Organism: Bufo bufo; assembly: GCF_905171765.1. Classification (NCBI taxonomy): domain Eukaryota; kingdom Metazoa; phylum Chordata; class Amphibia; order Anura; family Bufonidae; genus Bufo; species Bufo bufo. The sequence goes on along the minus strand of NC_053395.1, from coordinate 129,653,133 downwards.
ATGTGCAGGGGCCCCCTACACATCAGACCCACCCATCAGACACATATATATTAGTTCCTCTATGTACCAGTACCCCCCCCCCCCACCACCGCACATTCATTCCTCTCTGTACCAGTACCCCCCTGCACATCAGACCCCCCCCCCCCCCTCATCACACACATTAATTCCTCTCTGTACCAGTACCCCCCTGCCAGGGGGGGGGGGGTACTGGTACAGAGAGGAACTAATGTGTGTGGGGGGAGGGGGGGTGCCTGTCACTCACCAGTACTCTTCAGAAGTTGGATTCCAAAGCAAAGTCGATGTTCTTTGCTGCACCGTCCGACTCCTGACTCCAAGGAGGACCAGTCACTGGTCGCCGCACTGATCGCTCCTCAGTCACAGGCGCGCGGGAAGGAGTTGACGTCACCTAACGTGAGGTCAACTCCCTGCCTGCGCCAGCCTGAGCCGTACTCTGCAACGACCCGCCCCCCTCCACTAGCTGCCCAGCCAACGACATTAGGGAGGAGATACTGCCAGCTCTCCGCTGCGCTCCGGTACCGGAAACCCACGTACTGGGCGCACGGAGAGGTGCTGGTACTCTCCAGGGCAATTTTTGGAAGTGGCGGTACTGAGTACCGCCGCGTTCCGGCCCACTTCAAGCACTGCTCTCGGAGATTTAAGACCACTTGTAGCCATATATAATCTCCTAGAAAAAATCCTACCAACCGGTATTACTCTAGATGCAAAAGCAAAAAGCCCCAACAAACTTTGCAATTCACGTAGCGTCGTTTTCTTTGCTACCAACATTTTTCTTATTACCGACAATAACCTAGCAATTTTTTCCGCTGGAAGCCTAAATTCCATAGCTACAGTAGCGATAGTTATACCTAAAAATTCTATAGAGCAACAAGGTAAAACTGTTTTTTCTTCAGCTAACGGAACACCAAAACACTTACAAACCTCATAAAAATGACCTAACAAACTGGAACAAACATCGGAACCGGCCGGACCAATAAACAAAAAATCATCAAGGTAATGCAACAAACCACCTACCCTAACATTATACATACAAACCCAATGAATAAACAAAGAAAATGACTCAAAATATGAACATGATAACGAAAAACCCATAGCAAACACATATCATAATAAAATCTCTCCTCAAACTGAAAACCTAAAGAATTAAAACCTTCAGGGCATACTGGTAATAAGCGAAAAGCGGATTTAATATCTGCTTTCGCCACTAAACAACTCTTGCCAAACGAATTCAATAATTTTACAGCATCATCAAATGAACTGTAAGAAACCGAACATAACTGACTATCAATTTCATCATTCAATGAGCATTTTTCTGGAAAAGATAAATGGTGGATAATCCTAAATTCATTACTAGCTTTTTCCGGTACTAAACCCAATGGAGAAATACGAAAATCTTCAAAAGGAGGGGTAGTGAACGGAGCTGCCACTCTACCTGCTAGAACTTACTTATTAATTTTATCTCTAACTACCCCCATATTAAGTAATACCGAGTTGAAATTCTCACTCCACTGACAACCTGGCCCTTTAGATTTTGGAACAAAAAAACAAACAAAAGTGAAACCCTTAAGTAGAAGTTCGGCTTTCTCCTTGTTTGGGTATATTTCTAGCCACGGCCGCATGTTTTGCAAGTTCACTGAAGTCTGCGCCTTTTGTATAATCTCGGTGTCACGAGGGTATCAAGAGCCACGTCTGACTCCGTCAGGAAGTCGCAGCGGGTGGCTGCGCGCTCTGTATCTAAAGATCACAGTGTTTCTTAGTGATTGTTTTCTGTGTTTGCCTTGCTATCCTTTTTGTCTCTCTCAGGGATCCGTAGCTTCTCCTCCTCAGCTGTTTCTTGTCTGCCACTCCCTACCTCCTTATATTCTCCCCTCACACTTCTCTAGTTGCCAGTTATAGAGCTTCCTGCCTGGACATCTATACTGACCCACTGGAGTGGTTAATCCTGGTTGTCGTTCCTGAGTGCTACCCTCCGGATCCCTGTTGGGCTTATTGTTGTCTCCTGTGGTCGCCCACCTGGGAATATATGTTGAGTCTGTGTTGTCTGTCCTCCCCTTGGTGTTTTCCCTTAGAGTTAGTGGTGCGGACTAGTGTTCCCATCGCCCTGTTCACTACCTAGGGCTCAGCTCAGGGAAAGCCAGGGCTTTAGGCACGTGATCGGCGTACGGGTGAGGAACCCGTCTAGGGACGTCAGGGCAGCCAGGTGCCAGCCGCCAGGTGAGTCAGGGGTCACCATCTTCCCTCTCACTTGGGCAGGGCCTTCCTCGTTCCCTCCCTCTGTGTCACGTATGTGATAGCCACGCCGACCGTGATACTCGGCTAATGCCTGCCTGTTGGGATCCAAAGGGCCTTTTGAAACACCTGAACATCGGATGTGGACCCGAACAGACAGAACATTCATGCCTATACCTGCAAGAATTTAACCATTTGCACGCTGACTCATTGAAGGCAAAACACAAGCCTTTCTTGATCTAATTTTGTGTTCCTACCATATGTTGCCTATTAGATGATACCGCCCTCTGAGGGAACATTAAACTAAGCCATAGCCCTATGTCCTTATTAACCCATTTTAAACCTGGATGAACTGCTAACTTCTGTCTAAAAGTTTCATCATATTGAAACCATGTAAGCCCTTCAAAATTACGGTAGGCTTCCAAAATAGTGTCAATATGCTGAAAAAGGCCTACCCCTAACTGGGGGTATTTAGCAACCAAAATAGAAGCATAGATAGAAAAAGCCTGTAACCAGTTGTTAAAAGATCTAGAAATACCTCTTCTCCTCTCTTCCTCTGACTTTTCATCCATCTTCTTATTAACTTTAAAAACTTCCTTAGCTGACGGGAGCAACGATAAAATGTCTACATATTCGCACCGCCAAATTTTTTCTTTAACTACATTTGACAGATGAAAACCCAGAGGAGAAGCCTCACAAGAAAGCGCTTCTTTCAAGCATAATTCATTAACCCCTATCGCATTCTCAAGGACTGGTCCCCCTTTACTAGCAGCCACACTAGTCGCTAGCGAAGGGGGGTTCGTCCACGCCAATGATGGCAACACTACTGCCTGTTCTGCCCTAGCTCTATTACCCTGAGCTAACTCAGAAAGAATGGTTAGAATTATCAGACAGCAATAAATGCCTGTCTGAGCTCTCACCCCTGGGCGGCTGGATAGGGTCTTCAGGTGGCGACACAGCTATCTCCTCAAAACCAGGCTGCAAGACCGCCGGCCTGGGAGGAGACTGCTGGTGCCTGCCCTGATTGGAGCTCCTCTGCGGTGAATAAATCCTCCTGGGCCTCTTTCTTCTGCTGAATGTCCTGGTTGGGGCTCTTGCAGGTTGCGATCCAGCCTGAACGTCCACTTCCTGGATCAGGCTGGAAAATGACACACTTCTGGTTGCTGAATTGTGACGTCGCTGAAGCTCCGCCTCTTCCGGCGAATGCGCAGTCCCGATCTCTTCTTCCAGCGGCACTCCGGAACTCTGCGATATCGGCGCCTCCCCAGCCAACAACCTGCGCAGCCACTCATCGCCGCCACAGGTAAAAGCTATTTTGCGGATGTGGACGAGGAGAGCCTCAATACTGCCAGAGTCCATCTTCAAACGCTGGTCTTCTTCCAACGCCGCCGGTCTTCTTATCTTCCAGGAGCCGCTCCAGAAAACACCGTCTCTCGCCGCTCTTCAGCTCCGCTTGCGATGTCCAGCTCCCGGCGCCGCTTCCAACACTGCTGCAAATCTTCTCCTTGATGCCGGCTACTAGTCTGAGCTTCTTCCTCACCGCCGACGCTGAACTCCGCTGCCAGAAGCTGGAAGCTCAGGGGGCATGTCCTTTCTACTGCATCTCTTTCCCTCTAATTGTCACAGCTTCTGTAAACCCGGCGGTCCGGGCCTATCAGAATTCCCTGCTCCCAGCGGGTACGGATGCTGGAATGCACACCTCAACCCCAGCTCCAGTGTCCCAGTGGTCTAGACCGGCTGGCGTCTCTCAGTTCCTTCTCGGCGAGCACAGCATCCACTACATCCTGAGCTGTGGCCTTTCCTTTGCCTGCAGTGCCTCTGTCTTCCCTGGGCATGTTAACACTCCTTTTGCCTCTTAAAGGGCCATTGCGGGATTCCAAGCTGATTTCCCTCTGCCTGTATACTGGATTTGACCCTCTGTTGCCTGACTTGCTTGGCTCACATATAGGCCATGTGCTGCCTGCCCTGAGGACCGTTTCTACCACCAGCTCAGGGGCACCGCGATGGGTAGCCCATGTGCACCGACTTATGCTAATTTTCTCCTGGGCTGGTGGGAGGACACAGAGGTCTTCTGAATCTATGACAGAATGGACCAGACATATATTTCTCTGGTCCAGGTTCATAGACGATGTTCTACTTCTCTGGTCAGGGACTGAAAGGGAGTTCCAACAGTTTATGGATAAATTGAACACCAACCTTATAGGCTTATTTTTTACCTCAGAAATTCACCGGAACACTATCACCTTTCTAGACGTAGCTTTAGAGAGAGATGATAATAATTATATCAAAACAACGTTATTCCGGAAGAAGACCTCGACTAACAGCCTCCTACGATGGGATAGCTTCCACCCTAAGCCCTTAAAGATGGGTATCCCCAAAGGACAGTTTTTGAGGGTACGGCGAAACTGCTCTGAACCTGAGATATTTACACGTGAGGCATCCAAGCTATTCCATCGTTTTAAGGAAAGGGGGTACCCCAGCCCGTGCCTCTTTGAGGCATGGAATTGGGCAAAATCTAGAGACCGCTCCTCCTTACTAGGACCACAAATGAAGAGAACTAACTCACAAGGACCTATAAGGATCATTTGGACCTTTGACTCTGAGTCACAACAGGTCTGCAATATTTTGAGTCGCTATTGGTCACTAATTAAAACGGACCCTGACTTAACTACATTTCTACCTGAAAATCCGTCCATCACCTTTAGACGTGGCCGCAGTATAGGGGATGCGTTGGTCCACAGTCATCTAGATCCGCCTGTAACCAATACATGGTTATCCAATAGACAAACAGGTACCTTTAAATGCGACAAATGCAAGGCATGCAACTTTATATCTCTAGGAAATACGTTTAAGAATAGCTCTGAAGATAGAGTATTCCACGTCCGGAGCTTTGCGAACTGCAATACTTCGGGAATGATCTATTTGGCTCAATGCATCCGCAGGCTCAAATATGTAGGGAAAACCAAGAGGATGTTCAAGAAAAGAATTCTTGAACACATTGGGGACATCCGTAATAGATGGGATAAACCCATATCCCGACGTGTATGGGCCAGCCATGCTGGGGTAACGAACGTCATCCAATTCTCTACAATTGAAGTATTGAAATCAACAAATAGGGGTGGCGGGGTGGGATTTAGACAAATTCCCAAACCAGAAGGAGTCCAGATGGATCTTCATGCTTAACACCGTTGCACCTGCTGGACTAAACGAATATATAGATTTTGCATGCTTTCTATGAAAGGGTCTCCCATATCTTTCTTTGATTTGGGGATTAAAGTATCTTTGATATCTTGGTTATATAACTAGTGTCAGGAGGATTCTCCCGACACTCATCCCCATACCCTTTAGAGCCAATAATTCCCTTACTAGATCATGGGCAATCTATTGAATACACTGACATGTCATCAGTTATTTCTGGTCATGCATTGAGTTCACATCTATACGATAATAGAATAACGTTCTCCCCTCTCTAAGCTGTAATGAACTACAGTATAATCTAACATCTGTTATATCAATTGCTGGGCGATTGACAATAGGCTACCATTTGTGGTCATTTTGTCCACAAAAGGACTATCTGGGATATCAAATGGGGGCGTTTAATATATAATATAAAGATATATATTCAAATGGGCTATTACAGGGGCTACCTTATTTACAAAAAGGACCACCTGGCGAATGTGATCTTTATTCACTGCAGCACCATATCTCATTGAAGCTTGGATTGATAGGTGCACTGAATGGGACGGTGGGGTCACGTGATTGGGACTGCAGGCACGTGACCATTGACGTCAGCCGGCTAGTGCAATCACGTGATCGGGATCGTGGTCAGGTGCCCACTAACGTCACACCCGGAAGTGGGGTTTAAATAGTGCGAGCGCAACTTACTGAGTGCTGCCTCCATCCGCTTCACATCTTGGAGACTCCGGGCCGCCCAGCATGTGTCTGCATCTGAACACTGCCTGTCGTTCCCTCCCTGTGGACATCTAATGGGCTGCCATGTACATTTTATGGGCACGCAAGTACTGCTGGTTTCACCAGCCCATTTGTATATCAGGGAGATATTGATGACTGATTACTGAAAATGCCACGGCGTCTGTGTATATCATCTGTACCTGACACCTCAATTGACAGCCATTAGCCCATATGTTTATTTGAATTCATACATCAGATATGTCGTTCATAAAGGGATCTCCCTTCCTTTTTTCTATCCAGCTATTGTGCCCCGCAACATAAGAAAGGTGCAGGCAGGGTTCACTATGAGTTTCCCTAACTCTACTATTATCCTATGCTATGAACCTGTTTATCCCTGGTCTCATTAAAACGTTGCTTAGTGATATAGCAGTGGCTCGGCTATTACTTTTTACCTAGGTTTTGAACCTGTTTATCCAAGAAGCTGTCTAGCAATTTGTATAGCAGTGGCTCTTCATAATAACGACCACTGATCTATGGGACAAGCAATATCTTGGCTTCTCTCTACTCTGGTGTTAAATTTTTGGTGACGGACACCCTGTTGTCTTGGTATATATGTTATGTCCCCTGAGGAGCCTGTAACCAACTAGGCGAAACGCGTATATTTGTTGCATCACTTACTATTCTTACTGTATATTATTGGGTGGTTTTCTTGTCACCCCACTGGGGGCTCTATATACAGTTGCAAGAAAAAGTATGTGAACCCTTTGGAATGATATGGATTTCTGCACAAATTGGTCATAAAATGTGATCTGATCTTCATCTAAGTCACAACAATAGACAATCACAGTCTGCTTAAACTAATAACACACAAAGAATTAAATATTACCATGTTTTTATTGAACACACCATGTAAACATTCACAGTGCAGGTGGAAAAAGTATGTGAACCCCTATACTAATGACATCTCCAAGAGCTAATTGGAGTGAGGTGTCAGCCAACTGAAGTCCAATCAATGAGATAAGATTGGAGGTGTTGGTTGCAGCTGCCCTGCCCTATAAAAAACACACACCAGTTCTGGGTTTGCCTTTCACAAGAAGCATTGCCTGATATGAATGATGCCTCTCACAAAAGAGCTCTCAGAAGACCTACGATTAAGAATTGTTGACTTCCATAAAGCTGGAAAGGGTTATAAAAGTATCTCCAAAAGCAGTCGACGGTTAGACAAATTGTCTATAAATGGAGAAAGTTCAGCACTGCTGCTACTCTCGCTAGGAGTGGCTGTCCTGTAAAGATGACTGCAAGAGCACAGTGCAGACTGCTCAATGAGGTGAAGAAGAATCCTAGAGTGTCAGCTAAAGACTTACAAAAGTCTCTGGCATATGCCAACATCCCTGTTAGCGAATCTACGATATGTAAAACACTAAACAAGAATGGATTTAATGGGAGGATACCACAGAGGAAGCCACTGCTGCCAAAGAAAAACATTGCTGCACGTTTACAGTTTGCACAAGAGCACCTGGATGTTCCACAGCAGTACTGGCAAAATATTCTGTGGACAGATGAAACCAAAGTTGAGTTGTTTGGAAGAAACACACAACACTATGTGTGGAGAAAAAGAGGCACAGCAAACCAACATCAAAACCACATCCCAACTGTGAAGTATGGTGGTGGGGGCATCATGGTTTGAGGTTGCTTTGCTGTGTCAGGGCCTGGACGGATTGCTATCATCAAAGGAAAAATTAATTCCCAAGTTTATCAAGACATTTTGCAGGAGAACTTAAGGCCATCTGTCCACCAGCTGAAGCTCAACAGAAGATGGGTGATGCAACAGGACAACGACCCAAAGCATAGAAGTAAATCAACAACAGAATGGCTTAAACAGAAGAAAATACGCCTTCTGGAGTGGCCCAGTCAGAGTCCTGACCTCAACCCGATTGAGATGCTGTGGGATGACCTCAAGAAAGCGATTCTCACCAGACATCCCAAGAATATTGCTGAACTGAAACAGTTCTGTAAAGAGGAATGGTCAAGAATTACTCCTGACTGTTGTGCACGTCTGATCTGCAACTACAGGAAACGTTTGGTTGAAGTTATTGCTGCCAAAGGAGGTTCAACCAGGTATAAAATCCAAGGGTTCACATACTTTTTCCACCTGCACTGTGAATGTTTACATGGTGTGTTCAATAAAAACATGGTAACATTTAATTCTTTGTGTGTTATTAGTTTAAGCAGACTTGATTGTCTATTGTTGTGACTTAGATGAAGATCAGATCACATTTTATGACCAATTTGTGCAGAAATCCATATCATTCCAAAGGGTTCACATACTTTTTCTTGCAACTGTATGTACTTTTTTTTTTTTGTATCTATACTAGTCCAGGTCTCATCATAGGGCCAGTATTTCACATTTTTGAAATAATTTCCCGTGCTAGGGTTATCCAGGGGTTATCAGGAGGCACGAGACACGGGATCGCCCCTATCGGGGTGGCTATTCCGTTTGCAGGCAGGGCGACAATAATAGGGCCAGAATCAGGGACATTGCCCCTAAAGCTTATGAAATACTTGTCTGCCACCCTGCAAACATAGACTAGTGGAAGTTTTTTTAAATTTATTTCTTGATTTATATTTTTTTTCTGTACTATAAGGGTCCATTGGCTTTTATTAGTGACTTATTAAAAGTTAAGTTTTAGAATAAATGGTATTTCTGTGAAGTCTACTCTAATTGACCATATTCTACTATATTCCCGTGAACAGGGTTATGATCAACCTGTGAGACTGCCCTGACCTTTGGCCTGTTAACAAGATTGAATAAACTCTGATTGCCCTGACCTTGGATTGTTCACTGACCATGATCTTGCCAGTTCCCTTTGGTACCATACACCAGTGTCTCTTGACCTACCTGGGTCTACTGTCCCTAAACAGAGACTCCTCCATGAGGTAGTGGCCTGCTGGCTCCCCTGCAGTGGAGACCAAGGGGCACATTTATTAAGACCGGTGTTTAATAACCACTATACCTAGAAGTGGATCTGCTGGAGTTCTAAATGTAAGAAGCTTCCTAGCTGTCTTACATTTAGACAATTTTCTACGCCTAAAACAAGCGTAGAAAATGGTAAATGAGACAGGCCTGCTGGCCCGTCCCCTTCCCAGCCCTCTGGCCCGTACCCTTCCCGGCCTGCGCCACACCCTCTTTTTTTAGACCTCGTGTGAACGGGGAAAAGTCTCAGATTGCGGCGCAAAAGAACTTTTGCGCTACAATCTGCGCCAGAAATATATGCCTAATTTAGGTGTATATCTGTTTGATAAATGACCCCCAAATCCTTGTATAGTATTGAAAGGGTGAAAACCAGGACGCACACTTAGATAAAGTCTTTAGGAGTAGCCCTAAGCCCAATCCATTCAGCGGGCCAACACCATTACAGCTTCTAACAGTAGACAGGGCTGGTGGCAGCGGAAAGTACAATTATTGTCTACCTTAGCATTGTTCAGCTCTGAATCAAGACATATCCCCCTCTTCCCCCACCCAGCCGCTTTGACATGAGCATTGGAGCATTTCATACTCCTATGCTCTCCCTTGCCCTGCGCTGAATCGCGCAGGGCAAGGGCTTTTTCTGGGGATCTGATAATGTACCGGGTTCTCCATGGGCAAGTTCCTAAACAATTTCTCAATTGCTCGTTCATTGGGCAATCTGAGGCAGTATTAGTATTTAATAAAAATATTTTTCCTGTTTTAGTTTAAAAAATGCTGACAAAAATACTGCCCCAGCCTCATGTGTGAACAGTGTAATGAATGAGCTGTTATGCAGAAGCAAATAATCACAAAGCAGTGAAAAATCTATTACCTCCACCTATACCACTGCTGCTCCTGAACCATGCACCCCTATGCAGGAGCCCAGTTTACCCTTGTTTGTCATACTGATTTGTAAATCTATTAGCTCTTCCTAGTGATACTTGCTATTAATGCAGCATGTAACGGGTATTGGTAGAGAAGCACTCTGCAGGTTTTATGTTAAAATTCCGGTATGGACAGTAGGACAGTGTTGTCATGCACATATCTGTCTGCGATCCCGCGGTGTAGCCTCAATATAGCGCCGTCGCAGGCATCTCTCTGTTGCTCTGGCAACTAACCCTGCCGACAGTGGGGCTACTCGAGCTCTCAGTGAGTTAGGATGCCAGACCAATCAGGCTCTGTGCCTGTTTCACATGCCTCATGAGGTGGGCTATGTAAAAAGGCAGCTGCTGGCCACAAGGGCCTGTGAATGGTTTTCTAAGCCTCACTAGCTATGAGCTGTGTGTTTAATCTTCTGGATCACTGACCTTTGACTACTGATTTTGCCTCCGACATGACCTCCTGATTTTTTACTCACCTCTGCCTGCTAGTTTGTGAACTCACACAAGGGATCACTAGATAAATGTAGTACAGATATTTATTAATAGTTTAAGAACATCCCCTAAAAATCGTTAAAACATACATAAAATAAATATACACTGGTAATAATCCTAACACCAGACTCTAAGGATGAGTAAGGGATTACCAACAATGTGATATGGTAACACAGTGATTGTCCCAATAGGCGTGCTATTTTGCCCAGGTGTAGGAATAGAGTCAATAGTGATGCAATTGGTACCGGCCTGTTGGAGCGGTGATTGTACTAATGTCTCTTTATCCAATGTGGACATACAGAGGTAGGTGGTAGGTTTGGAGATTGAACTCCAGTACTTACAGTCTCTTTGTCGCTTGCACAACTCCGGTCTTACCCTCCCTGGCTGGCTCTCTGCAGCGCTGATTTCCCAGGCAGCCGTACACTCACCGCGTCCCGCGTAGTGTACTCGGCCAAGACGTGGCGTCCCACGTGACCTGGTTGTCTCGGGTGCCGGCTGGACGCTCCGCTGACGTCACTGATGTGCGACTTGGCCTCCGATGCTGCGCCGGAGAAGAATCTCATACGCTGACGTCACTGGTATGCGACTAACTCTCCGATACTGTGCCGGAGAAGAATCTTATATGCCAATGTCTTTAAATTGGAGAGCTTGCTTGTACTTTTCCGGAATCCACGCTCACTCTGCCTATGCCAGACGCGTTTCAGGGTCATACACCCCTTCCTCAGTGGCCAACTGAGTGAGTGGATTCTCACTCCTTATATGTGGGTTTTTACCTTTCCCACAATCCCACTTTTCTGGGCTTCACCAAATAGGTGGAATGGATTTACATTGTTGCTTACTTGTATCACTATTGGCAGCACACTATAACTTATTCTAAAACATATATAAATGAAAGTTTATAATCATAAATAACATTCCATACATTTATTAACATTAAAAACAGGTTCATGGAGAAGACTTCACGGTTAAAATGACATTTTAGAGAAAACCGCATCAAAAACGCATCTAAACCGCGTTCAGTGTGAACTGCGTTTTATGTGCGGTTTCACTATTTTGATACTTTGCAGGGTATTAGGATAGAACCTTATCCATGTATATTGTTGACATATATTGATTGGTAGTTTTCTTGCCAAATTTAATTGATTGTATTTCAGAGGAGCCTTCCAGTGAGGGAGGGGAGATCACAGTGCCGATAGTCGGCAAACTGCGATTTCCCATCCCCACCGGACGACCCCCCAATATTCACAGAAACCCAAACACCTCCATCTCGGCATTGAGACCTCTGGGAACAATGGTGTCAAATTCGAAAATTCTGCGGGATTCTTGTCTAGACATGTGGGCAATGTGGTTACCCCCTCTCCATAGCTTCTTGACCCTTTCCATAGCTGCAAATCTGAGGCTAGTTGGGTCGCAATTGTGTTGAGCTTTGAAATGTTTTGATAGGGAGTGTGTCTCTAAACCTTTTTTGATATTTGCCACATGCTCCGCTACCCTCTTTTTGAGTGTTCTTTTTGTCCTACCTATGTACTGTTTCCTACATCCACATTCCAATATGTAAATAACGTCAGTTGAATCACAGGTTAAACATTCTTGTATTTCTAGACTGAAGGAGTTTATTGTGGACACTACTGTAGTGGTTTTTTTGGGGAAACTTGTTAGTTTGCAATTCGCACACCTGCTGCACTTGAAGAACCCATTTATTGTCAACCAATTCTTTTGTTTCTGATTATCCTTGTGAGTTTTAACAGTTGGGGCTACTTTGCCTGCTAAATTATTGGCCCTTGTGTATGTTATTTTTGGTGTATCACTCAAAAGGGGCCCAACTATCCTATCATTCAGCAGATGTCCCCAATGTTTTCGGATACTCCTTTCTACCGTTCTGTATTGGGAACTAAAGGGGAGAATGATCCTTATTGTTTCATCCTGAAGTTGTGGCTCGCTTGTCGTAAAGAATTGTTCTCTTTCCATCTTCTTTACTTTTTCCAATGATTTGTTAACAACTTGAACCGGATAATCTCTATCCAACAGTTGCTGTTTCAGGACAGTGGCCTCTTCATCGAATTTGCTATCTTTCGTACAGTTCCGCTTAAGTCTGCGGAACTGACTAGTTGGTATATTGATCAGCCACCGTGGGAGGTGGCAGCTGGCAAATCTGATGAAGCTGTTTTTGGCCACTGGCTTGAAGAAAGTATTACATTGCAACTGATCTTCCTTGATCCATATTTCCAGGTCAAGGAATTCAACCTTTTCTTTACTAGTGGTGGGGCTAAATACTAAATTCCTATCGTTGTTGTTGATATTGTTTAGAAACAAATCAAGGGATTCGGCTGTGTCTTGCCAAATAAATAAAATATCATCAATGTATCGTCGCCACAGCACCAGGTCCGCCCCCAGCCTGGGAAGGATGACCTCCCTCTCCCATTGCGCCAAAAATAAATTGGCGTAGCTGGGGGCGAACCTGGTGCCCATGGCGGTCCCGGTACACTGCAGATAAAATTCACTTTCGAAAGCAAAATAATTGTGAGTTAAGATATATCTCACACCTTCTAGTAGGAATGCTAACTGTTCACTGGGGAGCCCAGCATCACCCGATAGTTGTTCATGTAGTGCATGAATCCCCCCAGTATGTTCTATCACCGTATAAAGAGATCCAACGTCCAATGTCCCCAAGATCCATCCTTCCACCCATTTGACATTCTCCAATGTTTTAATGATGTCGGTGGTGTCACAGATGTATGATGGCATCCGTTTGACATAGGGCTGGAGCCATTGATCGATGTATCTAGATAGATTACACGATATAGACTGAATCCCCGACACTATTGGGCGGCCTGGGGGTGCTTCCAGGCTCTTATGGATCTTGGGGACACAGTAGAACATCGGGATCCTCCCCTCGGTGTCCAAAATAAATCTCGCTTCCTGTTCTGAAAGAAAACCTGCTTGTGTCCCCCTACTACAGTACCCCTTCAGAATCTTATAGTACTCTTGTGTTGGATCTCCTTTGAGTCTCTGATATGTGTGCTCTGATCCTAGTTGCCTACGGCATTCCTGTGTATAATCTGCCGTATTGAGTATCACAACGGCCCCGCCTTTGTCTGCTGGTCTGATTGTGATATTCTTGGCTTCTTGTAGTGATTTAATGGCCTTAATTTCCTCTTTATTCAAGTTTGCATTGACCCTACGACTTTTAATTTTTCTCAGGTCACGTTCTACATTATTCTTGAATGTGGCCATTTCACTACTGATCTCCTGTCTAGGGAATTTTTTTGACCTGGCTATTAGATCTGTATGTGGGTATTTGATAGTATTCCCCATCAAATCCGCCTCCCTATTTATTGGATTTTTTAGGAAATATTTTTTGAGACATAGGCGTCTAATGAACTTTTCTACACCAATGTATGTGGCAAATTTATCCATAGGATTAGTAGGGGCAAACTTCAAACCTTTGTTTAGAAGTTGCGCCTGAATGTCTGTGAGGACAGTGTCACTGATATTTATTACATTGGTAGGTATTGCTGCTAATTTCTGTGTTTTCTTTTTTTGTGCATGTCGTCCTCTCCGCGTTGTTCGTTGTGCTCGTGTCTCTGTCTGTTCGTTGTTGGTGTGTAGTGATGCGCTGTGTCACTCAACACAGGGTTATGCTCACGATTACAATTTGAGGGAGCATCCGAGGGAGTATGCACAGAGCAGAGGGAACCACCTAACACACAGACAGGAACACAGACAGGAACACAGACACTATCAGAACACAGCGCATCACTACACACCAACAACGAACAGACAGAGACACGAGCACAACGAACAACGCGGAGAGGACGACATGCACAAAAAAAGAAAACACAGAAATTAGCAGCAATACCTACCAATGTAATAAATATCAGTGACACTGTCCTCACAGACATTCAGGCGCAACTTCTAAACAAAGGTTTGAAGTTTGCCCCTACTAATCCTATGGATAAATTTGCCACATACATTGGTGTAGAAAAGTTCATTAGACGCCTATGTCTCAAAAAATATTTCCTAAAAAATCCAATAAATAGGGAGGCGGATTTGATGGGGAATACTATCAAATACCCACATACAGATCTAATAGCCAGGTCAAAAAAATTCCCTAGACAGGAGATCAGTAGTGAAATGGCCACATTCAAGAATAATGTAGAACGTGACCTGAGAAAAATTAAAAGTCGTAGGGTCAATGCAAACTTGAATAAAGAGGAAATTAAGGCCATTAAATCACTACAAGAAGCCAAGAATATCACAATCAGACCAGCAGACAAAGGCGGGGCCGTTGTGATACTCAATACGGCAGATTATACACAGGAATGCCGTAGGCAACTAGGATCAGAGCACACATATCAGAGACTCAAAGGAGATCCAACACAAGAGTACTATAAGATTCTGAAGGGGTACTGTAGTAGGGGGACACAAGCAGGTTTTCTTTCAGAACAGGAAGCGAGATTTATTTTGGACACCGAGGGGAGGATCCCGATGTTCTACTGTGTCCCCAAGATCCATAAGAGCCTGGAAGCACCCCCAGGCCGCCCAATAGTGTCGGGGATTCAGTCTATATCGTGTAATCTATCTAGATACATCGATCAATGGCTCCAGCCCTATGTCAAACGGATGCCATCATACATCTGTGACACCACCGACATCATTAAAACATTGGAGAATGTCAAATGGGTGGACGGATGGATCTTGGGGACATTGGACGTTGGATCTCTTTATACGGTGATAGAACATACTGGGGGGATTCATGCACTACATGAACAACTATCGGGTGATGCTGGGCTCCCCAGTGAACAGTTAGCATTCCTACTAGAAGGTGTGAGATATATCTTAACTCACAATTATTTTGCTTTCGAAAGTGAATTTTATCTGCAGTGTACCGGGACCGCCATGGGCACCAGGTTCGCCCCCAGCTACGCCAATTTATTTTTGGCGCAATGGGAGAGGGAGGTCATCCTTCTCAGGCTGGGGGCGGACCTGGTGCTGTGGCGACGATACATTGATGATATTTTATTTATTTGGCAAGACACAGCCGAATCCCTTGATTTGTTTCTAAACAATATCAACAACAACGATAGGAATTTAGTATTTAGCCCCACCACTAGTAAAGAAAAGGTTGAATTCCTTGACCTGGAAATATGGATCAAGGAAGATCAGTTGCAATGTAATACTTTCTTCAAGCCAGTGGCCAAAAACAGCTTCATCAGATTTGCCAGCTGCCACCTCCCACGGTGGCTGATCAATATACCAACTAGTCAGTTCCGCAGACTTAAGCGGAACTGTACGAAAGATAGCAAATTCGATGAAGAGGCCACTGTCCTGAAACAGCAACTGTTGGATAGAGATTATCCGGTTCAAGTTGTTAACAAATCATTGGAAAAAGTAAAGAAGATGGAAAGAGAACAATTCTTTACGACAAGCGAGCCACAACTTCAGGATGAAACAATAAGGATCATTCTCCCCTTTAGTTCCCAATACAGAACGGTAGAAAGGAGTATCCGAAAACATTGGGGACATCTGCTGAATGATAGGATAGTTGGGCCCCTTTTGAGTGATACACCAAAAATAACATACACAAGGGCCAATAATTTAGCAGGCAAAGTAGCCCCAACTGTTAAAACTCACAAGGATAATCAGAAACAAAAGAATTGGTTGACAATAAATGGGTTCTTCAAGTGCGGCAGGTGTGCGAATTGCAAACTAACAAGTTTCCCCAAAAAAAACACTACAGTAGTGTCCACAGTAAACTCCTTCAGTCTAGAAATACAAGAATGTTTAACCTGTGATTCAACTGACGCTATTTACATATTGGAATGTGGATGTAGGAAACAGTACATAGGTAGGACAAAAAGAACACTCAAAAAGAGGGTAGCGGAGCATGTGGCAAATATCAAAAAAGGTTTAGAGACACACTCCCTATCAAAACATTTCAAAGCTCAACACAATTGCGACCCAACTAGCCTCAGATTTGCAGCTATGGAAAGGGTCAAGAATCTATGGAGAGGGGGTAACCACATTGCCCACATGTCTAGACAAGAATCCCGCAGAATTTTCGAATTTGACACCATTGTTCCCAGAGGTCTCAATGCCGAGATGGAGGTGTTTGGGTTTCTGTGAATATTGGGGGGTCGTCCGGTGGGGATGGGAAATCGCAGTTTGCCGACTATCGGCACTGTGATCTCCCCTCCCTCACTGGAAGGCTCCTCTGAAATACAATCAATTAAATTTGGCAAGAAAACTACCAATCAATATATGTCAACAATATACATGGATAAGGTTCTATCCTAATACCCTGCAAAGTATCAAAATAGTGAAACCGCACATAAAACGCAGTTCACACTGAACGCGGTTTAGATGCGTTTTTGATGCGGTTTTCTCTAAAATGTCATTTTAACCGTGAAGTCTTCTCCATGAACCTGTTTTTAATGTTAATAAATGTATGGGATGTTATTTATGATTATAAACTTTCATTTATATATGTTTTAGAATAAGTTATAGTGTGCTGCCAATAGTGATACAAGTAAGCAACAATGTAAATCCATTCCACCTATTTGGTGAAGCCCAGAAAAGTGGGATTGTGGGAAAGGTAAAAACCCACATATAAGGAGTGAGAATCCACTCACTCAGTTGGCCACTGAGGAAGGGGTGTATGACCCTGAAACGCGTCTGGCATAGGCAGAGTGAGCGTGGATTCCGGAAAAGTACAAGCAAGCTCTCCAATTTAAAGACATTGGCATATAAGATTCTTCTCCGGCACAGTATCGGAGAGTTAGTCGCATACCAGTGACGTCAGTGTATGAGATTCTTCTCCGGCACAGCATCGGAGGCCAAGTCGCACATCAGTGACGTCAGCGGAGCGTCCAGCCGGCACCCGAGACAACCAGGTCACGTGGGACGCCACGTCTTGGCCGAGTACACTACGCGGGACGCGGTGAGTGTACGGCCGCCTGGGAAATCAGCGCTGCAGAGAGCCAGCCAGGGAGGGTAAGACCGGAGTTGTGCAAGCGACAAAGAGACTGTAAGTACTGGAGTTCAATCTCCAAACCTACCACCTACCTCTGTATGTCCACATTGGATAAAGAGACATTAGTACAATCACCGCTCCAACAGGCCGGTACCAATTGCATCACTATTGACTCTATTCCTACACCTGGGCAAAATAGCACGCCTATTGGGACAATCACTGTGTTACCATATCACATTGTTGGTAATCCCTTACTCATCCTTAGAGTCTGGTGTTAGGATTATTACCAGTGTATATTTATTTTATGTATGTTTTAACGATTTTTAGGGGATGTTCTTAAACTATTAATAAATATCTGTACTACATTTATCTAGTGATCCCTTGTGTGAGTGCCCCCTCATTTCTTTACTACTCCATTTTTCCTCTTGGGTCCTGAGGGTAGGACCAGAGGGTGAGCACCTATCCATAGGGAACGGGGGTGAGCCGCTGTACGCTTTACGTTAGTTTGTGAACTCGCCTCTGCCTGCTGCCTTTGTCTCTGACGTTTTCTCCTGGTTTCACTTGCTGTGTCTTTATATTTGATTTTGGATTCTGATCAAATCCTGATTTTGTCTGTCTGGTTTTCACCCCTTTCTGTCTCAATACATTCTTCCCAATAGGTTTAGGTCCCTGCACTTAGCTAGGAAGGGACTGCTGTCCAGTTGTGGGCCGTCACTTAGGACGGATCGTGCAAGTAGGTGGGACAGCGGTGCGTCTAGACTGAGCATAGGGCTATGCTGTTCCCTACCTTTTCATGACAAGTGTAAAATGGAGACTTTACTTAAATCTGTGTGTTTAGTTTGACTAATCTGAGGCTTTGATCCAGATGTTGGTAGATGTCTGGGTCATGGCATCAATAAAACAGGTGCACAGGGGAAGCATTTATCTTCTCAATCCTTTCTGGAAAAAAGCTCCCATATGTGACAATCAGAGACCATGTATTGTCTGACTAATGGGGGGATTAATTAAATGCACAGGAGTTCATATTAGGTTTTGACCACATCTGTATTGGAGGATCCTTCAGGCGCTTCCATTGCAGATTGTCAGAAATACAGGACAGAATAGCACAGCGGGCTGCATTTTCTTGTCTAGTAAAATGGCATGTTTGCTGATGGCAACCGCATTCCATTATAGTCAGTGCAGTCAGCCAGGTAAAAAATTAAAAACCGACACCAGTCTCCTGCCACAAATATTGGCTAGGCTGCAGATGTAAATTTAGAAATTAAAAGTTTTACTGAATCTTTTGCAAGAAAAAGATAATAATAATAAAAAGGAAAAAAAAGTATAAAAAATAAATAAATATATACACAGTACAGACCAAAAGTTTGGACACACCTTCTCATTCAAAGAGTTTTCTTTATTTTCATGTCTATGAAAATTGTAGATTCACACTGAAGGCATCAAAACTATGAATTAACACATGTGGAATTATATACATAACAAACAAGTGTGAAACAACTGAAAATATGTCATATTCTAGGTTCTTCAAAGTAGCCACCTTTTGCTTTGATTACTGCTTTGCAAACTCTTGCCATTCTCTTGATGAGCTTCAAGAGGTAGTCCCCTGAAATGGTTTTCACTTCACAGGTGTGCCCTGTCAGGTTTAATAAGTGGGATTTCTTGCCTTATAAATGGGGTTAGGACCATCAGTTGCGTTAAGGAGAAGTCAGGTGGATACACAGCTGATAGTCCTACTGAATAGACTGTTAGAATTTGTATTCTAGCAAGAAAAAAGCAGCTAAGTAGAGAAAAACGAGTGGCTATCATTACTTTAAGAAATGAAGGTCAGTCACTCAGCCGAAAAATTGGGAAAACTTTGAAAGTAAGGGCTATTTGACAATGAAGGAGAGTGATGGGGTGCCGCGCCAGATGACCTGGCCTCCACAGTCACCGGACCTGAACCCAATCGAGATGGTTTGGGGTGAGCTGGACCGCAGAGTGAAGGCAAAAGGGCCAACTGTCATGGTCTTACCTGCTTGCTGCTCTCCTTCGTTTGACATGTGCTGGCGGCCATCTTGGTTTCTGGGTTTCTTGTAGCCTTCCACCCTGCGGCTCCTCCTTCCCCTGGGAGGAGCTGGATGCCTAGCTCATATATATAGGAGGTCTGTGGCTTCAGTTCCTTGCTTGGTCCTCTTGTGTTCACATGCTTCTAAGACTGCTGCTGCTTCTGGTTCCTGATCCTGGCTTCGTCTGACTACCCTTCTGGTTCCTGATCCTGGCTTCGTCTGACTACCCTGCTGGTTCCTGATCCTGGCTTCGTCTGACTACCCTGCTGGTTCCTGATCCTGGCTTCGTCTGACTACCCTGCTGGTTCCTGATCCTGGCTTCGTCTGACTACCCTTCTGGTTCCTGACCTCTGGCTTCGCAAAGACTCTGATCGGTTTCACCATCCGTTTGGACTTTTGCTTTACAGCTTTATTTTCAATAAAGCCTTCTTATTTTCACTTATCTCTTGTTGTACGTCTGGTTCATGGTTCCGTGACACCAACAAGTGCTAAGCATCTCTGGGAACTCCTTCAAGACTGTTGGAAGACCATTTCAGGGGACTACCTCTTGAAGCTCATCAAGAGAATGCCAAGAGTGTGCAAAGCAGTAATCAAAGCAAAAGGTGGCTACTTTGAAGAACCTAGAATATGACATATTTTCAGTTGTTTCACACTTGTTTGTTATGTATATAATTCCACATGTGTTAATTCATAGTTTTGATGCCTTCATAGTCATGAAAATAAAGAAAACTCTTTGAATGAGAAGGTGTGTCCAAACTTTTGGTCTGTACTGTATATATATACACTCACCTAAAGAATTATTAGGAACACCATACTAATACGGTTTTGGACCCCCTTTTGCCTTCAGAACTGCCTTAATTCTAAGTGGCATTGATTCAACAAGGTGCTGATAGCATTCTTTAGAAATGTTGGCCCATATTGATAGGATAGCATCTTGCAGTTGATGGAGATTTGAGGGATGCACATCCAGGGCACGAAGCTCCCGTTCCACCACATCCCAAAAATGCTCTATTGGGTTGAGATCTGGTGACTGTTTGGGCCATTTTAGTACAGTGAACTCATTGTCATGTTCAAGAAACCAATTTGAAATGATTCGAGCTTTGTGACATGGTGCATTATCCTGCTGGAAGTAGCCATCAGAGGATGGATACATGTTCTCATTCTGTTTACGCCAAATTCGGACTCTACCATTTGAATGTCTCAACAGAAATCGAGACTCATCACACCAGGCAACATTTTTCCAGTCTTCAACAGTCCAATTTTGGTGAGCTCGTGCAAATTGTAGCCTCTTTTTCCTATTTGTAGTGGAGATGAGTGGTACCCGGTGGGGTCTTCTGCTGTTGTAGCCCATCCGCCTCAAGGTTGTGCGTGTTGTGGCTTCACAAATGCTTTGCTGCATACCTCGGTTGTAACGAGTGGTTATTTCAGTCAATGTTGCTCTTCTATCAGCTTGAATCAGTCGGCCCATTCTTCTCTGACCTCTAGCATTCACAAGGCATTTTTGCCCACAGGACTGCCGCATACTGGATGTTTTTCCCTTTTCACACCATTCTTTGTAAACCATAGAAATGGTTGTGCGTGAAAATCCCAGTAACTGAGCAGATTGTGAAATACTCAGACCGGCCTGTCTGGCACCAACAACCATGCCACGCTTAAAATTGCTTAAATCACCTTTCTTTCCCATTCTGACATTCAGTTTAGAGTTCAGTAGATTGTCTTGACCAGGACCACCCCCCTAAATGCATTGAAGCAACTGCCAAGTGATTGGTTGACTAGATAATTGCATTAATGAGAAATAGAACAGGTGTTCCTAATAATTCTTTAGGTGAGTGTATATATTCACTGTATTTATCAATCCTCTCAGCTTCTCTTGCTCTATAACATGGTGCTTCCAGATTGCACTGCATTTTCTGGTGATAGGTTCTTTTTAAGTAGCAGAGAGGTCATTGGGCCCCATCAGAAACCAGGGCGCGTTGCAACTACTCTGCACCATATATTCATACACTGGAGTATAATGTGGACAATTATAAGCAGAAGAATAATGTTTCTTTGCAGATTGTCTTAGCATTGCTACTGCTACATTCATGTCTATGCTTTTCAAATAAATAGGGGAGGGATCTGCAGAGTTTGTTCATTAAATTGTCCATACTTTGTGTGTAAATGTAAAGGTTCACAATCTATACATCACCGTGGAATATGTCGGTACTATAAAAAAAATAACAGGAAAATAGGGCACAGGACACATGGCTGGTATGATAATATAATACAACTGCACTATTGATGTGGCTGTTATAAGAGTAATATACTAATAGTAGTTGTTTATTTGCACAAGCACTTTATATTATATACGGTATTACTATGTATAATCTCCTTATATGCATGCTGCTTATTTAGAATGTAATGCTTTTGCAAGTGACCCACATGACCTACCAGGGCGTATGGCCCCTGGTTTTCTACTACAGTCTGACATTCTTAATGTGTTTTTAAAAAATTGTGTCATAATAAAGATTAATTTATTTATATATATGACTCTGGCTGCTGCTATATTTTGGTGTTACATTTAAGAATTGGGGAGCACCATATATACAATATGCAAAAAGTGGATAACAAAAAATATTTCATACCTTAGGACAAGAGGGTGGGAGGCTACAAAAATTACATAAATCTGCTCCCTGAATATGTTTCACCCATTGGGATTGAATAATAGCATTAAGAAAAAATGAACCCTCCTTCTATAATTTGTCTCCTTTCATTTTTACAAGTTATATGTAAGCCCTCGATATAGCAAAAGGGTCACGAGTAGGGATGAGCGAACCCGAACTGTATAGTTCGGGTTCGTACCGAATTTTGGGGTGTCCGTGACACGGACCCGAACCCGGACATTTTCGTAAAAGTCCGGGTTCGGGTTCAGTGTTCGGCGCTTTCTTGGCGCTTTTTGAAAGGCTGCAAAGCAGCCAATCAACAAGCGTCATACTACTTGCCCCAAGAGGCCATCACAGCCTTGCCTACTATTGGCATGGCTGTGATTGGCCAGTGCAGCATGTGACCCAGCCTCTATATAAGCTTGGGTCACGTAGCGCTGCACGTCACTCTGCTGATACAAGCGTAGGGAGAGGTTGCAGCTGCGACGTTAGGGCGAGATTAGGCAGATTAACTCCTCCAAAAGACTTCATTCAGTGATCGATCTACAGCTGTGGATCATTGAACTGCTGATATTCAATTGCTCAGTGTTTTTAGGCTGCCCAGAGCGTTTTTCAGTCACTTTTTTCTGGTGTGATCGGCGGCCATTTTGTGGCTTGTGGTGCGCCAGCACAAGCTATCACCAAGTACATTTAACCATCAATAGTGTGGTTATTTTTTGCTATATCCTACATCAGGGTCAAGCTTTCTTCAAGTGCATTTAACCATCAATAGTGTGGTTATTTTTTGGCCATATACTACATCAGGTGCAGGCTGAGCCTGTGTCACCCAAGTGCATTTAACCATCAATAGTGTGGTTATTTTTTGCTATATCCTACATCAGGGTCAAGCTTTCATTAAGTACATTTAACCATCAATAGTGTGGTTATTTTTTGCTATATCCTACATCAGGGTCAAGCTTTCTTCAAGTGCATTTAACCATCAATAGTGTGGTTATTTTTTGGCCATATACTACATCAGGTGCAGGCTGAGCCTGTGTCACCCAAGTGCATTTAACCATCAATAGTGTGGTTATTTTTTGCTATATCCTACATCAGGGTCAAGCTTTCATCAAGTGCATTTAACCATCAATAGTGTGGTTATTTTTTGGCCATATACTACATCAGGTGCAGGCTGAGCCTGTGTCACCCAAGTGCATTTAACCATCAATAGTGTGGTTATTTTTTGGCCATATACTACATCAGGGGCAAGTTGAGCCTGTCACCCAGCTCCTAAAAAATAGGCCTGACATTTATATTCATCCAAATCAGTACTGTTTTAGCTGGTCAAGTTATTTTTAGTGACCGTAAAAGCACAGTTTTTGTTCTGGGTTGAAAAACAATTCCCAAATTTGCAATTCTCAAAATTAGTGGATTCTGCTGTATCAGGCCTACTTTAAATCTATCCCTAAAAGGGTATATTAGATTCAAGGTGCTGATAGAGTCATTCTGAAAAACTTAACACACACGCTACAGTGCAGATCCAAGTCTAGTTCTGTGATTAAACGTATACTTGTCACACAGCGCCTAAAAAATAGGCCTCACATTTATATTCCTCCAAATCAGTACTGTTTTAGCTGGTCAAGTTATTTTTAGTGACCGTAAAAGCACAGTTTTTGTTCTGGGTTGAAAAACAATTCCCAAATTTGCAATTCTCAAAATTAGTGGTTTCTGCTGTATCAGACCTACTTTAAATCTATCCCTAAAAGGGTATATTAGATTCAAGGTGCTGATAGGGTCATTCTGAAAAACTTAACACACACGCTACAGTGCAGATACAAGTCTAATTCTGTGATTAAACGTATACCTGTCACACAGCGCCTAAAAAATAGGCCTCACATTTATATTCAGCTAAATCTGTCATTACTGGTGTGCCTGTATTAGTGTAATACGGTACCTAAATAGATAGCCAGACAGTTTTAGGTGTCTGTAAAAAAAAGGCCTGAATTTTAATTCAATACATTGGCCCGATTAATATTTTTCTTATTGTGGTGAACGGTAACAATGAGGAAAACATCTAGTAAGGGACGCGGACGTGGACATGGTCGTGGTGGTGTTAGTGGACCCTCTGGTGCTGGGAGAGGACGTGGCCGTTCTGCCACAGCCACACGTCCTAGTGTACCAACTACCTCAGGTCCCAGTAGCCGCCAGAATTTACAGGGATATTTGGTGGGGCCCAATGCCGTTCTAAGGATGGTAAGGCCTGAGCAGGTACAGGCATTAGTCAATTGGGTGGCCGACAGTGCATCTAGCACGTTCACATTATCTCCCACCCAGTCTTCTGCAGAAAGCGCACAGATGGCGCATGAAAACCAAGCCCATCAGTCTGTCACATCACCCCCATGCATATCAGGGAAACTGTTTGAGCCTCAAGTTATGCAGCAGTCTCTTATGCTGTTTGAAGACTCTGCTGCCAGGGTTTCCCAAGGGCATCCACCTAGCCCTTCCCCAGGGGTGGAAGAGATAGAATGCACTAACGCACAACCACTTATGTTTCCTGATGATGAGGACATGGGAAAACCACCTCAGCACGTCTCTGATGATGACGAAACACAGGTGCCAACTGCTGCGTCTTTCTGCAGTGTGCAGACTGAACAGGAGGTCAGGGATCAAGACTGGGTGGAAGACGATGCAGGGGACGATGAGGTCCTAGACCCCACATGGAATGAAGGTCGTGCCACTGACTTTCACAGTTCGGAGGAAGAGGCAGTGGTGAGACCGAGCCAACAGCGTAGCAAAAGACAAAGAGGGAGCAGTGGGCAAAATCAGAACACCCGCCGCCAAGAGACTCCGCCTGCTACTGACCGCCGCCATCTGGGACCGAGCACCCCAAAGGCAGCTTCAAGGAGTTCCCTGGCATGGCAGTTCTTCAAACAATGTGCTGACGACAAGACCCGAGTGGTTTGCACGCTGTGCCATCAGAGCCTGAAGCGAGGCATTAACGTTCTGAACCTTAGCACAACCTGCATGACCAAGCACCTGCATGTAAAGCATGAACTGCAGTGGAGTAAACACCTTAAAAACAAGGAAGTCACTCAGGCTCCCCCTGCTACCTCTTCTGCTGCTGCCGCCTCGGCCTCTTCTGCTGCTGCCGCCCCCTCGGCCTCTTCCTCCGCATCTGGAGGGACGTTGGCACTTGCCGCCCAGCAAACATGGGATGTACCACCAACACCACCACCTGCGTCACCAAGCATCTCAACCATGTCACACGGCAGCGTTCAGCTCTCCATCTCACAAACATTTGAGAGAAAGCGTAAATTCCCACCTAGCCACCCTCGATCCCTGGCCCTGAATGCCAGCATTTCTAAAGTACTGGCTTATGAAATGTTGTCATTTAGGCTGGTGGACACAGACAGCTTCAAACAGCTCATGTCGCTTGCTGTCCCACAGTATGTTGTTCCCAGCCGGCACTACTTCTCCAAGAGAGCCGTGCCTTCCCTGCAAAACCAAGTATCCGATAAAATCAAGTGTGCACTGCGCAACGCCATCTGTGGCAAGGTCCACCTAACCACAGATACGTGGACCAGTAAGCACGGCCAGGGACGCTATATCTCCCTAACTGCACACTGGGTAAATGTAGTGGCGGCTGGGCCCCAGGCGGAGAGCTGCTTGGCGCACGTCCTTCCGCCGCCAAGGATCGCAGGGCAACATTTTTTGCCTCCTGTCTCCTCCTCCTCCTACTCAGCTTCCTCCTCCTCTTCTTCCACCTGCTCATCCAGTCAGCCACACACCTTCACCACCAACTTCAGCACAGCCCGGGGTAAACGTCAGCAGGCCGTTCTGAAACTCATATGTTTGGGGGACAGGCCCCACACCGCACAGGAGTTGTGGCGGGGTATAGAACAACAGACCGACAAGTGGTTGCTGCCGGTGAGCCTCAAGCCCGGCCTGGTGGTGTGCGATAATGGGCGAAATCTCGTTGCCTCTCTGGGACTAGCCGGTTTGACGCACATCCCTTGCCTGGCGCATGTGCTGAATTTGGTGGCGCAGAAGTTCATTCACAACTACCCCGACATGTCAGAGCTGCTGCATAAAGTGTGGGCCGTCTGTTCGCGCTTCCGGCGTTCACACCCTGCCGCTGCTCGCCTGTCTGCGCTACAGCGTAACTTCGGCCTTCCCGCTCACCACCTCATATGCGACGTGCCCACCAGGTGGAACTCCACCTTGCACATGCTGGGCAGACTGTGCGAGCAGCAGCAGACCATAGTGGAGTTTCAGCTGCAGCACGCACGGGTCAGTCGCACTGCGGATCAGCCCCACTTCACCACCAATGACTGGGCCTCCATGCGAGACCTGTGTGCCCTGTTGCGCTGTTTCGAGTACTCCACCAACATGGCCAGTGGCGATGACGCCGTTATCAGCGTTACAATACCACTTCTATGTCTCCTTGAGAAAACACTTAGGGCGATGATGGAAGAGGAGGTGGCCCAGGAGGAGGAGGAGGAGGAGGAAGAGGGGTAATTTTTAGCACTTTCAGGCCAGTCTCTTCGAAGTGACTCAGAGGGAGGTTTTTTGCAACAGCAGAGGCCAGGTACAAATGTGGCCAGACAGGGCCCACTACTGGAGGACGAGGAGGACGAGGATGAGGAGGAGGTGGAGGAGGATGAGGATGAAGCATGTTCACAGCGGGCTGGCACCCAACGCAGCTCGGGCCCATCACTGGTGCGTGGCTGGGGGGAAACGCAGGACGATGACGATACGCCTCCCACAGAGGACAGCTTGTCCTTACCTCTGGGCAGCCTGGCACACATTAGCGACTACATGCTGCAGTGCCTGCGCAACGACAGCAGAGTTGCCCACATTTTAACGTGTGCGGATTACTGGGTTGCCACCCTGCTGGATCCACGGTACAAAAACAATGTGCCCACCTTACTTCATGCACTGGAGCGTGATAGTAAGATGCGCGAGTACAAGCGCACATTGGTAGACGCGCTACTGAGAGCATTCCCAAATGTCACAGGGGAACAAGTGGAAGCCCAAGGCGAAGGCAGAGGAGGAGCAAGAGGTCGCCAACGCAGCTGTGTCACGGCCAGCTCCTCTGAGGGCAGGGTTAGCATGGCAGAGATGTGGAAAAGTTTTGTCACCACGCCACAGCTAACTGCACCACCACCTGATACGGAACGTGTTAGCAGGAGGTCACATTTCAATAAGATGGTGGAACAGTACCTGTGCACACCCCTCCACGTACTGACTGATGGTTCGGCCCCATTCAACTTCTGGGTCTCCAAATTGTCCACGTGGCCAGAGCTAGCCTTTTATACCTTGGAGGTGCTGGCCTGCCCGGCGGCCAGCGTTTTGTCTGAACGTGTATTCAGCACGGCAGGGGGCGTCATTACAGACAAACGCAGCCGCCTGTCTACAGCCAATGTGGACAAGCTGATGTTCATAAAAATGAACCAGGCATGGATCCCACAGGACCTGTCCATCCCTTGTGCAGATTAGACATTAACTACCTCCCCTTAACAATATATTATTGTACTCCAGGGCACTTCCTCATTCAATACTATTTTTATTTTCATTTTACCATTATATTGCGGGGCAACCCAAAGTTGAATGAACCTCTCCTCTGTCTGGGTGCCGGGGCCTAAATATGTGACAGTGGCCTGTTCCAGTGGTGGGTGACGTGAAGCCTGATTCTCTGCTATAACATGAAGACTGATTCTGTGCTGACATGAAGCCAGATTCTCTGTTACGGGACCTCTCTCCTCTACCTGGGTGCCTGGGCCTAAATATGTGACAGTGGCCTGTTCCAGTGGTGGGTGACGTGAAGCCTGATTCTCTGCTATGGCATGAAGACTGATTCTGTGCTGACATGAAGCCAGATTCTCTGTTACGGGACCTCTCCCCTCTGTCTGGGTGCCGGGGCCTAAATATGTGACAGTGGCCTGTTCCAGTGGTGGGTGACATGAAGCCTGATTCTCTGCTATAACATGAAGACTGATTCTGTGCTGACATGAAGCCAGATTCTCTGTTACAGGACCTCTCTCCTCTGCCTGGGTGCCTGGGCCTAAATATGTGACAGTGGCCTGTTCCAGTGGTGGGTGACGTGAAGCCTGATTCTCTGCTATGACATGAAGACTGATTCTGTGCTGACATGAAGCCAGATTCTTTGTTACGGGACCTCTCTCCTCTGCCTGGGTGCCGGGGCCTAAATATGTGACAGTGGCCTGTTCCAGTGGTGGGTGACGTGAAGCCTGATTCTCTGCTATAACATGAAGACTGATTCTGTGCTGACATGAAGCCAGATTCTCTGTTACGGGACCTCTCTCCTCTGCCTGGGTGCCTGGGCCTAAATATGTGACAGTGGCCTGTTCCAGTGGTGGGTGACGTGAAGCCTGATTCTCTGCTATGACATGAAGACTGATTCTCTGCTGACATGAAGCCAAATTCTCTGTTACGGGACCTCTCTCCTCTGTCTGGGTGCCGGGGCCTAAATATGTGACAGTGGCCTGGTCCAGTGGTGGGTGACGTGAAGCCTGATTCTCTGCTTTGACATGAAGACTGATTCTCTGCTGACATGAAGCCAGATTCTCTGTTACGGGACCTCTCTCCTCTGTCTGGGTGCCGGGGCCTAAATATGTGACAGTGGCCTGTTCCAGTGGTGGGTGACGTGAAGCCTGATTCTCTCCTATAACATGAAGACTGATTCTGTGCTGACATGAAGCCAAATTCTCTGTTACGGGGCCTCTCTCCTCTGCCTGGGTGCCTGGGCCTAAATATGTGACAGTGGCCTGTTCCAGTGGTGGGTGACGTGAAGCCTGATTCTCTGCTATGACATGAAGACTGATTCTCTGCTTACATGAAGCCAGATTCTCTGTTACGGGACCTCTCTCCTCTGCCTGGTTGCCGGGGCCTAAATATGTGACAGTGACCTGTTCCAGTGGTGGGTGACGTGAAGCCTGATTCTCTGCTATGACATGAAGACTGATTCTGTGCTGACATGAAGCCAGATTCTCTGTTACGGGACCTCTCTCCTCTGCCTGGGTGTCGGGGCCTAAATATGTGACAGTGGCCTGTTCCAGTGGTGGGTGACGTGAAGCCTGATTCTCTGCTATGACATGAAGACTGATTCTGTGCTGACATGAAGCCAGATTCTCTGTTACGGGACCTCTCTCCTCTGCCTGGGTGCCTGGGCCTAAATATGTGACAGTGGCCTATTCCAGTGGTGGGACACGTGAAGCCTGATTCTCTGCTGACATGAAGCCAGATTCTCTGCTATGGCATGAAGAGACTGATTCTCTGCTGACGTTAAGCCAGATTCTCTGCTATGGGACCTCTGTCCAATTGATATTGGTTAATTTTTATTTATTTTATTTTTATTTTAATTCATTTCCCTATCCACATTTGTTTGCAGGGGATTTACCTACATGTTGCTGCCTTTTGCAGCCCTCTAGCTCTTTCCTGGGCTGTTTTACAGCCTTTTTAGTGCCGAAAAGTTTGGGTCCCCATTGACTACAATGGGGTTCGGGTTCGAGACGAAGTTCGGGTCGGGTTCGGATCCCGAACCCGAACATTTCCGGGAAGTTCGGCCGAACTTCTCGAACCCGAACATTCAGGTGTTCGCTCAACTCTAGTCACGAGCCCTGGTGTAAAAGATCAGATTGGGGACAACCCATCCCCCACCCACTAATCAGAAATCCTCTCCCCTGCAGATCTTTAGTGAATGACAATCATATAAACGCTTTCCTCGTCTCCACCACCTTTATTGCACAGATGCTTTTACCACTATAGTACAGTATATTGTCATCCACTGCTTAAATAATACCATCATACCATAGCCATATACTATCACCATATATTGCTGAAATAATACTATTGCCATTCTATAACCACCACTCCTAAAGATACATACACAGTTATACATTTACAGTACGTGTTTAAATACACATTTAGGCATGTATACATATACTGTACAAAGATTTTACTTAATCTGGTGTTTAGGGTAGATAATTAGGTGAGCGTTGGAACTCTGATGGTACAAGCAGACTATACTTTGCACATATAACAAGTAGCGAACTTCCTATGTCAGCCACAGTAAACAACGGAGACCAGACACCAAAAACCTTAGTTTCCTAATGTTGACTGGCACAGTAAGGCTACTTTTGACAGATAGTGAGGCCAGTCACAATCCCCTTCACTTACATCTAGTACTAATCCATAGAGAGGACTTGTCACCTCTCCTGTTATCAGCGGTGTAGTACTGTACAGTTGCTATGTGGCCCATGGGGTTGGGAGCCTTGCAAGGACACTGTAAAGAGTTCCTGTATTTCTCTAAAGAGTCATAGTTTGGCCACTCAAACTTTTATGGAGGCTACTATTAAGAATCCCTGCTCTTTGATAAGGCAGTGGGGCATTCAGATAGTGCTGGATGATAACTCTGTGTATTTAAAGAGGACCTTTCATCAGAAAATGGTGTGTTAAATTCTTATACGACCTTGTGGGGCTGCTCTCACTGATGTCCGGACACTTTTTGTTTTTTCAAATGGATCCCCCGTTCGGCCGCTACGCTCTCCGTTAGTTTTGTCGCCTCATATGCAAATGAGGCGACGAAGTTATAGTAGGCGTTGTTCTCTAAGTTCTGGTGGGCGCGGTTATGCTCTCCCTGGCATCCAATCGCAGCACCCCGCTCTTAGCCAGGGAGAAGGAGTCAGGGAGAGCATCGCGCTCGGGACTCCAAGATGGTGCTCGGTCCGATGTCTAGAAGCTCAAGTTCTCGCGAATCTCGTGAGAACTTGAGCTCCTTCGCGGTTCATTTGAAAAAAAAAAAAGTGTCCGGACATCAGTGAGAGCAGCCCCATAAGGTCGTATAAGAATTTAACACACCATTTTCTGATGAAAGTTCCTCTTTAAAACTTACATTGCTGTTTTTTCCAGATGCTCTGCTGCCCAGTCTTGAACCCAGAAGCTGCTATATGAAGAATAGAAACCTTTACAGTTAGATCAGAAGCTTAACTATGGTAAACAGGAGGATTTTTTCTGACTAAAGATATATAAAGATTTATTGTACATGAGAAGAATACTATTGAGGCTTTTAGTCAGAATAAACCCTCACATTTATCATAGTTAAGCATGTGACTTAACTGCTATGGTTTCTTTATCTCATACAGCAGATGTTGGGTTCAAGACCCCACAGCAGGCCATCTGGAAAAAATTGGAAATATTTTTTTTTTTAAATATTCAGGGGTATCTTCAAAAACTATAAGGGCACATTCACATCAGCACTAATTGATTCATTATTCTGCTCCATTAGAGGAGCAGAACAATAAAATAATGGAAGTTCTGGAACTAGAACATAACTGATACAAATGAAGTCAAATAGAGCCCATGGACTATAATGTTGTTCGTTCGGGTGTCTGCTTTTTAGTGGAAAAAAGTCCTGTTATTTTTGTCTGCTCTTTTTATCAGATTCTGCTATGAAGACCCTGAGTTGAAGCCTCCAACGCAGGTGTGAACATGGACTTAAAATGCTAAAGGACCATCCCGAGCTATATGTTGGGGGGCAGCCAATTCTTAACTTTATTCCTGCCTGACATACTTGTTTTAGTGAGAATATGCATTTCCCATGTAATAATTCTGGAGCATCTTTAACTAGTCTTTTCGGAATATATTAATGTATGTCTACCTAGAAACTTACTTTATTATCACCAGAGTGCATGCATCAGAATTTGTACCCATTTGGGACATGCATAACACAACTGTCTGCAAGTCAACTTGTCTAGTTTCTGTGTTGCAGACAGATTTTGGCACATCTTGTGATCAAAAACTATACCAGCTCCAAGATTGTCTAAAAAGTGATGTAAAATTCTGATGGTATGAAGCCCTATGGTGCATTGTATCACAAACAGACATCTTGTGGTGCATTGTGTCGTATCTTCCCTTCAGATTTCCTTACTCAAGAAAATATCACTTTATACAACAAAATAACAGTTATAAAAATATTTAACAATTTAAATACATGCTGCTCATAAATTTGACACTGAATAAAAATGATGCATGCACAATATTCAATTGAAAAAAGAAGATATATTAATATATCTGTCCTATTGTGCCATTCCTCCAGAATATACGGTATTTGAATACGCTTACAAATGGATGTCACTAGGGGTCTTTCCCTACAAAGTATAGCACTGATTGGACAGTGTCAGTGTATGTAGGGACATGACCCCGACCTGGTAACATCCAGTTGTCAATATTTTTCTAACCTTATAGGAACAGCACAACAAAGTTATAAATAGTGTTAAGTGAAGCATTCGAAGCGGAATTCGGTCTGAAGCTTGGGAAAAACTTTAGGAAACGCCAAATTTCTTTGCGCTTAACAGTAATTAATCAGGTTTTCCTAAAATGGCGGCTGCACGTGTTGCAATGTGAAAGTAAGAAGCCCGGGAACGCGAGATCACCCATATTGCCATGCAGACAGCCAATCCGCAGGTAGCCATCCACTGTGATATCACAGCCCTATAAATGCCTCACCCCGCACGGTCTCCGCCATTGTCCTGTGAGCTTAGCATAGGGAGGAAGGTGGCAAGCGCTCATGCACTAGGGACAGTGTTACAATAAACAGTTTGAAAGAACAATATTGGAGTACAGGGACAATGCAGGGAGACTGCAGGGAGAGTGTATCACCGTGCACATCACGTTCTAGTGCACCAACATTCAGAGTTAATCTGTTATTTTAGTGATACAGTTAGTGTGCCTCTGTATTGAAGGAAGGTGTCATAGATCGCTGTGTGCATCACTGTGCAGTGGAGCTAAATTGATCAAAGCTAATCCTTTCTGTTAGCTATAACATTATGTTCTGTCCATATTACTGGCAGGTGTAATTTATTGCCCTGTGCATAACTTCAGTGGAGCAAATAAATCATAGCTAATCCGTTCTGTAACTTGTGCCCATGAGACAGCACGGTCGAAGCAGTGGGAGCGATACACCATCTGCTACTTGAGAGAATGCCTGTGAGGAACACACTAGCAGTGCACGGGTTTATAAAACCAGTGGCAGACAGACATTACGCAGTGGTGGAGGGAAAATGCCATACTCAGCAGTGTGGGAATTTTTCACCAAGTCACTGGGGGATGTAAGATGTGTGGGCAGAAGGTGAAGTGTGCTCAAGGTGCTAATGTTGGCATGGCAGCCCTGTGTCAACACATGGACTGTCACCATAAAGTGGCGTGTGAAAACCGTGCCATCATTTAGTATTACAGCCTGATTGGTTTAGTGTCACAGCCTGATGGAGCAACCACTTCATCTCCCACAGGCCCACACCCCCTCTCATGCAGTCAGGGCTTGTCAATGTCATCAGAAGAAAGCTGTTGATCCGTCCCATCAACTTCAATGTTGTCTATTGCTCCTGATGCTCCTCTTCCTCCTTCTCACTTGTTTCAACTTCAATTGATCAACGAGACGATTGCAAAAATAAAACATGCATGCACTCATCCAACAGCGCGAAAGCTGAATGTGCACCTTGCCAAGTTACTGGTACTGCAGTCCCTCCTTTTCATGTTGTTAAATTTGCACAATTCTGAGAATTGATGGCTTGTGCCCACCCAAAGTGGAGAGTCCCAAGCCGACGTTAATTTTCTAAAAAAGTTGCACCATCTCTGCACACGTAAGTTGAGCAGAAGGTGGGCCAGTCTTTGGGCTTCTCAGTGTCTGGTAGAGTTCATGCCAGTGCTGACATATGGAACTGTAACTATGGTCAATGACAATATATGTAATTCATAGCTCATTGGGTAAATGTGGTTCTGGCCCAGGCACACCAAAGGATGCTCTGCAGCTGAAAAAAGTACAGAGGAGATCGACTAAACTGATAAGGAGCATGCAGAGTTTTTGTTATAAAGAAAGATTAAAATAATTACATTTATTTAGTCTTGAGAAAAGACGTCTAAGGGGGGTCATGATTAACCTATACAAATATATAAATAGGCCATACAAAAATAATACGGTGAAAAACTGTTCCATGTAAAATGTCCTCAAAAGACAAGGAGGCACTGCCTCCGATGGGAGAATAAAAAGTTCAGTCTCCAGAAGCGTCAAAGCTTCTTTAATGTAAGAACCGTGAATCTATGGAATAGACTTCCTCAGGATGTGGTCACAGCAAGAACAGTGGACAGTTTTGAAAAGGGTTTAGATGAATTCTTAAAAGTAAATGACATTAATGCATATTAAAAATGTGTAGAAATCTGAGTCTCACTTCCTTCTGGGATTCGCGTCCCCACCTATCCCTTGGTTGAACTTCATGGACTTATGTCTTTTTTCAACCGTATTAACTACATATGTAACTATTGTGGCGATGTGTACAGTAAAAGTCCTGGAAGGGGTGTATATCTCACCCAGGTTCCTCAACTGGGTGAGAAAAGTAAAATCCAGGAGGATGACGCTGGCTTCAACAAATATAGTTGCTGGAGCTATTTGTTTTGTTGGAGTACAAGGGCTGGATTTTATTTGGATTGGGAAGGTAGGTTCAGTAGTGGGACCTTCCCAGTCCACCCCCCATTCCATGGCAGGTTTTCCCCTAGCCTGAGTTCATCGCAGGTGAGGCCTGCTGTAATCAAGGAAGCAGAAAAGCAACCTTCTGCGTGTCAGTCTTGGCGGGAGAGAAAACTTAGAAACAGAGGCCTAGTGAAGCTCTGGGTGGTCTTAGCCAGGAGGGCTGAGGGGCCATGAGGCTACGTGTAGCCGGACCTCTTCACTGTATGGACTTGTGTTTGATGACCAGATTTGCTAAGTCTTGGAGCCTGAGACCCTGTGTATTACCTGGGCTTAAAGGTGAGTCAGAGAAAACCACTTTGTATTAGGAAGTGCATAGACGGGAAGGTGTTTATTTTGAGCTTTTTGTTTGTGTGGGTGCTGAAATGCCACAATAAAGCACTAGTTTGGACATTAAATCCTATTGTCTGCAAAGAAGTCTGTGACTGCTTCCCCCTGAGAGAGAGCGATCCCTTACAATTGCTGGAGGATGCGTGCATCCAGCAAGTGTTCATGCTAAAAAAGACACATCATTGTTGCTAGGGGCAACAGAAAGTCAAAAGAGTGACGTCAATGGGTAAGAGCGTTCCTGTTATTGCTTGTGGAGCAGACAAAGTGAGTAGGGCTCTAGAGATTGGGCGAGGACTAAAGACTGAGTCCCACAGGCAGTCTGGTCCCGGCAAGGTCTTCTCACCAAGGACACCGGGGATGCTCCAGTTCTGGAGGTGCCGTGAGTGGGGACACATTGCTGCCTGTTGCCCTCTTACCTCAGAAGCCCTGAACTGTGGTGCAGTTGCTATCTGCTGAGCCATAGGTGTTAAGGCATCGGGAGTAGGGATTGCTAAGAAAATGTGTGACATTGTGCTGGATGGCAGTCCAGCCCAAGCACTGTTGGACGCACGGAGCCAGGTGAGCCTGGGGACTATGTGCTGGACAAATTGTTAAGTATGTTGGACATTCATGGGAATAACAAGGACTATCCTGTGGCCCTCACTGAGTGTGAGACTCCAGTGGCAATTGGGACTTATGAACTTGGAGTTGCAAATACGCTCATGCATGGTGTAGTGTTGGGCCGTGATTTCCCCTTGTTCTGGGAGTTGTGCTGAAATGGAGACACATCTGCAGCAAGTGACGAAACTCCAGCAGAACCTGTACCTGTCCCTTTAAATGATGGTGTAAGAGAAATGGCCATTGAAAACAATGTGGCAGATAAGGTGCAAAGTGAATTGTCAGTTACAAGAGGTAACTTTGGGATGGCTAAACTCAGGGATCCTATTCTAACCCATGTAAGAGTAGAGATGGCCCGAACTATCCGACGGCGAACAGTTCCCGGCGAACATAGCTTGTTCGCGTTCGCCTCTGCCGGGCGAACACATGCGATGTTCGGTCCGCCCCCTATACATCATCATTGAGCAAACTTTGACCCTGTACCTCACAGTCAGCAGACACATTCCAGCCAATCAGCAGCATACCCTCCCTCCCAGACCCTCCCACCTCCTGCACAGCATCCATTTTAGATTCATTCTGAAGCTGCAGTCTTAGTGAGAGGAGGGAGACTGTAACTGCTGCTGATTTAATTGGGAAATCGATAGCTAGGCTAGTGAATTCAGTGTCCACTCCAGTCCTGAAAGACTCATCTGATCTCTGCTGTAAGGACAGCGTCCTGACAGCACCCCAAAAAGCCCTTTTTAGGGCTGCAACATTAGTCTGCTTTTTTTTTTTCCTTTATATACATATTGCAGTTGCCTGGCCTGCCTGTGTGTGAGGAGCTGCAGGCCCACAGACTGTAGTGTGCCCACTGCCAGTGCTCACCCCTGTCATTCCGTGTGGCACAGGACTTTGCTTAAAAAAAGGCACTTAATTTTTACACTTTAATCTAAGGTTAGTTGCCTGCCAGTGTGTGTCAGGCTGACTTCCACTGACTGTAGTGTGCCCACTGCCAGTGCCCACCACTCATACCGGCTGGCACAGGACTTTGCATAAAAAAGGCATTTAATTTTTACACTTTAGTGTAATTTCAGCTGCTTGCCTGCTGCTAGTGTGTGTCAGGCCGACTTCAACTGACTGTAGTGTGCCCACTGCCAGTGCCCACCCCTGTCATCCCGTGTGGCACAGGACTTTGCTTAAAAAAAAGGCACTTCATTTTTACACTTTAATCTAAGGTTAGTTGCCTGCCAGTGTGTGTCAGGCCGACTTCAACTGACTGTAGTGTGCCCACTGCCAGTGCCCACCCCTGTCATCCCGAGTGGCACAGGACTTTGCTTAAAAAATAGGCACTTAATTTTTACACTTTAATCTAAGGTTAGTTGCCTGCCAGTGTGTGTCAGGCTGACTTCCACTGACTGTAGTGTGCCCACTGCCAGTGCCCACCACTCATACCGGCTGGCACAGGACTTTGCTTAAAAAAAAGGCACTTCATTTTTACACTTTAATCTAAGGTTAGTTGCCTGCCAGTGTGTGTCAGGCCGACTTCAACTGACTGTAGTGTGCCCACTGCCAGTGCCCACCCCTGTCATCCCGAGTGGCACAGGACTTTGCTTAAAAAATAGGCACTTAATTTTTACACTTTAATCTAAGGTTAGTTGCCTGCCAGTGTGTGTCAGGCTGACTTCCACTGACTGTAGTGTGCCCACTGCCAGTGCCCACCACTCATACCGGCTGGCACAGGACTTTGCTTAAAAAAGGCATTTAATTTTTACACTTTAATGTAATTTCAGCTGCTTGCCTGCTGCTAGTGTGTGTCAGGCCGACTTCAACTGACTGTAGTGTGCCCACTGCCAGTGCCCACCCCTGTCATCCCGAGTGGCACAGGACTTTGCTTAAAAAATAGGCACTTAATTTTTACACTTTAATCTAAGGTTAGTTGCCTGCCAGTGTGTGTCAGGCTGACTTCCACTGACTGTAGTGTGCCCACTGCCAGTGCCCACCACTCATACCGGCTGGCACAGGACTTTGCTTAAAAAAGGCATTTAATTTTTACACTTTAATGTAATTTCAGCTGCTTGCCTGCTGCTAGTGTGTGTCAGGCCGACTTCAACTGACTGTAGTGTGCCCACTGCCAGTGCCCACCCCTGTCATACCGAGTGGCACAGGACTTTGCTTAAAAAATAGGCACTTAATTTTTACACTTGAATCTAAGGTTAGTTGCCTGCCAGTGTGTGTCAGGCTGACTTCCACTGACTGTAGTGTGCCCACTGCCAGTGCCCACCACTCATACCGGCTGGCACAGGACTTTGCATAAAAAAGGCATTTAATTTTTACACTTTAGTGTAATTTCAGCTGCTTGCCTGCTGCTAGTGTGTGTCAGGCCGACTTCAACTGACTGTAGTGTGCCCACTGCCAGTGCCAACCACTGATACCGGGTGGCACAGTAGCTTGCCGATAAATAAGGCATTTAATTTTTAGACAGTAGTCTAAATTCAGTTGCTTGCCTGCTGCCAGTGTGTGTCAGGCCCGCTTCCACTGACTGTAGTGTGCCCACTGCCAGTGCCAACCACTGATACCGGGTGGCACAGTAGCTTGCCGATAAATAAGGCATTTAATTTTTAGACAGTAGTCTAAATTCAGTTGCTTGCCTGCTGCCAGTGTGTGTCAGGCCCTCTTCCACTGACTGTAGTGTGCCCACTGCCAGTGCCAACCACTCATACCGGGTGGCACAGTAGCTTGCCGATAAATAAGGCATTTAATTTTTACACTTTAGTGTAATTTCAGTTGCTTGCCTGCTGCCAGTGTGTGTCAGGCCCGCTTCTACTGACTGTAGTGTGCCCACTGCCAGTGCCAACCACTGATACCATCTCCCCGTTCGAAAAATCTATTCAATAAATGGCACCCAGATTGGGGACGTTAGAGGGATTAAACTGATGAGAATAGTACTACAGAAAATACCACTCATATCGGGTGTGACAGTAAATTGCACGGCGCAGACGCAGTCACCGTGGATAAAAACAAAGGGGAGGGAGCCAGCGTTTTTTTAACCATCTCCCCGTTCGAAAAATCAATTCAATTGACCTTTCGGGGACCCTTGGTGTTGTACGTGGCTGGGTGGAGGAAGAAACCTTCAATGACATCACCGGGACGTGGCTAGCTTGGTATCCAACCTTGTGCAAATGGGGAGTTTGCGGTTGTGCAAATGAACTGTTTGCGGTGCATTAAAAGGGGAGTTTGGTCTGTCAATGTCTGTGATGCGGGCGTAACCCTTACACTACCTGATCGATACAACATCATACCTGATCGTATACACACACTGGATGTTTTAAAGCACGTTATTCCAAACAATTTAGGAATGTTAGTTGATTTATGCCCTTTATGGATTAAAACCCGACTCTGCGTCCACTACGTAATTTTCCATGGGAGTTTTGCCATAGATCCCCCTCCGGCATGCCACAGTCCAGGTGTTAGACCCCTTGAAACAACTTTCTCATCACTATTGTGGCCAGAAAGAGTCCCTGTGGGTTTTAAAATTCGCCTGTCTATTGAAGTCTATGGCGGTTCGCCCGGTTCGCCAGTTCGCGAACATTTGCGGAAGTTCTCGTTCGCTGTTCGCGAACTGAAAATTTTATGTTCGCGACATCACTATGTAAGAGGAAGCAGAATAGTGAAACCTGAGGTTGACAGAACTGTTGTAAAATCTGAAGTATGTAGATGTAGTTACTGAGAAAAGGCCTAATAAAAATGTGAAGTTATGTGAAATATGTAATTGTGATGATGATGATGACACCCCTTTTCCTTTGTAGGCTGTGATCGGGGAAGAAGCTCCCCTTGCTGGTAAAAATGTATGTGAATTGACAATGCTGATTGAGAATGTTGGTAGCACAGAGCTGAGGGACCCCACTCTAGTAAATGTGCAGGAAAATGTGTCAGTGTTAGAGGGTGTACCACACGTACCAGGTGCGGATAAGCAGTCTCCACAGTGTTCTATGGGTAGTGAGCTCATGTGCAGTATTGATGAAGATGTTGTAACGTACAACGCAAACCAGGCAAATGAAAGAGAGCCTGAGCAGGTTCAGAAAAAAAACCTGATTAAGTGGGGAGAAGTCAGTATAGTGTCTGAGAACTATACCCAGGCAGTGGAAGACTTCCTGGCCCGTCTGACCATCCCAAAGGAGCATGCAGAAGAACGTGACCATGCTGAAGCAGAGGCTTGTGAAAGAGAGACCAAAGCTCTTTCCTTGGCACGCTCTCTGGAAGAGGCCCCTAAAGTAAAGACTGAGTTAGAGAGGCTTAACAAACAGCTGCACACTGAAATGGAAGCATAGCTTGAAGATGAAAAAAAAGCAACGTTCATTCGCTGTAGCAGCTAGAAAGAAGCTTGAGATGGATCTAAGAGACTTAGAGGGACAAATTAACTCTGCAAACCAAAATAGAGAAGAAGCCATCAAACAACTGTGTAAATTGCAGGCGCAAATGAAGGATTACCAGAGAGAGTTGGAAGTTACTAGAGCGTCCAGGGATGATATATTAAGTCAGTCTAAAGAAAATAAAAATAAATGTAAAAGTCTGGAGGTGGAGATGATCCATATGCAGGAGGAGCTTGCTACGGCAGAGTGGGCCAAAAGGCATGCCCAACAGGGTTATACTGAACTGGACAACGACAGACTGAGAAAGGCTACTCTCCAGATTGACCAGATGAATGCTGATCTGAAGGCCGAACGTAGTAATGCTCAGAAGAATGAGAATGCCCATCAGCAATTGGAGTGACAAAACAAGGAGTTAACAAAAGACTCTAAAGAAACCAAATTCAAAGCATCCATCATGGCCTTGGAAGCAAGGATCGTGCAACTGGAGGAACAGCTTGATACTGGAACAAAAGAAAGACAGGCTGCAAATAAACAAGTCCGTCGCTCAGAGAAAAAGCTGAAGGACGTGCTAATGCAATTGGAAGATGAAAGGCTGAACAGTTAAAGCGCCAGGTAGAAGAGGCCAAGAAGTTCAAGCCAGGACCTGAAGGTGGGTCTGAAGATGGTGGCCCTGCATTGCCAGCCGAGACAGAGAAGATGGAAGAAGTTTCTGCTGAACAAGTTGAAAGGGCTCATGCGGATGCGCAGGCCAGGAGACTCATGGCAGTGAGTAACCGGGACCTAATCATGAAAGACATCCCCTCCGCAATCAATGCCTGCCAGGAAGTCAGCAGCTTTCTGGGGATGAAGTACAGTGAGATGGACGAACAAAATGTAGATGCTGTCTACTACTGTGGGATGACTCTCCTGGAGCTTGCCTGTAGGGAGAACAATGTCCTTGGTGACACTCTGGAGGGAATGTCAGAAAAGGAGGAATTAAGAGTACAGGTATATGATGCCATATCCAAGAATGATGAGAAGGCTATCAAAGAGATTGGAGACTCCGAAGAGAAAAAGACTGAAGAAGTTAAGGCCGATGATTTGGAGTGGGAGGAATCCTCAGATGCTGTAGATCCCAATGAAGAGGCTGAAGGAGAGTCGGCCGAAGTGGGAAAAGCCACTGAAGAGGCAGAAGACTCTGAAACTGCCGCCAAATCGGAGAAAACAACTGCAGAAGAGAAGGAAGAGCATAGAAATGGAACTTCTGATCGTTCTAGAACTAGCTAATCTGAAAGCAGAGATGCTGAAAGAACTGTCGTTATGGATAAATTAAAGATAGAGCCTGTCGTTGGTATCAGAAGCCAAGATCGAAACACTGAGTAAAGAAAAAAGAAAGATGCAATCTTTTGAGGAAATAGAAAAACAAAGAAAGAGAGAGAGATCAAAAAGTGTGAGAGTGCAGCATCGTAGCTCGTGAAAGAGTAGAAAGAGAGTGTTTGGCCATTAGATAGGCATCGGAGGCTTTTAGGTATTATCTACTAGGTAGAAAGTGGGTGTTTGTGACAAACCGAGCTCTGCTGGCCAGGGTGTGGCAGAATAAAGGAAAAAAATGTGACACTGACCACATCTTCCAGAGGACATGGTATGATGTGGAGAAATGCCCAGACCTCCGGTCTGGAGAAGAAGGGCGGGGGGGATATGTGGCGATGTGTATAGTAAAAGTCCTGGAAGAGGTGTATATCTCACCCAGGTTCCTAAACTGGGTGAGATAAGTAAAATCCAGGAGGATGGCGCTGGCTTCAGCAAACATAGTTGCTGGAGCTATTTGTTTTGTTGGAGTACAAGGGCTGGATTTTATTTGGATTGGGAAGGTAGGTTTTGGTAGTGGGTACTTCCCAGTCCACCCCAAATTCCACGGCAGGTTTTCGCCTAGCCTGAGGGCATCACAGGTGAGGCCTGCTGTAATCAAGGAAGTATAAAACCAACCTTCTGCGTGTCAGTCTTGGGGGGAGAGAAAACTTAGAAACAGAGGCCTAGTGAGCCTCTGGGTGGTCTCAGCCAGGAGGGCTGAGGGGCCATGAGGCTACGTGTAGCCGGACCTCTTCCCCCGTATGGACTTGTGCTTGATGACCAGATTTGCTAAGTCTTGGAGCCTGAGACCCTGTGTATTACCTGTGCTTAAAGGTGAGTCAGGGAAAACCACTTTGTATTAGGAAGTGCATAGACAGGCAGGTGTTTATTTTAAGCGTTTATGTTTGTGTGGGTGCTGAAATGCCAGAATAATGCACCAGTTTGGACATTAATTCCTGTTGTCTGCAAAGAAGTCTGTGACTGCAATCCCCTGAGAGAGAGCGATCCCTTACACTATGTAACACCAGCAACTTGGACAGGAGGTTGCCTCTGCATTGTAATGCTGGGATTTATGCGCCAATGTCCTCCTCTGCCTCCTCATCCT
The DNA here is from genome assembly GCF_905171765.1 of Bufo bufo. NCBI lineage: Eukaryota > Metazoa > Chordata > Amphibia > Anura > Bufonidae > Bufo > Bufo bufo. The sequence goes on along the minus strand of NC_053395.1, from coordinate 129,610,704 downwards.
CCATATTTCCCTCACCCTCCCTTCGAGGCACAGCTCACAGTGGTCCTCCATCATATCACCTATGCGAAACTAGGTGTTGTCACGTGGTTTTGCACCTGGTCAGCCTTTGTGAACTGAGCCACACCAGGTAGGAACTGCTTGATGTCATCAATAAATAAATTAAACACTGGCTTCTCTCCAACTAGAGATAGGAACCATAGTTACTAATAACGGAAAGAACATTTTGTCTGAGCTGCGTCAGGGAGGACTGACCCATGTACCCTGCATGACTCACATCTTCAATCTCGTTGTCACCCGATTCCTCAAGCCTTCCACTGAAATGCAAGAGCTGTTAAAAATGTCTGGGAAACTGTGCATGCACTTCATCCACTCTTACTGTGCAAAACACACCCTCCTTGAGCTGCAAAATGCTCTTCCCCATCATCGCCTGATATGCAACACTTCCACCCGTTGGAACTCCATGCTCCATATTTTGGACCACCTATACGAGCAGAGGAAGGCGGTCAACAATTTATTAATGCTGCAGATGGACAGGTCTACTCCCTGGTGTAACTTTCACGTTAGCCAGTGGCAGCTCATGCTCAAGCTCTTTGAGGAGGCCACTTTATTTGTCAGTCGGCAGACCTACAGGATGAATGATGTCATTCCACTTCTTTACGTCCTGGAAGGAATGCAGAGAAATCTGATTACAGAGAACTTGCCTTTCCTCTCAAAATGTTGATAGACTAACCCCCATAAAGATGAATAGAATAGAACATTCTGTCACTAATAATCACACTGTAGTGTGCTGCCACACTGGAATATTCATCATAATTGGCTGATACTTCTGTCCATGTGCTGCTGCCACCATTCTGATGCTGCCACCCTCTGATGCCACCTGCCTGCTGCCTCTACTGCCATTCCTACAATGGGGCTTCTTGGCCTTCTGATATGTACATGTTATAATTTTACAAGGATATGCATGCCACTGGGCCTTGCTATCACACTGCTGTTGTTGGGTTCTGCTACTACTGTGATCTGCCACCATCTTGTGCTGTATGCCCCTGCTGCTACCCCCACTACTGACTCTGTCATGAGACCACTATTCTCACTGCTATGGCCACTGCTGCTGCCCCTCTCCCCACTCTGTCATGGGTCGACTATTCTCATTGTTACTGCCACTGCTGCTGTCGCCCCCCCCCCCTCCCCTCCCCACTCTGTTTTTGGCTTACAAATACAGATCAAATACTGATGCAAAATACTGACCAAATAATGACTGTGTGATAGAGGCCTTATAGATGCTTAAAATACAGGATACTTTTTTTTTTCATTTTTCCATTCTTCTGACTGATCAGTAGAACAGAAAAATAAACAGTGATGTGAGCCTTACTGCCACTGCTGCTGCTGCCACCATCCTCACTGAGTTATGGAGCCACTATTGTCCAAAAATACTGCAGAGCCTCATTTAAGGGTCCCATCCTAGATCCAAAGTCTCTTCACTCAAAACTTCAGATTAAGGCCCCTTTCACACGGGCGAGTATTTCGCGCGGATGCGATGCGTGAGTTGAACGCATTGCACCCGCACTGAATCCTGACCCATTCATTTCTATGGGGCTGTGCACACGAGCGGTGATTTTCGCGCATCACTTGTGCGTTGCGTGAAAATCGCAGCATGTTCTATATTGTGCGTTTTTCACGTAACGCAGGCCCCATAGAAATGAATGGGGTTGCGTGAAAATCGCAAGCATCCGCAAGCAAGTGCGGATGCGGTGCGATTTTCACTCACGGTTGCTAGGTGACGATCGGGATAGGGACCCGATCATTATTATTTCCCCTTATAACATGGTTATAAGGGAAAATAATAGCATTCTGTATTCAGAATGCTATTAAGTAAAATAGGGCTCGAGGGGTTAAAAAAATTAAAAATTAAAAATTAACTCACCTTAATCCACTTGTTCGCGCAGCCCGGCATCTCTTCTGTCTTTAACTGTGAGCAATAGGACCTTTGATGACGTCACTACGCTCATCACATGATCCATCACCATAGTGATGGATCATGTGATGGACCATGTGATGAACGCAGTGACGTCATCAAAGGTCCTATTGCTCACAGTTAAAGACAGAAGAGATGCCGGCTGCGCGAACAAGTGGATTAAGGTGAGTTAAATATATACATTTTTTTTTTTTTAACCCCTCAAGCCCTATTTTACTTAGCATTCTGTATTCAGAATGCTATTATTTTCCCTTATAACCATGTTATAAGGGGAAATAATACAATCTAAACTACAACTAACCCAGACCTGAACTTCTTTGAAGAAGTTCGAGTCTGGGTACCACAGTCAGTTTTTTATCACGCGCGTGCAAAACACATTGCACCCGCGTGATAAAAACTGAACATCGGAACGCAATTGCAGTCAAAACGGACTGCAATTGCGTTCCTACTCGCGCGGGTTTGCCGCATTACACCGGGACGCATCCGGACCTAATCCAGACACGCCTGTGTGAAAGAGGCATAAGGCTTTTTTACAGATCTCCGTACAGCATTTAAATGTACAGCCTGCGATGAGGCGAAGCTAGTTATTTCCGAAGTCTCTCAAGATTTTGTTGAATAACTTTAGTATTTGATTTTTAAAGTAGAAAACCACTTTAATACGTGGATCAGAGTTCAGATCCATGTTTTAAAGTATTTTTTAAAGTGCAAAGTTCCCTGGGAAGCACTAATATGCAAAATAACTAAGTTATGGGTCTTTAACACAGTGAATGCCAGATATTCCCCCAGGGAAGGAAAACCAAGCAAAAGGGTGTCCCCATTTTAGAGATCACTAGACCCACCATATTAAGCAGCCCCTATGTCAAGATCTAGCTATGTTACAAGCCTTAAGGATGTGACAAGGGAAAAACTTTAGCCAGTTATCCATCCACAGACAGCTTTTTCAGGGTTTTGCCACTCATCAGTGTGGAGTAGGATTCTGGCCAACCAGAAGCAAAGACTAGGAGACTACTCAAACAAAACAATAGCAGATCTTGGGGAGACCAGCTGCAAAAAAATATTGCAGAGCCTCATTTAAGAGTGTCAACACAGCAATCCAAAGTGCAAAGCTCCCAGGAAACAGTAACATGCAAAATAACCGTGGAGCTCCAGTTATGGGTCTTCAACACAGTGAAAGCCAGATATCCATCCAGGGAGGGAAATGCAAGCAAAGGGGTCACTAATGTCACTGCTACTGCCACTGTTGCTGCGACCCTCCCCACTCTGTCATGAGGCCACTACTTGAATCTTGGTGCACTGCACAGTTAAGTCCACGGCGATATATTAGACCTGATGGTAACATTGACTTGTAATACTGACGCACATTAAATCTACAGCTAACAGAAGGGATTAGCTATGAATCTTGGTGCACTGTACACTGATATACACTGTGATACACTCTCCCTGCTGTCTTCCTGCACTCTCCTTGCAGTTTAAGTTCCAAGCCTACACACTGAAATTGGGCCACTAAGTGGGAAGAATATGATTAAGCACAATGGGTTGGGTATACCAGATTTATAGAGATTCGTGACAAATTAAATTGGATCGAATAGATTTTCTTGGCGAACTTTGGTGAAGCTGCCAAATCAAATTTTTCAAAACTTCACTCATCTATAACTTAAAAAATAAGATGCTCCAGCATTAATTTCTCATTGTTAATGGCAAGTTTTCATTAAAACACATATTAGGAGAGCTGACAAGTCCTTTTTAAGTGCCTACAGTGACATTATTCCTGGCCTATATGCCTAGTGCATAGTGGGATGTAGCAGTGGACACAGTAACAAGTTGGTAGATCTGGCAGGGAGCCTGTGGTCCCAAGGCTATGAATGTGCAGTGACCGCGTCCACAGGGACAACACGTGAGGCACGGTGGGCCGATGGGGGTAGTAGTATTTTTACTAACGGTTAGCAGCGGTGCCTGACCGGCGTGCAGTGAAGGGAAGGACAGCGCCAGTTCCTTCGGAGCACTCTCTGTTTGTCCAGGGATTCCCACCAGATGGTGGTTGATGTGCCCTTGGTGGAATGGGTTTTTAGGTGCCTTGGAAGCAGAGTCCCTGGTGTTCGTGAGGCCAGCATCGTAAAGTGCAAAAAGGGGATAAGTTCGCACAATAAGGAGACCAGTTCTCTTAACAAATTCCCAGTACTTTACTGAAGCTGACCCAAAGGTCATCAATGTGTGCAAAAGTCATTTACAGCAAGGCAGCTTCTACAATGGCTCAGGTTAGTTCCCAAAAGTTGCATAGGGAAAGTTTTCCTCTATAACAATTAATCTTTTGTTTATCCAGGCTGGCGAAATGTACTATCTCTGCTGTACTGTATAGTTATATGCTTCTGTATCCTCTCTAGGAATACTACATCCTGACAGGTGACCTTTCTGCCTTTCTAGTTATGGCGGGTAGCTGGTAGCTTAGAATCTCTCCACCTAATGCAAATGAGATTAGAGCCTGATAAACGACAATTACCTTTCTTTGCGAATATTCTCACTCCCTCACCCTCTATGGAATGCCTGGATCTTCTGTAATCTTTCCCTTCTATGGGCTGGTACATGGAACTAACTCTGGAGTTTTTATAACTCTACAAAGTGGCTGCTGAGGTGCAGCTTTTTCCTCAGACATGTAAGCCGTGTACCGGGGTGGGCTCCCTAGGATACAGCAAAGTCACAGACAAGAAAAGCAACACTGACACCAGCTTTATATGCAAGAACAGAAACTTTACTTTAACAATAGTAATAACACAACAATATAAGTATACACAGACTAAGTTATACCGTCCCTGTCCGAGGGACAGGGCTAGCCCGATGGCGCACACAGCAGAGCCTGCAAGTCATGCTGTGCCGCTAAAGAGGACACACCTAGCCTGTGGCAGACGCAGCAGAGCCTGCAAGTCAAATACTGCGCCGCAGTTCAGTACAGTAAGGCCTAGCAAAACATATAACCCTAACTATCTAACTACTTTAAGGCCTAGGTTAGTCTCTGTTACTTCAGGCACCACACAGTATAAGACAATCAGTAACCAGGTGTACTGACCTGCGTCCGTTCTGGGCCAGAGGATTCCGCTTACCTGGGATGGCCATCAACCTCTCAGCAACCGTGCGGCCTTGCTTGAAAATCAGACTTCTGCCCACATGCTGTAAATGGTCTTCCTGGAACAATCTCTCTTTCAAATAGCTGGATCTTGTAAGGGGACATCAGCTAATCTCCTTCCTCTGCGTGTCCATTCACCCCCGGACATCCGCAAGCCAGGATGGAATCGGATTCAGTCTCTCCCAGAACAATCCTCCCACCATGTCAGATTAGCTCCCACTTCCTCATTCTCTTCAGAAGCACACTCCATGAGTCATCATCTGCTTTGCATATTCAAATCCCAGAGTGTGCTGGATGTAGCTGCAAAACAGTGGCCTCTAGTGCCCAAAATGCCAAATGACACTTTCAATACAATTAGGCACAAACATCAGACAGGAAGAGCTGTTCCACAATCTCACATGCCACCCCACTAGAGGTTGTTATCCTCTGCAACCCTCCCCATACAAACTCATCCTGTGCATAGTGCTGTGGAGGCACACCAGCATTGGGCCTTGCTGACCTTCTCAGATTGAGGGGCTCAGAAATATTGGGGACATCAGGCATATTTGACGAGGGAGGAGCTGTTGATTGCTCAGCATTGCACCTGGGTGGCAAACCTGCCACGGCCAGAACCTCTGTGGACACTTGAGCATGGACAACTCACCATTCTTCCTCTTCCTCATCTGAGGGATAGAGATGTTGCGAACATAAAATTTTCGGTTCGCGAACGGCGAACGCAAATTTCTGCAAATGTTCGCGAACGGGCTAACCGGGCGAACCGCCATAGACTTCAATAGGCAGGCGAATTTTAAAACCCACAGGGACTCTTTCTAGCCACAGTAGTGATGGAAAAGTTGTTTCAAGGGTACTAACACCTGGACTGTTGAATGCCGGAGGGGGATCCATGGCAAAACTCCCATGGAAAATTACATAGTTGACGCAGAGTTGGATTTTAATCCATAAAGGGCATAAATCACCTAACAATCCAATTTTTTTTTGAACAACGTGGTTTTAAAACATCCAGTGTGTGTATACGATCAGGTATGATGTTGTATCGATCAGGTAGTGTAAGGGTTACGCCCGCTTCACAGACATTGACAGACCAAACTCCCCTTTTAATGCACCGCAAACAACTGCAAACAGTCTATTTGCCCAACCGCAAACTTCCCATTTGCATAAGGTTGGATACCAAGCTAGCCATGTCCCGTCGATGTCATTGAAGGTTTCTTCCTCCACCCAGCCACATACAACACCAAGGGTCCCCGAAAGGTGAATTGAATAGATTTTTCGAACGGGGAGATGGTTAAAAAAACGCTGGCTCCCTCCCCTTTGTTTGAATCCACGTTACGGTCACTGCGTCTGCGCCGTGCAATTTACTGTCACACCCGTGAGTGGTATTTTCTGTAGTACTATTCTCATCAGTTTAATTCCTGTATGGTCCTTAATCTGGGATCCATTTATTAAATAGATTTTTTGAAATTGGAGATGGTTAAAAAAACGCTGGCTCCCTCCCCTTTGTTTGAATCCACGCCACGGTCACTGCATCTGCGCCGTGCAATATACTGTCACACCTGATATGAGTGGTATTTTCTGTAGTTCTCTCTTCTCATCAGTTTAATCCCTGTTATGTCCCATATCAGGGTGGGATTGCCTTTTGTGAAAAAAAATTTAGGCCGGGTACCTTCGACTGCCTTCACAGTGACAGACCAAACTCTAATACACCAAACTGAATTGATTTTAGGAACCGGGAGATGGAAAAAGCAGCTTGGTCGGTCCTCTTACTCCCAAGTTGGGGCACTGCGCGTGCACGGAGCAATGTGCTGTGACACCCTATATGAGTGGTGTCTTAACTAGTACTATTCCTATCAGTTTAATCCCTGTTACGTCCCCTATCCGGGGACGTGTGTCGAATTGAATAACCATTGTCGAATTAATAAACCATTACGACATCCTGTAATAATTTAGTTCTGAGCTTTGTACTTGCTTTGTATTGGAATTGATGGGGATTTTTTAAATTGTCTGCATTATTTCTAATAAACTATTAAGAGACTTTTATTATGATTTTTTTATTTTATGTATTAAAAACACACCCATACAACTTAAAAAAAAAAAAAAAGTAAAGTTTTTTCTATGAAAAATTATCCAGCCGATCGCTTTTGGTCTGATCATAATGAAGCAACGGCCTTATCATCTGGGGTGTGGCAACATTGCCAACACACTCATAGAGGTGATGATCGCTTCATTGTGATACGCAAGCCCCTTCACCACAACAAGGTAACGATCACGAAGGGGAATTGACACTTGTATGTGCCTTTTTTGTTTTGTTTTTGCAGCCACAGTGCAGCACCAGAGGCCAGAAAAATTAGGCATGTACATATGCCTGAAAAATCATGTTATTGTTGCAGCCGCTGTTGTAGCAGCGGCCAGAAAAATTTATGTTTTCAAGGCAGAAAGGTGACTAAAACATTGGCTTGAACCCTAGTTGGTGGCGGAGAATTCACGAAAGTCATCCGGTATGCAGACATTAAATACAGCAGCATGGGGACCATTTTAAGGCCAAGGCATGTCATCAGGCCTTTTGTTGGTCAAACGTATCCCCCACTGTCAGTCCCTTCGGGATCCATGCCTCATTCATCTTAATGAAGGGGAGGTAATACACTTTTTTGACCGAGGCGACTTCTTTTGTCAGTGACAATACCTCCTGCTGCACTGGAGGTCCTTTCTGACAGGACACTTGAACCGGGGCAGGCCAGAAGTTCTTTCACAAACTGGGATAGCTCAGGCCACAAGTCAAGCCTGCACACCCAGTAGTCAAGGGGTTCATCGCTCCTCAGAGTGTCAATATTTGCAGTTAAGGCGAGGTAGTCTGCTACCTGTCGGTCGAGTCGTTCTCTAAGGCTGGATCCCGAAGGGCTGTGGCGATGTGTAGGACTGAAAAAGCTCTGCATGTCCTCCATTAACAACACATCTGTAAAGCGTCCTGTCCTTGCCGCCGTGGTCGTGGTAGGAGGAGGATTACTTTCACCTCTTCCCCTGTTAGATTCCTGTTGTGCTGTGACATCCACCTTATAAGCTGTGTAAAGCATATTTTTTAGTTTTGTTTTGAACTGCTGCATCCTTTCTGACTTTCGGTAAGTTGGTAACATTTCCGCCACTTTCTGCTTATACCGGGGGTCTAGTAGCGTGGCCACCCAGTACAGGTCGTTCTCCTTCATCCTTTTATACGAGGGTCCCTCAACAGACATGACAGCATGAAAGACCCCATTTGCACAAGGTTGGATGCCGAGCTACTCATTTCCCGTTCCTCGTCCTCACTGAAGTCATTGACGGTCTGTTCTTCACCCCAGCCACGTACAACTCCACGAGTCCCAGATAGGTGACAACAACGAGCACCCTGGGATGCCTGCTGTGGTTGGTCTTCCTCCTCCTCAAAGCCACATTCCTCCTCTGACTCCTCTTCCTCATACTCCTCTTGCAGCGTTGCCGCAGGTCCGGCAAGCGATGATGACAAGGCTGTTTCTGGTGGTGATGGTGACCACAACTCTTCCTCTTCACGCTCATCTACAGCCTGATCCAGCACTCTTCGCAGGGCACGCTCCAGGAATAAAACAAATGGGATGAGGTCGCTGATGGTGCCTTCGGTGCGACTGACTAGGTTTGTCACCTCCTCAAAAGGACACATGAGCCTACAGGCATTGTTCATCAGCGTCCAGTAACGTGGCAAAAAAATTCCCAGCTCCGCAGAGGCTGTCCTAGCACCCCGGTCATACAAATACTCGTTGACGGCTTTTTCTTGTTGGAGCAGGCGGTCGAACATTAGGAGTGTTGAATTCCAACGTGTTGGGCTGTCGCAAATCAAGCGCCTCACTGGCATGTTGTTTCGGCGCTGAATGTCTGAAAAGTGCGCCATGGCCGTGTAGGAATGCCTGAAATGGCCACACACCTTCCTGGCCTGCTTGAGGACGTCCTGTAAGCCTGGGTACTTAGACACAAAGCGTTGTACGATGAGATACGGCACATGTGACAACAAATTGCTTCCATTGTCACACACCACTTTGCCGATCTCCAGTTGGTGCGGGGTCAGCCACTGATCCACCTGTGCGTTCAGGGCGGACAGGAGTGCTGGTCCGGTGTGGCTCTCTGCTTTCAGGCAAGTCAACCCCAAGACAGGGTGACACTGTTGTATCCAGGATGTGGAATAGCCCCTGGGGAGCTGGGGGGATTCAGTTGATGTGCAGCCAGACGCCGCAGCAGAAGAGGACTCAGCCGAGGAGGTTATGGAAGAGGATGGAGTAGGAGGAGTAGAGGAGGTGGCAGTAGGCCTACCTGCAAGTCGTGGCAGTGTCACCAACTCCGCTGCAGAGCCACGCATTCCATGCTTGTCAGCCGTCAGCAGGTTTACCCAATGCGCAGTGTAGGTGATATACCTGCCCTGACCGTGCTTTGCAGACCAGGTATCAGTGGTCAGATGGACCCTTGCCCCAACACTGTATGCCAGAGATGCCATGACTTCCTTTTCAATCACTGAGTAGAGGTTTGGGATTGCCTTTTTTGAAAAAAAATTTTGTCCGGATACCTTCCACTGTGGTGTCCCAATAGCGACAAATTTTTTGAAGGCCTCAGACTCCACCAGCTGGTATGGTAAAAGCTGGCGGGCTAAGAGTTCCGTCAAGCCAGCTGTCAGACGCCGGGCAAGGGGGTGACTCTGTGACATTGGCTTCCTACGCTCAAACATTTCCTTTACAGACACCTGACTGTGGGCAGATGAGATGGAACTGCTGAAGGTGAGAGGCGGAGTGGCGGGTGGTTGAGAGGGGGCAAGGAGGACAGCAGTGGTTGACGTGGCTGAAGATGCTGGACCAGGAGGAGGATGGTGGCTTTGAGCTTGTGTGCTGCTTCTACTCGTCATCATGTGTTGATCCCATAGGCGTTTGTGATGTGCGATCATGTGCCTTCGCAAAGCAGTTGTACCTAGGTGGGTGTTAGATTTACCACGACTCAGTTTCTTTTGGCACAGGTTGCAAATGGCATCGCTGTTGTCAGAGGCAGACACACAAAAAAAATGCCACACTGCTGAGCTTCGCAATGACGGCATTCTGGTGGTGGCAACAGCATGTGTTGATTGGCGTGCTGTCTGGCTGACCCCGGGTGCCGATACATGCTGTCTGACTGTGCCACTATCTCCTTGCGACGGCCTCCCCCTGCTCCCAACTCGTCTCCTCCTTCTCTCTGTCTCCCCTTCTGAACTTTCCCCCTCTTCTTCTTCTCTTCGAGCAGGCACCCACCTGGCATCCACGGACACATCGTCATCATCAACCACTTCACTTGTATCTGACACCTCAGCAAAGGAAGCAGCAGCCGGTACAACATCATCATCATCATCACACTGTACGTCCATGTGTGTAATGCTGCCTGACTGAGACATATCCCTGTTATCTCCATCCTCTGGCAATAATGGTTGCGCATCACTAATTTCATCCAACTGATGTGTAAATAACTCCTCTGAGGGATCAAGTGAAGTGGCTGTGGTGGCTGTGGTGGTAGTGGTGGTGGTAGTGGTGGTGGTGGGGGCGGGCGGGCGAGTGGTAACTTGAGAGCAGGTGACCAAAGCTGAGCTGGAGGAGGATGGTGCGTCAAGGTTCTTAGCGGAAGCTGTTGAAGATTGGGTGTCCTGTGTAAGCCAGTCAACTATTTTCTCCGAATTTTTTGGGTTCAGGGTACGTGGCCTCTGAACACTGGGCATTATTCCAGGGGCAGTGGAAATCCCAGCACCACGAACACGACGGCCCCTGCGGCGTGGCCTTCCTCTGCCTGTCATTTTTTATTAGATAAGTGTTACTATGCGTGCAAGGTACTGTGCCACCCTATATAAGTGGTGGGCAGTGGGCACAGTACAGTCTGTGTGGCCCTGACACACACGGGCTTGCAAATGTGATTATATCACAGAAAAATATTAAATATTATTTTTTTTTATCTGCGAGGTATTTGTGAGTGAGTGACACCCTGTAACGGTATAAGTGGAGGCCTAGCCACTAGCCAGTGGCCACAATACAGTCTGTGTGGGCCTGACACACACGGGCTTGCAAATGTGATTATATCACTGAAAAATATTAAATAGAATTTTTTTTATCTGAAAGGTATTTGAGTGAGTGACACCCTGTAACGGTATGAGTGGAGGCCTAGCCAGTGGACACAATACAGTCTGTGTGGGCCTAACACACACTGGCTTGCAAATGTGATTATATCACAGAAAAAGATTAAATAGAATTTTTTTTTATCTGCGAGGTATTTTCTGTGACACCCTGTATGAATGGTGTGCACACAGTACTGTCTGTGACTGAGCCTGCAGCCTCTCACACACGGGCAGGCAACTGCAATATATATAAATAAAAATAAAAAGCAGACTGATGTACCAGCCCTGAAAAGGGCTTTTTGGGGTGCTGTCAGGACGCTGTCCTTACAGCAGATGAGTCTGTGGACACAGAACACTGCCCTAGCTAACGCTTTCCCTATTAGATCAGCAGCAGCAGCCGCACTGTCCCTCCTCTAACTAAGAATGCAGATTCCGAATGAATCTAAAATGGATGCTGTCCAGGAGGTGGGAGGGTCTGGGAGGGAGGGTCTGCTGCTGATTGGCTGGAATGTGTCTGCTGAGGTACAGGGTCAAAGTTTACTCAATGATGATGTATAAGGGGCGGACCGAACATCGCATATGTTCGCCCGCCGCTGCGAACGCGAACAAGCTATGTTCGCCGGGAACTATTCGCCGGCGAACTATTCAGGACATCTCTAATGAGTTGTAGGGGATCAGCTCTCTTTCGGGGGTCATTCTCACAGATATCTTCAGGACACCAAGTTTAAGATCCAAACACGGTGCTTTATTGAGGCACATCCGCATAAACATAAACATAAACAATATTACAAAATAATAAACACTCGCCCGGCTGGGCTCTAACTAAACAAACAGATCCCTGACTCACCTAAGTCCCTGTTCACACCCTGTGAACACGTGCGGCTTTCTGAGCCAATGTCCCACAGCCTCCTGGCTGTACATAGCACAGTACGCCCACTGCCTCCAGTCCAGTGTCTCTTGGGGAATCGTGGTCTCTCAGCCCTCCTGGCTTGGACCACACTGACAGAGCCTCCAGGCCTCTGTCCACAGGTAACACACTCCCCCCTTGCTGACACCCTGGGAGGTGCTTTGTGCCAGCCGGATTATTTCCAGCTGGTCTCGCATGTGGTGGAATAGGGGTGTGGACCGAACTATCCACCCCTTCCTTGCCTCTACCCTGCGTGAGTCCTGTCACTGTCTCACAGAGTATAGACACCCTGCAATTCTGCTGGTCAGTAAGGGTCTGTAGGGTGAGAACCTCCCCAATCACAGAATCATAGCTTACCATAAGGATATGTCAGTCATATACATTCCCACAAATCCTTTTAAGGACATTCTTCAATTAATTATTATTATTTTTTTTTTACAAAATATATGATTACTAGGCCTGTATGATATAGACAAAAGCATAGCTTGTATCATACCAATTTTGCCAAGCCTCTGTCCTGAGACAGACTGGTTGCTAGGGATGTACAAAATGATAACCCTGCAATAATGATTTCAGTAGTTGTCACGGATCAGCGGGTGTGAACCCACTGTGCCACTGACTGGCTATACTCTGGAGGGTCGTGTCTAAGCAGCTACCTGGTTTTCACTAGAGCCTCTGATGGTGAGGATAGACTTAAGCCATTAGGGTAGTTGCCAGGGGCTACTCCAGAGCAATCCCAGAGTCAGTGGCAGCTGGTCTGGGCGGACCAGGAGGTACCTGAGTAGGTACCTGAAGTATAACCATAATCAGGAGATCAGAGACATTACCAGGAGCAACAGTGCAGGACTGAAGGATGCCGCATAGTCGTGGTCAGACAGGCAATAGGTCAGGGCAGGTGGCACAGGTACAGATCAGGCAATCCGGGTCGGCAACAAGAGAGTCAACGCAAAGCAGGCAGGGATCAGACGATAATCAGAATCCAGGAACGAACTATAGGTCAGGAGCACATGTGAGTATCAGGAACTAACAAATGCAAGAACCTTGACACTGAGGCATCTGGGAAGAGGGCTGAGCCACTTTAATACCTGCAGGAGAGCCAGGGTTGGTCAGCGAGGTCACCTGACCTAACCGACACAGCCCAGGGAGTAATGAGCTCCGCCCTTAGAGCAGTGTAACATGAAACCAGCCGAACTCAGGCTGTGACCAGGGCTGAGTGGAAGTTGTGGAGCGGAATCCTCAGAAGCAATAACAAAAACAGAGCCCAGGAAGCACCGGCCACAGGTCACCGCTGAGCGCAGTGCCCAGAACCGCAGCTGTAGGCGGGGGAACAGTCCATACAGCAGCCGCTGTTACAGTAGTTAGGCAGTGGATCCCTACAACCAGTCTATATGGCGATCTTAACCCTCTCTAATTAACTGTACTATCATAAAATGTGGTTGCGGAAAACTGCAAAGAAGCATTAGTCACTCCATAACTTTGTGTACACCTACCAATCTGATATTGACAACCTGTACTAATATTTTTAAAGAAAAAAAATGCATTTGGTGGAAAATCTCTTTAACCTACAGTACATGAATATTTTTGATTTTGGTATAAGAAAAGAAACATTGTGAAAAGATAAAAATGTATAGAAAGTGACATGGCAAGCATGTATAAAGAATAAAGTTTTGGTGCAGATATAGAATGCTAGCATATCAAGATAAATGAATTATTGCTTGTATTGTGCTATTATTATGAACGTAAATGTATATGTAGAAGTATACTGTATGTCTATAGTATATGTACTAATAACAAATTCAGAAAATGAGTAGTAGAAGGAACTGCAAAATCACCCTTTATTGTTTTTTTAAAATGAGATGACTTAACCTTTTTTCTTCCTTGAGATAAAGCAAGAAAAAAAAAGAATGGAGTAAAAGACACGTGGAGGAATACGAAAGAATAAGAAGGATTATTAGCAGCAGATGGCAGATATGAATTATTTACCAGTTACATACAAGACAAAAACACAAGGGCCTTAACTGCATTGACAAAACAAGTCCAATAAAGATCTGCAAGCATACGGAAATAAAACCGCACCGTTTAAGGGCTGGCAATAAATGTTCTGTATTCTTCCTAATCTTCCCTGCCAGAATCACAATTGTTTCAGCCTCAGTAAATTACAGCTAAACTCTAAAAGGAGCATAAAAAAAGAAATTACCCACACAAATAACCCTAAAGGCAGTGAAATGTTAAATTTGTTTGAAAACGAAGCGCCTGTTTCCAATTGTTAATTACAATAATGTCAGGAATTTTTTGTATAGGCTCTTCCTGCACAAATACTATTGTGTATCTTTGATGCAAGCTCGATAGTTCTGTATCTGTGTAGTACATAGATTTTTTTTTGTCACTCATTATATTTCAAATGACCATCTTGTCCAGCGCTAGCCAGTGTGTGCCTGCTACAGCTTTACTAGCAGAATCACATTAGACTGCATGTATCAGAACAGGTTGTAAGAAAGGAATTTAGAGAAATAACTGACTTTTTTTTTATATGATAAGATGCTTAAAATATCACAACCTTAGATTCATGGTGTATCACTTTAAGAAAGCCAAAATAAGTCACAACACCAATTATTATATTGATGAGGAGATTGTTAAAGTGCACCTCCAGTTATTAATTATATTTATGAGCCCGGCAGTACAGGCTTCCAGCATCGCACAGTTGCCTTGGCTACAAGACCTCCCGCTCTCCTCTTGCTTCCACATGTAAGCTGGTTGGAACAGATACAAACACATCAAAAATGAAGATACACTATACAGTATAAACCCCAAAATAAAATAAAATATGATGATTGGAGAGTTCTGCGAAATTACTATAGTGAACAATTTCTTATTTATTTCTTTGTTTGTGACAACCAATATTCCAGACATTACATCTCCCTGGGTAGACATAGCCTAGATCCAAAAATGCCTTCCGCTCTACCAGAATACAGTCACTACTCCAAACTTGCACTTTCAATGCTGGTAAGCAGCCAAGATTTCACCTGTTTAATAAAGGAATTTAAAGATGACCTATAATTATACATTTTATTTTACTGATTGTCGGGAAACATAACCTTAGAAACCTGTGATATTTTACTAATATCAATGATAAGCTGACCCTTTAAATTTTATGCCCTTCTTAAAGGGAACGTGTAATCAGAAAATGGCCTGTTGCTGAAATCTATTTTTTTGGTGATGTTAATTTAAATTACTCATGTCACTATCCCTATTAAAAATAAATCCTAAAGTCTTGCAGTTATCACGCTGGCAATCCCTGTTCTGTAGAGATGACTTTTTAGCAGTCATTATCATCACATGCACAATTAAAATGACAGGTAAATCCTCTACATACAGATAACACAGGATCCACCATTCACAATAGGTGAGATAAAAGATTATCTACAGTCAGGTCCATAAATATTGGGACATTGACACAATTCTAACATTTTTGGCGCTATACACCACCACAATGGATTTGAAATGAAACAAACAAGATGTGCCTTAACTGCAGATTGTCAGATTTAATTTGAGGGTATTTACATCCAAATCAGATGAACGGTGTAGGAATTACAACAGTTTGCATATGTGCCTCCCACTTGTTAAGCGACCAAAAGCAATGGGACAATTGGCTTCTCAGCTGTTCCATGGCCTGGTGTGTGTTATTCCCTCATTATCCCAATTACAATGAGCAGATAAAAGGTCCAGAGTTCATTTCAAGTATGCTATTTGCATTTGGAATCTGTTGCTGTCAACTCTCAAGATGTCATCCAAAGAGCTGTCACTATCAGTGAAGCAAGCCATCATTAGGCTGAATAAAACAAAGCAAACCCATCAGAGAGATAGCAAAAACATAAGACGTGGCCAAAACAACTTTTTGGAACATTCTTAAAAAGAAGGAACACATCGATGAGCTCAGCAACACCAAAAGACCTGGAAGGACACGGAAAACAACTGTGGTGGATGACCGAAGAATTCTTTCCCTGGTGAAGAAAACACCCTTCACAACAGTTGGCCAGATAAAGAACACTCTCCAGGAGGTAGGTGTATGTGTGTCAAAGTCAACAATCAAGAGAAGACATCACCAGAGTAAATAGAGAGGGTTAACCACAAGATGTAAACCATTGATGAGCCTCAAAAGCAGGAAGGCAGGATTAGAGTTTGCCAAACGACATCTAAAAAAGCCATCACAGTTCTGGAACAACATCCTATGGACAGATGAGACCAAGGTCAACTTGTACCAGAGTGATGGGAAGAGAAGAGTATGTAGAAGGAAAGGAACTGCTCATGATCCTAAGCATACCACCTCATCAGTGAAGCATGGTGGTGGTAGTGTCACGGCATGGGCATGTATGGCTGCCAATGGAACTGGTTTTCTTGTATTTATTGATGATGTGACTGCTGACAAAAGCAGCAGGATGAATTCTGAAGTGTTTCGGGCAATATTATCTGCTCATATTCAGCCAAATGCTTCAGAACTCATTGGACGGCGCTTCACAGTGCAGATGGGCAATGACCCAAAGCATACTGCAAAAGCAACCAAAGAGTTTTAAGGGAAAGAAGTGGAATGTTATGCAATGGCCAAGTCAATCACCTGACCTGAATCCGATTGAGCATGCATTTCACTTGCTGAAGACAAAACTGAAGGGAAAATGCCCCAAGAACAAGCAGAAACTGAAGACAGTTGCAGTAGAGGCCTGGCAGAGCATAACCAGGGATGAAATCCAGCGTCTGATAATGTCTATGCGTTCCAGACTTCAAGCTGTAATTGACTGCAAAGGATTTGCAACCAAGTATTAAAAAGTGAAAGTTTGATTTATGATTATTATTCTGTCACATTACTTTTGGTTCCTTAACAAGTGGGAGGCACATATGCAAACTGTTGTAATTCCTACACCGTTCACCTGATTTGGATGTAAATACCCTCAAATTAAAGCTGAAAGTCTGCAGTTAAAGCACATCTTGCTCATTTTATTTCAAATCTATTGTGGTGGTGTATAGAGCCAAAAATGTTAGAATTGTGTTGACGTCCCAATATTTATGGACCTGACTGTACTCCTCTTCCCATACAACAGCCTGTGCATAGATCACACAGACCATACACATAGTAGAAAACTCTCCGAGAATAGTCAATGAGCATCTCCAGTACACTGTGCCTATGGTCTATGTTACAGATGAGCGAATTTCTAAAAAATTTGATTCGTCCGAAAAGATTAGATTCGATCCAAATTTATTTGCGGCGAATCGCGTTAAAGAAATTGTATTTTCTGGCTGCAGAGAGCCTGTATAGTGGTGCCTTGCAGTGAAACATATAGGGAGTCTGCTGTGGTAGTGAAACAATATTGTGAGTAAGTATGACACTCACATGACAGGCCTCACTCTTAGAATCACTGCACACTTCACTTATTTGGGCAGTTATGGGGCCAAAACTGAACAAATAACTCAAATGTGAACTCAGCCTTACAGGTCGATGTTAGCGCCAGGTATAAATGTAACATCCCAGAGTTATGTTACGAAACTCTTTTATCCCGCTACAACCTGTTAGGTGTATCTGCATTGTCATCCTGTGTAATTTAACATCACATCCTCACTAATGTGTATTGGAATCCTTGTTAAATTCACTTTGCTGTAATTTTTATGTTCACCAGCAGGTGGCAGCAATGTGTTACCAGAGACTTAGTTCAGTTTAGCATTTCTAGACTGGAATAGTACATTCCAGTTTAGCTCCCCCCTCTGTGAGGAGGTGTGGAATGTTCCCACATCCTGCCTCATGGGGATGAAAGGAAGTTAGTGTTAGTGTGCCAGCCACCCCGGCTAGGGGAAGGCTGTGCTGGTAGGAGCTCCCAGTTCTAGGGATCCCAAACCAGAATCTTGTCTCGGCTGAGACAAAAGATCACCATTCCCAGTCTGAGCCCTTCAGCCTCAGCTGGTGACAAGCAAGCAGCCACCTCCAGAACTCCAGGAAGAACCATACCCTGTGAGCCAACTATGAGTACCGTCCAGAGACCAGGAGAAGCTAAATTCCTCCTCAGCTAGTCAGTCCCCAACACAGCAGAAGATAGCGCAGAAGATATAGATTCCTGCCACAGTTTAGAGCCATAAGCAGACGACTTATCCTGCAAGAGAGCTCCAGGCACATGATAGAAGCAGAAGACAGATCCCTGCCACATATTGCCAATACCTGCTGGGACTTCAGACTATTGCAGTACTTCACATGGATTACTGCTGCACCAGAGTAAAGACAAGTTTGAATTATATTCCAAGTCTGGATCTCATTCATTGCTACCAAGTCCCTCAATTACTCCTACTAGCAACACTCATTTTATTGCAAGTGAGCCAGAATCCAGGAGTCCAGCCGTACCCAGGTAGGAGACACCATTGACACTATTGCCACTATCACACAGAGACATTATACCACTCTGGCATTCCTAACCTGGTACGTGAGTTGCAACACCTTAAAGGGCCCTGAGACTGTACCCTGCAATTGGCGTCACGAACAAAAACTCTTATCTATCATTTACACCTGACCCAGTCAATGCATATTATAGCGTCAGTGTGCATTATTCCAATCCGGCTTACTGCATATTTTGGCGTCACTGGAACAGAATCGAGCTGTTTGCCAACAGAACCGGATCCAATTGTGTGCCACAACAGAAACGGATCAAATTGCATGTTTCACAGTACTGCAAGTTCTGAGAATTGTACAAAAACCCTGAAAATTGACTTTATTGCCTTGTTGCTGTGCTAGAAAGCGCTAAAACGTGCGCACCCGCATTCAAAGGGTTAATTCACCATATTCGCAAAATGGCGCTGCTTCTTCATGCCCAGAAGTGGGAAAACTCAGGAACGCCCTCTCAAGAGCGCGAAGATGCCGAATACGCCCCCCTAGAAGCGGGAAATCTAAAGCCTGCCCACAAAGAACTTTGCATTGTGAGCCAAGTGAGTGAAGTCTCCTCCCTCTGGGCTCCACCCTCACTTCCTGAACGCACCCCGACAAAGGAGCCAAGAAAGATGGTGCTCCCTTCGCCAAAATGGAACCAAATGGTTATCGGAGGAGAGCCTGTTTATGAAGACCACCCGCCAGAGGTTCAAGTCTCTCAACTGGTGAAGAGAAGTGGTCCCTCCATTTTTGCCGCAAGCCCAGAGGCAGTGGATCTCTCCGCGGCTACGGAGCCTGCAACCCAGATTGCTGCCAGCGCCAAAGAAAGGATGGCCACCGCACTCCAGCCCGCTCCCGCGGAGGCAGATATCAACCCCCTCAAGACTCAGGAGGAGATGACTGCGCCAACCATCTTACCAGCTGCCCCAGCGACTGACGTCCCGGACCAGAAGCAAGCCTCAATACCTGTCAAGCGGACTACAGCTTCGGAGACTGCCCTGATGACGTCACCTATCGCGGAGGGCCCCGCGCACCACCAGGAGGCATCAGAACTGGCCGCCCGGCCGCGACATCAGGTAGGAGCAGACGCGCTCCCTGAGGCCCAGGTCCGGTCCGTAGCTGCCCCTGAATCGCTCCCTGTGGGTCCCAATACCTCTATCAGGCCTAGGCCTACTCCGCTAAGGACACTTACTTGTGCGGCGGAGGCGGCCGGAACTTCCACTCCGCCACCCAGAGCCAATACCGCCAGAGCGGGATGTTTAAACCCAGAGGTCCCCGTAGTGATCCCTGAAATCTCTGCGGCTCCAACTCTATGGATGGGCCAGATAAATAATTCTGTTTTAACATTTAACCCCAGGGTGCAACCTTATGTCCTTCCTTGGAAGCAGCCCCAAGCACCTGCAAGTAGCCTTCCAGAACCCCTTCAGCCGGAGGTTTTTAAACGCCTCTGCACCGGCTAGGGATCCCGGCTTGCAGCATGTTACAGCTGATTTCAACTGGCTGTCTGCTCAACCAGTACCTACAGCCACCACTAGAGGGCAGTGGCGCACCACTACTGCTGCAACCATGAGCTACCAAAGGTAAGAGCGCCCCCTGATGCGCTTTAGTAGCTCCAGCAGCGAGGAGGACATGGATGTCCTTCTCTAAGTGTCTTCCTCTTCAACAAATAAGGAACTATATGGGAGCCACGTCGTGGACTATTCCTGATTGGTGAGGACCCGTTGGCATTGTGTGTCTTAACGTTTTTATTTCAGGTTGCCCTATTTTGTCCTCACCCTGATAGTCATGAGCTGTAAGGACTCCCCCCATCAGCATTTAACCCTTCATGTCCAAGTTCATTGTTTTATCCGCTTTCTCAGGTTACATGATAACCTTATGGAACTATGGTTCTTAAATATGTGCTTTTATATAACATTTTATACCTCCTTTGGATTACAATTAACTTTTACTCCTGTGGATTACAATTGACTTTTTACCTGTTTCCAGAGAATTCTACGTCAAGCACTTCAAGTCAAAGGACTCAAGTTATTTTAGAGCCTACTCTTGCATTAATAAAATTGCACTACTTTTATAAAAAATGTTTACTGCAACATTAAAAGCTTGCACCCAAAGAAAAGACTCAAACGATTACCTGAGCTCTTTGTGATTTCCATTGCTATATTATTGCACTAATTGTACCAGTTTACATGTTATGTAACGTTTAAGATAACATGCCCATTGTGTGTATTCTCTTTCAGGTGCCGCAATGTCACTTTCCTGCACTATTTGTGACAATTGAATTTAACATTGCACTTAACCAAAAATTTAGCAAGTTACTCAAGTATGCCTTACTTTGCAGCTCTTGTTCTCTCATTCTCTTTAAACGGACTGCCTTTATGTGGACGCTTAATACTAATGGCCTACATTTGGAGTTATATATCCTAGGTACCCAGGGTAGGACCAAGTGGTAAGTCCCGGCAGGTCTAGTAACTACAAGGGTAACCCCGCTGCTTCAGGAATGGTTAGAAGTCATAGACCCCTCCTTCCCGCTTGTTATATGTGCCAGGATTGGTAATGGGACTACGAAACCCCCATCCTGGTGTGTCTTCCAGGAGTTCCATGGGATTACTATGTCCTCCTCCTGTGACATTGCCAGAAGTGCATGGAGACGCTAAATACCTCCCCTTCTGAGCCTTTGCCTAAGGTACGGGCCCTCAAACCTTAGAGACACAATTTAGCTACCCCATAGTCACCATAGTGATCGCGCTATAAGCCAAATTTTTCAGACTTTGGTGCCGGAAAGGGAATACAGGATAAAGCCACCCTTTCATTTGAGGGCATTCCATTATACCATGGTGGGATTATGGAGTAAAGACACCCCCATGCTTTCTTTGGTGTTCGTGGCCAGAACACTTCAAAGTCAGTCAGTAATGTTTGCTTAGTGCAGTATTTGGTTCACTGGTTTTACCGAGAGAGGGAAACTGTGTGTTGGACACCCTACTCATGCGGGCAGGAACCTTGGGATAGCTGTTTCATGTTTGTCTTTGTACCCCAGAGCTGATTCCTCTCCCTCCTAAGCATAAGCCGAGGGCGGCTTAACTCGAAGTAAGGGGGAATGTAACATCCCAGAGTTATGTTACAAAACTCTTTTATCCCACTACAACCTGTTAGGTGTAACTGCATTGTCATCCTGTGTAATTTAACATCACATCCTCACTAATGTGCATTGGAATCCTTGTTAAATACACTGCGTGCAGAATTATTAGGCAAATGAGTATTTTGACCACATCATCCTCTTTATGCATGTTGTCTTACTCCAAGCTGTATAGGCTCGAAAGCCTACTACCAATTAAGCATATTAGGTGATGTGCATCTCTGTAATGAGAAGGGGTGTGGTCTAATGACATCAACACCCTATATTAGGTGTACATAATTATTAGGCAACTTCCTTTCCTTTGGCAAAATGGGTCAAAAGAAGGACTTGACAGGCTCAGAAAAGTCAAAAATAGTGAGATATCTTGCAGAGGGATGCAGCACTCTTAAAATTGCAAAGCTTCTGAAGCGTGATCATCGAACAATCAAGCGTTTCATTCAAAATAGTCAACAGGGTCGCAAGAAGCGTGTGGAAAAACCAAGGCGCAAAATAACTGCCCATGAACTGAGAAAAGTCAAGCGTGCAGCTGCCAAGATGCCACTTGCCACCAGTTTGGCCATATTTCAGAGCTGCAACATCACTGGAGTGCCCAAAAGCACAAGGTGTGCAATACTCAGAGACATGGCCAAGGTAAGAAAGGCTGAAAGACGACCACCACTGAACAAGACACACAAGCTGAAACGTCAAGACTGGGCCAAGAAATATCTCAAGACTGATTTTTCTAAGGTTTTATGGACTGATGAAATGAGAGTGAGTCTTGATGGGCCAGATGAATGGGCCCGTGGCTGGATTGGTAAAGGGCAGAGAGCTCCAGTCCGACTCAGACGCCAGCAAGGTGGAGGTGGAGTACTGGTTTGGGCTGGTATCATCAAAGATGAGCTTGTGGGGCCTTTTCGGGTTGAGGATGGAGTCAAGCTCAACTCCCAGTCCTACTGCCAGTTTCTGGAAGACACCTTCTTCAAGCAGTGGTACAGGAAGAAGTCTGCATCCTTCAAGAAAAACATGATTTTCATGCAGGACAATGCTCCATCACACGCGTCCAAGTACTCCACAGCGTGGCTGGCAAGAAAGGGTATAAAAGAAGAAAATCTAATGACATGGCCTCCTTGTTCACCTGATCTGAACCCCATTGAGAACCTGTGGTCCATCATCAAATGTGAGATTTACAAGGAGGGAAAACAGTACACCTCTCTGAACAGTGTCTGGGAGGCTGTGGTTGCTGCTGCATGCAATGTTGATGGTGAACAGATCAAAACACTGACAGAATCCATGGATGGCAGGCTTTTGAGTGTCCTTGCAAAGAAAGGTGGCTATATTGGTCACTGATTTGTTTTTGTTTTGTTTTTGAATGTCAGAAATGTATATTTGTGAATGTTGAGATGTTATATTGGTTTCACTGGTAAAAATAAATAATTGAAATAGGTATATATTTGTTTTTTGTTAAGTTGCCTAATAATTATGCACAGTAATAGTCACCTGCACACACAGATATCCCCCTAAAATAGCTAAAACTAAAAACAAACTAAAAACTACTTCCAAAAATATTCAGCTTTGATATTAATGAGTTTTTTGGGTTCATTGAGAACATGGTTGTTGTTCAATAATAAAATTAATCCTCAAAAATACAACTTGCCTAATAATTCTGCACTCCCTGTATACTTTGCTGTAATCTTTGTCAAGATTTGGGTGAGGCAGCATGGATGATCTAATCTGATGCATCAGGCATTGGTGGGTGGAAATTCTGGCTGATCCACGCCTGAATCATCTTGATAAAGGTCAGTCTCTCCACATTTTGGGTGGACAGGCGAGTTCACCTTGGGGTAACTATGGCCCCTGCCGCACTTAACACCCGCTCTGATGCCACACTACTGGCCGGGCAGGACAGCTTTTCCAGGGCAAACTCAGCCAGTTTCCGCCATGAATACAGTTTGGCTGTCCAGTAGTCCAGCGGATCTTCAATGTGGGGTGGCAGGGTGCTGTCCAAGTATGCCACCACCTGCTGGTTCAGGTTCTGTTCCAGGTCTAGCTGCTGCTGCTGGTGAGTAGTTTTCTCACTAGGCAAGTTAAGAAAGCTGCTCATCATCGATTTTAGACACAAGCTGCTGCTAATGGAGCTGGTACTGTTCCTACCCTCCACCCGGCCACAGCAGCCATGGCAGTGGAATGATAACACAGAGGGCTTCCCCGGTCAGACCTGCCAGAGGATGGACGATGGCGCAGATAGGCAGCGGCCAACTGACTTATAGGAAGTTTCTATAGTAGTTCAGTTTGTCCTCTCGCTCAGTGGGTGTATAAAAGGCCCCCATTTTGGACCGGTAGTAAGGGTCCAACAAGGTGGAGAGCCAGAAGTCATCCCTCTGCCGAATGGCGACAATTTGGTTGTCACTACCCAAGCAAGTGATCATGCAGCAGGCCATTTATGCAAGTGATTTGGAGGGGCTCCCTGCCTCCATCTCCACTGCATACTGCCAGTGTGCCTGGGTCATCTACCTCGTCTTCCTCATCTCCCTCTTGCTGCTCCTGCTCCTCCTCTCCTGTCACCTGTGTAGAAAAACTACCCATTTCGGTACACATTGCTTGTGCTCCAATGTCTTCTTCCTCCTCCAGTTCAGCCCCCACAGGGCTCATGTGGCCATGAGATGTAGGCACCACGTCTACAGTCCCCTGACCAGCAATATTTACCAGCATCTGTTTCAGGATATGAAGTAGTGGAATGACATTATTCATCCTGTAGTCCTGGCAACTGACAAATATTATGGCATCCTCAAAGGGCTTGAGCAAATGGCAGGTGTCAATCTTGAGCTGCCACTGGCAGGAGTAGGAGGTCGAGGAGCAGGAGCATCAGGACTTGTAGATAATGGAAGGAGAGACAGCTCCCTTCGACTGAGGTGGTGGAGCCTTGACTGCCTGAAATCGGGTGAGTGCCACTGGGTGAAGCAGTGGTTGCTGTGGCAGGCTGGACCACCTCATTGGAGCCACGGTTCTTCCAGGCCACTTTATGGTGACACTTCATATGTTGAAGCAGGGCCATGGTGTCAACATTGGTACCAT
This sequence comes from Bufo bufo, assembly GCF_905171765.1. NCBI lineage: Eukaryota > Metazoa > Chordata > Amphibia > Anura > Bufonidae > Bufo > Bufo bufo. Next base: position 129,586,014 of record NC_053395.1, on the reverse strand, counting down.
GGCCATGCTTAACTTTCTGCCCACAGATTTGGCAAATGGCCATGTTCACCTACTCCAGCGGCTTAACAATAAACTGCCACACCGCTGAGTAGGTAATTTTACCCCCAACACTCCGCGCTGACTTACTGCTACCACCACTGCCTCCGTGAACCCCTGCGCCACTACTTTCCTGGCAGGTAGGCTCCTGCAAAGCAGGTGGTCTACCCCGTGCACTTTTGGCTCCCGACCTCCCACTGCTGCCACCCTGCTGACTCCCGGCCACACTAACGTCTTACTGGCTCTGCCACTGCATCACGGACAAGCTGTCACCCTCCTCTCCCAATGATGATGAAGCCCCTTTGTCACCCAGCTCACTATTGAGATCAGCTACATCATCATTGAGTACTGTCTGCACGTCACTGATGACCTCCTCAACGGTCTCTTAGCCAGGAGCCTGACTGCTCGCAACACCAGCTCGGATGCCACTCTCCTCATCACTACTTGCCCACCTACTGGAGGAAGAGGCGGATGTCTCTTTCAGATCATGGCTGGGCAGTAGCTGCTGACTGTCTTCTAGTAGCTTGTCCTCACTGTATAGTGGAGCTGAGCCCACAGCATATAATACTTCTCTGGCTGAGGGAACAGAAAATGACAGAGGCAGGTTAAGGACAGGTGAGGCCACAGGGCCTGCTCCCGGCCACGCCAACTAGGGTTGTGTCTGACGAACACACCGACTCTTGGCTGGGGCTGTCTGATGTCACTTGGGACGAAGTGGATGACCGAGTCTGCAGTGACCAGGAATGGCTACGCTGACACCACTATGCAGTGGGCCAGGATATGGGTGGTTAATAGTCTATAGTTTGTTCATGACGCCAATTGCAGCATGCGCAGGGTACTACCCCAGGGCCCTTCCAAGGTATTATAAAGCACGTCCCAGGTTAGGAATGCCAGAGTGGTGTAATGGCCTATAATGTCTCTATAGGTGGTGATAATTGTGTCAACGGTGTCTCCTACCTGGGTACGGTTGGAGTCCTGGCTCCTGGCTCACTTGCAATACATTTAAGTGTAGTGATAGTAGGAATAATAGATTAATTTTGCAGAAGAAATTATGTCCAGACCTTTAGATGAAGTTCAAACGTTTCTTTAATGAAGATAACTTGTATCCAAGCAGTATACAGCTTTGGTCTTTGGTCCCAGCAGGTTTTAGCAATGGTTGGCAGGAATAAACACTTCTGCACTTTATATCTGGAGCTTGCAGCATAATTTGTCTGCTTGGTAGCTCTGTAACTGTGGCAGGAACTAATCTTCTGCACTTTTCTGTACTTCTGCTGTATGGGGACAGACTAGCTGAGGAGGAATGGCTTCTCCTAGGTCTCTGGACTTACTCTCAGATGGTTTCTCAGGGAATGCTTTCCTGGAACTCTGGAGGTTGTCTGCTTTCTTCTCAGGCTGGGGAGGTGATCAATGTCTCAGCCGAGACAAGATCCTGGCTTTCTTCCCTATGCAGGGGGACTTCTGAACTCTATCACATAGCCTTCCCCAACAGGGGTGGCTGGCACACTGAGTCTAACTTCCTTCTCCTACCATACTGCAGCATGTGGGAACAGTCTACACCTCCACAGAGGGGGAGCTAAGCTGGAATGATCAATTCCAGCGTAGATACAACAAACTGTAACTAGTTCCTTACCAATGCATTGCTGCCACCTGCTGGTGAACATGGAAAATTACAAGGAAATGGAATTTAACATAAGTTTTACATGCACATTTGTGAAGACATAATGTAACTTATATCAGATGACAATGTGAAGGCTCTTAGAAGACAGTAGCGGGGTAGAGGCGTGTCGTAACAACTCTGGGGTGTTACAAGTCAACCATTCAAGAACATCTGGGTTTCTGGTCAAGACACGACCGCTAGCTGACACTGGGAGCTCAGGCCTCTAGAAGTGACCCCTGCTGCCACGCCTCCTTACTCTGCTGCGACCTGTGCTTGCGCCATAAACATTTAGGTCTCTGCCCCTCCCCTGTGCAGGGCCTGTCACTTCTCTGTCTGACATACTGTTAGATCAAATACACGCCAAAAAAGGCTTTAGAAAATATAACTGCACCGCTGAACGGCAAATAATACTTTTTTTGCCACTAATAAACGCCACTAATACACGCCAAAAAAGGCTTTAGAACATATAACTGCACTTCTGAACGGCAAATAATACTTTTTTTTTGCCACTAATACATGCCAAAAAGGGCTGTAATTTTCTCACTTCACCACACAACGGCTAATAAGCCCTTTTTTTCCCCACTAATACACACCAAAAAAGGCATTAGAACATATAACTGCACCGCTGAACGACAAATAATACTTTTTGTTTTCCACTAATACATGCCAAAAAGGGCTGTAATTTTCTCACTTCACCACACAACAGCTAATAAGACCTTTTTTTCACCACTTATACAAGCCAAAAAAGGCTTTAGAACATATAACTCAGTAGTGCACAACCTTTTTTGGTCTGAGGGCGGCATTGTCACATCGTTCTACAGGGAGTGCAGAATTATTAGGCAAGTTGTATTTTTGAGGATTAATTTTATTATTGAACAACAACCATGTTCTCAATGAACCCAAAAAACTTATTAATATCAAAGCTGAATATTTTTGGAAGTAGTTTTTAGTTTGTTTTTAGTTTTAGCTATTTTAGGGGGATATCTGTGTGTGCAGGTGACTATTACTGTGCATAATTATTAGGCAACTTAACAAAAAACAAATATATACCCATTTCAATTATTTATTATTACCAGTGAAACCAATATAACATCTCAACATTCACAAATATACATTTCTGACATTCAAAAACAAAACAAAAACAAATCAGTGACCAATATAGCCACCTTTCTTTGCAAGGACACTCAAAAGCCTGCCATCCATGGATTCTGTCAGTGTTTTGATCTGTTCACCATCAACATTGCTTGCAGCAGCAACCACAGCCTCCCAGACACTGTTCAGAGAGGTGTACTGTTTTCCCTCCTTGTAAATCTCACATTTGATGATGGACCACAGGTTCTCAATGGGGTTCAGATCAGATGAACAAGGAGGCCATGTCATTAGATTTTCTTCTTTTATACCCTTTCTTGCCAGCCACGCTGTGGAGTACTTGGACGCGTGTGATGGAGCATTGTCCTGCATGAAAATCATGTTTTTCTTGAAGGATGCAGACTTCTTCCTGTACCACTGCTTGAAGAAGGTGTCTTCCAGAAACTGGCAGTAGGACTGGGAGTTGAGCTTGACTCCATCCTCAACCCGAAAAGGCCCCACAAGCTCATCTTTGATGATACCAGCCCAAACCAGTACTCCACCTCCACCTTGCTGGCGTCTGAGTCGGACAGGAGCTCTCTGCCCTTTACCAATCCAGCCACGGGCCCATCCATCTGGCCCATCAAGACTCACTCTCATTTCATCAGTCCATAAAACCTTAGAAAAATCAGTCTTGAGATATTTCTTGGCCCAGTCTTGACGTTTCAGCTTGTGTGTCTTGTTCAGTGGTGGTCGTCTTTCAGCCTTTCTTACCTTAGCCATGTCTCGGAGTATTGCACACCTTGTGCTTTTGGGCACTCCAGTGATGTTGCAGCTCTTAAATATGGCCAAACTGGTGGCAAGCGGCATCTTGGCAGCTGCACGCTTGACTTTTCTCAGTTCATAGGCAGTTATTTTGAGCCTTGGTTTTTCCACACGCTTCTTGCGACCCTGTTGACTATTTTGAATGAAACGCTTGATTGTTCGATGATCACGCTTCAGAAGCTTTGCAATTTTAAGAGTGCTGCATCCCTCTGCAAGATATCTCACTATTTTTGACTTTTCTGAGCCTGTCAAGTCCTTCTTTTGACCCATTTTGCCAAAGGAAAGGAAGTTGCCTAATAATTATGCACACCTAATATAGGGTGTTGATGTCATTAGACCACACCCCTTCTCATTACAGAGATGCACATCACCTAATATGCTTAATTGGTAGTAGGGTTTCGAGCCTATACAGCTTGGAGTAAGACAACATGCATAAAGAGGATGATGTGGTCAAAATACTCATTTGCCTAATAATTCTGCACTCCCTGTATTTCAAGGGGCCGCAAATAAGAGAACGGTGCTCCCTGGTTATTAACACCTCCTGCCAGTTACAGATTGTAACGGACCGTTTCAGCAGACAAGGGGTTAAAATCCGTTTAGGCGATATGCCCCTTTCTGAGAGACAGGCACAGCTACTGCAGAACACCAGTGTCCCGAACTGGATACAAAATAGCACTCCAAACTGGAACCTCACAAATAGCTGCTAGCAGACGAACAGGAATCAGCTTACACTCCTGGCAATCGGTCTTCTAACAGCATACAGCGGATCCCCCCAATAACGAGACAAGGCTCCGTGTTGAGGGTCAAGCAGTGGTCTGACTGTACTTCACGTGCAGCCTCTTTTATTCATAAACCACAAACATAGTACTGCCCACAGGGGTTTGAAATACAACCAATCAGTAATTTACAACACATACAATGTAACTACAGCAACCAATCGTTCACACCCCCAGAGGACCAGAATGAAGACTGTGACATAGGACAGATACAACATATCCCCACAATGCATCATGGTCTCCTCCTCTCTGTCCCGGAGACAACCTGAGGAGCAATCCAATTATCTCTGAGGACAAAGGGAGATCGCCAATACACATGTGAGGACAACAGAACAGACATCACCATTTAAACACACAATGGGACAATGGCACAATAGAAACACACCCAGCATTTTCCTCCCAAGCTGACAAGTTACACTTATTATAAATTGTTACAACTTTGTGAGTTTACATTGGCCATACATATAACTAACATCAATTTAAACAGTATAACTTGGGGACAAACCTATCCAAAATTCACTTGAATAGGTTCAGGGGTTTAAAAGTTAGTATATGGCCCATAATCCAGGGGCAAGACGCCAGCAGCCAGTCCTCTCCAAAACCCAGTGGCGAGGTTGGTTTCGCCACACAGATGTCATGCAATAACCAGTAAGCATTTTCCTTTACTAGTGGGGAAAGCACTTATTGGTTAACACTTTAATAACCAGGCCTGAACAGACACTTTTTTTTGTGATTGAGCACACCTGGTGGTTCGAACAGTTGTAACTTTTTTATGTGTTGGGAATACCAAAATAATTTTTGCAACAATGTTTTACTTGACACTTAGGGCCTTATAATTTATTTTTTATTTTTATTTGGGGAAAACTGTACAAAACATTTAAAAAATATATTTTTTTCAAACTATAGCTCTTTATTCTTTAAATATGCAAACTGTCACCAAAATGAATTATTATAACTAGTTCCCTATTTTGTGTTGGTTGTTTTGTTATATAATACGTATAGTTTCACGTGAATGGGGCGATAATGGCGACGGTTTTGGTCGGTGTGGGTGTTTTTTTTAAATGTATTTTATTATTTATCTTTTTTAACTTAATGCTGTCCGCATCTTTTGCAGCCCTATTGAAGTAAATGGGTCCGCATCCGAGCTGCCAAACTGCGGCTCGGATGCGGACCAAAACAACGGCCGTGTGCATGAGGCCTATTCCAGATAGTTAGTGTGAGATAGTGTAGGTTAGTTAGTTAATAGTGTAAAAAAAAAAAAAGTCTTTGCCTGTGTTTTAGTGTTACTGTTTTAGGGTTTTGTTTGTTAGGCAGGGATTATTGCCTGTGTCTTTTGTCTGTAAAAACAAAACAAAAACAAAAAAAAGTCTTTGCCTGTGTTTTAGTGTAACAGTTTTAGGGTTTCGTTTGTTAGGGAGGGATTATTGTCTGTGTCTTTTTTCTATGAAAAAAACTAAAATAATAAGTCTTTTTGTTTTAGTGTTACTGTTTTAGGGTTTCGTTTGTTAGGGAGGGATTATTGCCTGCATCTTTTGTCTGTGAAAAAATAAAATAAAAATGTCTTTGCCTGTGTTTTAGTGTAATAGTTTTAGGGTTTCGTTTGTTAGGGAGAGATTATTGCCTGCGTCTTTTGTCTGTGAAAAAAAAAATTAAAAAAATAAAAAGTATTTTTATTTTAGTGTTACTGTTTTAGGGTTTCGTTTGTTAGGGAGGGATTATTGTCTGTGTCTTTTTTCTGTGAATAAAATAAATAAAAAAAGTCTTTGCCTGTGTTTTAGTGTTACTGTTTTAGGCCTCTTTCACACGGGTGTTGTCATGCCCCACTCTGACGATGTGTGGAGGTCGGCCAGGATAGCAGCACGAGTTTAGTGTTTGTTTTGGAGCCATGCCTGTTCCGCCTCTCATCACGTGCACTGGGTGGGGTCATTAGTTTAAAAATGCACACCATCCCAGTGCTCTGAGCGGATTATAGGAATCACTGTGGTCTTGGAAGCTAGGAAGGAAGGTTGTCTGTTCCAGCTCAGAAAGATAAGTGTGGTTTTAGTTTGGTTGTTTTGTGTCATCTCTCCAATCCAGGTTCTGTGCGAGCAGGCTGTTCCTATTTCCCGTCTTCACCATCTCAAGAAATTTAGGGAGTTTCAGCCCAGGCATGGGGACACATCATACCTACCACCAAGGTCTGCATGTGGGCTGAGCAGTGCAGGGAAAGAGGTCAGGGATTAGCTAGGAGGTGACCCTTCCCCTGTCTCTCGCCCAGAGCCTGGTTGGTGGTTTATTTGTGAGTCTGAGTGCACGTCCGCCGTGACATTATTATCCGCCCTACTGTGACTGCCATTACTCAGCGGTTTTTTGATGGCGTCAGTTGAAGCACTGGTTGAACGCTTGCAGGGGCTATCCCTAGAGGTTGTGGAGCTACGTGGTTCGGTCACACGGTGTCAGAATGCTCTGGCAGCTGGTGCAGGTCAGATTTGTGTGGAGCCTAAAGTGGATCTTCCTGATCGATTTTCAGGAGGTACGGATGACTTTATCCGTTTTAGAGAATCCTGCAATTGTACTTTCGGCTGCGTCCATCGTCGTCAGGTGATGAGAGTCAGAGGATAGGTATAGTTATTTCTCTGCTTAAAGGGGACGCGCAATCTTGGGCCTTTTTTCTGCCACCTGGTTCTCGGGCCCTCCGGTCAGTGGAGGAATTTTTTAAGGCTCTGGGATTAATCTACGATGACCCAGATCGGGTCTCAATGGCAGAGTCGAGATTACGTAATTTGTATCAGGGGGAACATACTGCAGAGGCTTACTGTGTTGAGTTTAGGAGGTGGGCTACTGAATCAGAGTGGAATGATCCCGCGTTACGTAGTCAGTTTTGTCAGGGGTTATCTGAAAGATTGAAGGATGCCCTTGCTTTTCATGAATACCCAGACTCTTTGGAGAACGCCATGTCTTTAGCAGTACGGTTAGATAGATGTATCAGAGAGAGGTATAGATCTCCCTCCGCGCAAGGTACCCCTTCTGTGAGTGGTTTAGTCTCTACTGCCTCCCCGGGTGATGTTACAGGTAACTCTGGGGTAGCGGAGGAACCCATGCAGTTGGGTCAGGTTTCTCGCCATTCTGATAGTAGAGACTTTAGGAAAGTGCACAAACTATGTTACTATTGTGGAAAGAGGGGTCATTTTATTTTTGCTTGTCCTTATGTTAAACCACAGGTGGAAAAGAAAAAAAAACTTCCCTGACACTTGATAGTATGAATGGTGTGGTGGAGCAGGCAGGTATGCAAGCTCTTTGCAGTTCCCGTTTTCTCCTTCCAGCTATGGTGGCGCTAGAGTCAAAAAATGTTTTTGTTAAAGTATTCCTTGATTGTGGTGCTGGGGTAAACCTAATTGACTTTCTTTTCCTTCAAAACCTAGGACTAAGTACTTGCACTTTAGAGAACGAGATTCGTGTTTTTGCAATTGATTCTTCCCCTCTTTCTGAAAGGAGCCTTACTCACATTGTTCATGGTATTCACTTAAGGGTGGGTGATTCACATGTTGAAATTATTTCTTGTTTTGTCATGAAGGATTTGCCAGCTCCTATAGTTTTGGGGTTGCCATGGTTGACTAGACATAACCCAATTATAGACTGGCAAGCGAGACAAATCATTGGTTGGAGTGAGTTTTGTTCGGATAATTGTCTTGGCACATCTATCTCTGGTGTGTCCATTACGGCTTTACTTCAGTATCTCTCGGATTTTGCGGATGTCTTTTCGGAGGGTGGGGCTCAGGAATTGCCCCCTCATCGAGACTATGATTGTCCAGTTAATCTCATTCCGGGGGCTAAGTTGCCAAAGTCTCGGCTTTACAACCTCTCTCAACCTGAAAGAGAGGTCATGCGAAAGTATGTCACCGAGAGTTTGGCAAAGGGTCATATTAGACCATCTAAGTCTCCAGTGGCAGTAGGTTTGTTCTTTGTGAAGAAAAAGGATGGATCACTGAGACCGTGTTTGGATTTCCAGGAATTGAACCGTATTACAGTTCGGGATCCATATCCCCTGCATTTGATCTCTGATCTTTTTGATCAGATTGTTGGAGCCAAGGTGTTCTCCAAGTTGGATTTGAGAGGGGCCTACAATCTGATCAGAATCAAGGAGGGGGATGAGTGGAAAATGGCCTTCAATACGCACGAGGGTCATTTTGAGAACCTGGTTATGCCTTTCGGGTTAACGAACGCGCCAGCAGTATTTCAACGATTCGTCAATGACATTTTATATCATTTGGTGGGGAGGTTCGTAGTAGTTTACCTGGATGACATTTTAATTTATTCTCCTGATCTGAAGACCCATCAGGATCATGTGAGACAGGTTTTGACGATCCTTCGGGAGAATAAATTATATGCCAAATTGGAGATGGAGGTGTTGGGAGCCCAGGAGGGGGCTCCTGGTTCTTGTCCCCCAGGGAGGTTGTTTGTTCCTGAGGGCCTGCGAAACAAGGTGTTCAAGGAACATCACGATACTGTCCTCGCTGGACATCCTGGTGGTAAGTCCACCTGTGATCTAGTATCCCGGAGGTTCTGGTGGCCAGGGTTACGTAAGAGCATTGAGAATTACGTTACAGCTTGTGAAACCTGCGCTCGGTCAAAGGTTGCTCATACTCGACCGGCTGGTTCACTTCTTCCATTGTCTATTCCGTCTCGTCCTTGGACGCATTTGTCTATGGACTTTATTACGGATCTGCCGAGTTCCTCCGGGAGAACAGTGATTTTGGTGGTAGTTGACCGTTTCAGTAAAATGGCTCACTTTATACCACTAACTAGTCTGCCTAACGCTAAGACTCTTGCGCAGATTTTTGTGGATAATATTGTGAAATTGCATGGTATTCCTTCGGATGTGGTCTCTGGTAGGGGCACGCAGTTTGTCTCCAGGTTTTGGAGGGCGTTCTGCTCTCGACTTGGCATTCAACTTTCATTCTCTTCGGCTTTTCATCCGCAGTCGAATGGTCAGACGGAGCGTACTAATCAAAACCTGGAGACCTACTTGAGGTTTTTTGTGGCTGAGAATCAGGAGGACTGGTCCTCATTCTTGTCCTTAGCAGAATTTGTGTGGAATAACCGTAGGCAGGAGTCCACGGGTAAGTCGCCATTTTTTGGCGCATACGGTTTCCATCCTCAGTTTGGTACCTTTTCTGGGACTAGTTCCTCTGGGATGCCAGAGGAGGAGAGATTCAGGAGGATTCAAGGGAATTTGGAGAAGATGGGAGAGAGGTATAAACGAATGGCTGACAAGAGACATGTGACTGATCCGGACCTGTGTGTGGGTGATCTGGTGTGGTTGTCCACTAAGAATATCAAATTGAGAGTGCCATCTTGGAAACTGGGTCCAAGATTTATTGGTCCGTATAAAATTTCTGCGGTGATTAATCCTGTAGCGTTTCGGCTGGATCTTCCGCAGACTTGGAGGATCCATGACGTGTTCCACAGGTCTTTACTAAAAAAAAATATGTGAGACCGGTGGAACCATCGCCATTGCCTCCTCCTCCTGTTCTAGTCGAGGGAAACTTGGAGTTTGAGATCTCCAGGATTCTCGACTCTAGAGTTCTTCGGGGTTCCCTTCAGTACCTGGTGCACTGGAGGGGATACGGCCCTGAGGAGAGGATGTGGGTCCCGGCGCTGGATGTCAACGCCAGCCGACTGGTGAGGGCTTTTCATAGGTCCCATCCGGATAAGGTTGGTACGGGTGTCCGGAGGTCACCCGTAGAAGGGGGGGTACTGTCATGCCCCGCTCTGATGATGTGCGGAGGTCGGCCAGGATAGCAGCATGAGTTTAGTGTTTGTTTTGGATCCGTGCTGGATCCGCCTCTCATCAGGTGCACTGGGTGGGGTCATTAGTTTAAATAGCACACCATCCCAGTGCTCTGAGCAGATTATAGGAATCACTGTGGTCTTGGAAGCTAGGAAGGAAGGTTGTCTGTTCCAGCTCAGAAAGATAAGTGTGGTTTTAGTTTGGTTGTTTTGTGTCATCTCTCCCATCCAGGTTCTGTGCGAGCAGGCTGTTCCTATTTCCCCTCTTCACCATCTCAAGGAATTTAGGGAGTTTCAGCCCAGGCATGGGGACACATCATACCTACCACCAAGGTCTGCATGTGGGCTGAGCAGTGCAGGGAAAGAGGTCAGGGATTAGCTAGAAGGTGACCCTTCCCCTGTCTCTCGCCCAGAGCCTGGTTGGTCGTTTATTTGTGAGTCTGAGTGCACGTCCGCCATGACAGGTGTGTGCGCCCCATTGCCGTATTGCGGACCGCATTTGCAGATCCGCAATACACGGGTGCCGTTCCGTGGGCATTCCGCAACATGGATGTGGACCTATATACTTCAATGGGTACGCAAATCCAGAGATGCGGAATGGGGCGGAATGTGGGGAGTGCTTCCGTGGGGTTTCGTCCCATACTTCCGTTCCGCAAAAAGATAGAACATGTCCTATCTTTTTTCGGAACGGCCGGATCGCAGACCCATTCAAGTGAATGGGTCCGCGATCCACTGTGGCTGCCCCATGCACTGTGCTCGTGCATTGCGACCCACATTTTGCGGGCCGCAGCACGACCACGGGGCGCACACGCCCGTGTGAAAGAGGCCTTAGGAACTTAAATGAAAAAAAAAAAATTTGTGTGCAAGAGGCCTTAGTGTTATTGTTTTAGGGTTTCATGTCCCCATTGTCCCCAACCCAATAAACTCCCTCATTATTTTCTTTCCAATTTTTTTTTCTGTTTTTTAAAAACATTGTGGTCATTAACTGATTTGGTGAATAATGAGTGAACGTGGTCATGCCGGCAGCCGTGGTCGTGGTAGGGGAGTTGGTTCCAGTGCTCTACCGCTGCCAGCACGGGGCCGCTCCTCTACCCACGGAGGGGTGGGTGCAGGTGGCAAGGGCTTCCACCTGATTCGTGATTTTTTTGGGGGCGTGGCAGCCGCCTTATTTCATCTCAGGATGCAGAGGCAGTGGTGTCATTTGTGACCCTAGCCAGTGGCATGGAGACCTCTGGCCCTGTTCTGAGACGCAGCAGCACTCCACCTCCTGCAGGACCAGCCCCCAGCTACCAAGAATCAACCCTGATGCTGTTTGACAGCGACAGTGAGAGGGACATCTTGGGGGTGGTAATGCAGGAGAGTGAGCTTGAGCTTGGTCCGGATGGTCAGAACCTTTTGGAAGGGATGGAGGAGGAGGGGGTACCGCCCGTCAGTACCCCAGTAACATCCCTTCCAACTGGTGTGGGTGGTTTCAGCCACAGAACCCCCGCACCTAGTTAGACCCAGGTGTCAGCGAGGGGACAGAGAAGGCCAGGTCAGGGGAGTCTACTTCAGTCAACCACTGGACAACATTGGGTCTGACATTATAGGCGATGAAGAGGAGGGTGATTCTGAATGGGTGCCACCTCCCTTGTCAGGTGACAGCAGCACTGATGAGGAAGGTAGGCACCCGAGGCAAATGTTGCGCCAGGAACCAGAGAGCCCAGTGGCAGGGGCTCCACTGGTAATGGCGGCAGCAGCAGCAGGTCCCGGCTGCACCTGTGTGCACTGAGCCCGAACAGGCGCCACCCCATCTGACAGGAGGTCGGTGCGTAAGTCGCCTGTTTGGGCTTACTTCACCCTGGCAGCAGACGATGTGACAATTGCCATCTGTCAGCTATGCCATGCCAGGGTGAGGAGAGGGAGGTCTGTTGCTCGGCTGGGTACCACTGCCCTTACTCAGCACCTGAGAGTCAACCATTGGTGGGAGTGGAAACAGATACAGGGTGGTCGTAGCAGCACCAGCAGCAGTGCGCAGGGGACAGCAGCACCTGCCACTGTCCTGCAGCCACCCAAACCCCTTTCAACAATGCATTCCCTCTCCCCCACTCCCTCTCCTAGAGGTACTGGTACCGGCAGCCAGACCTCTACCTCCTCTGCATCCTCCTCTATTGCCTCCACTGCCGTCCGGTGCAAGCCGTCGGTAGCCAATGCATTTGAAAGCACCGCGCCCTACGTCCCCGGGGACCGATGCGTGGGTTCACTCAATGGGCTCCTGGCAAGGTTTATCGCCTAAGATCTGCTGCCCTTCAATATTATGGACTGTGGTCCATACCGGGAGATGTTGGAGCTGTCCCAACCCAGATGACGTGTCCCCAGTCGCCATTTCTTTGTTAGGACCGACGTCCCTGCCCTACACCAGCACATTGTGCAGAATGTTTCCCTGTCGCTGGATCACACTGTCAGCGACAGGGTATATCTGAAAATGGATGCCTGGACCAGCAGACATGGGCAGGGACGATATATACGTTTTCCTGCCCATTGGGTGTCCCTCCGAGGCGCCGGGGAGGGATCATCAGATGTGGCGGCATATCAGATTGTGGTGCTGCCCCAGGGAGTCCAGGGGAGAACTGCTGCTCTCCCTCAAGCCACTGTCTCCACCGCTGCTGAGCCCCCCAGCAAGCATCCCCATAGCTATGCAAGTGTGGGGCATGTCCGCTGCCAGGCCGTGCTCCAGCTTGTGAGTTTAGGAGAATGGAGACACACTTGACCTGATGTTCTGGCCGCCCTCCAGGCTCAGCTCCACAAGTGGTTGACACCCCGAAGGCTCCAGGCAGGTATGGTTGTCTGTGACAATGGCAGCAACCTCCTCGCCGCCCTCCATGCTGGCAGTCTCACACACGTGACCTGCATGGCACATGTCCTCAGCCTTGTAGTACAGAAGTTCCTAAGCACATACCCAAGGTTGAGCGACATCGTGCCAAGGGTACGTAGGATTGCCAGCCACTTCCGACGTTACCCAACCGACACTGCATCCCTGTCCAAACTGCAGCAGGACAACAGTCTTCCCCCTCACAGGCTGATTGTGGACAGCGTGACGCGGTGGAACTCCACACTCAACATGCTGGAGTGGTTGTGGGAGCAGCAACGGGCGGTGAAAGAAAACATGCTGGACCAAGGCACTTCTGGGCCATCACACGCACTCCCCTACATCACCAATGCAGAGTGGGAGCAGATACACCAGGTCTGCCACGTGTTGGCCCCATTCGAGCAGGCAACCAAGATGGTCGGTCTCAATGACGTGCTCCCCATAGTGTTCCTGCTGGACAGGACACTAGATCGCCTGCTCAAGGCTGGGGAGAGTGCCTTGGTGGAGCAAGAAGAGACAACAATGCTCAACCAAGACCAGGCCCAGGATGAGGAGGAGGAAGAATTTGTTGAGGAGTTTGCCGACGTCCAGGAGTCTTGGCCTGGTCAGGAGGGAGAACCGGTGTGGGGGGCACCGTTAGTCCGGGGGTGGGGCGGCCCTGACAGGGAGCAACAGCAGCAGAAGGACCCCATGATCAGGAAAATTAAGGAGAGGGATGAATTTTGGTTGGCCACCTTTTTAGACCCTCGCTGCAAGGGGAAACTGGAGCAGTTCATCCCAGCCAACCGGAGGGAGGCCCGTATGCAAAACCTGACTGGAGCAGGCAAACCCTCAGCCTCACGCTCCAGTTCTCCCCGCCCATCTCACCCAGCAGGTGGCTGGCCCAAGCACCTCCAGCCGAGCAGGTGATCTTATGGGTGAGATGAGGCTGATCTACCAGTCTGTGTGATCCAGTAGCAGCAGAAGCTGCAGTCACCACCAGTGGCTGGTCTGCATTGTGGCAGACTACATAGGGTCCGTCGGTGCTTCTGACAGCCTGAGCACCGATGACCCCATTGACTACTGGGTTGCCAGGCTGGACACCTGCCGTGAGCTTGCTCAGCCTAGGCTGGAAGTACTGTCTTGCCCCCCCCCCTCCAGCGTACTGTCTGAGCGGACATTCAGTGCGGCAGGTAAGTGGTCACCGACAAGCAGACCCGTCTGTCCACTGACTCTGTAGGCAGACTGACATTTATCAAAATGACTGGATCAGCAGCGACTTCTTCGCCCCCGCTGTCGGTTCCGGATGCTGAAGGGTCCCTTGTCAATCACTCTCCTTGGCTCTCCCTCCCAAACTTCGTTGTTTTTTTTATGCTGTATATATTTCTTGATGATTTTAATTATTTATATATGGATTAAATTTTTAATATATTTATTTATTGATAACTTTATTTAGATATTTATGTATTGATTAATTTATTTATGTATTTATTGATGATTTTATTTATTTAATTATTTATTTATGGATTTTTAAATATATTTATTTATTTAATCATTGTTAACTTTATTTGAATATTTCTGTATTCTGTTATTTATGTATTTATTGATGAATTTATTTATGTATTTCTCTATTTTAGAATTTATTTACATATTTATTTGGTGAACAATTATTTTTTATTTTAAAATCAATCAGTTTATTTATATTTTTTAAAATTAATTTATTAAACCTCTTATTTATTTATTCATTAATTTAACTAATTGTTTAAATATTTATATATATATACTACACATTAAGCCCGGGTGCTAGAACAGTAGTGCATAAACATTAGTAGCAACATTATATGTTAAATGGCAAGGGAACTTTACCACATTTTTGTGTTGAATAACTCGATTCAATTGATTAATCGTTTCAGACCTAGTATAGTGTAACCCTTATTCCTCTGTGTGATCTCTAGACGCTGCCCACAACGGTCTGCTCTCAGTTTCCATATCGGGCACATCGAGTCTGGAGAAGAACACTGCGGTAACGCAGCCTGCCGCGCCGTGTGCTGATTCCTCCAAGACAGAGGGCAGCAGGACTGGCGTGGTTTAGCAGTGACTCACTCATCCTTCTTTTGTCTGTGAAGAGTCATGGTTACCGACGCTCGCATGACCCATACATGATCAGCGCCACACACACGCTGGGCTCCGACCATCGGTAGCACCCAGCCGTACTCTGCTCGTCTGAGCACAGAAGCCAGTGAGGAACCAGCTTGTCTCGGCCTTTATCCAATCTTTATGCTCCCTAGCAAACTGAAGCCTTTTTTTCTGGTTTGCCTCACTGATTAGTGGTTTTCTTACGGCTACACAGCTGTTCAGTCGCAATCCCTTGAGTTCCCTTCGCATGGTGCGTGTGGAAATGTTCTTACTTTCACTATTAAACAAAGCCCTGAGTTCTACTGTTGTTTTTCTTAGATTTGATTTCACCAAACTTTTAAGTGATCACTGATCACGATCATTCAGGATTTTTTTACCGCCACATTTCTTCCTTGAATACGACGGGTCCCCACTATCCTTCCAGTTTTTAATAATGTGTTGGACAGTTCTTAACCCAATTTTAGTAGTTTCTGCAATCTCCTTAGCTGTTTTCTCTGCTTGATGCATGCCAATAATTTGATTTGAGCATTCTCAAACAGACTAACATATTTTCCACGACCACGAGATGTATCTTTTCGACATGGTTGTTTAAGGAATGAGAAGGAACTCATTGCACCAGTTGGGGTTAAATAACTTATTGCCAGCCGAAAGATAATCGCCCATGCAGTAATTATCCATTAGAAGGCTCATAACTATTTGCTTAGTTAAATCCAGGTGGCCACTTTTTTTTTGGACAGGCAGTGTATAATATTCTTGCAGCCATGTCAACATTTTGGGAGTTATTCTGATCATTTCCAAGTTTTGCTATCATGTGACCGCATAGACTGGATGCATTTGTGGCTCCACTTGCGTTCACTTTCTGATGCGAACACGTGATCTGTTATCATGTAAACGCCCTGTCTATGGACACTCGCGGCCTGTGTGTGTTCCTCATTCAATGTGATCACATTATCGCAACCCCTTTTTTTATGTAATGCGGAATCAATGCGCCAACATGTGCAGTTAACCAAACGGGGCGCTATATTGGATCCATGCTGGTTAGTTCTTGGCCCCCTCCATTATGTTTTTAATCAGTACACCTGATTTTTTAGTGCTTTTTGATATATATTTTTTTAATATTGCAATTTGATAAATTAAGCAGATAATATGAATTCACATATGTTAATGGAAGGTATTAGTCTCTCCACAGTATGGATATTAATATATTATTGCTTTTTTTAACATTATTTTTAAATTTTAGACTCAATACGAATCTAACACATTAGACCAAATTAATAGTTTTCATAAAATAATCACCTGAGTTTGTATTTGTAATTGGCACCATTCACTTTGTCGCTGCTTGAGAAAGGTCCCATTGTGTGTACTGCAACATCGCTTTTGTTGGCTTAAACGCACATTTTATTGAGGCTGTGTACTGAGTTGAGGTTGAAATCATTTGGATTATACACTAAGAGTGACTTCACACCTCATAGTAATTTACCTGCACTTGATACTTTCATCAAAACCATTTCAGTAGATATGACTACATTGCGTAATGAGGTTGCCAACATGACCACCTCTGATATTGAATTGCTTGAGGGGTTTTGCCGTGACAACAGCCTCACAATTAAACCCGCTGACAAGGGGGGTGCGGTTGTTGTCATGGATACCTCCAAGTATATCCATGAAATCAGGAGACAACTGGGTGATCAGAATTTGTACAAAGCATTGATGGGGGATCCCAGATATGATATTGCCCAACATAGCAAGAAGGTTCTTGATGTCGCTTTGAATCAGGACATTATTGATGAGGAGCTTTATACTTTTTTGGTTATACAGCATCCACGTACACCTGTCATTTACGTGTTACCAAAGATTCATAAGTCGATGGTTGACCCTCCAGGTCGGCCTATCGTTGCTGGTACTGGATCCATTTTTTCTAATATTTGTATTTTTTTGGACCGTTTACTTCGTAAATATGCAGTCAGTGCCAGATCCTATATTAGAGATACGGGTGATTTTCTTAAAAAGATCGCCGATATCACGTTACCTGATAGTTGTCTTGTGGCCTCTTTTGAAGTCACAAGTCTCTATATTTCTATTAAGGAATCTGTTGGACAGCGAATACTCTGTGGAGTGTCAGGATTTTATTATCCAACTATTGGATCTGGTACTGAGGAATAATTATTTTTTATTTATGGATGTTTTTTTCTTGCAGTTATGAGGGACCGCCATGGGGTCAAATGTGGCGCCCACTTACGCTAATGTCTTCATGGCGGCCCTCGAGGAGGACCTTGTCTATGTATCCCACCACTTCAGTCATGTACTGGGATGGTGGCGGTACATAGACAATGTCTTCCTAATGTGGCATGGTGACTCGACTTCTTTGGAGTTATTCCATACTTGTCTAAATCAACTGGATCCCGACATCGCATTTACTTTGACATATTCTGACACTCAAGTTCAATTACTGGATACTATGGTTACTATGGTTGGTGACAAACTATCCACAGATATTTTTACCAAACCAACTGATTGCAACACTTTGTTGCATTATAATAGTTGTCATCCTAGGTCTACTATTGATTCATTACCATATAGTCAGCTGCTTAGAGTCAAGAGGATAGTACAGGATCCTGAAACACTATCTACTCGCTATGCCCAGATGGTGCATAAGTTTCGACAGAGAGGATATCCCTCTTGGGTGATTAACAAATATTTGGATAGGGTTAGGTATCCACAGCAGATTGGAACTGACACCATATCCAATAAAGCGTTACGGATTCCGTTTATATCCACGTGTTCTGAACAAAGTGGGATGGTAACCAAAATCATTTGCAAACATTGGTCTATTTTGAAAAGTAATCTGCCGCATATTGCAGCTTTCACTGTACCCCCCCTTTTATCCTATAGGCGCCCCACCAATTTGCGTGACAAATTGGTTCGGGCTGACATTCCGGCTAAAGATTCAGTACAAACCTACATTGGGACTCGCAGAAGGGGATGCTACCCCTGTCTGAACTGTGTGAACTGTTCATATATGATTAAGGGAGACATATTCATTCATCCTACATCAGGGACCCGTCATGAGATTTGTCAATTTCTGACATGTGACAGTGCATATGTTGTTTATGTGCTTTCATGTCCATGTGGTCTCCTATATGTTGGGGAGACCACATGTGACATGAAGACACGTGTAAACAACCATCGTTTTTCTATTAGACGTAAGAGGAAAGATTTGCCAGTTCCAAAACATTTTGTTGAGGCGGGGCATAATGAGAAGGACCTGAAATTCATGAGTTTTTATTAATTACAGCTATGCACAGGTGATGTAACACTGTCTTAATGCCTTTACACAGTTTATAGTATATGTTTGTATTAATCATGAATATTGTGAATTTGCACATTTGAACACAATCAGGAAAACTATATCGATGATACACAGATCACTGTATGATTATATCTTATTTATTTTAACATCTATTTTTATGATTGTATTATTTATTAATTGATTGTCACTCTTTTTGCTGCTATGTATTCTGGGTATATATACCCCTGTGAGACACCATGTTTTATGCTTGATAAAGACTGCATTGAGCGGTTGAAACGTTGCAGAGGGGTCAATAAAGGGTCCATCGTTTTTTCACTTTACCTTTGGAGTGCTGCCTCATCTTTTGAGCATATATATACAGTCATGGCCAAAAGTTTTGAGAATGACACAAATATTAGTTTTCACAAAGTTTGCTGCTAAACTGCTTTTAGATCTTTGTTTCAGTTGTTTCTGTGATGTAGTGAAATATAATTACACGCACTTCATACGTTTCAAAGGCTTTTATCGACAATTACATGACATTTATGCAAAAAGTCAGTATTTGCAGTGTTGGCCCTTCTTTTTCAGGACCTCTGCAATTCGACTGGGCATGCTCTCAATCAACTTCTGGGCCAATTCCTGACTGATAGCAACCCATTCTTTCATAATCACTTCTTGGAGTTTGTCAGAATTAGTGGGTTTTTGTTTGTCCACCCGCCTCTTGAGGATTGACCACAAGTTCTCAATGGGATTAAGATCTGGGGCGTTTCCAGGCCATGGACCCAAAATGTCAACGTTTTGGTCCCCGAGCCACTTAGTTATCACTTTTGCCTTATGGCACGGTGCTCCATCGTGCTGGAAAATGCATTGTTCTTCACCAAACTGTTGTTGGATTGTTGGAAGAAGTTGCTGTTGGAGGGTGTTTTGGTACCATTCTTTATTCATGGCTGTGTTTTTGGGCAAAATTGTGAGTGAGCCCACTCCCTTGGATGAGAAGCAACCCCACACATGAATGGTCTCAGGATGCTTTACTGTTGGCATGACACAGGACTGATGGTAGCGCTCACCTTTTTCTTCTCCGGACAAGCCTTTTTCCAGATGCCCCAAACAATCGGAAAGAGGCTTCATCGGAGAATATGACTTTGCCCCAGTCCTCAGCAGTCCATTCACCATACTTTCTGCAGAAGATCAATCTGTCCCTGGTGTGTTTTTTTGAGAGAAGTGGCTTCTTTGCTGCCCTTCTTGACACCAGGCCATCTTCCAAAAGTCTTCGCCTCACTGTGCGTGCAGATGCGCTCACACCTGCCTGCTGCCATTCCTGAGCAAGCTCTGCACTGGTGGCACTCCGATCCCGCAGCTGAATCCTCTTTAGGATACGATCCTGGCGCTTGCTGGACTTTCTTGGAAGCCCTGAAGCCTTCTTAACAAGAATTGAACCTCTTTCCTTGAAGTTCTTGATGATCCTATAAATTGTTGATTGAGGTGCAATCTTAGTAGCCTCAATATCCTTGCCTGTGAAGCCATTTTTATGCAACGCAATGATGGCTGCACGCATTTCTTTTCAGGTCACCATGGTTAAAGATTGGAAGAACAATGATTTCAAGCATCACCCTCCTTTTAACTGTAACGGTCACGTCCACACACACACAGGGGAAAGGATAGTGACCACTGCGCTCCACCCTCACCCCTGGCCCTGCCTACTTGCCTCACGAGTCCTGATGACAGGGGACAACTGGACGACAGTCCCTAACTTAGGATATGTGCAGGGAAGACAGACAAGACAAAATACGGAACATGAACGGACCGGGTCAGAACCAAGAGAGCTACGCAGTGCAAAGGATTAAGCAAAGAATGGTCAGGAGAAGCCGGGGTCAAATACCAGGAGAGCAGAGAAGTACAAGAGGAGTCCTAAGAGAGTAGTCAGGTGGGAGCCGAGGTCACAATACCAGGACAGATGCGCAGTACAGGAGGAGAAGGCAAAAGGATGGTCAAGGAACAGGATCAGGTAAGTATTCAGCAGTCCAACAAATAGCCAGGAACCTAGAAATTAACAGGCAACCTGTAGCCAGCAGGCTGCCTGTATTTATAGTTGGGAGTGAGAGTCATGTGACGTGGCCAGCGTCACATGACCGACAGACCAACCAGTCGAGCACCGAGTGATCAGCTCGGAGCTCAAGGCAGACTAGGAGCAGGGAGCCACCCAGCTAGTAAAGCCGCCCTGGGAATGAGGTCAAACACAGAACCTCATTCCAAAAGCTAAGCAACAGGTCTGCGGGCAATGGGGGACCGAGTGCACCTTCGGAACCCCGTGACAATAACATGGCAAGTCTGCCATTTTAACCCAATCAGCCTGACATAATGATCTCCAGCCTTGTGCTCGTCAGCATTCTCACCTGAGTTAACAAGACGATTACTGAAATGATCTCAGCAGGTCCTTTAATGACAGCAATGAAATGCAGTGGAAAGTATTTTTTTGGGATTAAGTTAATTTTCATGGCAAAGAAGGACTATGCAATTCATCTGATCACTCTTCATAACATTCTGGAGTATATGCAGATTGCTATTATAAAAACTTAAGCAGTAACTTTTCCAATTTCCAATATTAATGTGATTCTCAAAACTTTTGGCCACGACTGTATATATATATATATATATATATATATATATATAATTTTTTTACATTTCTTGTGGGCTTTACAATCGGAAAAATGCTTTAAAATAAAAATTGGTAAAGGAATATTTTGAAATTTGTATGCATGGGAACACATTCCTGCTGCCAACAAAGAACATGCTGCTGTCAGAGGTGTATAAGTTTATTTTTGGGGCTGCCACAGGTCTGGTGGGGGCCCATTCTTGGGAACATATTCATCCTACAAACAAAGTTTGGCCCAGCTATTTGTAGGGCCTTATACTTCATCATTCCGATTTACTTGCTGCTGTCTGTCCTGATGTGTTTGGCCTGGCTATGTGGAGGCCTTATACTACACTATTACCATTTACCTGCTTATGTTTTTCCTGATGAGTATGGTGGAGTTATGTGTAGGCCTTATACTACCACCATTTAGCTGCTGCTGCCTGTCCTGATCCTGATAAGTTTTACCCAGGACTAAAGGGTCCTTACTGCAACCTTATTAGTTTAAATTACATGAAAACATAACAATATTAACCCCTTAAGGACCCTGGGATTTTCCATTTTTGCCTTTTTATTTTTCACTCCCCGCCTTCCCATAATCCTAACTTTTTTATTTTTCCACTTATTATGGCTTATTTTTTTGTGTGACAAGTTGTACCATTTACGGTTGGATACCATGTAGTAGGGAGCGGGAAAAAAATTCCAAATTGGGTAGAATTGGAAAAAAAGGCAATTCTGATAAAGGTTTTTATTTATTTATTTTTTACACTATACACTATGCAATAAAATTTACCTGTTATCTTCATTCTCCAGGTCAGTACGGTTCCAACGATACCACACTTGTATAATTTTTCTTGAGTCTTAATACAGGAAAAAAATTTAAACCTTTGAGGATTTTTTTTTTCATAACCATATTCTAAACCCTATAACTTTTTTGTAGCCATGTGTATGGGGCTGTGTAAGGGCTCATTTTTTGCGGGACAATCTGTTCTTTTCAGTGATACCAATTTTAAGTGTGTGCAACCGCCAAAATTATTGGGTAGTTGAAGTGCCAAAAAATGGGAAATTGGATGGTTTTGCTTTTTTTTTCCGCTACGCCATATGCAGTATGCCATTAATATTGTTATATTTTAATAGTAATAGCATTTTTGCACGCGGCGGTGCCCATGATGTCTGTTTTTTTTATTGGTTAAGTATTTTTATTTTTATTTTATGGAAAGGCGGGTGATTTGAATCTTTTTTTTTTTATATTTGTAAAAAAAAAATTTACTTTTTTTTAAGTCATCTTGGGTGACAATAACTGGCAATCATTCGATTGCCCATAGTATTCAGTGATGGCTAAATACCCATCATTGAAGACTTTATTTGCACTATATCAATAGAAGGCTGCCACCTAGTGGCCTGCATTGATATATACACTCACCTAAAGAATTATTAGGAACACCTGTTCTATTTCTCATTTATGCAATTATCTAGTCAACCAATCACATGGCAGTTGCTTCAATGCATTTAGGGGTGTGGTCCTGGTCAAGACAATCTCCTGAACTCCAAACTGAATGTCAGAATAGGAAAGAAAGGTGATTTAAGCAATTTTGAGCGTGGCATGGTTGTTGGTGCCAGACGGGCCGGTCTGAGTATTTCACAATCTGCTCAGTTACTGGGATTTTCACGCACAACCATTTCTAGGGTTTACAAAGAATGGTGTGAAAAGGGAAAAACATCCAGTATGCTGCAGTCCTGTGGGCAAAAATGCCTTGTGGATGCTAGAGGTCAGAGGAGAATGGGCCGACTGATTCAAGCTGATAGAAGAGGAACGTTGACTGAAATAACCACTCGTTACAACCGAGGTATGCAGCAAAGCATTTGTGAAGCCACAACACGCACAAGCTTGAGGCGGATGGGCTACAACAGCAGAAGACCCCACCGGGTACCACTCATCTCCACTACAAATAGGAAAAAGAGGCTACAATTTGCACGAGCTCACCAAAATTGGACTGTTGAAGACTGTAAAAATGTTGCCTGGTCTGATGAGTCTCGATTTCTGTTGAGACATTCAAATGGTAGAGTCCGAATTTGGCGTAAACAGAATGAGAACATGTATCCATCATGCCTTGTTACCATTGTGCAGGCTGGTGGTGGTGGTGTAATGGTGTGGGGGATGTTTTCTGGGCACACTTTAGGCCCCTTAGTGCCAATTGGGCATCGTTTAAATGCCACGGGCTACCTGAGCATTGTTTCTGACCATGTCCATCCCTTCATGACCACCATGTACCCATCCTCTGATGGCTACTTCCAGCAGGATAATGCACTATGTCACAAAGCTCGAATAATTTCAAATTGGTTTCTTGAACATGACAATGAGTTCACTGTACTAAAATGGCCCCCACAGTCACCAGATCTCAACCCAATAGAGCATCTTTGGGATGTGGTGGAACGGGAGCTTCATGCCCTGGATGTGCATCCCTCAAATCTCCATCAACTGCAAGATGCTATCCTATCAATATGGGCCAACATTTCTAAAGAATGCTATCAGCACCTTGTTGAATCAATGCCACATAGAATTAAGGCAGTTCTGAAGGCAAAAGGAGGTCCAACACCGTATTAGTATGGTGTTCCTAATAATTCTTTAGGTGAGTGTACATCTAATTGACTCTGAAGCCTACTTGAGGCTTTGGTCAATTAGCGCAAGGGGACAGGTCCCCCGATCTCAGCCAGGGAGCGCTGTTACCGGACCGGAAGTGCGCGACTGCCGATTCCAGTCTGCGCAGATGCCGTGGTCACATTTGACCATGACATCTGAAAGGTAAGATGTATGCGATCAGCCTTATGGCTGATCGCATACATGTGCCGTGGGTCTCTGCTATTTAAAATAGCAGAAACCCCGTGGCTAAGGAGCCTGCTGCCCGCGTGAGCGGGCGCCATGTTTAGGGATCGGACCCATGACGTATAGCTATGTCATGGGTCCTTAAAGAGTTAAAAAATTTAACCACACGTTTTAACAGGAAAACAATATTTATTTACAAACAGGCCTCTAAGGCAACTTTTTCAACACTTCATGGAGGTCTGACACTTCCTTTATTTTTTTTTCCATGCTGCACCTCCATCTTGCGCAGCTGCCTCCGCATGTCCTGCATGCCTGCATCATGTTGGGCTTGCAGCTGGGCCACTTTTCTTTGCAATTGAATTAGTACTGTTAGGATAGAATTTTTTTTTTTTTAATTAAGTGCAATTCAGATTACGATGCATGGATACTGAATGATATTGCTGTGTGAACATATTTACCCTCCTGGTGTGGGCTGGTCACAGCCTCCTCCTCCTCCTCATCAGGAGCCGGGTGTGTGGAATCTGGCTTCTGAGAGGGAGCAGACTCTTCCACCAAAACCTCCTCACCCACTTTAGGTGGTGTTGGTGGTGCATCTGGCTCTTGCTGGGAGGGTCCGGCCTGGTCTACCTCCTCGCCGGAAACCACCACCACCTCCATCTCGTCCGTCGATGACCTGTGAAGGACTAAGGGAAGTGGAACCCCTGTAATCACACAATGTTCAGAATTTAGACAAACAACTCAGAACTCATAACATATGCAAATTCACACCTTAAAGGGAGTCTTTCACCGAATATGACCATTACAGACTACTCAGATCAGGTTCTCCATTACTTTCCCCAGATTACTATGGAACCTTTTATATTGCAGTCCATCGCCGATTTGCTCCAAAAAACACTTTTATACCATATGGTAATTAGGTTCTGAAGGTGCCCAGGGGCGGCGTTCATGCAGCCAATGCCCAGGCTCCTCTGCGCTTTGCTTATCAAACCCCTTCTCTTTCACCCCTCTGGCCCACCCTTGTTTAATCTGATTAACTCCTCCTCTTTGTCTGAAATCCCGTGCCTCCGCTGGCTGGATCGGGTTGCACAGGCTGGTGCATGCGCATTGAAAGTCCTTGTTCTTCTGCCCATAATGGGCAAAGCAGTGCGCACGCGCCGGGAATGTGTGGAGCGGCGAGGACGCAGGATTTCAGACAGAGAGGAAGAGGTAATCAGATTAAACAAGGGCGGGCCAGAGGGGGGAAAGAGGAGGGGTTTGGAAAGCAAAGCGCAGAGGGGCCTGGGCACCAGCCGCATGAACGCCGCCCCTGGGCACCTTCAGAACCTAATTACCATATGGTATAAAAGTGTTTTTTGGAGCAAATCGGCGATGGACTGCAATATAAAAGGTTCCATAGTAATCTGGGGAAAGTAATGGAGAACCTGATCTGAGTGGTCTGTAATGGTCATATTCGATGAAAGACTCCCTTTAATGACTGGGCAATTTTTCACCATTCTGGCCAGGCCATTTTTAGCAAATCTGTAGTAGAAAAAATTGCTGCACACAGCTAGTTCAATTTGCCATTGATCAGTGAAATTTATTATTCACAATTATTTCATGTTGCATACATGATCCAGTGGATGCCCATATATCTCAGAGTCACATTGCATGAGTACCGTACGTTTCGGCCTATTTCGGCCTTCTTCAGCGGTATATGATCTATGATAACATAAACATCTTGTAAGTTACAAGAAATATGGACTGGATGCTCAAAGACTGCAAACATGTATTATAAAAAGATTGATGTTAATCATGGAAAGAATATATACATTAAACAATTAAAAGGAAAGAAGAATTCTTAGTTCAACTACATAGGCACACCAGAAGGGGATGCTAAACACTCATAAAGGTCATTATTCCTTAGTGGGGAATATTATAAGGAGGATACAATAATCCAAAAAATGTTCCAGAGGCATCAATGGTTATACAATGATGAGTTTCTCAATATCACAAGATAACATGAGGATAAGGCATGAGATAGCAGACATCTAGGATATAAGATCGGTTCATATGGAGAGAGTTACCTAGCAGTGACGGCGGGCAGGTGCGCTGGACCACAGGTGAATGTCCTCTGCGCGCATTCCCTTAAATGTATGGGCTATTGGGAGGTCACCAGTGCGTGGCCCGGAAGTCACCTGATCGCCGCGACGCTGCGCTGCGTTTCACCTGCGTGTGACGCGGCCTCCGAGTCACTGGGAGGCGTCGGGTCCGGCATCCGGAAGTCACATGACCCAGGTGACGCAGCGCTGCGATCCACCTGCATTTCAAGCGGCTCCGGCTTCCGGCCCGGCGTCTGTAGGTCACATGGGGCAATAGATAGAACGGCTGCCATATATTGATGGCCTGATCATATATTATCTGAAGTCTACAGACCTACATCATGAAATTAATGCAATAATATAATAAAGGAGATTATATTAGTAATGGTATTAGTAATTTAGATGACATAGCAGGGGAAACGATTAGTAGAATAAACACTATGGGGAGAATATGGCAGTATATTAGCATTATAATGGAAAATAAACTGAAAATAAAACTAGAAATAAAAAAATCATGAACAGTGGTGTAAGTGCTATACGACAAAGGGGTCTAATGGAAAGGGAGGATGATATCTCACCAAACTAGATGTAGATAAATATCAGCGAGTCTGTAAAGGAAATGGAAAACAAATTAGTTACAAATTAGTTGCATATAATGTAGTCCAGTATATACTTAAGCGTTTAATAAAAAAAGTCACATTCCCGATTTAAACCGTTTGGTGATAAAGTTCCGAGTTTATGGATCCAATAGGCATCCTTCTGCCTAAGCAATAAAGTCCGGTTACTGCCGCGTCTTGGTAAATCCACTTGCTCTAGTATTTGGAACCGTAATTGCGATACACAATGGGTTTTTTCTTTAAAGTGTTGTGGGACGGGTAACATGGTTTGTTCTAGCCTAATGGTGGACTTATGTTTACTGATCCGATCCCGGACGTTTTGTATTGTTTCACCAACGTACGCTAGTCCGCATGGCATTTAAGTAAGTATACCACAAAGCTTGAGTCACATGTGAAAAATCCTTTCACAGGAAATGATCGTCCGGTGTGTGGATTAGTGATATATTCGCCTTTGATTACATTGAAGCACTGTGCACAATGAAGGCAGGGGAAAGTTCCCTGTCGCTGGCTCCTAAGAAATAACTGTTTAGGCAGTTTTGTAAAACTGTCAATGTCTGCCCTGACCAGTCTATTTTTGATATTTTGTGGTCTTTTATAGCATGTTAAGGGTGGTTGGTGAAATTCCTCAATTGTCGGGTACGCTTTTGTAAGTAATAGCCAATGTTTCCTCAGAGTATGATGAATTTTGGGTACAAGGGGATGATATGTGGTGACACATGTTATACGTTTTGTGATGTTAGTGCGGGGTGGACTGGCTTGTTCCATATCGGTTCTGGCTGTGTCCAGAATACATTGTGGATATCCCCTTTATTGGAATTTACATGTCATCCCATCTAATCTTTCCTTTCTGGTCTCGTCATCAGATACTATTCGATTCACCCGTATAAATTGTGATTTAGGTAGTGCATTTTTAGTGGCTCTGGGATGACAGCTGTCATAATGAAGAAGGCTGTTACGGTCAGTAGGTTTTTGGAACAAGTCTATTGTGATATTACCTCCTGGGTCAAGTCTAATTGTTGTATCAAGAAAACTGATTTCTTCCTGGCTAATGTGTTTCGTGAAGCTAAGTTCTGGATAGACCTGGTTAAGGTCCTGAACGAAATCATGGATGGTAGACATGGGGCCCCTCCATATGCAAAAGACATTGTCAATAAATCTGAGCCAAATTATGGAAAATTGATTGAATAAGAGATGTGTATAAACAAATTCTTCTTCAAATGTCATCATGTACGCGTTTGCATATGGAGGGGCCACATTGGACCCCATAGCGGTGCCTCTTTTCTGACCATAAAAGGTATCCCCAAACATAAAGAAAATTTTGGTCAATATTATCTCTAGTAATTTGAAACAAAATTCTTGTTGTGTATCCTCTAATGCCAAGTATGTGCGTAGTAACTTAGCAGTTGCTCTTATGCCTTTCTCGTGTTCTATTGACGTGTAAAAACTATTTACATCGAGCGTCAATAATGTGCAATTCGGTATTTTGTCTAATCTCTGTATCTTGGATAAAAAATCTGAGGTATTTAGTATGAAGGATTGTGAGTTTTTGATAAGGGGTGTAAGGATTTTTTCTATATTTTCTTTGTATAAATCTAGTTTAGTGAGATATCATCCTCCCTTCCCATTAGACCCCTTTGTCATATAGCACTAACACCACTGTTCATGATTTTTTTATTTCTAGTTTTATTTTCAGTTTATTTTCCATTATAATGCCAATATACTGCTATATTCTCCCCATAGTGTTTATTCTACTAATCGTTTCCCCTGCTATGTCATCTAAATTACTAATACCATTACTAATATAATCTCCTTTATTATATTATAGCATTAATTTCATGATGTAGGTCTGTAGACTTCAGATAATATATAATATATATATCACCAATAGAGAATAACTCACAAAAAATGTGAGTACACGTGCTGAGCCTGCACGTACGATGTAACACCAAAAAAGAGAACAAGGCTAGCACAAATAATGATGGATGTAAACTTTATTATAGTCTCAACACAAGACAAAATGTATTAAAATGCACATAAAAAACACAATACAATGGTAAGTGGGGAGCACTCAGAATAATGGAGCACCACTGGATAACAGAACGTGTCAAGGCTAGAGAAATGATAAAAAATATCCTAAAATATGTACGTATAGCACAAAGCCAAATATCAAATATATGAAACCTAGCCAAGGCTACCAGGCCTAGATCAGGGTGAGGTACAATACATGCCAAGATATAAAGTGCATAGTGCAGAAAATGACAAAGTGCATAAGTATATCACATAGAAATAGCCATAGAAAAGCCATGAAGTAAATACCTGAGTGGTGAACCAACGGAGCCCCAACGCATGTTTCGCGTAAGCTTCTTCAAGGGGGAGAGTGTCCCCCCTGAAGAAGCTTACGCGAAACGTGCGTTGGGGCTCTGTTGGTTCCCCACTCAGGTATTTACTTCATGGCTTTTCTATGGCTATTTCTATGTGATATACTTATGCACTTTGTCATTTTCTGCACTATGCACTTTATATCTTGGCATGTATTGTACCTCACCCTGATCTAGGCCTGGTAGCCTTGGCTAGGTTTCATATATTTGATATTTGGCTTTGTGCCATACGTATGTCACAGCCAGACAGCTGAAAAGCTCTGACAAGAGCCTTTCAGATCCTCCTCCTTGAATTTCTTTGTTTTGGTTGAGTTCCTCATCTCGTTAGTCTATCTCAGCTGTCATGCAGTTGGACTGATTGCTGCCCTTTAAGTTCCTCCCCAGAATGCAGTAGTGTGCGGCTTATACAACTTCCTGGAGTGTGTGTGCATGCTGTTCCTAGTTCTCAGTCCACAGTCCCCAGTCGTCTGCAAGATAAGTGCTGTTTATGTATTTATGATTTTCTGTTTTCTGGATCCAGGTAACCCTGACTCCCTCCGTGTCTGTGTAGGGAGCCGGTGGTCGTATCCCCTCACTATTGTAGGGTCTTCAGGTGTAAGATAGTCGAGGTACGTGGATATGCGCCCATCCACCTTTGGGGTGGTCGCATAGGCTGAGCAATAAGGGAGAGCGGCAGGTCTCATGCAGGGGTCTCCCTTTTGTTCCTTAGTTGTGGATCCAGTGAGTCATTGTTTATATTGTATTGTCTTGTTTCCTGTACACCATCCGTGACATTATAAGCCGCCAAAACCGTCTCAAGCATGGATCCGGTTTCACTTTTGGCTGAACGCCTCCAGGGTCTTTCATTGGAGGTAGCTGATCTCCGTAGGATTTTTTCTCAGTTTCAAGTGACCGGTTCAGCTTGCGTTCATGGAGTTTGTGCTGAGCCTAAGATCTCGCTCCCGGATACGTTCTCTGGGGGTAGTGAGAATTTTTTGCGTTTTAAAGAGGCTTGCAAACTCCATTTTCGCCTTCTTCCCCATTCCTCTGGTGATGAAGAACGGAGGGTGGGGATCATTGTATCGCTGCTCAGGGGTAACGCTCAGTCTTGGGCCTTTTCGCTACCGGAGGGGGCACGGCCCCTCCGCTCAGTGGATGAATTCTTTTTAGCCCTGGGTCAGATATATGATGATCCGGATCGTATTGCTCTGGCTGAGTCTAAACTACGTCTGTTATGCCAGGGTAAACAATCCGCAGAGATATACTGCTCAGAATTTCGGAGATGGGCAGCTGATACTGGTTGGAATGATGTTGCACTCCGAAGTCAATTTTGCCAGGGTCTTTCAGAGGGATTGAAAGATGCATTTGCCTTTCATGAGAGGCCAATCTCCCTGGACTCTGCTATGTCTCAGGCCGTTTGTATTGACAGGCGTCTTAGTGAGAGAGGAGAGATCTCTCCTTCCTGTCATACTCAGTCCCGGGACAGTGCAGCGGTCTCATTCTGTGCGCAGGGGTCTCAGTCACTGTCAGCCCCTTCTGAGCAGGAACCCATGCAGCTGGGGTTGATTGCCTCAGACAATAGAAGATTCAGCCCGCATGGGAGGGTTTGTTTTTGTTGTGGAGGTATAAATCATTTGGCAAATATTTGTCCCTCTAGGAGATTCAGGCAGTTTTCTGGGAGTAATAAAGAGACAAAAAGGAAAAAATCTTTAAAAAATGTTCCGTCTGTTACTATTGGCAGGGTTGAGGCGGAAATTGAAGGTTTTCCGTTTGCTTGTAGTTCCCGTTTTGTCCTACCTGCTAGGGTGGCGCTAGAGAGCAAGAGCATTTTTTGTGAGATTTTTGTGGATAGTGGAGCAGCTGTCAATCTCATTGATAATCAATTTGCAATAACTCATGGTTTCCAGGTATGCACTTTGGGAAAGGATATTCCTGTTTTTGCTATTGATTCCGCTCCACTTTCTCAGAAATCATTAAAGGGCATAGTTCACAATATCCGTTTAATTGTGAGTGATGCTCATGTTGAGGATGTGTCATGTTTCGTCCTTAGCGGTTTGCCTACTCCTCTAGTGTTGGGACTACCCTGGCTCACTAAACATAACCCCACCATTGATTGGCAAGCGAGGCAAATAAATGGTTGGAGTGACTTTTGCAGAGAGAATTGCCTCATAACATCTGTTTCTGAGGTTTCTACTAAGACTGTACCACCTTTCCTCTCTGAATTTTCGGATGTCTTCTCTGAGAGTGGAGTTCAGGATTTGCCTCCGCACAGGGAGTATGATTGCCCTATTAATCTCATCCCAGGCGCCAAGCTGCCTAAATCTCGTTTATACAATCTCTCCCAACCTGAGAGGGTCGCTATGCGTGCTTATATCTCTGAGAGTCTGAGAAAAGGACACATACGACCCTCGAAGTCACCTGTTGCCGCTGGCTTTTTCTTTGTTAAGAAAAAAGATGGTTCTTTAAGACCTTGTCTGGATTTCAGGGAGCTGAACAGTATCACTATTCGTGATCCTTATTCGCTTCCTCTGATCCCGGACCTGTTTAACCAGGTTGTTGGGGCTAAAGTCTTTTCCAAATTAGACCTAAGAGGGGCATACAACCTGGTCAGGGTCAGAGAAGGAGACAAATGGAAGACGGCTTTCAATACCCCTGAGGGCCATTTTGAGAATTTGGTTATGCCTTTTGGTTTGATAAATGCCACAGCCGTTTTTCAGCATTTCGTGAAAAGCATTTTTTATCATTTAATGGGAAAATTTGTATTAGTGTATTTGGATGACATTTTGATTTTTTCTCCTGATTTCAAGACTCATAAGGAACACTTACGTCAGGTCTTGCTCATTCTGCGGGAGAATAAATTATACGCAAAACTGGAAAAATGTGTGTTTGCAGTTCCAGAAATTCAATTTCTGGGGTTTCTTCTCTCCGCTTCTGGTTTTCGCATGGACCCCGAGAAGGTCCGCGCTGTGCTTGAGTGGGAGCTTCCTGAGAATCAGAAGGCGCTGATGCGTTTTTTGGGCTTTGCCAATTATTACAGGAAATTTATTTTGAATTATTCCTCTGTTGTTAAACCACTCACTGATATGACCAGAAAGGGGGTAGATTTTTCTTCCTGGTCGGTAGAGGCGCGTAAGGCCTTTTCTAATATCAAGGAGAGTTTTGCTTCCGCTCCCATCCTGGTACAACCTGATATTTAGTTACCCTTCATAGTTGAGGTTGATGCTTCTGAGGTAGGGGTGGGTGCGGTCTTGTCTCAGGGTTCCTCTCCTGCCAAATGGCAACCGTGTGCCTTTTTCTCAAAGAAACTCTCCTCCGCAGAGAGAAATTATGATGTGGGAGATAGGGAATTGTTGGCCATCAAGTTGGCTTTTCAGGAATGGCGCCATTGGCTAGAGGGAGCCAGACACCCTATTACCGTGTTTACTGACTATAAAAATCTGGCCTACTTGGAGTCAGCCAAGCGTCTGAACCCGAGACAAGCCAGATGGTCTTTGTTCTTTTCAAGGTTTAATTTTGTTGTCACGTTCCGCCCTGGGGTTAAGAATGTGAAGGCAGATGCCCTGTCACGTTGTTTTCCGGGAGGTGGGAATTTTGAAGACCCGGGTCCCATTTTGGCTGAAGGTGTGGTGGTCTCTGCTCTTTTTCCTGAATTGGAGGCAGAGGTGCAGGCAGCCCAGTCAGAATCTCCTGATCTTTGTCCTCCTGGGAGGTTGTTTGTGCCTCTCGCTTTGAGACACAAGATTTTTAAAGAACACCACGATACGGTCCTTGCTGGGCACCCGGGGGCAAGAGCCACACTGGATCTCATCGCTCGGAGATTCTGGTGGCCTGCGCTTCGTAAGTCAGTTGAGGGTTTTGTGGCAGCTTGCGAGACTTGCGCTCGTGCCAAAGTCCCTCATTCACGGCCGTCAGGTCCTCTCCTCCCTTTGCCCATTCCTTCCCGTCCTTGGACACATCTGTCCATGGACTTCATAACGGACTTGCCTCGTTCCTCGGGGAAGACTGTGATTCTGGTGGTGGTGGACCGTTTTAGCAAAATGGTGCATTTTATCCCTTTTCCTGGTTTGCCCAATGCTAAGACGCTGGCGCAGGCATTTATTGACCACATTGTCAAATTGCATGGTATTCCTTCAGACATAGTCTCTGATAGGGGCACGCAGTTTGTTTCCAGATTCTGGAAGGCTTTCTGTTCTCGCTTGGGGGTTCGGTTGTCATTCTCTTCTGCTTTCCACCCGCAGTCGAATGGCCAGACGGAGCGCGTCAATCAGAATCTGGAGACATATCTGCGCTGTTTTGTGGCGGAGAATCAGGAGGATTGGTGTTCTTTTTTGTCCCTTGCTGAGTTTGCTTTAAATAACCGTCGTCAGGAGTCCTCTGATAAGTCACCATTTTTTGGTGCATATGGGTTTCATCCGCAGTTTGGGACTTTCTCGGGAGAGGGGTCTTCTGGTTTACCTGATGAGGACAGATTCTCCTCGTCTTTGTCATCTATTTGGCAAAAGATTCAGGATAATCTAAAGAGCATGAGTGAGAGATATAAGCGTGTGGCAGATAAGAGACGTGTGCCTGGTCCGGACCTGAATGTTGGTGATCTGGTGTGGTTGTCTACCAAGAATATCAAATTGAAGGTTCCCTCCTGGAAGTTGGGTCCTAGGTTTATTGGGCCTTACAAGATCCTGTCTGTCATCAATCCTGTTGCCTACCGTCTTGATCTTCCTCAGACTTGGAAGATCCATAATGTTTTTCATAAGTCCTTATTGAAACCTTATGTTCAACCTATTGTACCCTCGCCTTTGCCTCCTCCTCCGATTATGGTTGATGGAAATCTTGAATTTCAGGTCTCTAGGATTGTGGATTCTCGTCTTGTCCGCGGTTCCCTCCAGTACCTCATTCATTGGGAGGGTTATGGTCCTGAGGAGAGGATGTGGGTCCCAGTGACGGACATTAAGGCCTCTCGTCTCATCAGGGCTTTCTATAGGTCCCATCCTGAGAAGGTGGGCTCTGAGTGTCCGGAGTCCACTCGTAGAGGGAGGGGTACTGTCACAGCCAGACAGCTGAGAAGCTCTGACAGGAGCCTTTAAGATCCTCCTCCTTGAATTTCTTTGTTTTGGTTGAGTTCCTCATCTCGTTAGTCTATCTCAGCTGTCATGCAGTTGGACTGATTGCTGCCCTTTAAGTTCCTCCCCAGAATGCAGTAGTGTGCGGCTTATACAACTTCCTGGAGTGTGTGTGCATGCGGTTCCTAGTTCTCAGTCCACAGTCCCCAGTCGTCTGCAAGATAAGTGCTGTTTATGTATTTATGATTTTCTGTTTTCTGGATCCAGGTGACCCTGACTCCCTCCGTGTCTGTGTAGGGAGCCGGTGGTCGTATCCCCTCACTATTGTAGGGTCTTCAGGTGTAAGATAGTTGAGGTACGTGGATATGCGCCCATCCACCTTTGGGGTGGTCGCATAGGCTGAGCAATAAGGGAGAGCGACAGGTCTCATGCAGGGGTCTCCCTTTTGTTCCTTAGTTGTGGATCCAGTGAGTCATTGTTTATATTGTATTGTCTTGTTTCCTGTACACCATCCGTGACATTGTACATATTTTAGGATATTTTAATCATTTCTCTAGCCTTGACACGTTCTGTTATCTAGTGGTGCTCCATTATTCTGAGTGCTCCCCACTTGCCATTGTATTGTGTTTTTTATGTGCATTTTAATACATTTTGTCTCGTGTTGAGACTATAATAAAGTTTACATCCATCATTATTTGTGCTAGCCTATTTCAGATAATATATGATCAGGCCATCAATATATGGCAGCCATTCTATCTATTGCCCCATGTGACCTACAGACGCCGGGTCGGAAGCTGGAGCCGCTTGAAACGCAGGTGGAACGCAGCGCTGCGTCACCTGGGTCACGTGACTTCCGGACGCCGGACCCGACGCCTCCCAGTGACTCGGAAGCCGCGTGACACGCAGTTGGAACGCAGCGTAGCGTCGCGGCGATCAGGTGACTTCCGGGCCACGCATTGGAGTCCTCCCAATAGCCCATACATTTAAGGGAATGCGCGCAGAGGACATTCACCTGTGGTCCAGCGCACCTGCCCGCCGTCACTGCCAGGTAACTCTCTCCATATGAACCGATCTTATATCCTAGATGTCTGCTATCTTATGCCTTATCCTCATGTTATCTTGTGATATTGAGAAACTCATTATTGTAAAACCATTGATGCCTCTGGAAAAATTTTTGGATTATTGTATCCTCCTCATAATATTCCCCACTAAGGAATAATGACCTTTATGAGTGTTTAGCACCCCCTTCTGGTGTGCCTATGTAGTTCAACTAAGAATTCTTCTTTCCTTTTAATTGTTTAATGTATATTTTCTTTCCATGATTAACATCAATCTTTTTATAATACATGTTTGCAGTCTTTGAGCATCCAGTCCATATTTCTTGTAACTTACAAGATGTTTATGTTATCATAGATCATATACCGGTAAAGAACGTACGGTACTAATGCAATGTGACTCTGAGATATATGGGCATCCACTGGATCATGTATGCAACATGAAATAATTGTGA
The DNA here is from genome assembly GCF_905171765.1 of Bufo bufo. Classification (NCBI taxonomy): domain Eukaryota; kingdom Metazoa; phylum Chordata; class Amphibia; order Anura; family Bufonidae; genus Bufo; species Bufo bufo. The sequence continues at coordinate 129,550,556 of NC_053395.1, read as the reverse complement.
ATAATAAATTTCAATGATCAATGGCAAATTGAACTAGCTGGCTAACAAGTCTTTTGCTAGCACCAGCGACAGCGGTGTGCGGTACTTCATTCTGTGAATATTTTTAGCAAATCTGACATGTGACATTTTATGTGGTAGTAACTTTAAAACGCTTTTACTTATCCAGGCCATTCTGAAATTGTTTTCTCGTCAAATATAGTATTTCATGACAGTGGTAAAAATCATTCTCAAAATAAAATTTTTATATTTAAAAAAATACCAAATTTACCAAAAATTTGATCACTTGGAAATACGCTTTTTGTGATGTAAGGTGACAATTTTTTTTTTTTTTTACGGTTTTACGGTTTTCACCAGAGGGGTTAGGTCTGATATTTTTATACAGCTGGTTATTACAGACGTGGCGATACCTAATATGTATACTTTTTTCGGGGGGATTTTAGTATTAGACAGTAGTAGCATTTTGGAACCGAAAAAAATATTGTTTTAGTGTCTCCATATTCTGAGAGCCATATTTGTTAAATTTTTTTGTCGATTGTCTTAGGTAGGGGCTCATTTTTTGCGTGATGAGGTGACGATTAGATTGGTACTATTTTGGGGGTTATACGCCTTTTTGATCACTTGGTGCTGCACTTTAAGTTGTTGTAATGTGCCCAAAAAATGGTTTATGTAACACAGTTTTTATTTTTATTTTTTTAACGGTGTTCACTTGAGGTTAGGTAATGTGATATTTTGATAGAGCTGTTCAAAAGGGATGCGGCAATACATAATATGTCTAATTTTCTTTTTTTCCCTATTTTTCCAATATTTATTTAACTTTATTTTGGGAAAAGAACACTTTGTTTTTCTAATTGAAAATTTACATTTTTTTTTTTGAAACCTTAAATTTTGTTTATTCAGTTTATTTTTTCAGTTTATTTTTTGTCCTCTCTGGGACTTCAACTTTTGGGGGTCTGATCCCCTTTACAATGCATTACAATACTTTCTGTGTCATGGGGTAGCGTCACAGGTATCAAGATAGAGCGGAGCTGCACCCCCCACCCGGTCCCCTGTCCCTGCCTACTTGCACCACCCACCCAAGGTGACGGGGCGCAACTGGGCAACAGTCCCTGACCTGTGTAAGTGCAAGCAGAGAGATAGAGACAGCAGGGAAGCGGACAGCCAATGAGAGGTAGCACTCGAGTGGACAGAGAGGTGGAATAAGCAAGGTACCACCAAAAAGAGAAGGGCGAGGTGAGTCAACTAGCCGAGGTCAGTCCAGGAGGTCACGTCAGTACTAGGGAGGAGACAGAGACAGATCCGAAAGCGAGCCGAGGTCAAAATCCGGGAGGTTACGTCAGTACCAGGGAAGAGACAAAGACAAAACCCAAAAGCAAGCCGAGGTCAAAATCCGAGAGGTAGCGTCAAGGTTCAGGGAGCAGGCAGAAGAGGTGTCAGGAAGCAGATCAAGGGTCAATTCCAGAGGTCAGCTTAATAACAATAATAATACACAGCCTAAGGGACAAAAATCACAGGCAACCTGTGGCCAGCAGGTTGCCTGTTTAAATAGTGGAGGGAAGGGGTCATGTCACATGATCCCTCCTCCCTGACAGTAGCCGAGCGCCGAGTGCCTAGCTCGGTGCTCAGCCCCAGCTGGTCCCCATGGCAACGGGGAGCGTCGGCCGCTCCTGCAAGAGGAGTGCGGCCGAACGTCCTGCCTCCCCCATCACCATGGCAACTGGGACGCCGCAGACAGGAGAGCGCAGCCTGGAGACATGAATGTCCTGGCTGCCGCGAGATCAGGGGCTGATGGCGGCTCAGGGAAGAAGACGCCCGCCGTCTGCCTCTCGTGACAGTACCCCCCTTCCACGAGGGGCCTCCGGACCCAACAATTGCGGACAGGATTTCTCAGGGTGTTCCCGGTGAAATTTAGTAATTAACCTGGAAGCATGCATCCTAGACCTAGGTATCCAGGACCTCTTCTCAGGACCAAAATCTTTCCAGTGGACCAGGTATTGAAAGGAATTTCTAACCTTTCTGACATCTATTATTTTAGAAATAATGAATTCCTCCTGACCCTCAACCTCCACAGGTGGAGGAGGTTTTTTAGCCGGAACCACTGGTGACACATATCTCTTAAGTAATGACTTATGAAACACATCATGTATACGAAGGGAGTCGGGTAGCTTAAGTCTAAAAGACACTGGGTTAATAACCTCAATAATATTGTATGGTCCAATGAAACGCGGAGAGAATTTCCTAGAACACTGTTTCAAAGCAAGATTCTTAGTCGACAACCACACCATATCGCCGAGTACAAAATTTACCCCCTTGGAACGTCTCTTATTGGCATGTTTACACTGGGTTTCCTGGGCCTTTTCCAGGTTCGTTTGAACCTGCGCCCAGACTGTGCACAGTCTAGAGGTAAAAGAATCTGCCTGCGGGTTGAGTGAGGATACAGAGGAACTAGAACAAAAGCGAGGATGCAAACCACTGTTACAAAAAAAAGGAGACACCCCCGTGGAAGAATTAACTCGATTGTTAATGGCGAATTCTGACAACGAGAGGTATCTCACCCATAAGAGTTGATTATGCGATACATAGCACCTTAGAAAAAGCTCCACTGCCTGATTTAACCGTTCCGTCTGCCCATTGGTCTGTGGCTGGAAAGCAGACGAAAAGGATAAAGAGATGTCGCATCTTCGACAAAAAGCCCTCCAGAAACCAGAAACAAACTGAACGCCTCTATCAGAGACGATATTCTCAGGGACACCATGCAGACGTACCACGTGTTCAATGAACAAGGATGCTAAGGTCTTCGCACCAGGAAGCTTACTTAAAGGAACAAAGTGCACCATCTTGCTAAAACGGTCAACCACTACCCACACCACTGACTTCCCCTCAGAGGGAGGCAGATCAGAAATAAAATCCATAGAAATGTGAGACCATGGCTTGCAGGGAATGGGTAGTGGTTGTAGTTCACCAGCAGGATGTGTTCTCAGGGCCTTAGACCTGGCACAAACATCTCAAGCCAAAACATAAGACCGTACATCTTTAGACAAAGTGGGCCACCAGAAAGACCTCAGCAACAATTCATTAGTGGCAGCAATACCTGGATGATCAGAGAGCACGGAGTCATGACATTCACCCAATAATTGAAAACGAAAGCACTCAGGAACAAACAACTTATCAGCCGGTGTTTGTGGAGGAGCAAGTTGCTGAGCCCATTGAATCTCAGAGGAGAGATCCGCAGAAACTGCTGCCACAAAGATGCTTGCCGGCAAGATCGGTTCCGGGGGGGGGGGGGGGGGGGTGTCAGGGTGTCAGGAGGTTGGACGGCATTAAAACTCTGAGACAAGGCATCTGCCTTAATATTTTTACTTCCTGGTCTGAAAGTAACAGAAAAATTTAAACGAGTAAAAAATCTGGCTTGTCTAGGATTAAGGTGTTTGGCTGCCTCAAGAAACACTAAGTTCTGATCGGTGAGGACAGTAATACAGTGTCTAGCCCCTTCTAAAAATGTCAATTTTATGGCCAGTAATTCGCGGTTTCCAATATCGTAATTTCTGTCCGGAGGAGAGAACTTACGAGAGAAGAAGGCGCATGGCCTTAAATTAGTGAGGTTAGAAGACCCCTGAGAAAGGATGGTCCCCACACCATCCTCTGAGGCATCAACCTCCACCACAAAAGGTTCCTCGGTATCGGGCTGAACCAAGACTGGAGCCATTTGAAAACAATTTTTAAGGGTATCAAAGGCCCGACAGGCCTCCAACGACAAGTTAACCAGATCAGAACCTTTTTTAGTTAAATTAGTAAGGGGCTTGGCAATAACAGAAAAATTCTTTATGAATTTACAGTAAAAATTGGCGAATCATAAATGTTGGAGTGCCTTTAAGGAGGATGGTCTTACCCAGTCTTGGATAGCCTGAACCTTACTGGGATCCATTTAAAATGAATGAGGAGTAAGAATATAGCCAAGATAAGGAATCTCTTGAACTCCAAACACACATTTCTCAAATTTAACAGACAGATGATTCTCCCTGAGGATTTTAAGAACCAATCTGATGTGAGACACATGAGAATCCCAGTCAGGTGAAAAGACAAGAATATCATCGAGATAAACAATCATAACTTTGCGAATAAGTTCTCTAAAAATGTAATTCATGAAATTCTGAAACACAGCTGGGGCATTGCAAAGACCAAATGGCATAACAAGATACTCAAAGTGTCCCTCTGGAGTATTAAAAGCAGTTTTCCACTCATCTCCCTCCTTAATACGAACTAGGTTATAATCTCCTCTCAAATCAAATTTAGAAAACCACGAAGCACCCAAAATCTGGTTAAACAAATCAGGAATCAACAGGATGGAATACTGATTCCTAATAGTGATTTTATTCAAATTTCTATAGTCAATGCAGGGCCTGAGACCACCGTCCTTCTTTTTAACGAAAAAGAATCCTGCTCCCAGGGGAGAGGTGGAGGGCCTAATATGTCCCTTCTTGAGACTCTCCTGGATATAGTCTTTCATGGCCTTGTGCTCAGGACCGGAAAGATTATAAATCCGTCCTTTAGGAAATTTGGACTCAGGTACCAAGTCGATAACACAGTCATAAGACCTATGGGAAGGGAGAGTATCTGTCTCAGTGGTGGAAAAAACATCTGAATAATCAGAAATAAAATGAGGAATAATATCTGATGAAACCCCAGCTTGAACTACGGTTAAGCAAGAACTACAGTTAGGCCCCCATCGCCCGAACTCCAGTTAATGATCGGATTGTGTTGCTGAAGCCAGGGCATACCAAGGACTACCTGAACAGGAAGATTCTCTAAAACAAAGAAAGAGCATTTCTCTGAGTGGCAGACCCCCACAGACAGGGTAACCTCCGGAGTACGGAGTTTTACCGTGCCCCCTAGCAGGGGGGTAGAATCGATGGCGACTACTTGGATCGGGGTGGACAATTCTAGTATAGGAATGCCCATCTGTTCAACAAATTTGCAATCAATAAAACTAAAAGCTGACCCTGAATCCACAATGGCATTTCCTGACCCCTTTAAGACTCCAAAAGCAAGAGAAACCGTCAGCAATAATTTACTTCTTACCACCTCCGGTAGTACCTTGTCCTTGGATCCTTCAGACTTGGATGACTTTCCAGAAAGCGGAGCTTTAGGACACTGACGGATCCAGTGGTCGGGATCCCCAAAATAAAAACAAGAGCCCCGACGACGGCGTAGTTCTCTTCGCATCATCCCGAGTTGCATGGGCTCGTCCGAGTGGGCCTCTATCTTGGGTTCAATGGGGGAAACCTCAGGTTAAAGAAGGGTATGAGGAGAAAACAAATGCTCTCGCTGTCTCTCTCTGATCCGTCTATCTAGTCTGATGGCTAGCGTCATGGTCTCTTCTAAAGATCAGGGACAAGAGAGAAAAAAAGAGAGGAGGTTAGTCGCCTGGCTCTCAAAATGAAGGTCAGGATACCTAACTCGCAGGGCGCCAAAGGTGTGGATCTGACACGGAAGAAAGATAGTTTCTTTCTATCTAAAAATATATTTTTACAATATTTTTAACTTAGATTAGTTGGTACAAGTAAAAAGGATAAGAACATAAGAAGGCTGCCAGTGGGATAAACCTAGCTAGGAAAATATACCTAGGCTAGAATAAGAACAAGAGAATGAAAACAGGGGTGGGTTTTATCTCACACGGAGGCGCCACTCTTTACTTAATCGATGGTATTGATAAAATTCACGATTGATTATATTGAAGTATCTTAAAATATATATTTTTTTTTTTTTATAAAAGTTTTAAAAGAATTTTACCAGAGTCACTATATCTGACGGGCTGGAAATTGATAGTTCAGCGGATTAAAACCACATAATGATGATGAATCAGTATATTTCCAACAGAGTCATATAGAACCACATCAGTGTAGTAAAACTTGGTTTGTACTTACTTCACCCAGGAGGAGAGATGGGGGATAAACTCAATACACCCCCAAACCCTTCCTCCTGCGCCTGGTTCGCTTCTAGAGTGTCAGGAAAGAACAGCAGTCCTGTGGCTGGAGCTTCTTGTCAATTTCTTTATTTGGACAAAGTCAGGGTGGGGTGAGAAGGAGGCCCAACGCGTTTCGGGGATATATAAATCCCTTCATCAGGAGCATATACAATAGGCGACAAACTGGCTTCTTTAAATCAAATTTGGCGCCAAAAGCAGATTGTGAGGCGTCACTTCCGGTCCGCGTGTACCCATGCGTTCCAGCATGGAACGCAAACCGGAAGTGGGGGCCGACAGATGAGTAAAGTACAAAACAAACAAATTCATGCAATAGTTACAATGACTGGCTACATTGAAATACTTAACATTGTGCCCGGATACATGCCGTATGACTACTGAAGTCCCATATCATCTCGGCCGGCTAAGAGAGCGTACCCGGAAGTGACATCACTTCCGGTATATAACATTCACGATCTTAGGGCTAAATCATAAATAAAATGGATAAATAAATATATAAGCATAGTCTAACACTAGGGAAGAAAGGGAGCTCTACAAAGACATAGATCGAGCTTCTAATCTGAAGGGGGTCTGTATGTGACGACGGAGGGGTGACGTCAAGCCCTGGTCTCCGCCCACTTCCGGTCAGTGGAACGCAAGCGGCAGGACTATAAATATTCAATCTATGTATGTATTGATATGCGCTTGGGAAAAGGGGAACAAAATTAATCTATAAAGTATTAGTATGGAAAATGAACATAGATTATATAGCAATATATTAAAATATTAGAAAAACATTAAAGGAAAATAAATATAATATATTAAAATATATAAATAAATGTTAGGTACAGATCTGGATAATGTAGACATATAGCGTTGTGCTTAAATGCAGAACGATATATGTTTTTTCTTTTAGGGTGTTCTATTCCCATTGACATCTACTGTATATATAAAACTAACATCATGTACATATATAAAGAAAGATGTGCAAACCTATATGAAGCATATATGGTATAGAGTAGTGACATAGTTGAATGTATATATTGGCCAAGCTTGACCTTCCTCTCGCTTCAGCGGAACAAATATATAGAAGCAAATCTATAGGAATATCTTTATCTTCTCCCTATTGACGGGATCCTAATTGATATATGTGAATCAATTTTATATCTAATTTGTTCATGTACGATTAGATGGTGTATATTTATTGTAGCAATACTTCGGTCTAGGTAACGATACCAGGTATATATGTATCTAACCATGTTGTTTGCTAGATGTATGATTTTGTGTTTTTTATCAATAGTTGGTATATTCCAGTGTTTCGTTTAGCCCATGAGGGAATGATGTGTTCAGGCGAAAAATCCAATGCATTTCTTTTCTGCACAATGATTGATAGGAATGTGTGACATGTTCTAACGGGGTTACTCTTAGTAAAGCAGAGTTGCTATTGTGTTTTTCCAGGAAGTGTCTAGATACACTATGTGTAGTGACTCCTCGCTTGATATTCGACCGGTGTTCCGTCATCCTGTCCCTCACTGCTTGAGTAGTTCTCCCTACATACCTTATGTTGCCTGGACAGGTTAACAAATAGACCACATTTCTGGTGTTGCAACTGATCTCTTGTCTATACCTCCATACATCGTTTGGCGCGATTGTGAGTTCGGTGATCCCATGGTTCATCATATTGCAGCATTTACATCTAGTGATCCCGCATCTATAGATCCCTTGTCTGGATTCTTTATGCCTCAAATTTAGGATACTAATGCCTGTGTTGGTCAGTTTTGGGCATGAAGGGGCTACCATATTTTTTAAAGTCTGTGCTCTCCTAAAGGTGATGGACGTGTTTGTTGGTAACACGTCTTTAAGAATGGGATCTTTAAGAAGGATCCCCCAGTGTTTATTCATGATTTTTCTAATTTCACTGTGTTGAGTGTTGTATCTTGTGATTAAATTATATTGGTACGGGTTTTTTTCACAGTTATTTATTGTTTTAGAGGTTGGCTTCAGGGCTGTTTCTTGGTCTAAAGTGAGTGTTCTTTCAGCGGATGATTTGATTAAGCGTTTGGGATAGCCTTTTTCCGTAAATCGGGTCTTAAGGACCTTTAGTTGTTTCTTTAGTACTTCATTATCTGAGCAATTTCTTCTAACCCTTTTCATTTGACTAAATGGAATATTACGTTTCCATTTGGAGAGGTGGCAGCTGGAGAAATCCAAGTAGCTATTTGCGTCTACCTCTTTGAAATGGGTACTTGTGTGTATGGTATTTGCAATGATTTCTAATTTCAGGTCCAGAAAGACAGCTTCAGTTTGGTCGTATTCTAGGCTAAATTCTAATCCCCAATCATTAAGATTTAGGTTTTTGGCAAATTCTAGAAGTTCGTCTTTTCCCCCATCCCAGATCAGGATAATATCATCTATATACCTGCGGTAAAAAATGATTCTGGGATGGGATAGAAGACCCTGGTGGGTTTCAAAAAGTCCTACAAACAGATTTGCGTACGCAGGGGCAAATTTTGTGCCCATTGCTGTACCCTTTGTCTGTATAAAAAATTGGTCGTTAAAAAGAAAATAATTGTGGTTAAGAATAAAATCAATAGACTTCATTAAAAATTCTTTTTGTGTAGCAGGGAGTAATGGGTCTTGGGTGAGAAAAAATTGTACCGAATTCAAGCCTAGATCGTGACGAATATTGCTATAAAGGGATGCAACATCTAGGGTGACCCAGTAGTACTCATCTCTCCAACTGACTGTGTTGAGAGAGTTGATCAGATCCGCCGAATCGCGGAGATAAGAAGGAAGCTGTTTTACATAGCCCTGAAGAAATCTATCAACGTATGCGGAGAGATTAGATGTGAGTGAGTCTATTCCGAAGATAATGGGTCTCCCCGGCGGGTTTGTCAGATTTTTGTGAATTTTTGGTAAAAAGTAAAACCGTGCTATAGTAGGATGATTGTTACATAAAAAGAGTCTTTCTTTTTTATCTAAAATGTCTGTTTGGGAACCGAAATCTATTAATTTCTGTAGAGTTTTTTTAAAAACAGGTGTCGGGTCACTATCTAGCGTTTTATAATAATCTCGATTAGATAAAATTTTGAGTGATTCTTTCAAATAATATTTTTGGTCCATTATAACTACCCCCCTCCCTTGTCCGCATTTTTGATTACAATATCCTTATTTCTTCTTATATCGTTTAAAGCTTTTCTTTCTGAGGGTTTTAGGTTATGGGGATTATTTAAATTTTTGATTTTGGACAGATTTTTAAGGTCATCCAAAACCATATTAAAATAACTTTCCAGATGTGGACCTCTACTCTCAATCGGGTAAAAAGAAGACCGTATTTTCAGTCCAGAGGGTATAGGGGTAATAGTTTCAGGTACTTGTCCTCCTAAAAGTGTGTCTGTTTGTGTGATATTGATATTGTTCTCAACTATCGGAACCAAAGGATGGTGGTTACCAAGAGGTAGTTGTTTCATTGTAAAATGTCTTTTCAGTGTAAGTCTTCTGATAAACTGGTTCAGATCTACAAACAATTCAAATTGGTCCGGGCTATTGGAGGGGCAAAAGGATAATCCTTTGCTTAACAAGTTTATCTCATCTGAGGTCAGTTTGTGGCTAGATAAATTAAAGATTCCCTTCAGTTTTTCTTCCTCCTCTTTAGTGTGAGTTCTGTTCATGTTACCTTCACTACATCCTTGTTTATTGGTTATAGTGGTGGTTGAAATGGTGTTTTTATTTTATTTTTTTGTTTTTTGGTGTGTCTCCGTATTCCCCCTCTACATCCTCTAACTCGTTTTTTAGTCTTTTGCGAGAAGTCCCTAAAGGGGTGAAAAAATTCGTAATTTTTGGTGTGAGGGGATTTTTGGATGGTGTTGGTGTCTGTTGACCCACTGGGGTGAAGAATGTGTTGAGGGGTTGGGTGCTGGGCAGAATTTTCCTGATGGGAGGTACATTGTGAATATCGTGGATGACCGGAGAAAGACTCCCTAATAAAGGGGACCCTTCTGAAAGGTTGGACGGTAAGGCTAAAAAAGTCTCGGAATTAGTGCTTGAAACTGAGTGGGTGGAGAAATTAAGTGAACTAATGTTGTCTTGAGAAATGTGAGGTTGTTCAGAGTTTTCGGTACTAATGGGTAAGGGATTAGGTATAATGAGATTAATAGTAGACCTCTGGGAAGACTGATTTGGTCTCCCAGACGTTGGTGTCAGGAAGTCAGACTGATTCATTAATGATAGGTGCCCTCCTTTGGGTACCGAAGATGGAAGTGGTGGACCTAGACGCTTAGTTTTAATCCGGGGGGGTGGTTCCTGAGATGATCTGGGGACCTGTTTGGTGGTTGTGGGATAGTGACTGGTTTTGGCCATGTTGCTATTGTAAAAGGTCTTGCCTTGAAAGGATTTTGACTGAGTTGAAAAAAGTGTGGGGTTGGTGATTCTCGATCTGGTATTGGGTCTATTATGAAATGGTTCGGCGTATGGTATATCCCGTTTTCTGTCCCAAGGTCGAATTTTATTGGAATTGTAGTCATGTAAATCACGTAACAGTTTTTTGCATTACATACATAGATTGAATATTTATAGTCCTGCCGCTTGCGTTCCACTGACCGGAAGTGGGCGGAGACCAGGGCTTGACGTCACCCCTCCGTCGTCACATACAGACCCCCTTCAGATTAGAAGCTTGATCTATGTCTTTGTAGAGCTCCCTTTCTTCCCTAGTGTTAGACTGTGCTTATATATTTATTTATCCATTTTATTTATGATTTAGCCCTAAGATCGTGAATGTTATATACCGGAAGTGATGTCACTTCCGGGTACGCTCTCTTAGCCGGCCGAGATGATATGGGACTTCAGTAGTCATACGGCATGTATCCGGGCACAATGTTAAGTATTTCAATGTAGCCAATCATTGTAACTATTGCATGAATTTGTTTGTTTTGTACTTTACTCATCTGTCGGCCCCCACTTCCGGTTTGCATTCCATGCTGGAACGCATGGGTACACGCGGACCGGAAGTGACGCCTCACAATCTGCTTTTGGCGCCAAATTTGATTTAAAGAAGCCAGTTTGTCGCCTATTGTATATGCTCCTGATGAAGGGGATTTATATATCCCCGAAACGCGTTGGGCCTCCTTCTCACCCCACCCTGACTTTGTCCAAATAAAGGAATTGACAAGAAGCTCCAGCCACAGGACTGCTGTTCTTTCCTGACACTCTAGAAGCGAACCAGGCGCAGGAGGAAGGGTTTGGGGTGTATTGAGTTTATCCCCCATCTCTCCTCCTGGGTGAAGTAAGTACAAACCAAGTTTCACTACACTGATGTGGTTCTATATGACTCTGTTGGAAATATACTGATTCATCATCATTATGTGGTTTTAATCCGCTGAACTATCAATTTCCAGCCCGTCAGATATAGTGACTCTGGTAAAATACTTTTAAAACTTTTATAAAAAAATATATATATTTTAAGATACTTCAATATAATCAATCGTGAATTTTATCAATACCATCGATTAAGTAAAGAGTGGCGCCTCCGTGTGAGATAAAACCCACCCCTGTTTTCATTCTCTTCTAAAGAGTCAGGACAGGGATAACAAACCAACATGTCTTTTAACTTCTCAGTCAAGCATGCCCTAAATTGACATTTGAGAGTTGGTTCGTTCCAACCTGAGGGAACGCACCACTTGCAGAACTGCGTACAATAATCCTCCACAGGACGATTCCCCTGAGTGAGGGCCTTAAGATTGGATTCTGCCACAGAGACTCGGTCAGGTTCATTATAAAGAACCCCTAACGCCTGGAAAAAGAGGTCCACAGATTTAAGACAAGGGGAATCCGGTGGCAAAGAAAAGGCCCATTCCTGGGGGTCCTCTTGAAGCAGGGAGATAATAATACCAACCCTCTGTGGATCAGGACCGGAGGAGTGAGGACGTAGTCGAAAATAAAGCTTACAGCTTTCCTTGAAAGCTAAAAAACTTTGGCGGTCACCCGAAAACCGATCGGGTAATTTAATGTGAGGTTCCACTTGAACGGTGGCAGGAGCAAGAATGGGAGGAGTTTAGGCGGTCTCCTGAACCTGTAGTCTCTCCCCAAGTTCCTGTACTATTTGAGCAAGACCCTGCACATGTTCGGTGAGGCTCTGTAGAGGGTCCATGCTAAATTCTGGCCTGTGATTCTGTCACGGGGTACCGTCACGGGTATCAAGATAGAGCGGAAGTGCACCCCCTGAACTGCCACCCGGTCCCCTGTCCCTGCCTACTTGCACCACCCACCCTAGGTGACGGGGCGCAACTGGGCGACAGTCCCTGACCTGTGTAAGTGCAAACAGAGAGATAGAGACAGCAAGGAAGCGGACAGCCAATGAGAAATAGCACTCAAGCGGACAGAGAGGTGGAATAAGCAAGGTACCACCAAAACGGAAGGGCGAGGCGGGTCAACTAGCCGAGGTCAGAAGAGGTGTCAGGAAGCAGATCAAGGATCAATTCCAGAGGTCAGCTTAACAACAATAATAATACACAGCCTAAGGGACAAAAATCACAGGCAACCTGTGGCCAGCAGGTTGCCTGTTTAAATAGTGGAGTGGCCAGCGTCACATGATCCCTCCTCCATGACAGTAGCCGACGCCGAGTGCCTAGCTCGGCGCTCAGCCCTAGCTGGTCCCCATGGCGAAGGGAGCGTCGGCAGCTCCTGCAGGAGGAGTGCGGCCGAACGTCCCGCCTCCCCGTCACCATGGCAACTAGGACGCCGCAGACAGGAGAGAGTAGCCAGGAGACATGAATGTCCTGGCTGCTGCGAGATCGGGGGCCGACGGCGGCGCAGGGAACAAGACGCCCGCCGTCTGCCTCTCGTGACACTTCTGTATTGTAATGCATTGGCTGTACGTGTATTACCAGAGTAATACAGGGGGCTGGATCCCATAGGCCCTCCCGGAAGGCAGCCACGATGCCTAAGGAAGGCATTGGGCTATCTTCCTTGCCATCGGGTCCCCGTCACAGCAGCGCGGGGACCCGATAGACACCCCGCACATGTTTGAAGCTCGCACGTGCCGCGGTCAACGCTGACCGCGGCCGTGTAGTGGTTAATGCGCCGGCATCTGTGATTTCACCGATGCCAGCACATACAGCAGTGGTCCGGCTATCAGTGACTGCCGGACCCCTGCCCCCGATCGGGCGGAAGCAGCTCCTGCACCCGCCCGATCACCATGCAGTACATTTACGTCACTGGGATTTAACTCACGTCCAGATCTGACGTACATGTACGTCATTGGTCGTTAAGGAGTTAAGTGTGTGATGTATTTAATGTAGTGATGTATGGGGCCTTTTACTGGAATACAGAATGATGATTGCAGTTTATGTATATATACTCACACACATATATATATATATTTCTGTATGTGTAAAATGCAGGAAATCAGCTGGTTACATCATACATTTGTACTTCGCTGTGTGTATAAATATACCGTTTATATATACTCATGTCGAGGTAGAGATGTATGTATGATGTAACCGTCTGATTTGCTACATGTCACACCAGTTAATAAGTAATCATTTGTAAAGGGATTAAATACTTATTTTCATAACTGTATATATACATTACACAGTGTTGGAGAGAGATACAAAAGTAATGTAAGCATTGTACCTGGGCATTTTCTTTTGATCCGATCCAAGTTCCAACGCTTCAAATCGGACCATTTTTTCAATAGGGCCATCCGAGGGTGATTGCCCTTAAACTTCCTCTTGAGCTCGGAAAGGATCTCACTCACAATGGCCTGCTTCTCAGCGTGGACCCGGGTCCGGTCATAGCCCCGCTCCAACATGTGTTACAGGATAAAGATGCAAGCCTATAATCCCAATTTTTGTAAATAATGTCCTCAGCAAAACATCAAAAAGTATTTTGTCTTCAAAGGGGAAATATTAGATATAATGTTACCGTTATAAGATCGGATTGTATTGCGATTGTATGTGTGTGGGGTCTGAGCAATCGGATATTGGCCAGCTGAGCAGAGATGTACCTGTCTAGTGAAGTGACGGTACGGTATGGGGTGTACAGCTGGTTCGCCTTCTGTGGTGCACCCTGGGTAACTCTAAATGAACCAGCAGATACTGGCAGTAAGACAAAGAAAGCTTCTCCTGAGTCCTGACCAACAGGACACAAACTCTAATCTATAGACTGTGTTTGTGTGTGTGTGTGTGGGGGGGGGGGGGTATATAGTGTGTGGCCGGAAAATGGATGTGCAATGTGCATGTGAGAGATATTTCTCTGCTGTCCATACATACATGCTACTGACATAGTGCTGTGATGTCACAACAATACTTAGTGCACAAATCAGTAATATCGACTTTACAGTGTTCATTTTAGGACATGGTCAGATATCAAGTATCAAAATAATGTCAATGTGACACCTGACTCTGACACCTGACCCTCACACCTGACTCTGACACCTGACTCTGACACCTGAATTTGACACCTGACTCTGACATCTGAGTTTGACTTATGCTCTTCATAGGTCAGGGTCTAAGTGAGAATGAGTTATAGATATACTATGTATTTATATGCTAAATCACACAACCAAAGAACGTCTATTGCTAAGCTTATAGCTCTGTGCCTAAAATGCTATAAGCTAACACATTAAAGTGCTATATGAGCATCACCCAGGTGATGAAGTGATGACTTAAGGACGTCACGCCCGCCTCTCCTCCCCACTGCTCGGCTGCCCTACTGACCGTTGATTTTGGCGTCTCTCGTCCCTTCCTGCTGCCTCCTTTGTCTGCGTGCCGGGACCGCGGATCTTGGAGCTGAACGGTCTGAGCGGTGATGGCGTTCCTGCTCCTTCCTTCCTTCTCCTGCTGCCCGGTGCCTCCTAAACCAGTCCCTGCGTGATCATCGGCGTTTGGATGGCTCCTGCTGCTGTGTGCTGCGCGCCCTATTGTGACATCGGGGCTTGAGTAGACGCTCCTCTGGCCATTCCTCTCCAATCCTTTGGGCCTCCGTTTGATCCCCCGCTTGTCTGCAGCTTGTGATACTCCGGAGAGCATGGGGCACCTGGGCACCTCTACAGTGAACCGAAGATTGGTGAGATTGTTCCTGTATTCCCCCCCCCCCCCACTAATATTAACTAACTGAGTAACTAACTGAGTAACTGAGTAACCAGTTAATTCAATCAATTTTCTAACCAGCTAAACTATTAATCAATTGATTAAAAGGACATTAACGTGGTTTCATCTGATACTTTACATGGGATATTGTACCCACAGAAATTGACAGACTTTGCGGAAAAAAAAAAAAAAAGGGAGAAAAAAAATAAAAATAAATCTGCTTGTGGGGGTAGAGAGAGAGTGGGGTGCCTGGTGAGGAAAATATCATAGAGGAAAGAGAGAGAGGGGGAAAGAAAGGGGAAGAGAGAAAAGAAAGGAAAGAGAGAGAGGGGGAAAGAAAGGGGAAGAGAGAAAAGAAAGGAAAAAAAAGAAGAAAGAAAGATACCAAAAGGAAAAAAAAGAAGAAAGAAGAAAAAAGGAGAAAGAAAGATACCAAAAGGAAAAAAAAAGAAGAAAGAAGAAAAAAGGAGAAAGTGGGACGAAAAAAAAATAAAAAGGGAAATGGCACCCAAGGCAAGTAGGCGCTCTGTGGATCTTTCTGGTCAGAAATTGGCCGTCAAACCCTATAGACCAATTTTTGAGGTCCCCAAGGGTCAATACTAGAGGCGGGCAGAAGGATATTAGCTCTAAAAAGAATGATAACTTTGAAGTGATGGAACCCAAATTACAAAAAGACTCCGGGTACCCCCAAGGGGAGGAGGGAATAGACAGAGAAGATGTTACTAACCCCAACCCCTCACCGTTAAAAGAAAATTTATTAGCAGTAAAACTGAATGGGGACCTAATAAAGGCTATTACAACCCAGCTTGGCGCAATTCAAGTTGATGTGGGACTAATTAGGGATGATCTGTCTAAAATCCGAGATAGGGTTAATAATGTGGAGAGCTCTATGGCTATTATGCAGAATGAATACAAAGAAATAAATACTGAGATGTCCATGTTCAAGACAGATTATAATCTCCTTAAAAAAAAGGTTGTGGATCTGGAAGATAGATCACGAAGGTACAATGTAAGAATCCTGGGGATCCCAAAGGGCGCTGAAGACAAGAACCCTACTCAATTCATACAGACGTTGATTCTTGAAAATTTTGGGAGGGAACATTTTTCGCCCTCGTTTCTAGTAGAAAGAGCCCATCGCGTCCCAGGTGGTAAATTAATTCCCAGGAGACAACCACGGACCCTCCTTGCAAAAATGCTGATTTCAAGAGATAGAGATACAGTACTAAGGCAGGCGAGGGAATGTCCCCCTGTTCTCCATGATGGAAATAGACTGGCCTTTTTCCAGACTTCTCAAACGATGTCCAAGAAAAGAGATGCTCGTTTATTACCGTTAAAAAGAGAATAAGAGAAAGGGATATTAAGTATTCACTTGTCTTCCCAGCCAAACTCCGGATTATTTTTAATGATACAACTTTACTTTTCGATACGCCGGATAAAGCTGCGTAGTGGCTTGAACGAAACGATATGTGATCTAACTGTTTAAGGCTCTGTTGGGAACAACAGATCAATAGTTGAAAGATGATGTTCTTTATCTTTCCCTTTCTCTGTTTAATTAGCGGGAAGGCTGTCGAGTGGAGGGGTGGGGGGAGGATGGTCATAGGCGAGAGATCTGCTGCTTTATGCGGTGGATTATTTGGATTGGGGGGTTGGTTGGGGGGGCTGTGATGTGTCTAGTATGGGGAAGAGATGTGGGTTTTTCCCTTTTTTTTTTTATAATAATTTTTTATAATGTCAATTAGAATTCTTACTTGGAATGTCAGGGGCCTGGGGGATAGAAGAAAGAGACAAGCGGTTTTTGACCTGATGCGCTTACACCTCCCAGCCATTGTATGTTTGATAGAAACACATTTTACTGGGGAGACCTCCAGGGTGGCCACCAGGGGATGGGCTGCGCACACGTACCATTCTACCTTCTCTAGTCATTCTAGAGGAGTGACTGTCTTTATTCATAGAACGATTGATTTTATGTGCGAGGCTTCCTATATTGTAAGCTGGCAGGGAAGATGTGTATTCTGGCCTTTGTCTATATTCCACCTCCATTTGCTTTTTCAGTACTTAATTCTCTGCTAAAATTTATGGATAAATGGCCAGAATGTCTTACATTGATCATGGGAGACTTTAACTGTGTTATCAATCCCGCAGTCGACAGGGTTTCTATGGGTGTCAAGGGAGACGCCTCTGTTAAGGGGTCCCCCTTGGCCCGCTTTTGCTTGGAGGCCGGGTTTGAGGATGTTTGGGGAAGTTTGGGACAGGGGAGAAGGGTTTTTTCATGCATCAGTAAATTAGGAAGATCTATGTCCAGAATAGATCATGCTCTGATTAATAAAAAATATGTGCGATATGTTAAATGAATGAAGTATGAGACTAGGTCACTCTCGGACCATCTACCCCTACTCCTCGAACTTTGCCTGACCCATGATAAACAAATGGGGAGGTCTCCATTTAGACTTAACCCCTATTGGTTATCAGTAATAAAGAATCATGAAACAATACAAAAGGAAATTAACCAATTCTGGGAGGCTAATTATACTTCAGCAAAAACACAAGTAGTATGGGACACCTTCAAGGCTTATATGAGGGGAATAATGGTTAGTAATATTGCCAACCTGAGAAAGGAGTATGGGGAAAAGGAGGAAAATTTAAAAGAACAAGCTTCCTCAGCTACACAATCCTTTTATATAAATAGGACAGAGGAAAACAGGGAAACTATGCAGAAGACCACACAATCATACTCTAACTTTTTGCTGGAGAAGGCCCAACAGAGTTTATTCTTTAAGGGTCAAAAATATTTCACCGAATCGGGGCGACCGGGGAAACTTCTATCCAGAGTTATCTCGAATCAGGAACCCAAGAAAAATATAGATAATATCCGACTGGCTAATGGGAGGATAGTTACTGGACAAAACCCTATAGAGAAAGTTTTCTTGGACTATTTTTTTAAGATCTTTATAGAGCCGATTGTAGGATAACGGATGAAATGATGTATGTCTACCTTGATGGTATTATTTTTCCTACTATTACTTCGGCCCAAAGGAGGGTACTTGAGGCCGATCTCTCAATCCAGGAGCTTGAAGGGGCAATCAAACTCTGTTCAGGTAACTCCACCCCCGGTTCAGACGGATTCCCATATGAATTCTATAGTAAATATAGGGAGGTTATTCTTCCCAAACTGTTGGGGGTCTTTGCTGAATCGGTGGAGGAGGGGACCCTACCGGGTTCAATGTCGGAAGCCGTGATAATATTAATTCCAAAAAAAGGTAAGGACCCCATAGATTTGGGATCCTACAGACCGATTTCATTGTTGAACGAGGACGTAAAGCTCCTGGCAAGGATTCTGGCCACAAGACTCGCTGGGGTTATCTCTTCCATTGTTCTTCGGGACCAGAATGGTTTCATCCCAAATAAGGGTACTCACCATAATCTTCACCATCTTTTTGCTAACATACAGGCACCTGGGGGGTCTGCTCGCTCCATCCTGTCATTGGATGCCTCTAAGGCCTTTGACAGGGTGGAGTGGCGATTCCTGTGGAGGGTCCTGGCCAGGATGGGTTTCGGGGAGAGATTCATAAATATGATTAAATTACTGTATAGATCCCCCACGGCCAAGTTGAGTCTTGACGGGAGCCTTACTACCAGTTTTAACTTAAATAGAGGTACTTGTCAGAGCTGCCCACTATCACCACTCCTATTTGATATTTATATTGAGCCTCTGGCTATTAGACAGGATGCTCAAATTAAAGGATTTGGAATATTAGGCGTGGAGGATCGCATTTCTCTATACGCAGACGATGTCCTCTTTTTTTATAGATAGCACAGAAATAACTCTCCCAAGAATTATTCGGATGGTTAAACTATTTGGTGAGGTATCAGGCCTAGACATAAACTGGTCGAAGACAATTTTGATGCCATAAGATCCGGTCTCCCAGAAAGAGTCCTCGATTACCCAGCTAGATGTCGTTGACACTTTTAAATACTTGGGTATGATTATATCTCCCAAGGTTGAAAATTGTGTTCAACTCAATCTGATCCCATTGATAACGAAAATTAGGGCAAAAATCGGGATTTGGTTGAGACTTCCCTTATCTAGGGCTGATCGAGTTTCACTAGTCAAGATGGTGATTCTACCCCAAATCCTCTATGTTCTTAGGAATACACCTATCTGGATAGAGGATAAATATTTTAAACCTATGGAAAGAATAATCAATGACCTAGTTTGGGGAAGGAAACGTGTGCGCCTCAAACTGGAATATATATATAAACCTTTGGAGCAGGGGGGATTAAATCTTCCCTACTTCAAAGGTTACTTTATTGCTGCTCAGCTATGGACGTGCCATGAATGGCAAAATAGTACCTTCTTAAGTAGGTTAGTGAGAAGCTCCTCGCATAATAACATATTTACGCTTTTGGAATCCGGGTTATTGATTAATAGAGACCAGGGCCATAAAGAGACTATAAAATCACTACTGAAAATCTGGGCTACCACTAGAGCTTGGTTGGGGGTAAAGGGATCACTTACATTCACGCCTCTTTGGCATAATATTCACTTACAGACCCTAGAGGGTATAGCAACGGATCAATTTTGTCAAAAGAATGGGATTCTTTATATTACACAGGTTGTTAACCGCTTTACGTCCGCCCATAGGATATAAACGTCCTATGGGTGGACGTCTATTTCTGAACGGACGTTCCAGAACGTCTTTTCAGAAAGTGCAGCTGCACGCTAATCGTGTAGCTGCTGATCCGGTTGCCCGCTGTCAGTGACAGCAGGGCAACCCTAAGACAAGGCAGGGACAGTGCCCAGGTGTCCCTGCCTTCTAGATCGCTGCAGACACAGCGCTCACCGAGCGCTGTGTCTGCAGAGAAGGAAGCGCTGTGCGCTTCCTGTTCTGGCCCGGCGGTCATGTGACCGCCGGGACCGGAGAGTGCAGGGGCTGTGTGAGGTCTCTCAGAGACCTCGATCAGCCCTGCTGTGAGGCTGTACAGCGCTGGATTGCTGCTGTACAGCCTCTCTAGGGGTGCATTTGTCCTGTAACTGGGGCTACTATGTCAGCCCCAGTTACAGGAGAAATCAACAGTGGAAAAAAAAAGAAAAAGTGAAGCAAATGTCCCCCAGAGGTCTTGTATGACCTTATGGGGGACGAAAAGTGTAAAATAAAATAAAAAAAATAAAGGGTTGAAAAAATTAAATAAAAAAAGTTTCACATGTTAAAAAAAAAAAAAAGTTCCCAAGTAAGGAATAAAAAAAAAAATTAAAAATAGAAAAAATAAAATAAAATAGACATATTATGACAATTTTTGTCACCTTGCATCACAAAAGGTGCAACACCAAGTGATCAAAAACGTGTATGTCCCGCAAAATAGTACCAATAAAACCGTCACCTCATCCCGCAAAAAATTAGCCCCTACATAAGAAAATCTCTCAAAAAATAAAAAAAACTATAGCTCTTAGAACATGGAGACACTAAAACATCATTTTTTTTGTTTCAAAAATGCTATTATTGTGTTAAAGTGAAACAAATAAAAAAAAGTATACATATTAGGTAATGCCGCGTCCGTAAAAACCAGCTCTATAAAAATATCACATGACCTAACCCCTCGGGTGAACACCGTAAAAAAAAAAAAAAAAAAGCTGTGTCAAAACAAGCAATTTTTGTCACCTTGCATCACAAAAGGTGCAACACTGAGTGATCAAAAATGCGTATGTCTACAAAATAGTACCAATAAAACCGTCACCTCATCCCGCAAAAAATGAGCCCCTACATAAGAAAATCTCTCAAAAAATAAAAAAAACTATAGCTCTCAGAACATGGACACATTAAAACATAATTTTTTTGTTTCAAAAATGCTATTATTGTGTAAAACTTTAATAAATGAGAAAAAGTATACATATTAGGTATCGCCACGTCCGTAACAATCTGCTTTATAAAAATGTCACTTGACTGAACCCCTCAGGTGAACGCTGTAAAAATAAATAAATAGAAACTGTGCTAAAACAACCAATTTTTTGGTCACCTTGCCCCATAAAGTGTTATAATGAATGATCAAAAAATCATATGTACCCAAAAATAGTACTAATAAAACCGGCACCTTATCCCCTAATTTCCAAAATGGGGTCACTTCTTGGGAGTTTCTACTGTAAGGGTGCATCAGGGGGCTTCAAATAGGACATGGCATCTAAAAACCATGTGGAGTTCCTTTTCTTCTGCGCCCTGCCGTGTGCCCATACAGCAGTTTATGACCACATGTGGGGTGTTTCTGTAAACCGCAGAATCTGGGTAATAAATATTGAGTTTTGTTTGGCTGTTAACCATCGATGTGTTAAAGAAAAAAATTGATTAAAATGGAAAATCGGCCAAAAAAGTGAAATTTAAAAATTTGATCTCCATTTTCCTTTAATTCTTGTGGAACGACTAAAGGGTTAACAAAGTTTGTAAAATCGGTTTTGAATACCTTGAGGGGTGTAGTTTCTACAATGGGGTCATTTATGGGGGTATCCACTATGTAGGCCCCACAAAGTGACTTCAGACCTGAACTGGTCCTTAAAAAGTGGGTTTTGGCAATTTTCTTAAAAATTTGAAGAATTGCTTCTAAACTTCTAAGCCTTCTAACGTCCTAAAAAAATAAAATGACATTTCCAAAATGATGCCAACATAAAGTAGACATATGGGGAATGTTAAATAATAAATATTTTATGAGGTATCACTTTCTGTTTTAAAAGCAGAGAAATTGAAATTTAGAAAATTGCAAATTTTTCAAATTTTTGGGTAAATTTGGGTTTTTTTCATAAATAAAGGTGAAATATTTTGACTCAAATTTATGACTATCATGAAGTACAATGTGTCACGAGAAAACAATCTCTGAATGACTTGGATAAATAAAGGCGTTCCAAAGTTATTACCACATAAAGTGAGATATGTCAGTTTTGCAAAATTAAGCCTGGTCAGGAAGGGGGCAAATGGCCCAGATGGCAAGTGGTTAAGAATAGAGAGATTAAGTCGTTTGTGGAACTATCACATAATATAGTGAATCTTTCATGGCTTAGGTATTTTCAGCTTCGGTCGGCACTTTTTAGTTTGAATGATAAATCACTCTTAGAAATAGATAATACTTCTCCGTTAAATGGGTGGGTAGGGAATATTTTACAAAGAATGAAGATTTCAAATATATATAAATTATTACTTAAGTCACGTTTTGGAGAGACACAATCGCCGGGACAAAGGGCGTGGGAGATGGACTGCCCAAATATACAATCGGTAGGGTGGGGAAGCATTTTTACTAACTTCTACCTACTATCTCATAACTTTAATCATGTTTTAATACAGTTCAATATTTATCACAGATTATATGTTACTCCCATTTGGTTAAATAAGTGTGGATTAAGAGATACCGCTAAATACCCTCGGTGTGATACTGTAGGTGTGGATTATCTGCACATGATCTGGGCATGCCCAGAACTTGGAGCCTACTGGAATGGTATTAATAATCTCCTTACCCATAAATTGAAAATACGGATTCCTCTTGAGCCACAACTGTTTCTACTGAATGATTTTTCTTCACTAGGTAGTCATAAATAGAAAAAGATCCTGCTAGGTAGAATACTATTATTGGCCAGAGTTCTGATTAGTCGGAGCTGGTTCGCACGTCATACTCCAGAGGTAAACAATTGGATAAACCTGGTTAATAAGGTAAAAAATTATGAATGGATTCTTTATAAGCAGAGAGACGTACTAGAGAAATGGATTAAGATATGGGATGACTGGAAGTGTTGAGTTAATTTTTTTTTTCTCTTTCATTTTCTTCCTTCTCCCCTTCCTTCTCTGCCCTTATAGGAGGTGTGTGGGGGAAGGGGGGGGAGGGGGTGGACGCATCACGGGGGGGGGGGGGGGGGGGGAAAGGGGGTTAAGGGTAAAGTGGTACTAATTATATTAAGCTTGAAGTTTCTTTGTGTATTGGTTTTGTTTATAAAGGTATTGAAATAAAAAAAATAAAAAACACTTGACAATCAGGGGAATGTTCTGTTTTAAGGGGAAGGGACATAAAGATTGCATCAGCAGAAAGGAAAACTCCTCTACAGTAGAAGATTGGCGCAATGGGCCCCAGGGGCCACACTCTGTAACCATAACTCTCAACACTCTGTAACCATAACTCTCAACACTCTTTCGACAATACGACAATATTCATGCACATCTTCATTATAAAGACAACAGACCACCATGACTGTTACCGCCATGTATAAGGCGACTCACAGAAAGACCATTATCTAATCATGTTAACCCTTACAAGCACTAGGCAAGTCACTAACTGTTGTCTTACATGTTACCTTCATTTTACTTAGGACCACCTCCAACTGCCATAAGCACATTGTTGCCCCCTTCACCATGGAATTACCTTTTCCGGTGTTTCGAAGATGACCATATTGCTCTGCTGGATAGTCAGTTTCTCCAAGAGTAGCTGATTTTCTGATATCTTGAGGCGTGATTGATCAGAGCAGGGCTGCACAGACTTTATAAGCTGCAGATCATTGAGAGACTGTGAGGTTCTAATTCTGGGTGGCAAGTCCGGGGGGGCACATGAGGGTGATGCGCTTTAAGGGATCCAGGACTTTCTTAGAGTTATGGAAGGTTCTCAGTGGGCCCAGCTTGTGGTCAGTATTGATACTGTCCTGTGACGTTCTCTGCTCCATCGCTGTGTTGTGACACAGTTGTGATAGGTCAAGTAAAGATCGAGACGATCCTGTTGTGACCAAACTCTGCAGATGCACATTGCCTGTACTGGCAGTGTTCACCAAATGTTGACTGGACAATGCTGCTCATTCTTGGGCACCAGAAAATAGCTGGGGGATAGTAACTGTGTTGTGTGGCTCGACTGCCACAAATGAATAGCTTTACTGAGTACAAGGTGAATATTCTGGGAGATCCTCAGATCTCCCCCATGAAATGTCAGTCCCATAGGAGCCCTGGCCAATGGAGGATAAGACCTTGACATACTTTGCAGGGATATAGAAAGGCTTGGACTTGTGGTCTCGACAGACCTGCCACCAGTGCTCATTGGTCCTCTTCAGGAGAATGTAGCGCTCATGCGGCTTTATAGAGATAATACTGACATCCTTAGCTGTGTATTCAAATCCATGCTCCACCAGAACATAGTCCTTGTCCAAAGTTCCTGCAGTCTGCATCCTGACGGCTAGTGTTTATCTACAAAGGTGAGAAGTAATAGAGATGATTATTAGGGGGGTAGTTACAATGTTCTACATTATAGAGCTGAGTATGACAGGAGATGGTACGAGAACAGATCTGTATACATATCTGACATAGCTGAAATTCAACAGGAGGGGGCACACAAGGCAGGTAACACACAGTACCAAAACTGCTCCTAAGCTAAAGACAACAGATCTCAAAAGCTGTCAACACGAGCCAGCAATGTTTACCCAGGAGTCAGTACAGGATGTGTTGAATTACATGAAGCAGTTCATGGTATCTGTAGAACAACCGATTTATGTAGATGAATGTTCCAAGCTTAACTGCAATTACCCAAATACAGAAGTTGGGTAACTGGAAGGAGAAGTCGTGCAGCCAGGTGACTCATAAACATCCAAAGTACTGGAGCCAAGTACATATCATCTATAAGAGACCACGCTATACACACAGATACACACCAATGGTGCAGATCGGGAATTATATCCAAGCCTCCGGTCTTGTGGAAATGCAGGACATTCTTCCAGACAGGGCAGAGGAAGCCATTCCCAGGATACTTGTTGCAAACAGAGAAAAAAAAAAAGTGCTATGTAAGTGTATAGCTGATAGCTCAGTGGTAATGCTGCTGCCCCATGGCCAGGGTGTCTGTGTTCAAAACCCCTTTCAGCCTCTAAAATGTTTTACAGTTTATTAAGCCCTAGATAAGAGGCAAATTCAAATGATGTATGACGCTGATGTGTGACGCTTATATCTGACTTCCTTTATTTGTCAGGGTCACAAAGACTTTTAGGTTTACTGTGGTTTTTGTATGCTACATCACATAGATAAACAAAAATCCCAAACTCATACAAGGCAAGCTGGTAGCTCTGAGGTAATGCTGTTGCCCCCATGTCCAGGGTTTCTCTGTTCAAAACCCCTTTCCGCTTCCACAAATTTTTACATTTTATTAAGCCCTAGATAAGAGGCAAATTCAAATGATGTGTTACGCTGATATCTGACTTCCTTCACTTGTCAGGGTCACAAAGACTTTTAGGTTTACTGTGTTTTTGGTATACTACATCCTTTGGTGTCTAAAGCTATAGCTAAGTGGTAAGACACCTACTTTGCATGTAGTGTTCATGGGTTCAAAACCCCTCTCAGGATTTTAATAAAATGTATATTTTATATTTTATTAAGCTCTAGATCAGTGACAAATTCAAGTGGTTTGTGATGTAAGTAGTCCTTTTTTATTTTATTAAGAGTACGTACATGGGCAGCACTATAGTAAAGGGGGCACTAATTTACTGTATCTTCATCTATTTTCAGGTGACTGAGGGTTTTTTAGTTTTTAGTTGTCTTGAAACAGTCACTGTACAATATAATAATGTATTCTTATTTCTTAGGCAGGAGTCTAATTATCAGATCTGTAAATCACTTTATTGCAATTATTTATTGGCATCCACCCAAACATAACCTGCAAAGATATGACCACTAGGGGTCTCACTAGTCCACTGTGGTTAGGCATGGTCCAGCTCTCCCAGCAAATACAAGCAGGAGGAAATGTGGGCGTGTTCTGGAGTAGCTGATGAGACTTGCCAGAGTCACTGCCTCTTCACAGCAAACCAAATTATCTTACTGTACGTCTGCTCTCCCTCCGCTATCTTACATGGCTTATACATTGATTCACCTCTCTCAAGTGTGTATGCAGTTCCATATTAGCTAGAATCACTGTATTTCTGGGACTACTGTATATATGTGTATTATACACACAGTGTGCTATAGCTTCACCACACTGATATTTGCTCAGAAAGCAGATATACATATTACTACTTTATCCACAGACACAATATATGATCATACAGATAGCAGTACTATGTGAAAGCTTCTAAGTATAAAAAAAACATGTGGTAATGTCCCTATGTGGTAAAGGTATAGCTTGGAGGTTACATTAATGGCATTGCATGTAGATATCCTAGGTTGAAGTCCCCAGAAAGACATATATTTTTTTCTTTAATAGCATATACTATAATAAATAATATGTCATTAACCCTTAGGATACCAGCGCTGTACATGTATGTCGCTGGAAACACGGTCACAAATCCCAGCGCCGTACAGGTACAGCACTCTGATCGGGCGGCCACAGGAGCTACTGTAGTGTACGGGGACTGTAATGCCCGTCACTACAGAAGGGTCACTTGTGTGCTGTCGTCCACCTTATTTATGGGGAAGTTGGTATAAGTCGTCTTTATAAAATGTAATGTAATGTAATGCTATGTACTTCCCTGTTACTGTGAAATTTGCATGTGCAGGCCTGCTAGGGGTGTCATTCCAGCTCTTAGTCACAAGAGGGAGCTAGGGAGCCCTAGTTTATATAAGGCCCAGTCAGGGAAGAAGAGGTCAGTCTAGAGTCTGGAGTCTAGAGTTGGAGTTGTAGTTGAAGTCTGTAGTCTAGTCTAACCAGAGATTAGACTATGTCAGAGTCAAGTCCAGGCCTGAAGCCTGTGGACCAGGAGAGGGTAATGCAGTCCCTGTAACCGGGTTCCAGATCCAAGGAAAAGGTTCCCCTCCTGAATATATATATGCAGAAGCAGGAACACCACAGCTAATCAGCCTGAGGACACTGAGAGAGACAGAGGCAAGTCAAGAAAAGCAAGAGGTGCTCAAGACAACAGAGGAGGTACTTGATAGAGATAAAACCAAGGATATACGCCAGAGCTAGGGCATTGGACCTTGGAGAAGAGTTTCTATGTTCCAGGATCAGTCAGGAATAGAGTGCAAGCTGCCTGTACTGCAAGTCCTGTGTTTAACACTCTAAAGTCACCTTGCTATATATATATATATATATATATATATATATATATATTGCCTGCATCAACTGTATTGAAAATCAACTGTCTTCAAAGGAACTGCGCTTCCGTCAATGTCCCTAAATGATGACTACTAAAGTTTGAATTCTGTTTTAACATCACGTGGTTCCTCAGTTATTCCTGCTATCAGCAAACGGCGTGCCACCGTTTAATTGGCACTGGCGTCACGAACATTTCTCATCATCACCTGCCCTTGCAGAGAGTCAGCCGTCTCAGGTTAGTGTCTATTGCACTACAACACCCAGGAACATTTCTACACCTAACTTGAGTACGCTGCACCTCTCTTTTGGCGTCACGAACAGGATACGCACGCTTTCTAGTGCAAGAAGCGTGAACTTTGTGCCTTATACAGTTACCCTGTGACCAGAGTGACAAAGTGCCTGCTTATTTAAAGTGGACTTTGTGGACTGAAAAACATACCAAAAGTGTCCCTAAAACCTCCAAAAAGCACTGTGCGGTGTTGCGCTATCAAGAGGAAGGAAATCGCCACATTGGAGTGTGGTTTTATGGACTTTTTACCATCCTGCTTGCTGTCAGTGAATAGACAGCGGTTCTTGCTAAAAGATGGCCGCTGAGCTTGCTGAATTTACTGCTGCGTCATCTTCATCCCGAAAAGGCGGGAAAAGTTGGCGCCTTTTTACTGAAAAAGTGGGAAAAGGTTCAAGGTCAGGCGCCGCCGCCTGTCTGGACATTTGCATGTCTGCCAGCATGGACTCCGCCTTCCACATACTGGAATACCTGGGGGGCGGCCTCCTAGTGCAATGGGAGGATCTGGCTGAAATTATTGGCGCCACCCTGTCGCTCTCCGTAGAAGGATCGAGCATGTTGGAGAGTAAA
Organism: Bufo bufo; assembly: GCF_905171765.1. Lineage (NCBI taxonomy): Eukaryota > Metazoa > Chordata > Amphibia > Anura > Bufonidae > Bufo > Bufo bufo. Next base: position 129,522,634 of record NC_053395.1, on the reverse strand, counting down.
GACTGCTCTGCTGAGATGTCTGCGCCTGAGCTATTGAAGACGGATGTCGTTGGTGTTGAGCCAGAGGAGGCTCCACCGGCCTACTCTCCGGGACCGGAGAGACCCGCCTGCCCGCCACTGGGGAAAGAACCGGAGCATTGCTATGGCTCTTGGAGAGATTTCTTTCAGCCCTCTTTCAAGTGGTCCGCATTAATGGCAGAGATCCGGGAGGCCGCTATAAAGAGGAATACTAAAACCAAAATATATTATGAAGAACTGACCAAGTCCATTTATGACCGTCATTCCAATACCCAACCCCGCCTGGAAAGGAGAAAGGGGTTGGTGCTGTCCTTTGACAAAACCCGTGGCTACGGGTTCATACAAGACCACATTACTGGCAGAGACTTGTTCGTCAACCGGAGGTCTGTCAAGAGAGGTTACCTCCCTGAGCATCTGCATAACCTCCGCGAGGGAGAGGAGGTAGAATTCACCCCTGCAGAGAGCCTGCGAGGCCCATATGCGACTGCCGTGACCCGTCCCAAGAAGGAACTGGAGGACTGGGAGGCAGAAGAGGACTATTCTGGCTGCGAGCGGGCACCTGAGCGCTCTCCAGAACCAGCCCATCACGCGTTTTAAGAGCGGGGCTCTTTCATTGGTCCTAATGTATTCTGGCAGCCAACCGTGTTGGAGAAATGGGTGAGTCCCTATCCGTCCCCCGAGCTGCCTCGCCGGGAGAAAACCATCCAAAACATGGAAAATTTAAAAGGACTTCGCGTTACCCTGGAGAATATCCGGAAGGGTAGGAGACCAGATGCGCCACCGGAGCCTGCAGCGGCCGCGTCCGACGCATCCTACACTGTACCTGCGCCGGCGGCGCCAGCAGAAGACAGCGATTCGGAGACTGAAAGTATAGGTGACCAGATCGTCCGGCTGGAGGAAAAGTTGCGGGAGCTGCGCAAGATTGCCACCGCCAGGATCCAGACGCCGCCTAAGGAGGACGAGGTAAGGGTGCCTGTCACCACCCGTAAACCACCTTCTGCTAACACTGCTCCGTCAAGGTCCCAAAGAAGTCCCGCTAATCCTGTGACTTGCTGCACAGAGCCCACCGGACCGCTTGCGGCGGCGGTATCAAGTCCACCCCAGCCTACTATAATTATGCCGGGACCGGTACGGTCCACAAGAGTCTACCCCTAGGCCCATGGGGCCAATACCTATTAGGGGCCCCTTTACCTTGCAGCTGCCCCCTGACACCGTTATGTGGGCACATCCTCCTGTAGAGGACTACTACAGGCCGTACTTGCCAGCAGAGCCGGGTAATTATGACATGCTACTGTGAATCAGCCTGCTAGGCCTTTGATTTATTTTGTTAGAAAAGATGATGTTGAAAGCTTAACCCTTCCAGGACAGGAGTCCTATGTTTTCTGGTCCTTTGTTGCTGCTGCCAGTTTATCCACGGCTCAGTGGTAGGTGTTAACCACTGAAGTATTAAAGTCAACGAAGCCAAGTTTGTTTCCAGGACCTCCTGCCTGCTTTTGCTATCCCACGCCAAGTTGTGCCCGTTCCTTTGTTGCACCTTTTACCCTTAACCCCCTTTTCAGGTTGATCAGGGGTATTACAGCACTTATTTTATATTGTGCAACTTGATACTAAGAAACCGTGCCCGGAGATAGACTCAAAAGAACCTGAGCCTCTGAGATTTTTGCTCGTTTTAAAGGAAATGTGCCCAGAGATGGACTCCACCGCATGAGAGCCTCTGTGATTTATAGGAAAATAACCTGGGTACGGACTCATATTTGTTCTTTGAGCCTCCAAGAACTTTTATACTGTTTTACCGTTTCTTGCTGTTCTAATATGGACTTATTCATTGTCATGGACTATCCTGGTATTAATGTCACGCTGTGCCAGGTCAGCGCCCCAGTTCCATTCACTATCCTGAGAGAAGAGAACGACGCCCCTTGTCATCACCCTTCACCTTTGCCAATTGGACCTGATATGAATGTAAATGCAGATGAATGACATATATGTATGCCTGCATGTGTCTTTTTCTGTTTCAGGTAAAGATTCCAGTTGGGCGGGCCCTGATGGAGTACGAGGTCGTACTCAGCTTAAAGCAGTGGGGTATGTAGTGTACGGGGACTGTAATGCCCGTCACTACAGAAGGGTCACTTGTGTGCTGTCGTCCCCCTTATTTATGGGGAAGTTGGTATAAGTCGTCTTTATAAAATGTAATGTAATGTAATGCTATGTACTTCCCTGTTACTGTGAAATTTGCATGTGCAGGCCTGCTAGGGGTGTCATTCCAGCTCTTAGTCACAAGAGGGAGCTAGGGAGCCCTAGTTTATATAAGGCCCAGTCAGGGAAGAAGAGGTCAGTCTAGAGTCTGGAGTCTAGAGTTGGAGTTGTAGTTGAAGTCTGTAGTCTAGTCTAACCAGAGATTAGACTATGTCAGAGTCAAGTCCAGGCCTGAAGCCTGTGGACCAGGAGAGGGTAATGCAGTCCCTGTAACCGGGTTCCAGATCCAAGGAAAAGGTTCCCCTCCTGAATTTATATATGCAGAAGCAGGAACACCACAGCTAATCAGCCTGAGGACACTGAGAGAGACAGAGGCAAGTCAAGAAAAGCAAGAGGTACTCAAGACAACAGAGGAGGTACTTGATAGAGATAAAACCAAGGATATACGCCAGAGCTAGGGCATTGGACCTTGGAGAAGAGTTTCTATGTTCCAGGATCAGTCAGGAATAGAGTGCAAGCTGCCTGTACTGCAAGTCCTGTGTTTAACACTCTAAAGTCACCTTGCTATATATATATATATATATATTGCCTGCATCAACTGTATTGAAAATCAACTGTCTTCAAAGGAACTGCGCTTCCGTCAATGTCCCTAAATGATGACTACTAAAGTTTGAATTCTGTTTTAACATCACGTGGTTCCTCAGTTATTCCTGCAATCAGCAAACGGCGTGCCACCGTTTAATTGGCACTGGCGTCACGAACATTTCTCATCATCACCTGCCCTTGCAGAGAGTCAGCCGTCTCAGGTTAGTGTCTATTGCACTACAACACCCCGGAACATTTCTACACCTAACTTGAGTACGCTGCACTACTCCCGCCTGATCAGCTTCAGGGGTCCGGCAGTCACTGATAGTTGGACCCCTGCTGTATGCACCGGCATCGGTGAAAACACTGATGCCGGCTCATTAACCCTTGCACTGCCGCGGTCTTCGGGTCCCCTTGGTGCTGTGACGTCAGCCTGCAATCTAGCCCTGTCAGTCAATGGGGGGAGGGGGGTGTGCAGAGCACAGGGGGTGTTACAGAGCATTGCTCAGAATATTCAGCCCCGCCTCTGAGTACTCGAATTGTTTATTTGCATATGAATAAAAACACAGATATCTCTGCAGCAATTTATCATACATAATCAGCATAATGAGCCCTACCAGGCAGTATGTATGTATGGTCTAATAGGGTTGATTCTGGTGACAGAGCCTCTTTAACCTCTTACGGATGTGGCGTGCCAGAACCGTAGGGGCTACACATGAGGTGCACGGTGGATCGATGAGGGGCCAATAATAATACAGTTCATCGGTTTACTCACGGATCCAGTCTCTATCGCAGAGCTCACTCGCTTCTCCGCCATGCTGCTTTGGCAATACACTTCTCTCTCTAGGAAGCAATCAGCATCTCTCTTTTCAACGTGCGCACGCACGTCACACTCTTACTGTATGCAGGGCCCGCCTCCTAGGTCTGTATGAATGACAGGGGCGAAGCAACCATTATCCACCGTACAAGGGGCGGTCTCAGGGAGTCGGGCGTCCAGAGCAACACTGGTCAGTACTCCAATTGGATTTGGTGGTTTGATGACACACAACAATGGAGCAGTCTTTCAAATAAGGCGCAGGGGTTAATATCCTGTTCGTGACGCCAAAATTTAAGATGTGGCGTGCCAGAACCGCAGGGGCTACACGTGAGGTGCACGGTGGGGCGATGAGAGGTCAAAAATAATACAGTTCATCGGTTTACTCACGGTTAGCAGAAAGCCTCCCTGGGCCAGCAGCACAGTGATGAGGAAGACAGCACAAAATCCTCCGGGGCACACTCTGTGATAGGGAAGCACCAGCCTAGATGGAGGTTGAGGTGCCCTTGATGGCAGTGGTGTTTAGGGTGCTTGTGGCGGCTGGGTCCCTTGGTGGTATTTGTCGTGACGCCAATACCGTTTATGGTGGTACAACCAGTTGTACTGATATTGAACAATGAAGTAGACAATGGTAGGATACAACTCACAACTTTTACTGTGGCTGGTTTTAGTTGCGGCATATACATCCAAACAGAATACAGTCTTTTGTTCTTTAGCGGAATTCTGTTGATCCACTGTTAATAGGTTTGGCTGGGTTTTGACTCAGGCTGTGGTTCCGTCGAGGAATTTCTGGTATGCTTAGTCCTATTATTTCTGTATCTTCCAAGCCCTTGGACAGGTAGCTAATCTGTCTTCTATAATGTATGGTGAGGCTGCCTGTAGCTAGATTGTCCTCCACCATGTGCAAAGGTGCCCAGTAAGCCTTAGGTAATGGCTGTTATCACCGATGTCTCTCTTTTGCTTGGATTTCTTCCAGGGACGCAACTCTATCCTCTGGTTGTAGGATGTAGGAACTAAGAGGATCACAGGAGGAAAACGCTCTCCCGCTCCTCATACCTTGACACTACTACATTGCTGCTTCTGACTTCACCCACTACTCTGTGATGTGTAGTCTTAGCTGACCTGAATAACTCTCACACTCTCCCTCTACACTAGGCCTGACTAAAAGTATTTATATAACCTAAGTGCTATCCCCATCTAGTGGTGGGATGTATAAATTACACCAGACCAGCCTATGAACAGGGATACAACAGGTGTTGTAATACAAAATGACATGCAATATGATAATGCCGTTTCACAGTAATTTTGCAGTTCCCACCATCTTTCCCAATCTTCTCAAACTTCGGGTAGTTTGAAAACAGTTCCACAATTCGGCCACACCCCTTGCTCATGCGCAATAAGCAAATTTTAGTGTACGGAGATAGCGAATTCACGAATATATGACGAATATTCTACCATATAGTCGCGAAATATCACAAAATCGAATATTTCCCCTGATGCTCAACACTACTCCATAGTCTGAGAGCCATAGTTTTTTCAGTTTTTGGGCGATTGTCTTAGGTAGGGTACCATTTTTGCGGGATGAGGTGACGGTTAGATTTGCACTATTTTAGACTCCTATTATGTATGACATACAATAGACAACCACACAAAGGCTATATGCCAAAAGCCAGGTATGTACAAGCCATCCACGAGACAGATATAACAGCCAGCATACGTTACAATGGCAGCCTTGTGCACTATGAGATATTCCAAACCAGCTCTCATCTGACTGAGAACTGAGAACCAAAGTTATTTTGAATCTGTTGGATGCTTGGGTGGACCTGCACACCTAGATCAATATCATTAGGGCGACAAAAAGGTTTCTGATTGTCCTAACATAATATTCAATAACCAGTTTTGTCATGTAAAAACTCATTTGCATAAACATGGGCATATGGAAAAGAAATGCAAATGAGCAGAATCTGCCTTGTTTTTCAGCTGTCATAAGACTATGAAAACCAATAGATGGCGCTATTGAGTTATGAACAGTAGTGATGGCCTTGCGGTTCGCCCAGGCGTCGGTTCGCGGCGAACTTTGCGCGTTCGCGATTCGCCGAACATGCGAACATATGGCAATATTCTTTTACATTGTGAAGAACTTTGACCCATGACACATCCATCAGGTGGTACAGGACAGCCAATTGAAAAGTTTCAGCACATGGACATACCCCCTACCTTATAAATAAACCTGTTCTGGGCGCTATTTTACATTCAGTCTTTTGCAAGTGTAGGGAGAGGTTTCTGTGTGGAGCAGGGACAGACTGTTAGGGACACAAATCGCTAGCTAATAGGGCCACAAAAGTCCTTTTAAGGACTGGTATAGGTGTGCTATCGATAGGTGTGACATACTGATGAGTGTAATATACTTTTAATATACTTTCTAACATAGAAAGTATATTATAGTGCAATTGTATTGTGCAGCAGTTGTCTGCGGTTTTGCTGCGTCACCGCATCTACACAGAGTGACAAACACTATTTGAAGAAATAATTTCTACTGGTGTGATTTACCAGTTGCCCCCCCCAAAAAACTGATTGAAGCAGGGATTTTATATACCAATAATATACGTTCTATATAGTGCATTTAGGTAGTACAGCATTTCTGCGGTTTTGCTGCATTACCGAATCTACACAGTGTGAAAAACACTATTGGAACCAATCATTTCTACTGGTGTGATTACCAGTTACCCCCCAAAAAAACAGATTGAGGCAGGGGTGTGATATACCTTCTTCCACAAATACTGCTCTTCTATAGGGACTTTTGTCACAGGGTCATTTTGAAAATGACAGGCAGAGGAAGAGGCAGGCCATTCCACAGGAATGTTAGGGGTCGGGCAGGTGCACCAGGCCGGAGCCTAAGTGGGAAGTTGCAGAAGGTGCGTGCGACTACGTCAAAGGACGCACCAGACTTGGTTGAGTGGCTCACTCATCCTTCCGCTTCTTCACCCTCCTCATCCTCTCTATCTGCACCCTCTTCACTCTCTGTTGTGTCCACCCCCAAAGACACCACCACCACCATATCCCCTCCGCTCGAGTCAAAAGAATTATTTTCCCATACATTCCAAGACCGTACCGATGCGCAGCCATTCTTGGCATCAGAACAGGAAGAGGAGGCATCAACAGTCGCCACCCAGCAGTCTGACGTCAGTACCCAGATCAGCCCAAGGAGGGTGGTCCCCGCTGTTGCTGCCTACTCCGAGATCTCTAATGTCAGTGGTGGTGAGGGTGACGAATCCAATGATGACGTGTCGATGGACGTCACGTGGGTGCCCATAAGAAAGGAAGAGGAGGGGAGTTCAGAGGGAGAGACGGAGCAGCAGATAGGGAGGAGAAGCAGGCAGAACTTACAGTGCACAGGAGGCAAAAAGCAGACTGCTAATGTATCTGGAACGAAACATCCACCATGCACGGTCACATCTGGCGCTCCCAGGATGCCGGTACATGGCTCCACGGTGTAGGCTTTTTTTTTATGTGTCCGCTGCTGAAAATAGTGTTGCCATCTGCATCCTGTGCTGTAAACGCATAAGTCTCTGTAAGCCCAACACTCACCTAGGCACGACCGCCTTAAGAAGGCACCTGGTCTCCCATCACCGAGCCCAGTGGGAGCAACACTGTCAGAACACACAAAGCCACACTCCCGGCGCTCACCGTCCTGCCTCTTCTCCTTCTCCTCTCTCCTCCCAGTTATCCTCCACTCCACCTTTCACCGTGCCGTTGTCGCGTTCATCTGGCAAAAGGCAAGCTTCATTGCCCCAAATGTTCGAGCGAAAAAAGATGATGACGTCGGATAACCCTCTTTCCCAATGGCTGACCGCTGGCTTGTCTGAATTGCAAGCGCCCGACTGTATAGGGAGGGTGCTTAGGGACTGATGGTCACCCCATGGCCCCTTTTCCCCCTCAGGGCATTCAGTGATCTGGCCCCGCATGTTAATAATTAAATAAGGTGGTAGATCAAGGGGCTGTTAAGGGTTAATTCTCTGGGGGATCCTCCTTAGACAGGATGGGGGCGGTGCAGGAATCCTGTAGGTTACATATATCCCCTCCCCTGTTCCGGCACTTCCTCTTGCATGTGGAAGCAAAATTGGTGAGGTGCTCCCCCCTTTTGCTCTGTCCATACCAAGTTTCCGCGGGAGATGCGGCCTCAGGGTCCTCCTGGCGAGTTTGCATGTGGAGGGTGAGGGTTGGCTGGCTCATTGCCGGCTTTCCCTGGCACCCTTCTCCCCCCTGCTCCTATTCACAGAACTGGCCGGGAGCTGCCGCATTATGCAAGCAGCCCCAGCACTTTAACAATGTGGCCGGCGGATCCCCCCTCCCCCAGCTCCTATTCACAGGACTGGCCGGGAGCTGCCGCATTATGCAAGCAGCCCCAGCACTTTAACAATGCGGCCGTAATTTCCTATAACCCCTTTTTGGCTTGCTGCTTTATAGCAATAAGTATAAAAAAAAAAAGAAAAAAAAAGGAAAATAAGTAATTAGAAAATATATATAGATTAAGTCATTGCTTCTAAGGTTCTAAGGGGCAGGGTTGTGAGTTATGTCCCTGCAGGAACTTTGGGTACTAATAATAAATAAAAAAAAAAAATATATATATATATATATATATAAAATATATAGATCTTGTATGCTATATGCTCCTTATATATATGGTACGATGGGGGTTTTATGTTTGTGATATACAGTGTCGCCATGGTTTGTGCTGTTTCCCCCATTTAGTAAGGTATGGTTCCATAAAAAATAAATAAAAAATATACATAAAAAATTAATTACTTAATAATTTTAATAAGTATATTATTTGTTCTATTTGGGTTTTCTAGACTAGAATATATGGCAGGGTTTTGTTCACTACACTACGTGTTTAGGGTTATTATTTTTGTCTAGTTTACAAGGTTGGGAGTTTGAATCCTGCCAGGAGCTTTCTAACTAGAGATAACATTTGAATATTTAATATTTCCTGTAGCTCTGGGCTATGATGCAGAAGCTGTGAGTTTGTATCCCCTTCACATACCTTTTTCTTGTTTGTATTTCAATTGTCTCATGTCCAGGTTCAGGAGTTGCCGTTGGTGGTTTTCTGTAGGGACGAACCAAAGTGGGTCGTCCACTGTGTATGCGGTACAAGAGTCTTTGGTATAGTGGGAAGTTAAGCCGGAAGCGGATGACCAGATCCGCCGTTCGTATACGGCGCTTGGGGGAGAGCCTTCGTAAGATACGATCACGATTATGGTTTTTCACTTTATGGTCTTCCAATTACTTTCTGGGCTAGGTTTTGTAGCGGGTCAGTCACACTGATTGGTCCTCTTGTGGGGTCTTCTGGGCCGGCATGCTATCCCTCCAAATATTTTGCATGCATCGTTCCTTTGTACGGTAGGCGATACTTCCATAGTTTGGGAGTATTTACTTTGGGCGGCATGTTTTATCTTCTTCAGCCTTCTGTTCTGGCTGATTTATATTTTATCCGAGGTGTTTGTCTCTTCATCCTAGGCCACGCTGCGTTGGGGTATTCTTGGTTTTGTATGGAGTAATAGTTCTCTTGGGATTGGGGCCGTCTTTACATGTGATCCAGTGAATTTATGGGGGGGGGGTACTTTCCCTTTGTCCGGTTTTGATCCGGCGGTTAGTTGGGTATTGGGTTGTGACTTACCTATGGTGGGGTTTCAATTCTTTTTCCCACAGCGTGGTTTTTCCCTCGTTGGTTTTACATTTTACCTTGATATGTTAAAATTAATATATGAATATAAAAAATAAAATAAAAAATTTTATGAATAAAATTTAATGTTAAATAGATAAATTAATTAAACTGTCAAATAAATGAAAATGCATAAGGTAAATGAGAATAATAATGACGTTTGGATGGAATATAGGTATTCTGTGGCTAGTTATATGGTCCTTTATGTGTGTGGCTGCGGTTTGATGTTTAGGTCGAGAGGTGGAACTCTTTTGGAACGGTATCCGGTTATTCAGGTGGTCATAACTTCTTACAGAGGTGGTTGGTATAGTTGTTTTAGGGGTGTGGTGATGCTGGGGACTCGCGCTGGATAGTTCCCCTGGCCTATTCCGTAGCTTTTGAGCTCATGTGTTCTTACATATGTTGATCCCGGTCATTTTTCAGGAAGTTGGTGGTAATCTCCCAGGTGGGTCGTTTCTGGGCCATATGGGAATGGCGTTGGTGATACAATGCAGAGGTATGGATTAAGGGATGGCAGTTGGTTACCGTTGTCGGAAGTCGCAGCTATATTGTGTAGGGGTTACAGTCCTCTGGATCAACGACCTCTCTTTAGTAACTACAGCCTGTACTATTGTTATTCTTCAGGAATACATCCAGGCCCTTCTTGATTTTGGTGAACTCACCATCAACACCTCCTTGGGCAGAGATTTCCGTAATCTCTCTGCCCTTGTCGTAAAGACTCCTCTTCCATGTTGATGTGCAAACCTTTTTTCTTTCAAAGCAGGGAATGTTCTCTTGTCATGGTCTCAGCCTGGGGGTATATTGATAGGAGAGATCTCTGTAATGACCCCTGCTTTTTATGCATAGTTTCCCCCCCCCCCCACCTCAGTCGTATATTTTAGAGTGCATAGTCATACTTTTGATATTCTTTCAGGGTGCTGTAGTTCCCTCATTCCAGTCATTACTTTAGTTGCCTTCTTTGAGCCCTCTCCAGCTTTGCTATGTCTGCTTGTTCAAGGGAAACCAGAACTGTACCCAGTCCTTCATAGTGGTCTGACTTGTATTTTAAATGGGGTTGGTCTATGTTCTCATCGCAGGTTTCTACCCTCCTCCCCTCCCTCCCTTTTGTTCAACCCGTTTTCTTATTGGCATTGGTTTTGTAGTGGGACCTGATGGTGTTTTGTATGGGAGTCGGGGTATTTCCTTGTCGGCCTGTTAGAGGGGTTTAAACGGACCCTGTTCTGCTGGGTGGTGGTCGGAGCCCGTTTGGTGAACGGGTCTCCTCCGTGGCGGCATTTGAGTACAGCGGAGATATGGTGGGAGCAGATGGCGTAGTTGCCCGCTGGGAGTCCAGCTGTGGGCATACTGCTCTGATGATTACGGTTTAACTTGCCCGCTGGGAGTCCAGCTGTGGGCATACTGCTCTGATGATTACGGTTTAACTTGCCCGCTGGGAGTCCAGCTGTGGGCATACTGCTCTTATGATTACGGTTTAACTTGCCCGCTGGGCGCTAGCAGTGGGCATACCGCTCTGATGATTACGGTTTAACTTGCCCGCTGGGAGTCCAGCGTTTGGCATACTGCTCCGATATTATGGTTTATTAATGTTTGCCGCTTTAATAAATAAGCTGTGGCCGATCACCATCCAGCAATAAAAGTGACACAGTTGCCGGTGTTGTTTGTTATGGGTCAAGGTTGGGTATAGGGGCCAGGGGTTAGTAAAGGTGTTGCCCCTTCCCAGGTTTCCCTGAATACCAGCAGTCTTGCAAGCGCCCGACTGTATAGGGAGGGTGCTTAGGGACTGATGTTCACCCCATCGCCCCTTTTCCCCCTCAGGGCATTCAGTGATCTGGCCCCGCATGTTAATAGTTAAATAAGGTGGTAGATCAAGGGGCTGTTAAGGGTTAATTCTCTGGGGGATCCTCCTTAGACAGGATGGGGGCGGTGCAGGAATCCTGTAGGTTACATATACCCCCTCCCCTGTTCCGGCACTTCCTCTTGCATGTGGAAGCAAAATTGTCCCTCCCTCCCTCCCTTTGCGGTTATCTCTGAGAGGCGGGCGAGGCGCTCGGTTGTGATTAGCTATGGATACTTGGTTATTCTGTTTTGTTTTTTCTATTTTCAGAGCCCCCGTTGAGAGTCCAGCAGTTTGGATATCGCTCCGTGGATTTTGGCTTTGGAGAGTCGCAAGTTCGGGTTGAGTCTATGAAGTCACAGCTGGCGGCATTTGAGTACAGCGGAGATATGGTGGGAGCAGATGGCGTACTTGCCCGCTGGGAGTCCAGCTGTGGGCATACTGCTCTGATGATTACGGTTTAACTTGCCCGCTGGGAGTCCAGCTGTGGGCATACTGCTCTGATGATTACGGTTTAACTTGCCCGCTGGGAGTCCAGCTGTGGGCATACTGCTCTGATGATTACGGTTTAACTTGCCCGCTGGGAGTCCAGCTGTGGGCATACTGCTCTGATGATTACGGTTTAACTTGCCCGCTGGGAGTCCAGCTGTGGGCATACTGCTCTTATGATTACGGTTTAACTTGCCCGCTGGGCGCCAGCGGTGGGCATACCGCTCTGATGATTACGGTTTAACGTGCCCGCTGGGAGTCCAGCGTTTGGCATACTGCTCCGATATTATGGTTTATTAATGTTTGCCGCTTTATTAAATAAGCTGTGGCCGATCACCATCCAGCAATAAAAGTGACACAGTTGCCGATGTTGTTTGTTATGGGTCAAGGTTGGGTATAGGGGCCAGGGGTTAGTAAAGGTGTTGCCCCTTCCCAGGTTTCCCTGAATACCAGCAGTCCTGCTAGCCCGCCAACTACTGCCATATAAACTGGTGGAATCGGAGGCCTTTAGAAAATTTGTGGCCATTGGAACACCGCAATAGAAGGTCCCTGGAAGGTAATATTTATCCCAGAAGCTATTTGGCCACGTTCAGCGGCAAGTGAATGTATCTCTGGCACATAGTGTCGGTGCCGAGATACATCTGACAACAGACACGTGGTCTAGCAAACACGGGCAGGGAAGGTACATAACTTTTACTGCCCACTGGGTGAACCTTCTGATGGCCGTCAAGCATGCAACCCGTGGCACCCTTGTAGATTGTAGATTTGGTGTTACCGCCACGGATTGCATGCAGGCCTGCCTCTTCTTCTCCTCCTCCTCCTACTCCATCCTCCCTCTCCTCCCAACTCCTCCTTTTCCGCTGCGCCGCCCAAGATCCCCAGAACCTATTTGATGTGCCAGGTGAGACGTTGCCATGCTGTGCTGCGTCTGTTGTGCCTGGAAGCCAAGAGCCACACCGGTCCTGCACTCCTTTCAGCTTTGCGGCCACAGGCAGATCAGTGGCTAACGCAGCTTAATTTGACAGTTGGTAAAGTGGTGTGCGACAACGGTGCCAATCTGGTGAGTGTGCTGAAACAAGGCAAAACGGCACACGTGCCGTGCATGGCACACGTTCTGAACTTAGTCGTGCAGCGATTCGTTGCCAAATACCCCAAGATCCAGGATGTCTTGCGGCAGGCCAGGAAAACCTCTGGCCATTTTAAAAGATCTTACACGGCCATGGCTCGCCTTGCTGACATTCAGCGGTGACACCACCTGCCTGTCAGACATCTGATTTGTGACTGCCCGACGCAATGGAACTCCACCTTGTATATGCTTGATAGGCTGCTCCAGCAGAAACGTGCAGTTAATGATTACCTGTACGAACTCTGCGGCAGGACAGTGTCTGGGGAGCTTGTTTTTTTTTCACCACGCCAGTGGCTGCTCATGTGCAACACATGCAGACTTCTGCTGCTATTTGATGAGATCACCAAACTGGTCAGTCGCAGCCAGGGTGCCATTAGTTACATCGTACCTTACGTCTTCTTTCTGGAGTGTGCATTGCGTCGTGTCATTGATCAAGCTGTCGAGGAGCAGGAGCAGGAAGATGAGGAAGTCGCAATGCTGGATGAATTCCCAGGGGGGGCTACTCCATCTGAGACAAGTCAACAACAGGAGCCTGAAGAGGAGTCAGAGGAGGATGGTGCCGGGGCGGAGGAGGAGCAAGAAGAGCATGCTTTAAACGTTTCTGGGATCCTTGGTGTTGTCCGTGGATGGTGGGAGGAGAATGAGGACGACATTATCCTGGATTATGAGCAGAAGCCAGGCCACTCCACCACTTCCAGTTTAGTGCAAATGAGGGCCTTCATGCTCCAGTGTTTGAAGACGGACCCCCGTATAAAAAGCATAAAGGGCAAGGAACAGTACTGGGTGGCAACGTACTTAGACCCCTGGTACAAACACAAAATGGCAGAAATGTTACCACCATCATAGAGAGCTGTCAGAATGCATCACTTCCAGGCCTTGCTTCGAGAAATGCTGCATTCTGCTTTTGCGGGCACTGGCAGAGGAATTTCCACTCACAGAGAAACAGTTGCGGGTACCAATCCAACAACAGCGCATAAAGAAAAAATGTGGGGGATTCAGTCAGCACAACCCTGTATGCAGGTGCACATCGCTATGGCAAAATACATATACAAGCGCAAAAACAAATGCAATAGCACTCTGCAACCAGCACTCTGTCCTGCCTCCATGCTGGATGTTGAATGAGGCATTGGTGTACATTTTGGCGAAAGCGTAATAAGCCACTCACCACGTCAAGGTCGCCTCTATGAGTGGTCCCTAACACTAGTTCCTACCAGTTTATGGGCCATGATAGCCACACAAAGTCCAGGGAGCGCAGGTACAGCATGCATGCCAGGCACACTCTGCTTTTAACCCCGTCCGGTGCCGTGACAGCTTTCATCGGATCCAGGGATGCAAGTACCAACATGCTTGCTGAGCCCACTATATACTTCTCCTGGAGCCAAATGGCTACTGGTAGGCGCTGTAGAAGTAGACTCAGTTTTATACTGACTTTAAAACCAACCTCCAGGGCAGACTAACTGGTCAGGTGTGCATGACTGCATGGAGATCGCCACGCCTCCAATATATACTACAAAGAAAAAATGTGGGGGGTTCAGTCAGCACAACCCTGTATGCAGGTGCACATCGCTATGGCGAAATACATATACAAACACAACAACAGCGCATGTAAGAGGTTTGAAGATGTGTTGGTCACTTCGGATATGAGATCATTCTTGCAGCCAACCCATCGACAGTCGTCCTCCGGATCCAGCCTCAGGGAACGCCTAGACCGACAGGTGTCCAACTACATCGGGTTAACGGCCGATGTGGACACTCTGAGAATCGATGAACCCCTGGACTACTGGGTGTGCAGGCTTGACCTGTGGCCAGAGCTGGCACAATTTGCCATGGAACTGTTGGCTTGCCCCTCGTCCAGTGTCCTGTCCGAAAAGACGTTCAGCGCAGCAGCGCACTCGCCTAGCTCACGACAGTGTGGACTACCTCACATTTCTAAAAATGAATGAGGCAAGGATCTCTGAGGAATTCAACACATGTTTGATTGAAATTCCTCATGACAGCCCACAAATATCGGCCACCACCCAGAACAAATCATGGTCCCTGTCTAAGGTAAGTTCAGCGGCATAAAAGGCCTTTTATGTCCGTTGAATGCCTAAATTTTTAGGCCTGTACTGGCCGACAGTTACATATTTATCGTATGACTGCCTAATGTACCTCCAGCCACAGAATCCAAAGTTCTTTGCTGTCAGGTGAACGCCTATTGGCAAATTTTTTGGGCCTGTACTGGCCGACAGTAACATTTTTATCCTGTGACCGCCTAATGTCCCTCCAGCCACAGAATCCTACAAAGTTGTGTGCTGTCAGGTGAATGCCTATTGGCTAATTTTTGGGGCCTGTACTGGAGTGGCAAGTTCTCACAACAATACTTAGTGAACCAATCACTAATATCTTATGAGACCTTATAAAATGTGAAGTTGTGTGTACTGCGAAAAAATAAATCTCATCATTAGGGATTTTCACAATGGTGCTTTTTTTAAACACTCGATCTGCATATACAGAGATTGTTATAACATGCATGTGAAATGTAATCAAATACACTGCTTTAATGTCAAATTACTTACAGCGATCATAAATTCTTCCTCAACGTCGCAAAAAATTGCCAACCATCTTTTCTGATCGCATCCAACTTCGGCCTGGTGGAAACCCAGTTGCTGTAGTAGGCCGCGCATATTTTGCGCATGTGTATAGGTGAAAATTACATTGCCGATATTTCGCACTGAAAAAAAAAATTTATAGAGATTGCAAATTCGAATAATACATCTGGTATGTCACTTTCCATGTTGTGGGACGATTTGTGCACTTCTTGTAATTATTTGGTGGATCGTGAAAACTCATATCCGATGGTATATCCGACGAATATTAAAAAAACCGGATATATTCGATATAGTGCAATAGATATTCGTAATATTCTAAAACAAGAATATATAGCAATATAGCGAATATTCGAAAAAACTTGACTTTCAGATGGAAAAAAATTATTACTATTCTAAAAAACAAATATATGGCACTAAATTCTATAGTGCTATATATTCGTTTTTGATCCACGCCTATATTGATCGCGTAATATTCGCATATTACGTGATCATTACCTTGCTGATTTTTCGAGTAAAAAAAAAGTAGAATACAACGAAACTTCGAATTTGCGAATATTCAACGAATATTCTACGAAATATTTGCAAAATATTGCAAATTCGAATATGACCCCTGCCGCTCATCACTAGTAATAACTCGCGATCTACACTGAGTTATTACCCAACTTCTCCAGTGTCAGAATTTATCACTGAGTTATTACCCAGCTTTCCCAGTGTCAGATATCATCCTAGTGTAGATCGCGAAAAATCTAATGTCAAATTTTTATTGCAAATTTTCCATGCAAAAGGCTACATTAATAAGATTGTCATAAGACTCAATCTAATATTCTTGTCAGAAGACTATGAAACCAATAGATGGCGATATTGAGTTATGAACAGCGCCCTCTATTGGTTTCATATAAGGTTGAGTGAACCGGAACTGTAAAGTTCGGGTTCGTACCGAACTTTAGGATTTTTGGACCCCGGACCCGAACCAGAACATTTCAGTAAAAGTTCGGGTTCGGGTTCGGTGTTCGGCTATTTTATGGCGCTTTTTGAATCAGCCAATCAATAAGCGTTTAACTCTGTGCCCTTAGAAGCCATCACAGCCATGCCTACTAATGGCATGGCTGTGATTGGCCAGTGCAGAATGTGACCCAGCCTCTATATAAGCTGGAGTCATGTAGCGCTGCACGTCACCCTGCTGCTAATAGTGTAGGGAGAGGATGCTGCTGCTGTGAGGGAGAGAATAGGAAAGAATCTTTAATCAGAAGTACTTGTTAACTCAGCGATCTACCTAGATTTAGTTTTGTGGGTGCAGTGCACAATCTATTTACCCTGCACTGAGCCCAGTGACAGAGAAAAATAACTTTTATCCGTCTGTTAGTTAGGTGGGCGGCGGTGACCATTTTATGCAAGCTCAGTGCACCAGCACAGCAACTGTGCTTTTGTGACATTCAAATGCAAGCTTGAAATACTGCAATAATAATCTGGGTTTAAAAAAACCACACATTTTTGACAATATCCTACATCTGGTGCCTTTGCAGCATTAGTCAGTGTGCAATTTAAGTTAGAAATGCAGCTATAATTTTCTGGGTTTTAAAAAACACCCTTTTTGGGCAAAATACTAAATTTGCGGCATTGTCTGCATCTGTACGTGTGAGATACACACTTTAGATACTGCTTTGCTATTCTGGTATTAAAAAAAACACTGTAGCGTAACTTTAGCCTTCCCGCTCACCACCTCATATGTGACGTGCCCACAAGGTGGAACTCCACCTTGCACATGATGGCCAGACTGTGCGAGCAGCAGCAGGCGATAATGGAGTTTCAGCTGCAGCACACACGGGTGAGTTGCTCTGCGGAGCAGCACCACCAATGACTGGGCCTCCATGCAAGACCTGTGTTCCTTGTTGCGCTGTTTCTTGTACTCCACCAACATGGCCAATGCTGATGAGACTGTTCTCAACGTTACTATCCCACTTCTATGCCTCCCTGAAAAAACGCTCCTGGCGATGATGGAAGAGGATGTGGCACAGGAGGAGGAGGAGGAGGAGAAAGAGGGATCATTTCATAGGGTTTCCGGCCAGTCATTCACAAGTGGCTCCGAGGGGGGGTTCCTGCACCCACAAATGCCAGGTACACAATTTTCCAGCCAGGGCACAGTTCTGGAGGATGACGAAGTGGAGGATGAGGAGGAGATGGAGGAGGAGGAACCGTGTTCACAGCAGGGTGGCACCCAATTTAGCTCATGGCCATCACTGGTGCGTGGCTGGGGGGATACAGAGGACACAGACGATACACCTCCCACAGAGGACAGCTTTTCGTTGCCTCTGGACAGCCTGGCAGTGTCTCTGCAACGACCGCCGAGTTGCCCACATTCTAACCTGTGATGATTACTGGGTGGCCACGCTGCTGGAACCCTGTTACAAGGACAACGTACCATCCTTAATTCCCTAACTAGAGCGTGATCGTAAGATGCGCGAGTACAAGCGCACGCTGGTAGACACGCTGCTGGTGGCATTCCAACCTGACAGCGGTGGCACAGTGGAAGCACAAGGTAAAGGCAGAGGAGGAGGAAGAGGTCGCCAACGCAGCTGGGGCACGACCAGCAGCTTAGAAGGTAGGGTTACCATGGCCGAAATGTGGAAAAGCTTTGTCAGCACGCCATATCAACCAGCACCACCAGCTGATATGGAACGTCTTAGCAGGAGGCAGCATTTCAGCAACATGGTGGAGCAGAATGTGTACACACGCCTACACATACTGAATGATGGGTCTGCCCCCTTCAACTTCTGGGTCTCCAAATTGGGCACATGGCATGAGCTTGCCCTTTACGCCTTGGAGGTGATGGCCTTCCCTGCAGCCAGTGTATTGTCTGAACGTTTGTTTAGCACGGCAGGGGGCTTTATCACATACAAACGCAGCCGCCTGTCCACAGCCAATGTGGACGAGCTCACGTTCATTAAAATGAACCAGGCATGGATCCCACAGGACTTGTCCGTACCTTGTGCAGAATAGACATGTATACCGGCCTTAACCAGCCATTTTTATACTACAGCGCAATTGCTCATTGTTGTATTTTGGATATTTCACACTCTTTTGGAGTGTACCCTAATTTAAAAAAATTTAAATTAAATTAAATTGAAACCGAAAAACAGTGTTGGCTACCTCGTCCTCCTCCACCTACACCGCTACTACACCACCTCCTCAAACTCCTACTCCATATGGACCTTCACCTCATAAATCAAGTTAATTTTTTTAAATTTGTATGTATTTTATTTTATTTTATGTAATTTTACTAATTTATGGGCAGGGCTGAATGCGTCTTGGACGTGGGTAAGGCATGCCGAACCTGAACTATGGCTGAGTTGTGCCGGGAGCCACGGGCGTGGGTAAGCCTGGAGAGGGCGTACCCTATTGGAGTGTGTGAAAAAAGGGGTGGGAGGGAGGGGTAAGTGAGACACACCACCTGAGGGAAGGAATTGGCAAGTATATATAGGGAGCCAACGCCCTGCCCACAAATACAGGCTGAAATCAGCCTTAATACTTATGGGCAGGGCTGAATGCGTCTTGGACGTGGGTAAGGCATGCCGAACCTGAACTATGGCTGAGTTGTGCCGGGAGCCACGGGCGTGGGTAAGCCTGGAGAGGGCAAAAAGACAAGTACACTATGTTGTCTAAACCGGTTTATTCATATACTTCCAACTCGCATGACCTATAACGCCAATGACTGAAAAGCCTGGGATATTTCCCTGTGTGGGTTTGGAATGTATCTAATGAAACAAGATGATCTCCAGTGCCCCATGGAACGAATAACATGAGCAGGGACTTGGTGTTTCGACGCTGACGAAGCCGCTCCGATGCGGAACGAGTGACCCGAGATGACTCCTGGGTCGTACCCAAGGCCTGCTGCCAGAGAACGGATATGGGACGTGAATTGGTTTGAAGAGAGGGGTTTGTCTTTGAAGGGCAGGAGAGGACTGTTACGAGGCGCTGTCTGTAACAGGGATAATAATTTGTTGAGGATCCGAACTGGGCACCAGTTATTTTGGGTAGGGAAATATTTAGTCTCCGTGGGTGGCCCTGCTTGGTTTGTTTTGGTCAGTGAAAGGCTGAGTACGAAATAGTCATTATGCCACGACAGCTGTTCTTTGCGGAGACAGCCATGTCCCGGAGAGCTGCCAGTGAATTCTCCTGGCCGGAGGAAGCCGTAAAAACTTAAAAACATGGCTGCTTGTATTACCGTGCTGGTCAAGGGCCCAAAAGGACAGCCATCTAGGGCAGAAGACAAATCCCTTAACAGCTTGCTGGACACCGGTTGTCTACGGGTGGGAGCCTGTTTTGCATTTTCTTGTATTCCCCTGAGAGCCGCCTTGATTGCCTGGTTTGAAAAAAAAAAATAGAAGATCGACCCAGATTACTGAGCATGAAGTGATGTTGGAGGCCCGCTAGGTATAATTTGATGGTATTATAAGAGAGTTTAAGTTGGAATAACAGAAAGCT
Organism: Bufo bufo; assembly: GCF_905171765.1. NCBI lineage: Eukaryota > Metazoa > Chordata > Amphibia > Anura > Bufonidae > Bufo > Bufo bufo. The sequence continues at coordinate 129,502,780 of NC_053395.1, read as the reverse complement.
ATGAACGCCAGCAAGTATGATGTTTCGTCACGGCCGCCCTGAGGGTAAAGGAGTCTAAAACTATCAAACGCTTTCAACCCGGCTCTGTAATTCCTGGCCGTATTTGGGGCTAATGATTGACTTATGAGGTGTTTAGCTGTCGAAATCAAAGACTCTAGCCCATCACTAGAGTGTTGTGTGTCGGGATTGAGGCTCCCGTGGGGTCCGCGTCGGGCATCTCCTGAAAGAAAACCAAAAAATTAAATCTAGACAGTGCATCTGCTGCTACATTTCTTTGACCCTGAGACATCGTGGATCCGCCTTTGACTGAACCTGACTTTGATGAATGACTTGATCTGGATTGCCGCGAACAGAAAAAACCAACAATAAGAGCTAAATAAGGTATATACAGACTGGGATATGCAAGGATAGAACCTCCCAGTGCTATTACCCTCATTGCGTATGACTTACCTTGCGGGACTTTTAGCCTACTTTGAGAATGATAGTGGCCGGAGACACTTCTAGGAATCTGAGGGAAAACATTTTAGTAAACTGAATAACGTAGCCGTGAGAAAAGGATGGGGACCGTGAAACCCCTTGATTGTCCGGAAGGCTCCTAAAAGCCGAGCCTGGACAGACTAGAACGGGGTGTGGCGAACCCAATATGACATATGTGGATACAGCAGTGGCTAACTTGGAGGTCCAGTTGTCACTCAACATTTAGCTCATCCTAGGGGTAACCCGGACAGGACAAATGGTGTGACATGTTATCAGTGGTAGCTGAACCTGGACAACCTATGTGACGTACTACATTAAACATGGCCTGGACAACCTAGGTGACGTACTACATTAAACATGGCCTGGACGATCCAGGTGACGTACTACATTAAACATGGCCTGGACGATCCAGGTGACGTACTACATTAAACATGGCCTGGACGATCCAGGTGACGTACTACATTAAACATGGCCTGGACGATCCAGGTGACGTACTACATTAAACATGGCCTGGACGATCCAGGTGACGTACTACATTAAACATGGCCTGGACGATCCAGGTGACGTACTACATTAAACATGGCCTGGACGATCCAGGTGACGTACTACATTAAACATGGCCTGGACGATCCAGGTGACGTACTACATTAAACATGGCCTGGACGATCCAGGTGACATACTACATTAAACATGGCCTGGACGATTCAGGTGACATACTACATTAAACATGGCCTGGACGATCCAGGTGACATACTACATTAAACATGGCCTGGACGATCCAGGTGACATACTACATTAAACATGGCCTGGACGATCCAGGTGACATACTACATTAAACATGGCCTGGACGATCCAGGTGACATACTACATTAAACATGGCCTGGACGATCCAGGTGACATACTACATTAAACATGGCCTGGACGATCCAGGTAACATACTACATTAAACATGGCCTGGACGATCCAGGTGACATACTACATTAAACATGGCCTGGACGATCCAGGTGACATACTACATTAAACATGGCCTGGACGATCCAGGTGACATACTACATTAAACATGGCCTGGACGATCCAGGTAACATACTACTTAAAAACGCGGCCTGGACGATCCAGGTGACATAACATTAGACTTGGCCTGGACGATCCAGGTGAAATACCATATTGAACATAGCCTGGACAATCCAGGTGACATACAACATTGAACCCGGCCTGGATGATCCAGACGACGCACAACATTAGACTCGGCCCGGACAATCCAGGTAACATACTACATAAAACTCGGCCCCGTATGATCCAGGGGACATATAAAAAACTCGGCCTGGACGATCCAGGTGACGTGTTACATTGGCTCGTTTGAAAAAACTAACTGCGTGTCACAACAATGGCTAAATTGAAGGTCCAGTTGTCGCCCAACATTTAGCTCATCCTGGCGTGACCCAGAGGCAAGATAAATGATGTGACATGGTATAAGTGGTAGCTGAACCTAGACGATCCAGGTGACATACAACGCTAAAGTTGGCCTGGACGATCCAGGTGACATAACATTAAACACGGCCTGGACGATCCAGGTGACATACAACGCTAAAGTTGGCCTGGACGATCCAGGTGACATACAACATTAAATTCGGCCTGGCGATCCAGGTGACAGAACATTAAACACGGCCTGGACGATCCAGGTGACATACAACGCTAAAGTTGGCCTGGACGATCCAGGTGACATACAACATTGAACTCGGCCTGGACGATCCAGGTGACATACAACGTTTAAAGTTGGCCTGGACGATCCAGGTGACATGACATTAAACACGGCCTGGACGATCCAGGTGACGTACAACATTGAACTTGGCCTGAGTGGTCCAGGCGACAGATGATTTAAGTACTCGGTATATGTGATAACTGAACTGATCGCGCGCCGCTGACAAATCTTTCCAGCCAAACCTGCGTTTGGAAACAGGGAGCCTGCCACGCGCAATTTTGGACCCCTGACACCTGCTGGCAGTGTGAATCCCTGCTTCCATGCCGTGACACAATTCTGACCTGCAGGGACCAAGTAACTTACTGGCCCATGTGCTGTTGATTAATATATGCAAATACGCACACCAAAATTGCCCCTGACACAGGCTGGAAGCTGGGCTGCCGCAGTTTGGCGTAACGCCGGCAACAATGCCCACTGCTTCCCATCTGTGCCGCCTCTGCTATATAGCGTCTCTGCTGGGGCAATGATTTATTATCCCCCTTTTTTTTTTTTTTTTTTTTTTCTGGGGTGGATATTTCCGAGTGGGCATGTGGCGCACTCATGGCCGCTGCAGGGAGGGGAAGGGGGACCCCTGTGCCTGCGACCCTGCTAGGACTGGGATGTGCGGTCCCACAGTGCGAGCCTGGAGTGGACGGACGTGTGTGGGAGGTGTTGCGATCAGTGCTCGGCTGGAGGAGGGCAGGCGGAAGTGGATGCGTTCCACCTTGAACCGCAGAACCTTTGTGGAGGAGTGCTACTGCCCGTAGCCGTGAGTAGGCGGGAGCTCATGCTCCAAGAACTTACGTGTAACCGAACGACCTCTCTTGATATCGTGGCGCTGTGTAGCGAATCGCACTTGAACAACCCGACGTGAAGCTGGAAAAAAAAAAAACAGACGTGAAGCTTGCATGGCAGCTAGATGTGGCTCCTCCTACAAAGTAAGTGAGACACACCACCTGAGGGAAGGAATTGGCAAGTATATATAGGGAGCCAACGCCCTGCCCACAAATACAGGCTGAAATCAGCCTTAATACTTGTCTGTTACATTTTTGGGTGAAATTCACCAATTTTTGGTGTGATATACCCCTGCTCTACCTAGTAGACAGGTCACATTTCACTAATTTGTTTGTTACATATTCGGGTGAAATTCGCAAATTTTTGGGTGTGATATACCACTGCTATACCTAGTAGACAGGTAAAAAAAAATCATTAATTTGTCTGTTACATTTTCGGGTGAAATTCACCAATTTTGGATGTGATATACCCCTGCTCTACCTAGTAGACAGGTAACATTTCATGAATTTGTCTGTTACATATTCGGGTGAAATTCACCAATTTTTGGGTGTGATATACCACTGCTATACCTAGTAGACAGGTAAAAAAAATTAACAAATTTTTCTGTTACATTCTTGCGTGACATTTGACCATTTTTGCCGTGATTAAAGCCCTGCTCTGTATAGGTGATAGGGACCTAAATTTCAAAAAATTGCCTGTTACAAAGTGACATTTTACCAATTTTGCCGTATACAAAACCCCTGCTCTGCATAGGTGACAGGGAATTAAATTTAAAAAATTCTTCTTTAATTGATGCGCGCCCCCTCCTTTCCTTCAGTGCTTAAACTTTAATAACTTGTCCCACATTTGCGCTTCAATAATTTGTCCCACTTTTCCGCTCGATCATATTTAATTTAAAAAAATTTACCTCCCTTGGATGTGGTCTGTCTTTCTCAGGCTCTCTCTCCGTTGTGGAACCCTGATTCGCTGATAATCATGATCAACATGGTAGGCTCAGAAAAGAACATCGAAAGTTGATAGAGAAGATATCCAAATGGATCGTGGACGTCACGGTGACGTGCAATCAGGCAGAAGTTATCTAGAGTCAACAAAGCCGCAGCAGGGCCTCTCCTGTCTAACGTTTCCAAATCCTAAATACCCCAGTGAAATTTCCTATAATTTTTTATTAATTATTCCAATAACACTGGCACCGCCAGCTCTCTGAGAAGGTCTGGCAGACGTTCTTCTGTACCTTTTGCATGATGTTCTTTGTTTAGGTTTCACTTTGTCATCTCCTTTCCTTCTCCCAGCTGTCATCTATTTACACTGATTGCCTCCCTTTATATTCCCTCCCATAATGCCTCACTTTGCGGTTTATACTACTTCCTGGATTGTGTTCACTGCTGGAGGCTGAAACTGCTGATTCCTCAGATAAGTATTTTTCCCTTTATTTGTGTTTCCTTGCTGGCTTGATTCTAGGTGACCCTGACTCCATCCGTATTATAAGTGCAGGGAGCCGGTGGTCGTGTCCCCTCACTATTATAGGGTTTTCAGGTGTCACACAGTCTAGGTACGAGGGCATGCAATCGTCTACCATAAAGACCTTTGCATGGGCATAGCAGTCAGTGAGATCTCTAGGGGTTTCATAGGGCTCACCCATATGTTCCTTAGTTTGGGATCAAGTCAGTCGGATGTTTATTTATAACTTCCAGTTTTCTGCAACACCATCCCTGACAAACAGGGCATCTTAAGAGTCCTGTATTGTTATTTATTGTCACTACCTCCAGAAGTCGGGAGTGGGAAATTGCTGCGCGCCCCCTCCTTTCCTTAGATTCTTACGTTTTAATAACTTTTCCCATATTTCCGCTCGATCACAATAAAATTTCATCCATTGATCTCCCTTGGATGTGGTCTCTCTTTCTCATGCTCCCTCTCCGGCGTGGAACCCTGATTCGCCGATAACCGTGATCAACATGGTAGGCTAAGAAAAGAACATCGAAAGTTGATAGAGAAGATATCCAATTGGATCGTGGACGACATGGTGGGACAGTATGTGTGTGGGTCTCCAAATTGGGCACATGGCCTGATCTTGTCCTTTACGCCTTGGAGGTGCTGGCCTGCCCTGCAGCCAGTGTATTGTCTGAATGTGTGTTTAGCACGACTGGAGGGGGTTATCACAGGTTATATTTCCGAATGTTTTGGGGTGTACCCTAATTAAAAAAATATATAAATAAATTTAAAACCAAAAAGCAGTGTAGGCTACCTCCTCCTCCTTCACCGCCGCTTCCACCTACACCGCCACATCCACCACCTCCTCAACCTCCTACTCCATATGGACCTCGTCCTCCTAGATCAAGATTTTTATTTTTATTTTTTTACGTATTTTATGTTATTTAAAGTCATTTCCCAATCAACATTTGTTTGCAGAGCACTTGCCATGCTCTTAACCACACGTTAATGCCATTTGCAGCCCTCTAGCTCTTTCCATGACATTTTTAGAGCCATTTCAGTGCTCAAAAGTTCGGGTCCCCATTGACTTCAATGGGGTTTGGGGTCAAGTTTGGGTCAAGTTCGGGTCCCAAACTCGAACTTTTTTGTGAAGTTCGGCCGAACCCGAACATCCAGGTGTCCGCTCAACTCTAGTTTCATAGTCTTCTGACAAGAATATTTGTCTTAATACAAACAAATGGACGGCACTGCGCTCTTTAAGGTCCGGGTGCGCGGTCAATAGGTCGGATCCCACTTGAAATATATTAGAAAGACCAGCACTCCGTTTTTCAGCTGAACAGAAACTTCTTTATTCGTCACCCATGTGACGCGCGTTTCAGCATGAAATTTGCCTTTATCAAATAACAGGTGATGATAGCTCAATACAACATATACAATGTCACCTGACCAGTCACCTGACCACGGCGTCATGTTGCTATGTAACCCACGGCAGAGCATGTATCTACATTCATACACTACTACAGCGTCTGAGTCATCAATGATCAATCATAGAACCAAATACAAACGTGGAGGAAACCGTATCCAGATGCTCCACCAGCGTGAAGCATATTGGATCCACCGGCTCGAGACGCTTGCCCCTAAAGGCCTTAATAAAGAATATTCATTGAGTAGCTTTATCTAAAGAATATAAGTATACTATAATATGTTTGTATTTGGTTCTATGATTGATCATTGATGACTCAGACGCTGTAGTAGTGTATGAATGTAGATACATGCTCTGCCGTGTTCTGTTTCCTTTCTATTGATTGAGTTTTGTATGCATTGGGTTACATAGCAACATGACGCCGTGGTCAGGTGACTGGTCATGTGGCTGGGGGCGTATGCCTTCAATCACAGTCACATGACCGCTCACATGTCCAGGGGCGGGCTATTCAAAAGGTGTATTTAAATGGTGCATTGTATATGTTGTATTGAGCTATCATCACCTGTTATTTGATAAAGGCAAATTTCATGCCGAAACGCGCGTCACATGGGTGACGAATAAAGAAGTTTCTGTTCAGCTGAAAAACGGAGTGCTGGTCTTTCTAATATATTTCAAGAATATTTGTCTTGTCATAAGACTGTGAAACCAATAGATGGCGCTGTTCATAACTCAATAGTGCCATCTATTGGTTTTCATAGTCTTATGACACTGAAAAACAAGGCAGATTCTGCTCATTTGCATTTCTTTCCCATATGCCCATGTTTATGCAAATGAGTTTTTACATGACAAAACTGTATAGAAAGGTTATTGAATATTATGTTAGGACAATCGGAAACCTTTTTGTCGCCCTAATGATATTGATCTAGGTGGGCAGGTCCATTCAAGTCATCCAACAGATGCAAAATAACTTTGAGGTTTACTGGTTCTCAGTCAGATGAGAAATGGTTTGGAATATCTCATAGTGCACAAGGCTGCCATTGTAAGGTATGCTGACTAAGCCTGTCATCTGTCTCATGGATAGATTGATTGCTTGCACATACCTGGCTTTTGGCATACAGCCTTTGTGTGGTTGTCCATTGTATGTAGTACATAATAGGAGTCTAAGACGCATCCAGCTATCCTCTTAATGTTGTTTCCAAACCATTTTATGAACCAGACACCCTCTTCTCTTCCGAGCAGGGGGTGCCTAGTTGTCTCCCATTGACTTCCATTATACTCGGGTGCTCGGCCGAGCACACGAATATAGCAATAAGTTCGGGCCGAACACCCGAATACTTTGGTGCTCGCTCATCACTAGTGAATACATTAAGAAAATATAGAGAAATTGAGCGGCACAGCTGTATTTGCAGTATAGACAAGTGGCTGTGAAGGCGATCCCCCTTCAGGTAGTTAGCAGGAAAGATTCCACGGCACTTCCAAGGCGTAAAATATAATCAGACTTTATTCACCAGACAGCGAAGTTTCTATCCACCTCCTGGGATCTTTCTCAAGCAGTGACAAACATACTAGTGCACTGTGTATATTTATACAGCTTTCACATAATTAATCAATCAAGTACTAATTTGTAACAATCAAAGAAATATCATAACATAATCATCAAAATATATCAAATGTCAGTGTATACTGTGAATGTAATATAGACATAACATACAACACATATGTTTTCGGCATCCTTGCCCAATAAAACGATCAAAAATGCTTAAATCAGTGTATGGTCATCATAATTATAACTTCACACATCTGTGGATGACTTCATAATTGTATATATAGTGCAGGTGTACCTTAAAAACAGAAAAAATTAGGAAGGTCCTAGAGCGAGTGTAGGAAGAGGTCCACATGGATTTCGGCGTGCCAGTTACTCAACTGCGCATGTCGCAGGACCTTTGAAACATTCAGGTCACGTGATCGAATGTCCGATCACGTGATCGCAGTTGCTATGTTCATCGTACAAGCGTCTATGAGATCAGACGTCATGCGCTCCAGCGTGGAGCGCACACGTCTACGTAGGTCATCACGTCAGTGAACTGAATATGTCATGCGCTCCAAAGACATATGGGACGCATATATCACCATGGAGACGCGACGTACATTCACAAGAATGCACACCGGCCCCAATCAGGCAGGCACACAGCGCCCCGTGTGACCATGCAGCAGTGTAGGCAGCACCATGTATCGGTAACAGAGCATGTTGCATGAAAAAGGGTGTCATGACATATCATGAGTATACATGGCAAAAATACCATCGTACACCCAACATATAGCTCTATTTTAGAGCTTTTTCACAGTTGTAAATAACACTGTAAGGTACCTCTGGCTAGTTTATGTTCAGTAGAGTATCGGCTATTTAAAGCAGAAAAAGTATATGTAGTATTCATCTAATTAGCAATACCCCTAGTCATACGAGGAGTCAGACCGGCGATCATGTGCTGGTTACACACGATCACAGGTCCGGGCCCCATCCCTGTCAGGAGACCGCCATCCCTGGATGTCAACCTGATCAGGAGAGGGCATCATCCTCTAGATTACGGGGATGTTGACCCTAGTCTATACAGTGAAAGTAAGTTATGTCATCCACCTGTCATCTCAGAGTCGGTCACCGAAACCACAGAGCAAGCCACGACAACGTGATGACCACATCAGAAAAGACGCCGCGTAACCGGCATGGGGCCACCATGCTGACAAGATCGCCCGACCCCCCGGTAAGCGACGTCTAGGCCAAAGGGCTAATATCATAGTCCACTGGCGACCAAATAAAAATGTATAAGAAAGTGCATACATGAAATAAAGATAAACATAGTCAACAGCAAAAGCAAAGGGTAAGCTTGCTCTTGCAGGTATTAAATTATTATGTTCTAGTTTCAATGCCTTCTCATGTCCATCGTGCCACATTCCACCGCTCACCCTTCACACTCAGGACTCCTCCTCATTGTTTAACTGCAAAAGAATAGAAATAAGAAAAATAATAAATATCAAGAACCCCTGTATGTAAACAGGGGGCACTAGTACATGTGCCCAAGATCAAAAGGCCAACAAGATCCAAAATCACCTACTCAGGACAATATCCATGGTCTATAGTCTACATTAAGTCCCTGAGGTTTTAATGTGTTCAATTTGGAGATCCATTGGATCTCAAATTTTTTCAACAAAAAACGTCTATTTCCACCTCTCCTAGGAGTGGGGACATGGTCTATTAACATACACTTCTGATCCCTTTCCTGATGTCCAAGGTCCGCGAAGTGTTTGGAAACTGGGAGATCCATGCGTTTTTTTCGGATCGTATATCTGTGTTGGTTAATTCTGGATTTAAAATCCAGTGACGTCTCACCAACATATAGCAATTGGCATGGGCACCATAATATATACACCATATATGTCGATTCACATGTCAAGAAATGTTTAATATGGTACTTTTTGTGTGTCGTAGGATGAAGAAAGAAACTACCTTTTTGCATGTATCGACAATTTACGTGGTTCAAACAGGGAAAGCTTCCCAACTTTGGACAGCGTAAAAATGTTTGGCCAGATACCCGTTGTGGACCAATATCTGTATGTATCAATTTGTCCTTAAGATTTTGTGCTCGTTTATATGACATGAGGGGAGGAAGTTTAAACTCTTCAATCCCCTCATGTCCGCTTCTCAAGATAGACCAATGTCGTGAGACAATCTGTCGAATACGCATGCTGTCCTCAGTATAGATATTGGGTGTAGACAAAAAATCGGCATCACCTTTGTAGGCATTGAGGATCTTGATGGCTTGTTCCTGGGAGTATGAAAAAACGCCTGGTGTAGATAGGTCCCCAGTGGGAAAATGAGTACCTGTAGTCATATTTGTAGATTTAAGCGTGCCTTGCTCCACTGATCCACACGTGAAGAAAATATAGAGAATTAGAGCGGCACAGCTGTATATGCAGTATAGACGGAGTGCCAGCGGCTGTGAAGGCTATCCCCCTTCAGGTAGTTAGCAGGAAAAATTCCACTGCACTTCCAAGGCGTAAAATAAAATCAGACTTTATTCACCAGACAGCGACGTTTCGATCCACCTCCTGGGATCTTTCTCAAGCAGTGTTTTCGGCATCCTTGCCCAATAAAACTATCAAAAATGCTTAAATCAGTGTATGGTCATCATAATTATAACTTCACACATCTGTGGATGACTTCATAATTGTATATATAGTGCAGGTGTACCTTAAAAACAGACAAAATGAGGAAGGTCCTAGAGCGAGTGTAGGAAGAGGTCCACATGGATTTTGGCGTGCCGGTTACTCAACTGCGCATGTTGCAGGACCTTTGAAACATTCAGGTCACGTGATTGAACGTCCGATCACGTGATCGCAGTTACTATGTTCATCGTACAAGCGTCTATGAGATCAGACGTCATGCGCTCCAGCGTGGAGCACACACGTCTACGTAGGTCATCACGTCAGTGAACTGAATATGTCATGCGCTCCAAAGACATATGGGATGCATATATCACCATGGAGACGCGATGTACATTCACATGGGGGAGCCCGCTCAAGAATGCACACCGGCCCCAATTTGGCAGGCACACAGCGCCCTGTGTGACCATCCAGCAGCGTAGGCAGCACCATGTATCGGTAACCACTCAGAGCATGTTGCATGAAAAAGGGTGTCATGACATATCATGAGTATACATGGCAAAAATACCATCGTACACCCAACATATAGCTCTATATCAGAGCTTTTTCACGGTTGTAAATAACACTGTAAGGTATACATTAAACATATGACAAAACCTGGCCTTAGAGAATTTCATTCTTTTTATGTCTTTGTTTATTAATAAAAGTAGAATTCAAAGCAAAAGTAAAATTAATCAAGTAGAATTATTCAAAGAGTAGAATTTTTTCTTTATGGGTCAATTTTTAATTGATACAAAACTTAAAGGGTAACTGTCATGTTTTCATCAAAAAATACATTTTTGCATATGTTACTGCTGCAGCAGCATTATGCATAAAGCAATCTTTAGTTTCTTTAAATACCACTGTTTTCCTTGAGTTTTTCCCTTAGCTATGGCTGTTTAAACATTTACAATATAAGGACCTTCTCAAGATGGCTCCTCTGCCAGTTCTCTGAGGCCAAAACTGCTTCCCATACACACTTGCTATAGCCAGCAGCTCCCTGCCAGCCAATCAGATTGGATTACTGAGAGACACGCCTCCTCACTAGGGTTGAGCGAACCCGAACTGTAAAGTTCGGGTTCGTACCGAACTTTAGGATTTTTGGACCCCGGACACAAACCCGAACATTTTCGTAAAAGTTCAGGTTCGGCTTTTGGCGCTTTCTTGGCGCTTTTTGAAAGGCTGCACAGCCAATCAACAAGCGTCATACTACTTTCCCCAAGAGGCCATCACAGCCATGCCTACTAATGGCATGGCTGTGATTTGCCAGAGCAGCATGTGACCCAGGCTCTATATAAGCTTGGGTCACGTAGCGCTGCACGTCACTCTGCTGTTACAAGTGTAGAGAGAGGATGCTGCTGGACTTGTGTTTTCAGGGAGAGAATAGGAGAGAATCTAACTCAGCGATCTACAGATAAATAGTTGTGTGGGTGCAGGGCACTATCGTTTTACCCTGCCCTGAGCTCATTGACCAAAAATACAAACTTTTAGAATTCTGTTAGTTAGGTGGGTGGCGGCGGCCATTTTATGCATGCTCAGTGCACCAGCACTGCATCTGAGCTTTTGGGACATTGCAAATCACCATTTTTGGGGGGCAAACTACAACATCTGGATTAGTCAGTGTGCAATTTAAGGTAGAAATACACCCATCATTTGCGGGGGTTTGAAAATCACTTTTTTCTTTTCAAAAAACGGTATTGGCCAGATCTGCAAGTGTTAAATTCAAGTTAAATATATACAGCATTCATATTCTGTTAGCAAAAAAAGACTTTGTGCAATCTACAACATCTGTATTAGTCAGTGTGCAATTTAAGCTAGAAATACACCCATCATTTTCTGGGGTTTGAAAAACACACTTATATGACAAAAAAACACTATTTTCAGGCCTTGCAGCATCAGGCTTATATACTGCTGTCAAATTCAGTTGTTAAACAAACAGTCGTTTGGGCTCCAAAAATTTAGTTGGCAGCCTTTGATGCAGATGTCATTGTGAGATACACCCTTAATACATTTGGGTTACATTCAGAGATTTTAAATACCGCCATTTGGTGCACCAATATTGAATTCAGGCCTACAGAGGTTCAGGCCCTGTGAGATAACACCTCTATATACAGGGGTTTGAATTAGGCCCCTTTCACACGGGCGACTATTCCGCACGGATGCGATGCGTGAGTTGAACGCATTGCACCCGCACTGAATCCCGACCCATTCATTTCTATGGGGCTGTTCACATGAGCGGTGATTTTCACGCATCACTTGTGCATTGCGTGAAAATCGCAGCATGCTCTATTATGTGCGTTTTTCACGTAAGGCAGGCCCCATAGAAATGAATGGGGTTGCGTGAAAATCGCAAGCATCCGCAAGCAAGTGCGGATAAGGGAAAATAATAGCATTCTGAATACAGAATGCATAGTAAAATAGCGCTGGAGGGGTTAAAAATAAATAAAAAATAATTTAACTCACCTTAATCCACTTGATCGCGCAGCCGGCATCGCTTCTGTCTTCTTTCTTTGCTGTGTGCAGGAACAGGACCTGTGGTGACGTCACTCCGGTCATCACATGATCTTTTACCATGGTGATGGATCATGTGATGGACCATGTGATGACCGGAGGTTCTGACCGTGTGAGATACCCACCCTACATACAGGGGTTTGAATCAGGCATTTGAAATACAGTCATTTGAAATACAGCCTTTTTGTGCAAAGATATATTAACTTCAGGCCTACACAGGATCAGACCGTGTGAGATACCCCCCTGCATACAGGGGTTTGAATCAGGCATTTGAAATACAGCCATTTGAAATATAGCCGTTTTGTTCAAAGATATATTTACATCAGGCCTACACTGATTCAGGGCGTTTGTGATCCCCACTATACATACAGGGGTTTGAATTAGGCATTTGAAATACAGTCATTTGAAATACAGCCTTTTTGTGCAAAAATATATATACTTCAGGCCTACACAGGTTCAGACCGTGTGAGATACCCCTCTACATACAGGGGTTTGAATCAGGCATTTGAAATACAGCCATTTGAAATACCGCCATTTTGTGCAAAGATATATTTACTTCAGGCCTACAGAGGTTCAGGCCCTCTGAGATACTACCTCTACATACAGGGGTTTGAATTAGGCATTTGAAATACAGCCATTTTAAATACCGCCATTTCGTGCAAAGATATATTTACTTCAGGCCTACAGAGGTTCAGGCCCTCTGAGATACTACCTCTACATACAGGGGTTTGAATTAGGCATTTGAAATACAGCCATTTTAAATACCGCCATTTCGTGCAAAGATATATTTACTTCAGGCCTACAGAGGTTCAGGCCCTCTGAGATACCCCCCTATATACAGGGGTTTGAATCAGGCATTTGAAATACAGCCATTTGAAATACAGCCTTTTTGTGCAAAGATATATTTACCTCAGGCCTACACAGGTTCAGACCGTGTGAGATACCCCCCTACATACAGGGGTTTGAATTAGGCATTTAAAATACAGTCATTTAAAATACAGCCATTTTGTGCAAAGATATATTTACTTCAGGCCTACACTGATTCAGGGCGTTTGTGATCCCCACTATACATACAGGGGTTTGAATTAGCCATTTGAAATACAGTCATTTGAAATACAGCCTTTTTGTGCAAAAATGTATATACTTCAGGCCTACACAGGTTCAGACCGTGTGAGATACCCCTCTACATACAGGGGTTTGAATCAGGCATTTGAAATACAGCCATTTGAAATACCGCCATTTTGTGCAAAGATATATTTACTTCAGGCCTACAGAGGTTCAGGCCCTCTGAGATACCCCCCTATATACAGGGGTTTGAATCAGGCATTTGAAATACAGCCATTTGAAATACAGCCTTTTTGTGCAAAGATATATTTACTTCAGGCCTACACTGATTCAGGGCGTTTGTGATCCCCACTATACAGGGAGTGCAGAATTATTAGGCAAGTTGTATTTTTGAGGATTAATTTTATTATTGAACAACAACCATGTTCTCAATGAACCCAAAAAACTCATTAATATCAAAGCTGAATATTTTTGGAAGTAGTTTTTAGTTTGTTTTTAGTTTTAGCTATTTTAGGGGGATATCTGTGTGTGCAGGTGACTATTACTGTGCATAATTATTAGGCAACTTAACAAAAAACAAATATATACCCATTTCAATTATTTATTTTTACCAGTGAAACCAATATAACATCTCAACATTCACAAATATACATTTCTGACATTCAAAAACAAAACAAAAACAAATCAGTGACCAATATAGCCACCTTTCTTTGCAAGGACACTCAAAAGCCTGCCATCCATGGATTCTGTTAGTGTTTTGATCTGTTCACCATCAACATTGCGTGCAGCAGCAACCACAGCCTCCCAGACACTGTTCAGAGAGGTGTACTGTTTTCCCTCCTTGTAAATCTCACATTTGATGATGGACCACAGGTTCTCAATGGGGTTCAGATCAGGTGAACAAGGAGGCCATGTCATTAGATTTTCTTCTTTTATACCCTTTCTTGCCAGCCACGCTGTGGAGTACTTGGACGCGTGTGATGGAGCATTGTCCTGCATGAAAATCATGTTTTTCTTGAAGGATGCAGACTTCTTCCTGTACCACTGCTTGAAGAAGGTGTCTTCCAGAAACTGGCAGTAGGACTGGGAGTTGAGCTTGACTCCATCCTCAACCCGAAAAGGCCCCACAAGCTCATCTTTGATGATACCAGCCCAAACCAGTACTCCACCTCCACCTTGCTGGTGTCTGAGTCGGACTGGAGCTCTCTGCCCTTTACCAATCCAGCCACGGGCCCATCCATCTGGCCCATCAAGACTCACTCTCATTTCATCAGTCCATAAAACCTTAGAAAAATCAGTCTTGAGATATTTCTTGGCCCAGTCTTGACGTTTCAGCTTGTGTGTCTTGTTCAGTGGTGGTCGTCTTTCAGCCTTTCTTACCTTGGCCATGTCTCTGAGTATTGCCCACCTTGTGCTTTTGGGCACTCCAGTGATGTTGCAGCTCTGAAATATGGCCAAACTGGTGGCAAGTGGCATCTTGGCAGCTGCACGCTTGACTTTTCTCAGTTCATGGGCAGTTATTTTGCGCCTTGGTTTTTCCACACGCTTCTTGCGACCCTGTTGACTATTTTGAATGAAACGCTTGATTGTTCGATGATCACGCTTCAGAAGCTTTGCAATTTTAAGAGTGCTGCATCCCTCTGCAAGATATCTCACTATTTTTGACTTTTCTGAGCCTGTCAAGTCCTTCTTTTGACCCATTTTGCCAAAGGAAAGGAAGTTGCCTAATAATTA
Organism: Bufo bufo; assembly: GCF_905171765.1. Classification (NCBI taxonomy): domain Eukaryota; kingdom Metazoa; phylum Chordata; class Amphibia; order Anura; family Bufonidae; genus Bufo; species Bufo bufo. The sequence continues at coordinate 129,487,412 of NC_053395.1, read as the reverse complement.
TGCACACCTAATATAGGGTGTTGATGTCATTAGACCACACCCCTTCTCATTACAGAGATGCACATCACCTAATATGCTTAATTGGTAGTAGACTTTCGAGCCTATACAGCTTGGAGTAAGACAACATGCATAAAGAGGATGATGTGGTCAAAATACTCATTTGCCTAATAATTCTGCACGCAGTGTACATACAGGGGTTTGAATTAGGCATTTGAAATACAGCCTTTTTGTGCAAAGATATATTTACTTCAGTCCTACACTGGTTCAGACAGTGTGAGATACCCCCCTACATACAGGGCTTTGAATCAGGCATTTGAAATACAGCCATTTGAAATACAGCCATTTTGTGCAAAGATATATTTACTTCAGGACTACACAGGTTCAGGCCCTCTGAGATACTACCTCTACATACAGGGGTTTGAATTAGGCATTTGAAATACAGTCATTTGAAATACAGCCTTTTTGTGCAAAGATATATTTTCTTCAGGCCTACACAGGTTCAGGCCCTCTGAGATACTACCTCTACATACAGGGCTTTGAATTAGCCATTTGAAATACAGCCATTTGAAATACAGCCTTTTTGTGCAAAGATATATTTACTTCAGGCCTACACAGGTTCAGAACGTGTGAGATACCCCCCTACATACAAGGGTTTGAATTAGCCATTTGAAATACAGCCATTTGAAATACATCCTTTTTGTGCAAAGATATATTTACTTCAGGCCTACACTGGTTCAGACCGTGTGAGATACCCCCTACATACAGGGGTTTGAATCAGGCATTTGAAATACAGCCATTTTGTGCAAAGAAATCTTTAATTGAGGCCTAGTCTGGTACAGGCCGTGTGAGATACACCCTTTACATACTGTCATTCTATTTTACTATTAATTAAACACCCATTTATCGCAAGATCCTAAATTCAAATATTATGAGGAGAGCGTCAAATAAGGGACTTGGCCCAGGTCGTGGTGCTGCTGGTGGAGCTCCTGTTGCAGGGAGAGGACGTGGTCGATCTGTGCCAGCTACACGCACAAGTGAAACCCCTTCCTCAGGTGCGAGTAGGCGACAAAATCTGCAGTAGTATTTGGTCGGGCCTAATGCTGCTCTACGAATGGTGAGGCCTGAACAAGTACAGGCGATAGTAGATTGGGTTGCTGACAGTGGATTTAGTTCCTTCACATTGTCTCCCACCCAGTCTCCTGCTGAAAGACCACAGTTGGCACCTGCAGCCTATGTCCATCAGTCTTTCACCTCACCCCCTTGCAAATGAGCCAAGCAGTCTGAGCCCCAAGTCAGCAGTCTCTTCTGCTTTTTGATGACTCTGTTAGCAGGGTTTCCCAGGGCCATCCACCTAGCCCTGCCCCAGAAGTGGAAGAGATTGAGTGCAACCACTTATTTTTCAAGATGAGTACATGGGAGGACCATCGCAGCACGTCTCGGATGATGACGAAACACAGGTGCCAACTGCTGGGGCTTTCGAAAGCGTGCAGACCGACAAAGAAGTCAAGGGTGAAGACTGGGTGGAAGATGATGTGGAGGACGATGAGGTCCTCGACCCAACATGGAATCAAGGTCATGCGAGTGACCGATGTATTTTTGAGGAAGAGACAGTGGTCGCACAGAGCCACCAGCACAGCAGAAGAGGGAGCAGGGTGTAAAAGCGGAGTGGCCGTCCTCTAGGCAGTACGCCTGCTACTGCCCACTAGTGTTGATCACGAATATTCGAATTGCGAATTTTAATCGCGAATATCGGCACTTCGAGAATTCGCAAATATTTAGAATATCGCAAAATATATTCGTAATCGTGAATATTAGATTTTTTTTAAAATCAAGAAAATAATGCCTGGAGATCATGAATTCGCGAATTCTCGAATATATGGCGAATATTCGCCCAAATATTCGCAAAATATCGCGAATTCGAATATTGCCCCTGCCGCTCATCACTACTGCCCAACGCAGCAAGGTACCGAGCACACCAATGCCAGCTCCAAGGAGTTCCCTGGCGTGTCAGTTCTTCAGACAATGTGCTGACAACAAGACACGAGTGGTTTGCATGCTGTGCAATCAGAGCCTGAAGCGAGGCATAAACATTCTCAACCTGAGCACAACCTGCATGATCAGGCATTTAAGTGCAAAGCACGAGCTGCAGTGGAGTAGACACCTCAAAAACCAAGAAAGGTCTCTGGCTCCTCCTGCATCCTCTTTTGCTGCAGTCGCAGCCTCTTCATCCACCTCTGGAGTGACAGTGCCACCTGGCACCCCACAAACAGAGGATCTGCCAGCAACACCAACACCTGGGTCTCCAAGAATCTCCACAATGTCCCATGGAAGCGTTCAGCTCTCCATATCCCAAATGCTGGAGAGGAAGAGGAAGTACCCCCCTACCAACCCGAAATCCCTAGCCCTGAATGCCAGCATTTCTAAATTACTTGCCTTTGAAATGCTGTCATTCCGTCTGGTGGAGACAGATAGTTTTAAAGGCCTTATGGTGGTGGCTGTCCCACAGTACGTCGTGCCCAGCCACCACTACTTTTCAAGGCGAGCCATCCCTTCCCTTCACAACCAAGTAGGGGACAAAATCAGGTGTGCACTGCGCAACGCCATCTGTGGCAAGGTCCACCTAACTACGAATACGTGGACCAATAAGCACGGTCAGGGACGTTATATCTCCCTAAAAGCACACTGGGTAAATGCAGTGGCGGCTGTGCCTGAGGCGGATAGCAGTTTGGCGCATGTCCATCCACCACCGAGGATTGCAGGGCGCTTCAGTTTGCCTCCTGTTGCTCCCTCCTCCTACTCTGCTTCCTCATCCTCTACCAGCTCCTCATCCGGTCAGCGTAACACCTTCACCACCAACTTCAGCACAGCCAGGAGTAAACGACAGCAGGAAGTTTTAAAACCTATCTGTTTGGGAGACAAACCCCACAACGCGCAGGAGCTGTGGACAGGCCTTGAACAACAGACCGATGAGTGGTTTGTGCCAGTGAGCCTCAAGCCCGGCCTGGTGGTGTGCGATAATGGGCGAAATCTCGTAGCAGCTCTGGGACTAGCCGGTTTGACGCACATCCCTTGCCTGGCGCATGTGCTGAATTTGGTGGTGCAGAGAGATTCCTTAAAAATTACCCCGACATGTCAGAGGTGCTGCATAAAGTGCGGGCCGTCTGTGCGCATTCCCACCTGACAGCGGTGCAGCGTACTCAAGTTGTGTGCAGTAGGTGTTTCTGGGTGATGTAGTGCAATATACACTAACCTGGTACAGCTGACTCTCTGCAAGGGCAGGTATAGGTAGAAATAGTTCGTGACGCCAGTGCCAAGTAAACGGTGGCACGCCGTTTGCGGATGCAGGAATAAATTGAGGAAGCGTAGTGTTAAAACAGAACTTCAACTTTAGTAGTTTGCAGGCAGAGACAATATTGGAAACGCAGTTCCTCAGCATACAGTCGATTTTGCAATTCGGTCGATGCAGGCAATTCAGTACAGCAGGGTAATTACAGAGTGTTGAACACAGGACTTGCAGCAAAGGAGCTTGCACTCTAACTCTGTCTGATCCTGGAATGTAGCAATTCTTCACCAAGGCCCATTAACCTAAGTCTGGCTTTATATCCTTGATTATGGCTTAAATAAGTACCTCCTCTGTTTCTCTTAGTACCTCTGGCTCCTCTGATCTTTGCCTCAGTCTCTCCTAGCTTCTGAATGGTTCCTCAGGCTCTTAGGCTAAGATGTTCCTGCTTCTGCATATGGGTATTCAGGAGGGAATCTTCTCCTGAACAGCAGGCTTCAGGCCTGGACTTGTCTCAGACATTGTCTAAACTCCAACTGTAGATTACAGACACTAGACTCCGTCTCTCTTGCACTTCCCTGACTGGGCTTTATATAAACTAGGGCTCCCTAGCTCCCTCTATGGACTAGAAGTAGGAATGACACCCCTAGCAGGCCTGTAAGTGCAAGTTTCAGTGACAGGGAAATACACACATTACATTACATTTTATAAAACTGGCATACAACAACTCCCCAATATTAAGGAGGGACGACAGCACACCAAGTGACCTTTGGTAGTAACGGGTATTACAACTCCCGTATACTACATACCCCACTGCTTTAAGCTGAGTACGACCTCGTACTCCATCATGGGTCGCCCAACTGGAATCTCTACCTGAAATAGAAAATAGAGACATGCAGGCATACATACATGTAATTCATCTGCATTTACATTTACATCAGGTCCAATTGGCAAAAGTGAAGTGTGATGACAAGGGGCGTCGTTCTCTTCTCTCAGGATAGTGAATGGAACGGGGGCGCTGACCTGGCACAGCGTAACATTAGAACCAGGATAGTCCATGACAATGAATAAGTCCATGATAAAACAGTAGAAAACGGTATAAAAGTTCTTGGAGGCTCAAATAACAAACATGAGTCCGTACCCAGGTTATTTCTCATTAAATCACAGAGGCTCTCATGCGGTGGAGTCCATCTCTGGGCACAATACTTTTAAAAGAATAAGAATCTCAGAGGCTCAGGTACTTTTGAGTCTGTCTCCGGGTACGGTTCCTTGGTAACTGGTTGCACAATAAAATGGACAGCAAAGACAAGTGCTGTAACACCCCTGATCAACCTGAAAAGGGGGTGAAGGGTAAAAGGTGCAACAAGGAACAGGCACAACTGGGTGTGGGGTAACAAAAGCAGGCAGGAGGTCCTGGAAACAAACGTGGCCTTGCTGACTTTGTGATTTCAGTGGTCAACACCTACCACTGAGCCGTGGACAAACTGGCAGCTGCAACAAAGGACCAGCAACATAGGACTCCTGTCCTGGAAGGGTTAACATCACCTTCTGAAGAAATAAATCAAAGGCCTAGCAGGCTGATCACAGTGGCATATTGTAGCTGCTTGGCTCTGCTGGCAGGTATCGTCTGTAGTAGTCCTCTACAGGAGGATGTGCCCACATAACAGTATCAGGGGGCAGCTGCAGGGTAAAGGGGCCCCTAATAGGTATTGGCCCCATAGGCCTAGGGGTGAACCCTCTGATGGACCGTGCCGGCCCTGGCATAATCACTGCAGGGTGTGACATGCTTGGCGTCGCCGCATCAAGCGGTCCGGTGCTCTGGGTGCAGCAATTCACGGCAATCGCGGGTCCGGTCTGGGGCACTGACGGAGCGGTGACAACAGAAGGCGGTCGGCGGGTGGTGACAGGCACCCTTACCTCATCCTTCCTCGGCGGTGTCTGGATCCTGGCGGTGTAGGTCTTACGCAACTCCCGCAACTTCTCCTCCAGCCGGACGATCTGCTCACCGATACTCTCTGTGTCGGAGTCGCTGTTCTCTGCTGGCGCCGCCGGCGCAGGTACAGTCACCGATGACGCAGACTCGGCCTCTTCAGGTTCTGGACTTGCATCTGGTCTCCGTCCCATCCGGATGTTCTCAAAGGTAGCACTAAGTCCTTTTAACTGTTCCAGCTCAGATATTGTCTTCTCCCGACGAGGCAGCTCGGGGGAAGGATAGGGGCTCACCCATTTCTCCAACACGGTTGGCTGCCAGAAGACGTTCGGCCCGATGAAGGAGCTCCGCTCCTGAAAGGCGTGATGGGCCGGCTCTGGAGAGCGTTCCGGTTCTCGCTCGCAGCCAGAGTAGTCTTCTCCTTCTTCTGCCTCCCAATCCTCAGGTCCTCGCTTCGGACGGGTCACAGCAGTCGCATATGGGCCTCGCAGGCCCTCGGCAGGGGTGTACTCCACTTCCTCTCCCTCGCGGAGGCTGTGCTGGTACGAAGGGAGGTAGTCTCTTTTGACAGACCTTCGATTGACATAGAGGTCTCTGCCAGTAAGATAGTCCTGAATAAACCCGTAGCCACGGGGTTTGTCAAACGACAGCACCACTCCCTTTCTCCTTTCCAGGCGGGGTTGGGTGTGTGTATGCTTCTCGTGAATGGTCTTGGTCAATTCCTCATACACGATCTTAGTCTTGGTATTTCGCTTGATAGCGGCCTCTCGAATCTCCGCCATCAGGGAAGACCATTTGAACGATGGCTGAAAAAAGTCCCTCCATGAGCCATAGTAGGGCTCGGGTTCTTTCTCCCTGGTGCGGCAGGCGGGTTGCTCCGGTCCCGGAGCGTAGGCCGGTGGAGCCTCCTCTGGCTCTACACCGGTGTCGGTCATCTTTTCAATTACAGGTGCGGACGCTGCAGCAACACTCTGCTCACAATCCAACATGCTCGATCCTTCTGAGGAGAGCGATAGGGTCGCGTCAATTAGAGTAGCCAGCTCCTCCCACTGCACTGGGGAGCCGCCCCCCAGGTATTCCAGTATATGGAAGGCGGTGTCCATGCTGGCAGACATGCAAATGTCCAGATAAGCCGTGGCGCCTGCCCTTGACCTTCTTCCCGCTTTTTCCTCAGAAAGGCGCCAATTTTTCCCGCCTTTTCGGGATGAAGGTGACGCAGCAGTAAATTCAGCAAGCTCAGCGGCCATCTTTAGGTACAAACTCTGTCTATTCACTGACGGCAAGCAGGCACGTTTAAAGTCCACAAAACCACACTCCAATGCGGCGGTTTTCTTCCTCTGTGCAGCGCAATACTGTACAGCGCTTTTTAGAAGTTTTTGGGACACTTTGGTTATGATTTTTAATCCACAAAGTCCACTTGAATAAAATATGAAAATTGTCACTTTGGTCACAGGGCAACTGTATAAGGCACAAAGTTCACGCTTCTTGCACTAGAAAGCGTGCGTATCCTGTTCGTGACGCCAAAAGAGAGGTGCAGCGTACTCAAGTTGTGTGCAGTAGGTGTTTCTGGGTGATGTAGTGCAATATACACTAACCTGGTACAGCTGACTCTCTGCAAGGGCAGGTATAGGTAGAAATAGTTCGTGACGCCAGTGCCAAGTAAACGGTGGCACGCCGTTTGCGGATGCAGGAATAAATTGAGGAAGCGTAGTGTTAAAACAGAACTTCAACTTTAGTAGTTTGCAGGCAGAGACAATATTGGAAACGCAGTTCCTCAGCATACAGTCGATTTTGCAATTCGGTCGATGCAGGCAATTCAGTACAGCAGGGTAATTACAGAGTGTTGAACACAGGACTTGCAGCAAAGGAGCTTGCACTCTAACTCTGTCTGATCCTGGAATGTAGCAATTCTTCACCAAGGCCCATTAACCTAAGTCTGGCTTTATATCCTTGATTATGGCTTAAATAAGTACCTCCTCTGTTTCTCTTAGTACCTCTGGCTCCTCTGATCTTTGCCTCAGTCTCTCCTAGCTTCTGAATGGTTCCTCAGGCTCTTAGGCTAAGATGTTCCTGCTTCTGCATATGGGTATTCAGGAGGGAATCTTCTCCTGAACAGCAGGCTTCAGGCCTGGACTTGTCTCAGACATTGTCTAAACTCCAACTGTAGATTACAGACACTAGACTCCGTCTCTCTTGCACTTCCCTGACTGGGCTTTATATAAACTAGGGCTCCCTAGCTCCCTCTATGGACTAGAAGTAGGAATGACACCCCTAGCAGGCCTGTAAGTGCAAGTTTCAGTGACAGGGAAATACACACATTACATTACATTTTATAAAACTGGCATACAACAACTCCCCAATATTAAGGAGGGACGACAGCACACCAAGTGACCTTTGGTAGTAACGGGTATTACAACTCCCGTATACTACAGCGGGGGCACAGTGGAAGCACAAGGCGAAGGCAGAGGATGAGGAAGAGGTCGCCAACGCAGCTGAGGCACCGCCAGCACCTCAGAAGGCAGGGTTAGCATGGCCGACATGTGGAAAAGCTTTGTCAGCACGCTACAACAACCAGCACCACCAGCTGATATGGAACGTCTTAGCAGGAGGCAGCATTTCACCAACATGGTGGAGCAGTATGTGTGCACACGCCTACACGAACTGAATGACGGGTCTGCCCCCTTTAACTTCTGGGTCTCCAAATTGGGCACATGGCCTGAGCTTGCCCTTTACGCCTTGGAGGTGCTGGCCTGCCCTGCAGCCAGTGTATTATCTGAACGTGTGTTTAGCACGGCACAAACAAGCGCAGCCGCCTGTCCACAGCCAACGTGGACAAGCTCACGTTCATTAAAATGAATCAGGCTTGGATCCCAGAAGACTTGTCTGTACCTTGTGCAGAATAGACATTTATACCACCATTAAACATACATTCTTGTACTCAAGTCAAGTGAAATGATTCTTTGTTTTCTTTTTTTTTATTTGTCACAATATTTTGGGGGCTACCTCCTATTTAAAAAATAAAATAAAAACATTGTTGGCTACCTCCTCCTCCTCCATTGTTGCCTCTACCTACAACACCACATTCACCGCCTCCTCAACCTCCGAGCGTGCGTTCACAGGATCGCGAAGTAAACAAGTTGAACTACAGTCTGCCAGCGCTGATCATTCGCTGGCCGGCTGTAAATGCGATTTTTTTAACATCAGAAATGTATATTAGACGCTGTTTTGTTAACAGCTTCTGATATACCTGCTACCTGGTACTCTGGTGGTCTCTTTTGCTTGGATCGACCACCAGTGGACACAGGCAGCTCTGTAAGTAGCACCAAGCACCACACTACACTACACACACCCCCCCTGTCACTTATTAACCCCTTGTCAACCCCTGATCACCCCATATAGACTCCCTGATCACCCCCCTGTCATTGATCACCCCCCTGTAAGGCTACATTCATACGTCCGTATGTGTTTTGCGGATCCGCACATTGCCAGAACTATATAGAAAATGCCTTTTCTTGTCCGTAATTGCGGACAAGAATAGGACATGTTCTATATTTTTGCGGAACTAAAGTGCGGACCCGGAAGTGCAGATCCGCAATTCCGGAACCGAGCGGGACAAAGTCTGTCCCCATAGAAATGTATCGGTCCGCAATTCCGTAAAATGCGGAACAGAATTGCGGACGTGTGAATGGGGCCTAAGGGTCCCTTATCACCGCCAGTTAGTTAGCCACTTGTTAGGTAGTTAGCGCCCACCGCGCCGCAGTCACTGATTAGTCGTTGATTAGCGTCATCGCTGTCGCTAATCAGCACTAGTACTATATAGTATCTGTAAGTGATCTGATCGCAATCAGATCTATATCAGTACATTAGGGTCACCTTAGGCTCTACAAAAAACGCAGTGTTCTCCCGATCAGGCCTGATCTTGTGCGCACACTTGCGTTCAGTCCGCCCCACCGCAGTGACAGAATTTTTTTTTCTGATGATCACTGCAAAAACACCGAAAAATCGCTGCGGCGCTATAAAGATCACTTTTGAGCTTTTTGGATCTTTATTAGCGATCGCAGCTTTTTTTTTTTTGCACATTTTTTGGCAGAGATTTTTTCATCCACATTGATCGATGCGAATGAAGAAATCTGTGCCGTTCATTCTTTCTTTCAAAATAATCTCATTACCCGCATGCTCGATATAAGGCCTCATGCACACGACCGTGCCGTTTTTTGCGGTCCGCGGGCGCCGGCAATATAAATGCCTATTCTTGTCCTCAAAGCGCGGACAAGAATAGGACATGTTATATTTTTTTAGCGGGCCCGCGGAACGGAGCCACGGATGCGGCACAAGTTTGGCACTTTTCTTCCTCAGAAAGTGTCATTTTCCGCTAACTTGTGAAAATTTTTTTAATCATACATGAACTCACCATGCCCATCCGCGAATACTTTAGGGTGTCTTCTTTCTAAAATGGGGTCATTTGGGGGGTATTTATACTATCCTGGCATTCTAGCACCTCAAAAAACATGACAGGTGCTCAGAAAGTCAGAGCTGCTTTAAAATGCGGAAATTCACATTTTTTTATCATAGTTTGTAAACGCTATAACTTTTGCGCAAACCAATAAATATACACTTATTGGATTTTTTTTTTATCAAAGACATGTAGCACAATAAATTCTGACACAAACTTGTATAGAAATGTAATTATATTTGAACAATTTAACCAGAGAAAGTTAAAAAATACACTTATTTTGAGAAAATTGCGGTCTATTTTGATTAATATCAGAAAAACGAAAAATCTCAGCAGCAATTAAAAACCACCAAAAGAAAGCTGTATTTGTGAGAAGAAAAGGAGGTAAAATTCATTTGGGTGCCAAGTTGCATGACCGAGCAATAAACCGTTAAAGTTGTGAAGTGCTGATTTGTAAAAAAGGGCCTGGTCACTAGGGGGGTATAAACCTGTGGTCCTTAAGTGGTTAAGTTATTTCCCTATCCACATTTGTTTGCAGAGCAGTTCCCATGCTCTAAAGCACATTTTACTGACTTTTACATCCCTCTAGCCTTTTCACAGACTATTTTATAGCCATTTTAATACAAAAAAGTGCCAATTTTAGTGCCCTAAATTGAAAAAATTATTATTTTCAGATGTCAGGTGACATTTTACCATTTTTGGCGTATACAAACCCCTGCTGTGCCTGGGTGACAGGGGCCTAAATCTCTCAAAATCCTCTGTTCTATTGCTGGGTGACATGAACCCCCTTTTGCCGTTAATAAACCCTTGCTGTGCCTGGGTGACAGGGGCCTAAATCTCTCAAAATCCTCTGTTCTATTGCTGGGTGACATGAACCCCCTTTTGTCGTGAATGAACCCCTGCTGTGCCTGGGTGATAGGGGCCTAAATCTCTCAAAATCCTCTGTTTTATTGCTGGGTGACAAGATCCCCCTTTTGTCGTGAATGAACCCCTGCTGTGCCTGGGTGACAGGGGCCTAAATCTCTCAAAATCCTCATTGCTGACAGGGAACTAAATTTAGTGAAAACATCTGTTACTGATCGGAAGATGCGCAACTACAAGCGCACGCTGCTGATGGCATTACCACCTGACAGCGTGGGCACAGTGGAAGCACAAGGCGAAGGCAGAGGAGGAGGAAGAGGTCGCCAACGCAGCTGGGGCACCGCCAGCACCTGAGAAGGCAGGGTTAGCATGGCCCAAATGTGGAAAAGCTTTGTCAGCCTTGGAGGTGCTGACCTGCCCTGCAGCCAGTGTATAGTGTGAACGTGTGTTTAGCACGGCAGAGAGCATTATCACAGGCCACAGCCAATGTGGACAAGCTTACGTTTATTAAAATGAACCAGGCATTGACCCCACAGGACTTGCCCGTACCTTGTGCAGAATAGACATTTATACCAGCCTAACCATCCATTCTTGTACTCAAGTGCACTTATTCTTTGTTTTATTTTGTTATATGTCCCAATATTTGGGGGGATACCCCAATTTAAAAATAAAAAATAACACAAATCAGTGTTGGCTACCTATTCCTCCTTCACCGCAGCTTCCACCTACACCGCCACGTCAACCTACACCACCACATCCACCCAGCCACCGCCTCCTCAACCTCCTACTCCTAGATCCAGATTGTTATTTTTAATTTTTCTGTATTTTATGTTATTTTAAGTCATTTCCCTATCCACATTTGTTTGCAGAACAGTTGCCATGCTATTAAGCACATTTTGATGCCTTTTGCAGCCCTCTAGCCCTTTCCAGGACTATTTTAGAGCCATTTTAGTGCCCAAAAGTTCGGGTCCCCATTGACTTCAATGGGGTTTGGGTTCGGGGTCAAGTTCAGGTCAAGTTCGGGTCCCGAAACCAAATTTTTTTTTTAAGTTTGGCCGAACTCGTCGAACCCGAACATCCAGGTGTCCGCTTAACTCTACCCCTCACTCTGAAACCTAATGCAGGCATGCAGTGTGAAGGTCCACCCCTCTTTCTTCTGTTTACATTAAGTTGGGAGACAGACAGGCCCTAGTAACAATCTTTTAAGGGAGCAGTGGAAAGGGACAGAGGACATTAATGAAAGCTGCTATTATAAGGTAATTGCAGATCTTTTGACAATCATTGACAGACTAACTCAGGTATACATGCCTAGCGCTAATAAACTAGCAAAAAAATAAAAATATGACAGTTACCCTTTAAAGCTGATTAAATGACTGCAATAAATTCATTACATTCAGATGTCACATAAGGGCAGTGGTTAAACTGATAAAGAAGATAGTTCTTACAATTAAGTTAAACTATGTTCCTTTTTTTTTCTTTTTTTTTCTTGCTTCTTTTTCTCAAAGCAAAAAATGAAATGGTCTTCCAAGCAGAAAATCGCAAATTTGCTTCTCTTGATACTCACAATACACACTGCCTTCTCAGCTGGTATTTTCCCTTTTTTTTTTTAAAAGCTTCTATTCTCTGCTTTCAGATATGTATTTTCCTTTTTCTTTAAACAGTATAGACAACAGCACTGCAGATTACTGATTTACTTGCTGTATAGATAATGGGAACAGACAACATGGAGAAATTGTATAATAAGAGCAAGTTTCTGGGTAACTCAGCCATTATGTCAGCCACCGATGAAAGTTCTGGATGTGTGTTGTGCTCTTTGCTGAAAGAGGATGCCCTGTAGTTTATATCCACGAGCCTTGTAAAATAAAATTAGATATCAGCACTATGCACCAGCCAATCCGATGTCGAGCTTCATACCATGCAGGGTATTCCCACTGGTCTATTATAAGCTTTCCAATAATGGAAGCTTTGAGGAGCAATCTGCTTTACAGAATAATAAAGAATACTTTCCTTTGATGTCATCCTTTAACAATTTCCCAATTTGTTATATTTTATGTACACAGACACATTTAAAAAATTGGCCAGTAAGAAGAGTGGGCAAGCGGTGGGGGCTTCTATCTTTTCTTTCCATCTTGTTATAGAAAGGTATTGTGTTATCTATTTGATTGTTCACACAAAGGGGTTAATTTTCCTTTATGAAATATGTACACCTTTTCCTCTAAACACAGAAGGAGCTTTAGATAGTATTTATGATGTCTATATTTTTCATTATACAAATAAGCAAATTCTTAATTATACAGGGATTAAAAATCCAATTTGTTACTTTTAGGAAACTGGTAGATAATTGAACATGATATAAACCGAGCCTTGTGTTTTTCTTTCCTCATTTCATTTTAAAATTCTGCATTTATTTATTCATTATTTGATATAGGTAAATTATGGTGAAATAAATTCTACTCAAACTGCTCCTTTAAGACAATACAATTTCCCCTTTAAATAAATGTATGGCTATATGTGCATCAGAAATATGTTACCTTTCAATGTTACAAGACACAATAGGGGTTAATGTGTTGCTAGGCAGAGTAAGGCTGATCACGCCACATTACGCTGTAATTGAATAAGGAATAACTGCCCAGCTTTCCAATTGATAAGGGCAGAGTAGACCTGGGATGCCTAGGAAGCTCATGCACAAGCAATGAAGATGTATGGGATCATTTATCAAGAGGCCAGCAACTGCCTTAACACATTCGTTCCCTTAAAGGTCAATATTTGCTAAATATACCTATAAATGTTTATATCTGATGTGTTAAATTTCTGCAATACAAGCGGCCACACTAATATACATCATTGAAGTTTAGTATATTTAAGAATGAACCAGTCACCAAAACCTGTAAACAGATAATCAAGCCGAGCGCTTATATTTTTCTGCTTTCTGTTGTAATGGTTTTTATCTCTGTTTAGAAATGCTATCATTTTCATGTTCTTATTGACAGGCGAGAAAGAGCACATAGTTCCTGACAACTAACACTCCACCCAGTGTTGGACTGGGGCCCACCATACGGATACAAATGCAATAAATAATCTATCAAGTGTTATATAAGTTAATATAAGTATGTAGTACAGTAAGTCTACTGTGTTATTTGCCACTTGTGCAGGGGTAGGGAGACTAGGGGCCTACCTTGCTCAGGGGCCCACTGGGGATTCACCTGTACCCCTGTGGGCCAGTCCGAGCCTGACTCCACCTGTTTTCCAATGGTAAAATCACTGACAGTCCTCGTCATGTGGGCACCCCATATTCTAGTAGCACACTCCACAGTGGCTTATACTTCCTTTCTGTTCATATTGACCCCTGACAAGGGAAACACACTAGTACACATTTTGTTTTTACCTTCCATGCTGTAAAAGTGAAACTAGTACATGTTTTCTGTCAAGTTAAAGCCCAAATGCAATCCTTTTCAATTTGTATTATTATAGATCATTAATATTCTTGAATTGTTAATTAATATTATGGGGCAAAGTAATACCCAAGAATTATCTTGAGACGTTATGATGTAGATAGCATCTACATAGGCCCTGCTCATCTGCATCAGAGACTCCATTCAGACCTCCGTCCCAGATTCTGTCAGATTTTATGAGAAGAATATTCCTACATGCAGCATGATTTTTCCTATCAAAATGATGGGAAATTATTTAATAGTCAAAATCAAGAAAGGCAATCATTGCTGTTAAATCCAGATCTGCATGTCAGACTGCCAAGTGGTGAATATTTTTTTCTGCATAGAGAACATATTTTCACTGTTCCAAAGTAAAATGGCATGTTACACAGTGATCGTAAGCTTTTATGAATTGTTTAGCTATGACTGCCGAGAATTATAACCCTTGCCCCCACCTTTAAACGCTTGCAGCTAGGAATAAACCACACCAAGACACCTTCTTTGTTGGTTGAGAGTCTGTCACAGCCTTATTAAGGATTTTCTCAAAACACCAACTTTGCAATATCAAAACCCGGAATTATACTCGGAGTATCAAGAAGCAGTATGCCCCACGGAATCCCTCCGTGGGCAAGTCCGCCTTCTTCTCCATCTTCATTTTACTCACACCGACCTCCACTGAGGAGCCTGTGTACACCTACACAGCGCTCTGACCCCCACACAACAAAAACAATGCCTGCTCCACACTATCCTGCAATCCTGACAAGAAGATGTCTAACCCAATGTCATTTAGGTGAACCCCATCCGGCTGCATAAGCCACATATTATCACCCTCCAGCTGACGGTGACGCACTACCATCCCCGCCTAAGAACGGACGAATCGGGAGATCCATGCATTGACCGTTCTTCTGGCCAGCTCTATCGTGTGGGAATCCCTGTTACCTTGCCACGTGACCCTGGGAATGATTTCTGACCATACTATCACCACTTTGTGAAAGAAGGAAGGCAGCCGTTCCAAATCTGCTCTAATGAGGGTAATCAGCTATGCGATTTTTAACCAGCAGAGGTCATTACCCCCTGCATGAATGACTAAAATAACCAGAGAGTGAACCGATTTACTGAGCTCAACAGCTACTGGAAGGACCTGGGACCAGCGCAGGCCCTGAACCACGAGACCTGAACATTCCAAAATCCGAGGCTGCGGCCGTCTGGACGGTATTCTGCTCGTTGGCCTGCCCAGAAAATGTAGGAATGTCCGATGAAGCAGATGGTAGGCTGGATAGAATCTGAAAGAAATCAAATCAATAAGTGGGGGTGGACATAGGAATCAAAGCATGCAGACCTCCATCTGCCAATTCGTTGTACATCTGACTCAGGCAAGCCTGCCTGGGCCGCTTCTGTGGCGGCTCCGATATGTATAGAGTGTGTACCAAAGTCTGCAACTGGGAGATCTCATGCAACCAGGCAACGGATTTGAACTGGAAGCGCGTGAGTGGGCTACCGTCAGCATTTAAGAGGAGAGAGACGCCCTGAGCGCGTGTAGTAAATAACTCTGAAACCACCGCATGGGGGCAGACAGGGCCGTCTACTTCATGTAAGGGGAGCCAAGCGCCGTGTGCAAATACATCTGTGTTCGAACGACTAATGAAAACTCGGAGAGAGGAGTCACTGAGGAACAGATTGCCAGCGCCTAAACCGCCCAGGCAGAAGCGTGATTGGGACACCAACTCCCCGATACCAAGGGCGGCAAAAAATGCCAAACAAAAGGCTGCCCTAAAAAGCATAGCTTCGTAGGGTGAGGAGCAAACGGCGGGTAAAACATTGCATAGACGTGGTAAGAGGGAATATGACACGGGGCGTCTGCACTTGCGACGGACGTGTTCTTTGCGCCAGCCTTTAATGGCTTGGTGAATTAGGAAATGCTTAGTAACATCTGGCCAACTACGCAACTTAAAGTAAAAACCAACTCCTGCCAGCCGACGCTGCGCGACAACAGCAGAAACCCCTTGCTCTCTTAAGCCTAATAGGTATGAAATTGTCACCTTCAAGCTAGAAGCAGGCAATTCCATGATCGCTGCATCACCTGCCACCGCCCACCATTCAGCCCACACCTTACCATGTCCGGACCAGGTTGCTGGCGTCACCGATGCCCTCACCAGAGACATCATGCGTTGATCGTCAAATCCCATAGCAACTGCGGGCAGGGTAGGCCTTCCTTGATTGCCCCCGGTAAGATGTTTCAGAATTCCTGCCACGAAAACAGGAAAGAGCATCAACCGCAGAGTTGTGGACGCCCAGTATGTGACGAGCACGGAACCAAATGTAGAGTTCTAAACAGCGGAGAACTAAATGTTGTAGCAGTGCCAGTGAAGAGGTCAATTTATTAATACAAAAAAAATTTGCTCCGGACTTGTAAGTCTAGCTTAAGCTATTTAGTCAAACAAATGTGGTGGTCAGTTTTTGAAACGCCGCAGGTTGACAGGGACAGTTGGCGGGAAAAAACACGGCCCATGGGCATGATTCGGCAAGAAAATACTAGGAGGCTGTCACGACTGTGACTGATCCAGACAGGTCTGGGAGGAGAAGGTCGCAGTGACTTGCTACTCGCGACAGCTTGTGAGTTTGCTCCGTGGTTCAGGGTATGTCATCTGGGTTTTGCCTTGTGAACCTTTTTGTCCTGACTGGGAATTTGTAGGCATCCTCCTTAGGTGAGTCGGGTCTGCCACTCCCAGCTACTATATTAGTTTCACTTTCACTTGCAGTCATTGCCAGATATAGTCCTTACTTCCAGTGCTACTCTGACCTTGGAAGGAGATCGTTTGATGGTGTTGCTGTGGAGCTCTTGTCCGGCGTGGACTGTCGTGTTTGGGATCGCCTTCTCTGCTCGTGACTGGATAAGTCTATCTCTGCTGTTGTTTGTTTGTTGCTGTCTTCCCCTGTTGTTTTCCTAGACGTGAGTGATGGTGACTAGCGCTCCCATCGGCCTTTCCCCAGTCCAGTCTTGTTAGGGCGACTGAGGGTTTAGGCATACTGCTCGCCGCACGGGCTCACACCCCGTCTAGGGTATCAGGGCAGACAGGTGCCAGCTTAGGGTTAGTCAGGGGTGGCCATTCTATTTCCCATCCGTAGATAAGGGTCCCCCTTCCCCTCCGTCTGGTGCGACACGACTGCTGCTGGGATAGCGGTCGTGACAGTATATCTGGCCTTTTAAAAAAAACAAATTAAAAAAAAGTGACATTTCTTTTTTTTTTTTGCTTGCTGTTTTGCTTTGTATTTTGTCTGTTCCACTATGGATCCGGTTTCGGTTTTGGCGAAACAATTACAGGGGTTATCCCTTGAAGTGGCAGGATTAAAAGCAACAGTGCTGCAGCAGCAATCCTTGGGTTCCACCGTTGCTACGGGAAACCAAGGTACTCCTGAGCCAAAAGTGGCTTTACCTGATAGGTTCTCTGGAGGGAGAGACCAATTTATAACCTTCAGAGAAGCTTGCAAATTGTTCTTCAGGTTACGCCCTAGATCCTCCGGCGGTGAGGAACAACGGGTGGGCATTGTAATTTCTCTCCTGCAAGGAGATCCGCAGGCTTGGGCTTTCTCCCTACCATCAGACTCTCCGGCCTTACGATCAGTGGAGGAGTTTTTTGAAGCCCTGGGTCTCGTATATGATGACCCGGACAGGGTCTCACTGGCTGAGTCTAAGCTACGTAGACTTCGGCAAGAGAACCGGTCTGCTGAACTATATTGTTCCGAATTCCGTAGGTGGGCTACTGATACGTTATGGAACAACTCGGCCCTTAGGAGTCAGTTCTGCCAGGGGTTGTCTGAAAAATTAAAAGACGCGCTGGCGGTATACGAGGTCCCTGGGTCTCTTGAGGCTGCTATGTCTCTGTCCATAAGAATCGACAGACGACTCAGGGAGAGACTATTAAATTTTACGGAGGCCTCTATAGGGCAGGGATCGGTCTGTTATGGTCCAGTCGAACCAATGCAAATAGGGGGCGCCACTAAACGGGTGAATCCTCCTAAGTTCCGCCGTAGGTCAGAGGTTTGTTTTCGTTGTGGGGGGAGGGGTCATTTTGTAAAGGTTTGTCCCTCAGAACCCAAGAGACCACAAACAAAGGAGCCGCCGGAAAACTAGAGTCCCCAGATTGTGCGGAGGAGAACAGTCTGGGCGTATTCGTTTCCTCCATACGCATGTCTCAGTTTTTGTTGTCCGCTACCGTTGAGGCGGGAAATTAGACTGAGATCTGTTCCGTCTTTTTGGACAGTGGGGCGGGGGTCAACTTGGTGGATTCACGGTTTGCTCAGGCTCTGGGTTTAACTCCAGAACCGGTATGCAGAACTATTCCTGTGTTTGCCATCGACTCCTCCCCTCTTACTCAGAGAGAGTTAACTCAGATCATCCATAATATCCATCTGCAGGTAGGGGACCTCCATAAAGAGCATATCTCTTGTTATGTCCTGGACGGTCTTCCGGCTCCTATGGTATTGGGGCTTCCCTGGTTGGTGACTCACAATCCAGTGGTGGATTGGCAGGCCGGGGAGATTGTGGAGTGGAGTGAACATTGTAAGGACAACTGCTTGAGTAGTAGGTGCTCTACACTCTCTGTAACATCTTTACCTGCCTTTCTGTCAGATTTTATGGATGTGTTCTCTGAGAAGGGTTGTCAGGGGTTACCACCTCATCGTCCATATGATTGCCCGATTAATCTATTACCTGGGGCAAAACTACCTAAAACCCGGTTATACAATCTTTCCGGCCCGGAGAGGAAGGCTATGAAAGATTATATTTCGGAGAGTTTGGCTAAGGGACACATCAGACCCTCTTCTTCACCTGTGGCTGCAGGGTTCTTTTTCGTTAAAAAGAAAGATGGGGGCCTATGTCCTTGCCTGGATTTCCGGGAATTAAACCGGATAACTATCCGAGATCCCTATCCTCTTCCTCTCATTCCCGACCTCTTTAATCAGGTTGCTGGTGCTAAATGGTTCTCCAAAATGGATCTCAGAGGAGCCTATAACCTGGTTCGCATCAAAGAGGGGGATGAGTGGAAGACGGCTTTTAATACTCCGGAAGGGCATTATGAAAATCTGGTCATGCCATTTGGTCTTACTAATGCGCCTGCGGTATTCC
Source organism: Bufo bufo (assembly GCF_905171765.1). Lineage (NCBI taxonomy): Eukaryota > Metazoa > Chordata > Amphibia > Anura > Bufonidae > Bufo > Bufo bufo. The sequence goes on along the minus strand of NC_053395.1, from coordinate 129,468,332 downwards.
AACATTTTGTCAACGATATTTTTAGTCACCTTATCGGGAGATTTGTTGTGATATATCTTGATGACATCCTGGTCTATTCGCCGGATCTGGATACACATAAGATCCATGTGAGACAAGTGCTGCAGATATTAAGGGCCAACAAATTGTTTGCTAAGTTAGAAAAATGTGTGTTCGCCGTAAAAGAACTGCCATTTCTGGGGTATGTGTTGTCAGATTCAGGTTTCCGCATGGATCCAGAGAAAGTCCGGGCGATTATAGACTGGGATCTGCCTGAGAACCTGAAGGCATTGCAACGCTTCATGGGGTTTGCCAATTTTTATAGAAAGTTTATTAAGAACTATTCCTTGGTGGTCAAACCACTGACGGACATGACCCGAAAGGGATCCGATTTTTCCAAATGGTCACATGCAGACAAAACTGCCTTTGCATCTCTGAAGGAGAGATTCACCTCAGCCCCTATTCTCGTACAGCCAGATGTCTCGCTTCCTTTTATTGTAGAGGTTGACGCATCAGAGGTGGGGGTGGGAGCGGTACTATCTCAGGGCCCGTCCCCTGGTGAATGGCGTCCGTGTGCTTTTTTTTCGAAGAAATTGTCTACTGCAGAAAGGAACTATGATATTGGCAACAGGGAACTTTTGGCTATTAAGTTGGCTTTTGAGGAGTAGCGTCATTTTTTGGAGGGGGCGGTTCATCCCGTCACGGTGATTACTGATCACAAAAACTTATTATATCTGGAGTCTGCTAAACGTCTCACCCCTAGACAGGCTCGGTGGTCGTTATTTTTTACTAGGTTTAATTTTGTAATAACCTATCGCCCGGGGGCAAAAAATACTAAGGCGGATGCATTGTCTCGAAGTTTTCCTGGAGGGGGTGATGTTGAGGTACCAGAGCCCATTTTGCAAAAGGGGGTGGTGGTCTCTGCATTACACTCAGGTTTGGAGGGGAGGGTGTTGGAAGCTCAGGGGGACGCCCCGGCCTCCTGCCCCTCGGGTAAACTGTTTGTGCCAGAAAATTTACGACTGGAGATACTAAAAAAACACCATAACTCCACACTGGCAGGACACCCAGGTAGTAGGGCAACCTCTGAGTTAGTGTCTCGTCGGTTCTGGTGGCCTAAATGGCGCCAGGAGGTGTTGAATTTTGTGTCTGCATGTGCTACCTGTGCTCGTTCTAAGGTAGATCATACTCATCCGGCAGGGCGTCTTTTACCTCTGGCCATCCCCAACAGGCCTTGGACGCACCTGTCAATGGATTTCATTACGAATCTACCAGTATCAGCGGGGAAGACTGTTATTCTTGTAGTTGTTGACAGATTCAGTAAAATTGTGCACTTTATTGCTCTTGCCGCATTGCCTAATGCTAACACACTGGCTCAGGTTTTTATTGACCACATCGTGAAGCTTCACGGGGTCCCTTCCGATATTGTTTCGGATCGTGGTACCCAATTCGTTTCTAAATTTTGGAAAGCTTTTTGTTCTCATTTAGGGGTTCATCTGTCGTTTTCTTCATCTTTCCATCCACAGTCCAACGGTCAGACTGAACGTACCAATCAAAACCTAGAGACATATTTGAGATGCTTTGTTTCCGAAAATCAGGAGGAATGGTCATCTTATTTACCGTTAGCCGAGTTTGCCATTAATAATCGTCGTCAAGAATCCACCGATAAGTCACCATTTTTTGGTGCGTATGGTTTCCATCCTCAGTTTTGTACGTTTAGTGAGGTGGGGCCGTCTGGGATTCCCGAGGAGGAACGATTTGCGTCTTCACTTTCTTCAGTGTGGCAGAGTGTGCAAGAAAGTTTGAAGAGAATTGGTGGTAGATACAAACGTGCAGCTGATAGGAAGCGCTCTGAAGGTCCGGACCTTGGGGTGAATGACTTGGTGTGGTTGTCTACCAGAAATATCAAGTTGAAGGTTCCCTCGTGGAAATTAGGTCTGAGATTTATTGGTCCTTATAGGGTAATTAAGATCATTAACCCGGTGGCTTTTCGTCTGGAGCTACCTCAGACTCTAAGGATCCATAATGTCTTCCACAGATCTCTGCTTAAGAGATATGTAGAACCTCCTGAACCATTGCCACTACCGCCTCCACCGGTGGTTGTTGATGGCAGTCTTGAGTTTCAGGTAGAAAAGATTGTTGATTCACGATATGTTCGCTGCTCTCTTCAGTACCTGGTGCACTGGAAAGGTTATGGTTCCGAAGAGAGAATGTGGGTTCCAGCATCAGAGATAAAAGCGGACAGACTCATTCGGGCTTTTCATAGCTCCCATCCGGAGAGGCCTGGTCTTGAGGGTCCAGGGGCCCCTCGTAGAAAGGGGGGTACTGTCACGACTGTGACTGATCCAGACAGGTCTGGGAGGAGAAGGTCGCAGCGACTTGCTACTCGCGATAGCTTGTGAGTTTGCTCCGTGGTTCAGGGTATGTCATCTGGGTTTTGCCTTGTGAACCTTTTTGTCCTGACTGGGAGTTTGTAGGCATCCTCCTCAGGTGAGTCCTGTCTGCCACTCCCAGCTACTATATTAGTTTCACTTTCACTTGCAGTCATTGCCAGATATAGTCCTTACTTCCAGTGCTACTCTGACCTTGGAAGGAGATCGTTTGATGGTGTTGCTGTGGAGCTCTTGTCCGGCGTGGACTGTCGTGTTTGGGATCGCCTTCTCTGCTCGTGACTGGATAAGTCTATCTCTGCTGTTGTTTGTTTGTTGCTGTCTTCCCCTGTTGTTTTCCTAGACGTGAGTGATGGTGACTAGCGCTCCCTTCGGCCTTTCCCCAGTCCAGTCTTGCTAGGGCGACTGAGGGTTTAGGCATCCTGCTCGCCGCACGGGTTCACACCCCGTCTAGGGTATCAGGGCAGACAGGTGCCAGCTTAGGGTTAGTCAGGGGTGGCCATTCTATTTCCCATCCGTAGCTAAGGGTCCCTCTTCCCCTCCGTCTGGTGCGACACGACTGCTGCTGGGATAGCGGTCATGACAGAGGCCGAGCAGAGCCTGCATTTGCCGTAACGTGACTGATTTGACGGAACGCAATCCTTCAATCAAACCTGACAGTTTTTCCAACTTATCCAGAGGAAGACGGAAAACCATCAGGCCGGTATCAATTTCGATACCTAAAAATGTGATAGTCGTCATGGGGCCAAATGTGTTATTTGCCGACAGGGGGACACCGAAACGGGACATGAAAAAACGGAAAGTGTCGAGAAGGAATTGACATTTATTAGAATTCCCCGGGGACACGAAGAGGAAATCATCCAGATAATGGTGGAAACCAGTTTCGTAGCGGATAACCCATTCTAGAATGACACGAGATGGAACAACCCATGGGCAGGCAAGTGTCATAATAATACAAATCGTCCACCATACAACCCAGTATGTGGTAACAATCTGGGTGCACTGGAAACAAGCGGAAAGCCGATTCAATGTCCAACTTAGCCAACAAAGCACCTTTGCCTGCCGTTCTGACCAGGACCACTGCTCTATCGAAAGTCACGTAGGACACAGAGGCGTCCTCCTTTGAAATATCATCGCTAACAGATGTGCCTTTTGGAAAGGACAAGTGGTGGATCAGACGGTACTTGCCTGTACTTGCCATTGTGTACCCTAACACCAAAAAGGCTTGTAGCCAATAGCCTATCTTATGGGCGACCTTAGGTCTTCGATCTACGAATCTATCAGAATTAGGTCTCCACTCTATATCTACTCTGTGTTGGTCCACTGAAACCAAAGACCAGATATCTACATACTGGTTCGTCCAAATTTTATTTTTTGTCTCATCATATAGATGAGCAACTAAGGGGCTAAGTCCACAAAACAGGGATTCCTTATGATCACTAGCTCGGGACTTAACAGGTTGTGAAGCTTGGGCATGAAGGACAGGACTAGGGTCTAACTGTGCTAACAGTGCCTTAAAGGTGGGGACTAGACCTTTCGCTACGGTGTCTGCACCCCACACCCCTGTACAATTAAACTCACCAGTCATAGAAGAAGCAGAGGGAACTGGATCCGCAGGAGCTCAACTCTGATGACGAAGTCGACCACCACCTAGAGGACCTTGAATGGGTAGTACTATGACTCCATCTGGAAGATCTGGATACGTGGTGGGAACAGCAGTGACGATGCGATTCCGACCTGCACCTATCTCAGCAGTCGGGAACATCAACAGGAGACTGCAATCTGGAGGTGGAGAGGCGGGTAGGAGTCTGGACCAGGGGACCGCTAGAAGGCTGCCGCAGTATAGCAGGCAGGGCCTCACCTGCAGCAGGCTGAGCAGGCTGTAAAGCCCTGGGGGGGATATATTGGAGTGGGAGGGGAGGATCAGGAAAAGCTGTGGCTATGGGGAAGGAAGCAGGCAGGGCTGGAGGTGTGGGTACCACTGGAATAGCAGCCTCCTCTGCAGAGGAGTGCTCGCTGGCACGATTGCCCATAATGGCAGAGGCAGGGGGCATCAACTGTGGCACGTGTCAGCTGTTGCACTGCTCCTGCACGGCAGTGGCATTTGCCGGGACGGGGGCGTGGCTTCAGGTTGCGTGGCCGGAAGCGCTGAGGCTTGCCTGGTGAACGCTCTGGTTTATGCGCTCCGCCGTCGCTTCTGTCTGCCTGAGGACCGAGCAGGTAAGGGAGGGGGAGCCGGACTAAGGTGAGCAGGTGGGCGGATATTACGGGCAGTCCGCCTTTCACCCGCTCGCTCAGTAACCTGTGCCAAGGCAGCTGGGGAAGGAAGTGGGGGTTGAACAGGGGCTTGTAATCCCGCCAGCAGGCGAGAAAGAAAAGCTGGCCCTTCATTTTGAATATGCGCTGTAAGCTCAGCGATAAGCTCTTGTTCTGTGGCCATACCTACAGTAGCTGGACGCTGCATGAGGTGCCAAGGAAAAGAGGCCGGGCACCGGACTGCTGCGCCCTTTTAAACCTTTGGCCCTGACCACTTCACTCCGTCCAATCAGAACTGAGGGGAGGAGGCGGAATGCTGACAGTAGACATTTACTATATTTGGCCATACAGCCTGAACCACCACCCCTGCGGGCTATACCATTAGCGCTTTGCTGCCAGCCAACTTTGATTAACCCTTCTGCTCCCTGTCCCTCTCTGCAGTCAAGGACGCCTTCATTTATTCCTCGGCGTCGACTAGGAAACATAATTAATAAAGCCCAATATGAGCAATTTCACACAGTTGAGGGAATTTGCAAATCAAGAGAGTTTTGCAACTGTTTAATTTTTGTTTTTCAGCACTAAGTAGTCCTTTAGCTTGTGCTTGTGTAGCCTATACCTAATACTAATTATCTTATTGTCACACTTTTCCACCCACAATTACAGCATTTACAGTTAGCATTACCGCACTAAATGATATTGTATAAATTTGATAAACCTAATTTAAACCTTCACACAAAGCACGAAAGTTAAATTGGCGCTTCTCAGGGCGATCTGCACCCTCTACTTGCATCGTGCAGCATGATCCTATACTGTCTATGAATCCGTACTCTGCATGCTAGAAAAGTAAAGCTGAGCCTATGCAAGCAGAAGGTACAGAGCACTCTCAGAAGTGCAACTGCACCTTCTGTGCTTTTAGTGAATATTTAGTTCCCCTTTAACTTATTGGAGAAGGGGCCAGTACAATATAAGTAAAGCAATAGGTTTGCAATATTACTTCACATTTTATTTAGGTTTTATCAATAGCAATTTGGTGAATAATATTGAAAGTTTAATCTATGCCTTTATTATGGTGAAATATCCCAAACTCGTGCCACCTGCTCTATGTGACTTGACTGTTGGAAATGTCATGTAGAAATCACTTCACTGCAGTGCACAAATCTTCAATGAAAGGTTCATTGCATCATTTTTTCTGTACAGCGAGTGTGTATAACTAGAGTTAAAGAGGACCTTTCACTTGTAAAAACAATGTGAACTAAGTATGTTGACATATAGAGCGGCGCCCGGGGATCTCACTGCACTTACTATTATCCCCGGGCGCCGCTCCGTTCTCCCGTTATGCCCTCCGGTATCTTTACTCACTAAGTTATAGTAGGCGGTGTCTTCCCTTGTCCTGTGGGCGTCTCCCCCTCCTAGGCTGTAGCGCTGGCCAATCGCAGCGCACAGCTCACAGCCTGGGAGTTTTTTTTCTCCCAGGCTGTGAGCTGTGCGTTGCGATTGGCCAGCGCTACAGCCTAAGAGAAGGAGACGCCCACAGGACAAGGGAAGACACCGCCTACTATAACTTACAGAGCAAAAGTACCGGAGGGCATAACGGGAGAACGGAGCAGCGCCCGGGGATAATAGTAAGTGCAGTGAGATCCCCGGGCGCCGCTCTATATGTCAGCATACTTAGTTCACATTGTTTTTACAAGTGAAAGGTCCTCTTTAAGCGAACACCTGGATGTTCGGGTTCGACGAGTTCGGCCGAACTTGAAAGAAAAGTTTGGGTTCGGGACCCGAACTTGACCTGAACATGACCCCGAACCCCATTGAAGTCAATGGGGACCCGAACTTTTGGGCACTAAAATGGCTCTAAAATAGTCCTGGAAAGGGCTAGAGGGCTGCAAAAGGCATCAAAATGTGCTTAATAGCATGGCAACTGTTCTGCAAACAAATGTGGATAGGGAAATGACTTAAAATAACATAAAATACAGAAAAATTAAAAATAACAATCTGGATCTAGGAGTAGGAGGTTGAGGAGGCGGTGGATGGGTGGATGTGGCAGTGTAGGTTGACGTGGCGGTGTAGGTGGAAGCGGCGGTGAAGGAGGAATAGGTAGCCAACACTGATTTATTATTTTTTATTTTTAAATTGGGGTATCCCCCAAAATATTGGGACATATAACAAAATAAAACAAAGAATAAGTGCACTTGAGTACAAGGATGAATGGTATAAATGTTTATTCTGCACAAGGTACGGACAAGACCTGTGGGATCCATGCCTGGTTCATTTTAATAAACGCAAGCTTGTCCACATTGGCTGTGGGCTGTGATAATGCTCTCTGCCGTGCTAAACACACGTTCACACTATACACTCGCTGCAGGGCAGGTCAGCACCTCCAAGGCTGACAAAGCTTTTCCACATTTGGGCCATGCTAACCCTGCATTCTCAGGTGCTGGCAGTGCCCCAGCTGCGTTGGCGACCTCTTTCTCCTCCTCTGCCTTCGCCTTGTGCTTCTGCAATGAGCAGGACACTGGGTCAGTGGGAATGCTATGCACTGGGTCAGATTATATGTGTAAGAGTTCATGACGCCAATTGCAGCTTGCGCAGGTACTGTAGCAGGGCCCTTTAAGATGTTATAAGCTCACGTACCAGGTGAGGAATGCCAGAGGGGGATAATGTCTCTGTATAGTGTCAACGGTGTCTCCTACCTGTAGTATGGCTGGACTCCTGGATCCTGGATCACATGCAATAAATTGAGTGTGGTCAATAGGAGTAATTGAGGAATGATGGAAATCCACACAGATAATAGGGTCCAACTTGTCTTTACTTGGTGGTATGCAGCTTTGATCCATACAAGTACAGCAATAGTCTAGGATCCCAGCAGGTAGTGGCAATATGTGGCAGGAATTTACATACACTCACCTAAAGAATTATTAGGAACACCATACTAATACGGTGTTGGACCCCCTTTTGCCTTCAGAACTGCCTTAATTCTACGTGGCATTGATTCAACAAGGTGCTGATAGCATTCTTTAGAAATGTTGGCCCATATTGATAGGATAGCATCTTGCAGTTGATGGAGATTTGAGGGATGCACATCCAGGGTATGAAGCTCCCGTTCCACCACATCCCAAAGATGCTCTATTGGGTTGAGATCTGGTGACTGTGGGGGCCATTTTAGTACAGTGAACTCATTGTCATGTTCAAGAAACCAATTTGAAATGATTCGAGCTTTGTGACATGGTGCATTATCCTGCTGGAAGTAGTCATCAGAGGATGGATACATGTTCTCATTCTGTTTACGCCAAATTCGAACTCTACCATTTGAATGTCTCAACAGAAATCGAGACTCATCAGACCAGGCAACATTTTTCCAGTCTTCAACAGTCCAATTTTGGTGAGCTCGTGCAAATTTTAGCCTCTTTTTCCTATTTGTAGTGGAGATGAGTGGTACCCGGTGGGGTCTTCTGCTCTTGTAGCCCATCCGCCTCAAGGTTGTGCGTGTTGTGGCTTCACAAATGCTTTGCTGCATACCTCGGTTGTAACGAGTGGTTATTTCAGTCAACGTTGCTCTTCTATCAGCTTGAATCAGTCGGCCCATTGTCCTCTGACCTCTAGCATCCACAAGGCATTTTTGCCCACCGGACTGCCGCATACTGGATGTTTTTCCCTTTTCACACCATTCTTTGTAAACCCTAGAAATGGTTGTGCGTGAAAATCCCAGTAACTGAACAGATTGTGAAATACTCAGACCGGCCCGTCTGGCACCAACAACCATGCCACGCTCAAAATTGCTTAAATGACCTTTCTTTCCCATTCTGACATTCAGTTTGGAGTTCAGGAGATTGTCTTGACCAGGACCACACCCCTAAATGCATTGAAGCAACTGCCATGTGATTGGTTGACTAGATAATTGCATTAATGAGAAATAGAACAGGTGTTCCTAATAATTCTTTAGGTGAGTGTATATTCTGCTTCTTGTACATACGCCTAATAGAATCTGGCAGGTACCTATCTTCTGCTCTGTCTTTAGTCTGCTTGGTTTGGGCCTGACTAGCTGATGAGGTACTTAGCTTCTCTTTGTCTTTGGATCTGTACTTAAAGGACTGCTCGCAGGGTATGCTGTTGTCTTCCTGGAGATCTATAGTGTTGTATATGGCTGCTTTCTTTGTCCACAGCTGAGGTAGAGGACTCAGGCTGGGAAGGTTGATCTTGGGCCACAGCCGAGGCTTGGATCCTAAGTTGGGATCCCTGTTTCTGGGAGCTCCTACTAACACAGCCTACCCCAACAGGGGGGTGGCTCACACTGCCTAAAACTTTCCTTCCTTCCCCTGAAGTAGGATGTGGGAACATTCCACTCCTCCTCAGAAAGGGGGGAAGCTAGCCTGGAATGAACTATTCCAGTCTAGATATACTTAACTAGCTATGACCTGCTGCATACTGCTGCCACCTGCTAGTGTACATTAAGAATTACAGCATATATATATAAAACAGGCATAAAAATTTACATTTTGGCAAATACACAGTTAAATCACACAAGATGGTAATACACATTTACACTTAACATTATGAAGCAGGGTGGAAGAAGTTTAGTGACATACTTCAGGATGTTACATACCCCGTTACTTTAAATGAAGCCGTCCTCGGCGTAGGTTAGACAGTGAGGAATAAGCTCTGGGTACCCAATAAATACAAAGTGCTGCGTGAATATACATAAAATGACATACATAGACAAAACACATAACTGTTTCCTCGAGGTTCCTGCCCGCTAGAGTAAGGTGTCCAACACACAGTTTCCTTCTCTTGGTATAACCAGTGAACCAGTGCACAAAGCAATACCTTCACTAACTGACTTTGTATTTCTTAAGCGCTTTTGACATCAAAGAAAGCATGGGGGTGTCTTTACTCCGTAATCCCACCATTATGTAATGGAATACCCACAAATAGAAGGGTGGCTTTATCCTGTATTCCCTTCCCTGCATCATAGCCTGAAGAAATTTGGCTTATAGCACGATCACTATGATGTCTATGAGGAAGCTAAATATATGGCTCTAAGGCTTGAGGTACCATACTTTAGGCAAACGCTCAGAAGGGGAGGTATTTATCGTCTCCGTGTCTTCTGGCAATGTCACAGGAGGAGGGCAGTACGTTCCCATGGATCTCCTGGAAATGAGACACCTCCGGATGGGAACAATCCAGAACATAAAACAAGCGGGAAGGAGCAGCCTAGGGCTTCTAACGATTCCCGAAGCAGCAGGGGTACCTGTGAAGTAATTGGATCTGTCTGGACTTACCACTTGTCCTACCCTGGGTTAGGTACATATCACCGGGTGTAGGCCATTAGTATTCAATGTCCTTATGATGACAGTCTGTATAAGGGGGGAAGAGAACAAGAGCTGTTAAAAAGGCACACTTTAAGCAAGTTGCGACATTTTGGTCAAGTGCAATGATTAAGTGCAATCAAAAACAGTGCATAAATTCACATTGTGGCACCTGGAAAGATACTACACACAATGAGCAGGATACTTAAACGTTACATAACTGTAAAATGTTACAATAGTGCAAAAATTATCACAGTATAAAATTACAAAGAGCTCAGGTATCACGTTTGAGTCTTTTCTTTGGCACAAAGAGCTCAGGTATCACGTTTGAGTCTTTTCTTTGGGTGCAAGCTTTTATGTTGCTGTAAAACATGTTATATAAAATAGTGCAAATTTAATAAGTGCAAGGATAGGCTCAACAATAACTCCAATAACTGGAGTCCTTATTCCTGGAAGTGCTTGAAGTTGAAGAATCCTCTGGAAACTGATAAAAGTTCTTTGAAATCCACAGGGCAAAAGAGTTAATTGTAATCCAAAGGGTTAAAAGTTAATAGCAGCAACAGGCTATCAAGTAACCTGAGAAAGGGAATAAAACAGGGATAAAACGGTTAACTTGGACATGAGGGGGTTAAGTGCTGATGGGGGGAGTCCTTACTGACATGACCATCTGGATGAGGACAAACACTGGCAACCTGTAACAAACGGTTAAAACAGCACACAAAAATGCCAAACAGGTCCTCACCCGTCAAGTAGCAGTCCACGAAGTGGCTCCCAGAATGTCAGTGTAGATTTTTCTTTAGTAGTGGGGACACCTTACAAGTAGGTGTCCAGCTCCTCATCACTGCTAGAGCTGCTAAACCTCATCAGAGGTTGCTCTAGCCTCTGCTGGAAGCTTAGGGTAGTGTTGGTAGTGGTGCGCCACTGCCCTCTACCGGTGGCTGTAGGGATTGGCTGTGCCAACAATGCTGCAGTGACTTGCTGCATCCCGGAATCCACAGCCGGTGCAGGAGTTGGCAGAATTTCTGGCTGCATGGGTGCAGGGAGAGCTGGAGCAGCTTGCTGGGGCTGCTTCCAAGGAAGCATGTAGGGCGGCATAAAACATGGCTGGACCTTGGGATTAAAGGTCAGGACGCTGTTATTGATCTGTCCCACTCTCAAGGTTGGTGGTGGCGACAGGTCTGGAATCAAAGGTGCAGGTGCAGGTTTGGACTTCTCCCTGAAGTGCATGCGACCATCCGGTGCCTCCTGTAGACAACGGGTCCTGCCTGCAGTGCCTGGATCCTCCTGCCAGGTCTCTGGGGTAATGGCAGGAGAAAGTGGCTTGTCCAGGAGTGTGACTCTGGCGGCAAAAAGTCCTTGCATGGACCGCATGGGGGTGAATTCAATATGGTCACCTGAGTATAAATTATGCCGGGCCTGGGGCAAGTAGTGCCTCTTCATGGACCTTCGGCCCACAAACAGTTCCGTGCCGGAGTGGCTATCCTGCACAAAACCTACCCCTCTTTCCACTGAGAACCACAATACAGTCCCAGTTCTCCTAGTAAGCTTGGGGTCTCCGGGTTGGCGGTTGTCAATCACCTGCTTGACCCACTCTTCAACCACGGATTTATATTCCCATGCGGTCTGGGCGAATCCAGTGATCTCATGGGGCACTTCAGGGTTAAGGCTGCGGAGCTTGGCGTAGCTGGGCGGCGGAGTGGAATCACCAGCCGCCTCCGCCGCACCAGGAGGTAGTTGTGGCGTTTCAGGCCTCAGGCTGATGGCGGGTGCTGGGGTTTCTGGACATGGCGGAGGAATGGACACGGATCGGGCCGGGGCCTCAGGGAGCGCGGCAGCTCCTACCTGAAATTGCGGCCGGGCGGCCATTTTCGGTGCCCTCTGATCGGCTTCTCGGGATTCAGGCGCCATTTTCATCTGCTCCGCAGACAGGTTACTGACTGGGGTGGCGACGTCAGCGACGTCCTCCGCGGGAACAGGCATGACGTCCACTTCCATCCTCATAGGTGCGTCGCCTTCTGCTGGAGCACTTGACAGGGCGGAGGGATCCACAGCCTCCGGGAACTTGATTAAGTCCGAGTCTTTGTCAGCAGGAACCAGGACTTCAATAGCGGTCTCCTCCGGAATGCTGGGCAAGGTAAGTGGGACATCTGTCTTGGCTAGGGAGGAATCCACAGCCTCCGACATGGTAGCGAATACAGAGGGCCCACTTTTCTTTATTATCTGTGAGACATGGATCTCAGGTGGATGCTCCTCATACACCGCTTCTCCACAGATTGCCATCTGGTTCCATCGAGGTTGAGGAAATGCCATCTTTGTGACGTCTTTCCTCCGGCAGATAGCAGGTTCTAAGGGCGCAGCCCAGGAGGTGGAGTCTTTATGACCTCGGTTTGTATTAGAAAGTACACTGGGGGCAGTCTCTCTTTTTCCCGCTCCCAGAGGGGCGTATTCGACATCTTCGCGCCTTTCTTGAGAGGGTGTTGCTAAATTTTCCCGCTTCTGGGGGGCGTAAACAGCATTTTCGCGCACCTGAGAAGGCGTTCCTTTGTTCCTTCGTCTCTGGGCATGAAGATGAGGCGCCATTTTAACGAATATGGCGAATTCCACAATATCAAATTAACTCTTTGTATGCTGTAGCGCACGTCTAGCGCTTTCTTGGCACAACAATACAAGTAAGAAAGTCAATTTTCAGCGATTTTTGCACAATGTTCAGCCCTGCTAATACTGTGAAACATGCGGTTTAGGTCCGTTTTTTAGCGCACAATTGGATCCAGTTCTGTAGTTAGGGATGGACACACAATTCAATCCGATCCTGTTCCCGTGACGCCACTTTAATACAATGAGCAGGACACTGGGTCAGTGGGAATGCTTTGCAGTGGGTCAGATTATATGTGTAAGAGTTTGTGACGCCAATTGCAGCTTGCGCAGGTACTGTAGCAGGGCCCTTTAAGATGTTATAAGCTCACGTACCAGGTGAGGAATGCCAGAGGGGGATAATGTCTCTGTATAGTGTCAACGGTGTCTCCTACCTGTAGTACGGCTGGACTCCTGTATCCTGGCTCACGTGCAATAAATTGAGTGTGGTCAATAGGAGTAATTGAGGAATGATGGAAATCCACACAGATAATAGGGTCCAACTTGTCTTTACTTGGTGGTATGCAGCTTTGATCCATACAAGTACAGCAATAGTCTAGGATCCCAGCAGGTAGTGGCAATATGTGGCAGGAATTTACATATATTCTGCTTCTTGTACATATGCCTAATAGAATCTGGCAGGTATCTATCTTCTGCTCTGTCTTTAGTCTGCTTGGTTTGGGCCTGACTAGCTGATGAGGTACTTAGCTTCTCTTTGTCTTTGGATCTGTACTTACAGGACTGCTTGCAGGGTATGCTGTTGTCTTCCTGGAGATCTATAGTGTTGTATATGGCTGCTTTCTTTGTCCACAGCTGAGGTAGAGGACTCACAGAGGATTTTGAGAGATTTAGGCCCCTGTCACCCAGGCACAGCAGGGGTTCATTCACGGCAAAAGGGGGTTCATGTCACCCAGCAATAGAACAGAGGATTTTGAGAGAACGAGGCCCATGTCACCCTGGCACAGCAGGGGTTCATTCACGGCAAATGGGGGATCTTGTCACCCAGCAAAAGAACAGAGGATTTTGGGAGATTTAGGCTCATGTCACCCAGGCACAGAGGGGTTCATTCACGGCAAAAGTGGGTTCTTGTCACCCAGCAAAAGAACAGACGATTTTCAGAGATTTAGGCTCCTGTCACCCAGGCACAATAGGGGTTCATTCACAGCAAAAGGGGGTTCATGTCACCCAGCAATAGAACAGATGATTTTGAGAGATTTAGGCCCCTGTCACCCAGGCACAGCAGGGGTTTGTATACTCCAAAAATAGTAAAATGTCACCAGACAATAGAAAATAAGAATTTTTCCAATTTATGGCACTAAAATTTGCACTTTTTTACATTAAAATGGCTCTAAAATAGTCCTTGGAAAGGCTAGATGGATGTAAAAGGCAGTAAAATGTGCTTAAGAGCATGGCAACTGCTCTGCAAACAAATGTGGATAGGGAAATAACTTAAAATAAAATAACAAAAAATTACAAATTATTAAACTGCAACTCAGAGAAGGAGGTGGATATGGAGTCGGAGGTTGAGGAGGCAGTGAATGTGGTGTTGTAGGTGAAGGCAGCAATGGAGGAGGAGGAGGTAGCCAACAATGTTTTTTTTTTATTTTTTATTATTGGGGTAAGTAGCCCCCAAAATATAGGGACAAATAAAAAAAAAAAGAAAACAAAGAATCATTGCACTTGACTTGAGTATAAATGTCTATTCTGCACAAGGTACAGACAAGTCTTGTGGGATCCAAGCCTGGTTCATTTTAATGAACGTGAGCTTGTCCACATTGGCTGTGGACAGGCGGCTGCGTCTGTCTGTAATGACGCCTCCTGCCGTGCTAAATACACATTCAGAGAGTACACTGGCTGCATGGCAGGCCAGCACCTCCAAGGCATACAGGGCAAGCTCTGGCCATGTGGACAATTTGGAGACCCAGAAGTTGAATGGAGCAGAACCATTAGTCAGTACGTGTGGGTGTGTGCACAGGTACTGTTCCACCATGTTATTCAAATGCTACCTCCTGCTAACACGCTCTATATCAGCAGTTGGGGCCGGTTGTTGCGGCGAGGTGACAAAGCTTTTTCACATGTTGGCCATGCTAACCCTGCCTTCTGAGGTGCTGGCGCTGACACAGCTGCGTTGGCGACCTCTTCCTCCTCCCCTGCCTTCGCCTTGTGCTTCCACTTGTCCCCCGGCGTCAGTCGGGAATGCTCTCAGGAGCGCGTCTACCAGCGTGCGCCTGTAGTCGCACATCTTCCGATCACGCTCCAGTGAGGGAATTAAGGACGGCACATTGTCTTTATAACAGGGATCCAGCAGGGTGGCCACCCAGTAGTCAGCACACGTTAAAATGTGGGCAACTCTGCAGTCGTTGCGCAGACACTGCAGCATGTAGTCGCTCATGTGTGCCAGGCAGGGCCGTTGCAAGGATTTTTGCCGCCCTAGGCAAGATAAAAATTGCTGCCCCCCCCCTTTATCAGATGATCTGCCCATATCATGACATCACATATGTTCCACCCCTTTCTCAGCATTTAAATTAAAAGAACTGCTATGTTTCCCTTAGGGTTAATCAAGCTTCTTGTAGCTGTCTCCTTGACAGCCGCTAGAGGTGCTTCCGCGATTCTCACTGTGAAAATTACAGTGGGAAGACGCGGAAAATAGTTTTGAATGCGTGCGCATGCGCATTCGCAGCTGAGAGGAGGATCGGGGAGAAGAGTTCCCAGTGCCGGCGCTGGAGAAAGGTAAGTGGCTGAAGGGGTTTTAACCCCTTCAGTATAGTGGGAGGGGGACATGAGGGTGCCCACTCCTAACAACTATATAGTGCCAGGAAAATGAGTTTGTTTTCCTGGCACTATAGTGGTCCTTTAACACCAGTACTGCACAGTGTCTTTTCTCTGCAGGAACAGGCTATAGACACCAGTACCACTACATTAACCACCTCAGCTCCCCTAGCTTAAACCCCCTTAATGACCAGACCACTTTTTACAATTCTGCACTACACTACTTTCACAGTTTATTGCTCGGTCATACAACTTACCACCCAAATGAATTTTACCTCCTTTTCTTCTCACTAATAGAGCTTTCATTTGGTGGTATTTCATTGCTGCTGACATTTTTACTTTTTTTGTTATTAATCAAAATTTACCGAAATTTTTGCAAAAAAAATACATTTTTCACTTTCAGTTGTAAAATTTAAAAAAAAATACATTTCTATATAAATTTTTTGCTAAATTTATTGTTCTACATGTCTTTGATAAAAAAAAATGCAATAAGTGTATATTTATTGGTTTGGGTAAAAGTTATAGCGTTTACAATCTATGGTACAAAAATGTGAATTTCCGCATTTTGAAGCAGCTCTGACTTTCTGAGCACCTGTCATGTTTCCTGAGGTTCTACAATGCCCAGACAGTAGAAAAACCCCAAATGACCCCATTTCGGAAAGTAGACACCCTAAGGTATTCGCTGATGGGCATAGTGAATTCATAGAACTTTTTATTTTTTGTCACAAGTTAGCGGAATATGATGATATTTTTTTTTTTTTCTTACAAAGTCTCATATTTCACTAACTTGTGACATAAAATAAAAACTTCAATGACCTCACTATGCCCATCACAAAATACCTTGGGGTGTCTTCTTTCCAAAATGGGGTCACTTGTGGGGTAGTTATACTGCCCTGGCATTTTAGGGGCCCTAATGAGTGAGAAGTAGTTTGAAATTCAAATGTGTAAAAAATGTCCTGTGAAATGCTAAAGGTGCTCTTTAGAATTTGGGCCCCTTTGCCCACCTAGGCTGCAAAAAAGTGTCACACATGTGGTATCGCCGTACTCAGGAGAAGTTGGGCAATGTGTTTTGAGGTGTCTTTTTACATATACCCATGCTGGGTGAGAGAAATATCTCTCTAAAAGACAACTTTTCCCATTTTTTTATACAAAGTTGTCATTTGACAGAGATATTTATCTCACCCAGCATGGGTATATGTAAAAAGCCCTACTTCTCCTGAGTACGGCGATACCACATGTGTGACACTTTTTTGCAGCCTAGGTGGGCAAAGGGGCCCAAATTCTAAAGAGCACCTTTAGGATTTCACAGGGCATTTTTAACACATTTGGATTTCAAACTACTTCTCACGCATTAGGGCCCCTAAAATGCCAGGGCAGTATAAATACCCCACAAGTTACCCCATTTTGGAAAGAAGACACCTCAAGGTATTTCATGAGGGGCATGGCGAGTTCATAGAATTTTTTATTTTTTTGCCACAAGTTAGCGGAATATGATGATTTTTTTTTTCTTACAAAGTCTCATATTCCACTAACTTGGGACAAAAAATAAAAACTTCAATGAACTCACTATGCACATCACGAAATACCTTGGGGTGTCTTCTTTCCAAAATGGGGTCACTTGTGAGGTAGTTATACTGCCCTGGCATTTTAGGGGCCCTAATGCGTGAGAAGTAGTTTGAAATTCAAATGTGTAAAAAATGTCCTGTGAAATTCTAAAGGTGCTCTTTAGAATGTGGGCCCCTTTGCCCACCTAGGCTGCAAAAAAGTGTCACACATGTGGTATCGCCATACTCAGGAGAAGTAGGGCAATGTGTTTTGGGGTGTATTTTTACATATACCCATGCTGGGTGAGAGAAATATCTCTGTAAAAGTAAACTTTTTTATACAAAGTTGTCATTTTAGAGAGATATTTCTCTCACCCAACATGGGTATATGTAAAAAGACACCCCAAAACGCATTGCCCTACTTCTCCTGAAAACGGCAATATGAGGTGATCACCCCCCTGTAAGGCTCCATTCAGACGTCCGTATGTGTTTTGCGGATCCGTGGGTTCGCGGATCCGCAAAACACATACTGACATCTGAATGGAGCCTTACAGGGGGGTGATCAATGACAGGGGGGTGATCAGGGAGTCTATATGGGGTGATCACCCCCCTGTAAGGCTCCATTCAGACGTCCGTATGTGTTTTGCGGATCCGCGGATCCGTGGATCCGCAAAACACATACAGAAGTGTGAATGGAGCCTTACAGGGGGGTGATCAATGACAGGGGGTGATCAGGGAGTCTATATGGGGTGATCACCCCCCTGTCATTGATCACCCCCCCTGTCAGGCTCCATTCAGACGTCCGTATGTGTTTTGCGGATCCGTGGATCCGCAAAACACCTACGGACGTCTGAATGGAGCCTTACAGGGGGGTGATCAATGACAGGGGGGTTATCAGTGACAGGGGGATGATCAGGGAGTCTATATGGGGTGATCAGGGGTTAATAATGGTTAATAAGTGACGGGGGGTGTAGTGTAGTGGTGTTTGGTGCTACTTTACAGAGCTGCCTGTGTCCTCTGGTGGTCGATCCAAGCAAAAGGGACCACCAGAGGACCAGGTAGAAGGTATATTAGACGCTGTTATCAAAACAGCATCTAATATACCTTTAAGGGGTTAAAAAAAATCGGATCTACAGCCTGCCAGCGAATGATCGCCGCTTGCAGGCTGCAGATCCACTCGATTACCTGCAGTTCCTGTGAACGCGCGCGCCTGTGTGCGCGCCTTCACAGGAAATCTCGCCTCGCCGGCGCGTGAGTGTGCCTGAGTCGACCGCCTCCGGACCACAATCCTGCGTTAGGCGGTCCAGAGGCGGTTAAACTGTAGTGGTTCTGGGACTATAGTGACCTTTTAATCTGAGGTAAATTAGTTTCCAATGTAGTTAACCCTTTCAGGACCAAGCCATTTTCACCTTAAGGACCAGGCTATTTTTTGCAAATCTGACCAGTGTCAGTTTATGTGTGAATAACTGAGATTTTTCGTCACATATTGTACTTCATGACACTGGTAAAATGGAGTCAAAAAAATTCATTTTTATTTATAAAAAAATACCAAATTTACCCAAAATTTTGAAAAATTAGAAAATTTCAAAGTTTCAATTTCTCTACTTCTATAATACATAGTAATACCTCCAAAAATAGTTATTACTTTACATTCCCCATATGTCTACTTCATGTTTGGATCATTTTGGGAATGCCATTTTATTTTTTGGGGACGTTACAAGGCTTAGAAGTTTAGAAGCATTTTTCAGAAAATTTGAGCTTTTGAGCTATGAGCTGAGCGCTGCGATTGGCCAGCGCTACAGATAGGAGAAGGAGACCGTGGCAGGCTCAACTGGGTGGAGCCTAACTACGAACATACCGGAGGCTATAACCAGAGAACGGAGCGGCGCCCGGGGATAACAGTAAGTGCAGGGGGATCCCTGGGCGCCGCTCTACACGTCTTTATGGTGAGTTTACATACTTTCTTCGGGTGAAAGGTTCTCTTTAGGTCTTGTGGAACACTTAAATGGTTAACAAAGTTTGTAAAATCAATTTTGAATACCTTGAGGTGTGTAGTTTCCAAAATGGGGTCACTTTTTGGAGTTTCTACTCTAGGGGTGCATCAGGGGGGGCTTCAAATGGGACATGGTGTCAAAAAACCAGTCCAGCAAAAACTGCCTTCCAAAAACCATATGGCATTCCTTTCCTTCTGCGCTCTGCCGTGTGGCCATACAGCACTTTACGACCACATATAGGGTATTTCTATAAACTACAGAATCAGGGCAATAAATATTGAGTTTTGTTTGGCTGTTAACCCTTGCTTTGTTACGGGAAAAAATGGATTAAAATGGAAAATTTGCCTAAAAATTGCTGTTTTGGCACTGTTTTTATTTTTTATAATTTACAACGTTCATCTGACAGGTTAGATCATGTGCTATTTTTATAGAGCAGGTTCTTACGGACGCGGAAATACCTAATATGTGTACTTTTTTATTTTATTTAGGTTTTACACAATAATATCATTTTTGAACCAAAAAAAAAATCATGTTTTAGTGTTTCCATAGTCTGAGAGCCATAGTTTTTTCAGTTTTTACGCGATTGTCTCAGGTTGGGTATCATTTTTGCGGGATGAGATGACGGTTAGATTGGTACTATTTTGGGGTGCATATGACTTTTTGATCGCTTGCTATTACACTTTTTGTGATGTAAGGTAACAAAAAAATAGCTTTTTTGACACTGTTTTTCTGAAAAAAAATTTACTGTGTTCAACTGAGGGGTTAGGTCATGTGGTATTTTTATAGAGCAGGTTCTTACGGACGTGGCAATACCTAATATGTCTACCTTTTTTTAATTTATCTAGGTTTTACACAATAATATCATTTTTGAAACAAAAAAAAAATCATGTTTTAGTGTCTCCATAGTCTGAGAGCCATAGTTTTTTCAGTTTTTAGGCGATTGTATCATGTAGGGGTTCATTTTTTGCGGGATGAGGTGACGGTTTGATTGGTGCTATTTTGGCGTACATGCGACTTTTTGATCACTTTTATTACCTTTTTTGGGAAGTAAGGTGGGCAAAATTTATATTTTCTATTTTTATGGCGTTCACAGTGCGGGGAAAGTAACATGACTGTTTTATAGATCAGGTAGTAACGGACGCGGCGACACCTAATATGTGTAGTGTATTTTATTTTTTACATTTTTATTCAGTGATAAATGTGTTTTTTTTTAATCTTTACTTTTTTCACTTTTTTTTACATTTTTTGGACCCAGACCCACTTGGTTCTTGAAGATCCAGTGGGTCTGATGTCTGTATAATACAGTACAATACAGTATATAGTGTATTGTACTGTATTTTACTTACACTTTGTCTGAACAGATATATGCTTTTAGCACAGATCTGTTCAGCACCATGGACAGCAGGATGCCTGAGAAGGCATCCTGTTGCCATGGGAACCTTCCGCGTCTGCCACAACTGCGCAGACGGGGAAGGGTAAGGATGGGAGCTGTCTGGGGGCTCCCTCCCTCTCCCATCGGGGGGCTGCAAAGGTAGAGCAGCCCTCCGATGGGAGAGGGAGGGAGCTCCCTGACTGTTAACCTTTTCCATACAACGGTCCGTACGAACCGCGTTATGGAAAGGGTTAAACGGCTGACATCGCAGCACAGATGTCAGCCGTTTATACCAGAGTGTCAGCAATGTACTGACACTCTGGTATACCCACTGGCCACCAACGATTATTCAAGAGGAGGCGGACGGGGGATCGCGATCCCGCCTGCTGCACCGCCCGCCTCCCGCACCGCCCGCAACACCCCCCCTGCACCACCCGCCGGCATAACATAATTCAGGGGTGCAGGGGGGGTGAAAAATTGTTATTTTGGTAATTTAAAAGTTTCTGATCCCCGCGATCAGGGACCGCGGGGATCAGAAACTGCAGAAAGCGCAACAAACCGCAGGTCTGAATTGACCTGCGGTTTGCAGCGATCGCCGATAGGGGGGGTCACAGGACCCCCCTCGGCATTGACCCAAGGTGCCTGGCTGTGTGTAACTGCCGGTATCTCAGCACTGTCACCATGTCTGCAGACATGGTGACAGTTTAATGCCATGACGTGTATACTCGTCATGGAGCGCTAAGTAGCAGTGTTCAATGACGAGTATACTCGTCATAGGTCGGGAAGGGGTTAATAACTAAACAATTAAATAATAAACATATTGCATTGTCTACTTACCACCAGGACAATAAGATGATCTGGTCTCTGGCTGCAGTCTGGCTCTTGATCTGGCTCTGGGGACTCCTTTGTCACTCTTTTCTCCCCCTCCCTCCCTTGTCACTCTCTTCTCCCCCTCCCTCCCTTGTCACTCTCTTCTCCCCCCTCCCTTGTCACTCTCTCCCCCTCCCTCCCTTGTCACTCTCTTCTCTCCCCTCCCTCCCTTGTCACTCTCTTCTCTCCCCTCCCTCCCTTGTCACTCTCTTCTTCCCCCTCCCTCCCTTGTCACTCTATTCTCCCCCCACCCTCCCTTGTCACTCTCTTCTCCCCCCTCCCTCCCTTGTCACTCTCTACTCCCCCCTCCCTACCTTGTCACTCTCTTCTCCCCCCTCCCTACCTTGTCACTCTCTTCTCCCCCCTCCCTTCCTTGTCACTCTCTTCTCCCCCCTCCCTCCCTTGTCACTCTCTTCTCCCTCCTCCCTCCCTTGTCACTCTCATTCCCCCCACACTCCCTTGTCACTCTCATTCCCCCCCACTCCCTTGTCACTCTCATCATTTCCTCCCCCCCACTCCCTTGTCACTCTAATTCCCCCCCCACTCCCTTGTCACTCTCATCCCCCCCACTCCCTTGTCACTCTCATAATTTCCTCCCCCCCACTCCCTTGTCACTCTCATTCCCCCCACTCCCTTGTCACTCTCATCATTTTCTCCCCCTCCCTTGTCACTCTCATCATTTCCTCCCCCCCTTGTCACTCTCATTCCATTCCTCCCCCACCTCTAGTGTACCGTGGCCGAGCTCTGTTCGGTCCGCGGTACAGGAGCATTTGTTTCCTGTACCCGGCCGAACTGAAAGGAAGTGCACACTAAGTGAGCACTTCTTGTCAGTCCGCCCGGGTACAGGAAACAAAAGCTCCTGTACCGCGGACCGAACAGAGCTCGGCCACGCTACATTAGAGGCGCTTCCCTCCTGTCAGTCCCTCTCTCTGGGCAGTGCGGCAGCCGCCCGGTGCGGGGGAGGGCCTGCCGCCACCGAACTTAAAAAAAAAAAACTTGCGGCAACGCTTTTTTTTATAAATGCACGGGGCCGGCGCCCCCCTGCTAAATTGTGCCCTAGGCGGCTGCCTAGGTCGCCTTACAGGTGACGCCGGCCCTGTTGCCAGGCTGCCCAGAGGTAAGGATAAGCTGTTCTCTGTGGGAGGCGTATCGTCTGCGTCCTCCGTATCCCTCCAGCCACGCACCAGTGATGGGCCCGAGCTGCGTTGGATGCCACCCCGCTGTGAACATGTTTCATCCCCATCCTGCTCCTCATCCTCCTCGTCCTCCAGTAGTGGGCCCTGTCTGGCCAAATTTGTACCTGGCCTCTGCTGTTGCAAAAATCCTCTTTCTGAGCCACTTCTAAAAGACTGGCCTGAAAGTGTTAGAGATGACCCCTCTTCCTCCTCCTCGTCCTGGGCCACATCCTCTTCCATCATCGCCCTAAGTGTTTTCTCAAGGAGACATAGAAGTGGTATTGTAACGCTGATAACGGCGTCATCGCCACTGGCCATGTTGGTGGAGTACTCGAAACAGCACAACAGGGCACACAGGTCTCGCATGGAGGCCCAGTCATTGGTGGTGAAGTGGTGCTGTTCCGCAGTGCGACTCACCCGTGCGTGCTGCAGCTGAAACTCCACTATGGCCTGCTGCTGCTCGCACAGTCTGTTCAGCATGTGCAAGGTGGAGTTCCACCTGGTGAGCACGTCGCATATGAGGCGGTGAGCGGGAAGGCCGAAGTTCCGCTGTAGCGCAGACAGGCGAGCAGCGGCAGGATGTGAACGCCGGAAGCGCGAACAGACGGCCCGCACTTTATGCAGCAGCTCTGACATGTCGTGGTAGTTGTGAATGAATTTCTGCACCACCAATTTCAGCACATGCGCCAGGCAAGGGATGTACGTCAAACCGGCTAGTCCCAGAGCTGCAACGAGATTTCACCCATTATCGCACACCACCAGGCCGGGCTTAAGGCTCACTGGCAGCAACCACTCGTCGGTCTGTTGTTCTATTCCCCGCCACAACTCCTGTGCGGTGTGGGGCCTGTCTTGCCGCAATTTGACCCATTACGTCATGGTGATTGGCCTGCCTGATCAGAGTGGGGGTCTGGCAGTCACTGATAGCCGGGCCCCTGCTGTATCCGCCGACATCGCTGTAAAAAGCGATGCCGGCGGATTAACCCCTTCAATGCTGCGATCAGTGCTTACCGCAGCATAGATGGTGTTTTGTGGCAGGTGAGGGACCCCATTGGGTCCCTGCTGTCACGGAACCATGAACCAGACGTACAACAAGAGATAAGTGAAAATAAGAAGGCTTTATTGAAAATAAAGCTGTAACGCAAAAGTCCAAGCGGATGGCGAAACCGAAGCAGAGTCTTTGCGAAGCCAGAGGTCAGGAACCAGAAGGGTAGTCAGACGAGGCCAGGATCAGGAACCAGCAGGGTAGTCAGATGAAGCCAGGATCAGGAACCAGCAGGGTAGTCGGACGAAACCAGGATCAGGAACCAGCAGGGTAGTCGGACGAAACCAGGATCAGGAACCAGAAGCAGCAGCAGTCTAGAAGCATGTGAACACAGGAGGACCAAGCAAGGAACTGAAGCCACAGACCTCCTATAAATATGAGCTAGGCATCCAGCTCCTCCCAGTGGGAAGGAGAAGCCGCAGGGTGGGAGGCTACAAGAAACCCAGAAACCAAGATGGCCGCCAGCACATGTCAACACACAGAACAGCAAGAAGGTAAGACCATGACAGTACCTCCCCCTCAAGGGCCCCTCCTCCGCGGAGTAAAGAACGGTTTCTGAGGGAAGCGTGCGTGGAAGGCTCGGAGCAAGGCAGGAGCATGGACATCTGCGGAGGGAACCCAGGAACGCTCCTCTGGACCATAACCACGCCAATGGACAAAAAACTGCACCCGACCGCGGACCAGGCGTGAGTCCAGGATATTGCTCACCTCATACTCCTCACGATTACCCACTTGGACCGGACGAGGCCGAGGAACCGAGGAAGTGAAACGATTACACACCAGTGGCTTCAACAGGGAGACATGAAACACGTTGGAGATCCGCATGCCAGGAGGAAGCGCAAGGGCATAGGCTACCGGGTTAACCCTGCGAAGCACTCGGAAGGGACCAACAAAGCGAGGCGCCAGCTTGGGAGTGGGCACTCGAAGGTTGCGGGTGGACAACCATACACGGTCTCCGACCTGGTAGGAAGGAGCAGGCGCTCGTCTGCGATCAGCCTGGAGTCTCTGGCGCTGCGCAGAGACCTCAAGGGACTTCTGGATCAGTACCCAAGAAGCACGTAGAACGGAAAGGTGATCCTCCACAGCCAGAATATCCTGGGGAGAGAATACCTCCGGTAACACGGCAGGTTGGAACCCATAATTGGCCATGAAGGGAGACGTCCCAGAGGAAGAGTTCACCGCCGTGTTCCTGGCAAACTCAGCCCAAGGCAGGAGGTCAACCCAATTGTCTTGGTGATCGGAGACATAGCAACGAAGGAATTGCTCCAAGGCCTGATTGGATCGTTCTGCGGCCCCATTGGACTGAGGGTGGTAGGCCGAGGAGAAGGAGAGATGAATCCCCAACTGGGAGCAAAAGGCGCGCCAGAACCTGGACACAAACTGACTCCCCCGATCCGACACAATCTCCTTGGGCAAACCGTGCAACCGGAAGACCTCCCTGGCAAAAATCGTGGCCAACTCTTGTGCAGAGGGTAACTTCTTGAGAGGAACACAGTGGCACATTTTGGAAAACCGATCCACAATCATGAGAATGACCGTATGGCCTCGGGATGCAGGGAGGTCCACAATGAAATCCATCCCCAGGTGTGACCATGGGCGCTCCCCGGTGGCTATGGGTTGCAGAAGGCCCAACGGAAGGTGCCGAGGGGACTTACTCTGGGCACAAACGGAGCATGCCGCTACATATGCGGCGATGTCGGAACGTAGGGAAGGCCACCAGAACAGACGTGAAACAGCCCAGGACAGCTGATTCTTTCCAGGATGCCCCGCGGTCTTGGAGTTATGGTAGGTTCGCAACAACCGAGTGCGCAACTCCTCAGGCACAAAACATCTGCCGTTGGGTCTCCCAGAGGGAGCACCAGATTGAGCCGCCAAAATCTGCTCACCCAGGGGAGAGGTCAGGCTGGTGCGAATGGCGGCCAAGATCTGATTCGGAGGTATGACTGAAGTCGGAATCGACTCCTCCCTGGACAGCTCGGAGTACTGCCGTGATAAGGCATCCGCCCTGATGTTCTTGGAACCGGGTAGGTAGGAGACCACGTAATTAAAACGTGACAAGAACAGAGCCCATCTGGCCTGACGTGGTGTCAATCTCTTGGCCTCAGAAAGGTAGGTCAGATTCTTGTGGTCCGTCAGGATGAGGACCGGAACCACCGAACCCTCGAGCAAGTGCCTCCATTCTTTAAGGGCCTGCACGATGGCCAATAACTCCCTGTCACCAATCTGATAGTTGCACTCCGCGGAAGACAGTTTCCTGGAGTAAAACCCACAAGGAAGCAGAGGACCCTCTGGTGTTCTACGCTGAGACAGAAGGGCGCCTACTCCCGTCTCAGACGCGTCCACCTCGAGGACAAAGGGCAACCCAGGGTTGGGATGCGACAGAATCGGAGCCGACACAAAGGCGGACTTTAGAGCCTCAAAAGCTCGGATGGCCTCGAGCGGCCAGACCTGGGAATTACTGCCCTTCCTGGTCAGATCCGTGAGAGGCTTGGCTAGCATGGAAAAGTCCCTGATGAACTTCCGATAATAATTGGCGAAGCCCAAAAAGCGCTGCAGGGAACGAAGACCACTGGGCTGGGGCCACTGTAAGACAGCCGAAACCTTCTCAGGATCCATGGAGAACCCCTCAGCGGAAATGATGTAACCTAAGAAGGTTACCTGGGATCGGTGAAATTCGCATTTCTCAAGCTTACCGAACAGCTTGTTCTCTCGTAACCGTTGCAACACTCGTCTGACATCCAGAATGTGGGCCTCCATGGATTCAGAATATACCAAGATGTCATCCAAATAGACCACCACACACTGCTGCAACAGGTCACGGAAAACATCGTTGATGAATTCCTGAAAGACTGCGGGCGCATTGCACAACCCAAAGGGCATAACCAAGGATTCATAATGACCGGTCCTGGTGTTAAACGCGGTCTTCCACTCATCGCCCGCCTTGATCCTTACCAGGTTATATGCCGCCCTCAGGTCGAGTTTGGTAAAGACCGTGGCCCCTTTAAGGCGATCGAACAGCTCGGAAATCAAGGGTATCGGGTAAGCGTTCTTGATCGTGATGCGATTGAGACCCCTGTAATCGATGCAAGGCCTCAACTCACCGCCCTTCTTTTTCACAAAGAAAAATCCAGCCCCTGCCGGGGACGAGGATTTGCGAATGTGTCCGCATGAAAGCGCCTCCCTCACGTACTCCTCCATGGCCTCATTCTCCGCTACCGACAGTGGATAGACTTTGCCACGAGGAGGAACGGCACCAGATTGTAACTCTATGGCACAATCGTATGGGCGGTGCGGAGGTAGGGCAACCGCGCGCACCTTATCGAATACATCCCGGTACTCCTCGTATTCAGGAGGCAACAGAGAGTCCGAGGAAGTACACAGCAACTTGACAGACCCATGGATGCAACTAGCCCCACACTGCGGTGACCACGAGAGGATCTCGGCCAATCTCCAATCGAAAGTCGGATTATGCTTCCGGAGCCAGGGGTACCCCAAGACCACCGAGTAGTGTGGAGACGAAATAACCTGGAGGCAGACCGACTCTCTGTGAACGGCACCAATGGCTATCCCCACTGGAAGGGTCTCATGAGTCACGTGTGGCGGCAGAAGGGGTCTGCCGTCTATCGCCTCAAGAGCCAGTGGGGAACCTCGAGCCTGCAGAGGAATGGAATTGGCGGCAGCGAACACATTATCAATGAACAAACCACCAGCACCAGAGTCCACCAACGCCTGGGTCGTCACCGAGCCCCCGACCCAGGAGAGGACAACAGTGATCAGTGGTTTGTCAACACGGGAAACCGGGGACGAGGAGACTCCACCCAAGATCTGCCCCCGACAGGATCTCAGGTGCGAGCGTTTCCCGGACGGTTCGGACATGCCAACCGAAAATGCCCACCGAGACCACAGTACATGCATCGGCCCTCGCGTCTCCGGAGTACCCTCTCCCCCTCGGACAGGCGAGCAAACCCCAGCTGCATGGGTTCACCCCCAGACAAGTCATCCCCAGGAGGCGTGGGAGGAGAGGGAGGCACGGGTGGGACAGCAAACGTAGGCGCCAATCTGTTAGAAAACCTCTGCAGGCTCTCCTTAAAGGAAGGTCTCTCCCTGAGTCTGGTGTCAATCAAAATCAGGAAAGAAATAAGAGACTCGAGCTCCACAGGTAGGTCCTTAGCTGCAACCTCATCCTTCAAGGCATCCGAGAGACCATGAGAGAAAGCAGCGACCAGAGCCTCATTATTCCAGCCCACCTCTGCTGCCAGGGTACGAAACTCAATGGCGTATTCAGCTACGGATCGTGAACCCTGTCTGATGGACATAAGGAGCTTCGCAGCAGAGGCAGCACGAGCCGGCACATCGAATACCTTCCGAAGAGAAGCAACAAAACCGGAAAACTCGGCAACCACTGGATTGTTGTTCTCCCATAAAGGGCTGGCCCAGGCCAAGGCCTTGTCCGAGAGCAGCGAGATCAAGAAGCCCACCTTTGATCTCTCAGTAGGAAAGGCATGTGGCAGCAACTCGAAATAAATTCCCACCTGGTTAAGGAAACCTCGGCACTGAGTTGGCTCTCCCCCAAAGCGCTGTGGAAGAGGGGCAGAACCGGTCATACCCCGAAACACCGCAGGTGCAACAGCAGGTGTCGGGGTAGACTCTGGCGCAACAACCGGAGCGGCAGTAGGAGCGGGCCCAGGAGCGACAACCGACCCATCGGCAACGGGAGCGAAATGAGCCGTGCGTTCAAGCAGGGTTTGCAACGCCACAGCGAACCGACCCAACAGGTGATCCTGCTGATCAAGTCTGGCAACCAGCGTGGGTAGCGAGGATGGCCCTGTACCGTCAGAATTCATGGCTTGGTCCTAATGTCACGGAACCATGAACCAGACGTACAACAAGAGATAAGTGAAAATAAGAAGGCTTTATTGAAAATAAAGCTGTAACGCAAAAGTCCAAGCGGATGGCGAAACCGAAGCAGAGTCTTTGCGAAGCCAGAGGTCAGGAACCAGAAGGGTAGTCAGACGAGGCCAGGATCAGGAACCAGCAGGGTAGTCAGACGAAGCCAGGATCAGGAACCAGCAGGGTAGTCGGACGAAACCAGGATCAGGAACCAGCAGGGTAGTCGGACGAAACCAGGATCAGGAACCAGAAGCAGCAGCAGTCTAGAAGCATGTGAACACAGGAGGACCAAGCAAGGAACTGAAGCCACAGACCTCCTATAAATATGAGCTAGGCATCCAGCTCCTCCCAGTGGGAAGGAGAAGCCGCAGGGTGGGAGGCTACAAGAAACCCAGAAACCAAGATGGCCGCCAGCACATGTCAAACGAAGGAGAACAGCAAGAAGGTAAGACCATGACACCTGCGCTGCGGTGACTGGGGACCCGATGTGTGAGGAGGCAGCCCGATTATACACTAACAGGCAATGCATTATAATATAGATGTATTGTATTGCATTGCAGAGGGGATCAGACCCCCAAAAGTTGAAGTCCCAGAGTGGGACAGAAATAAAGTTTAAAAAAAGTCCAAAAAAAGAGTCTGAAATAATTTTCAATTAAAAATAAACCTCCCCTTTCCCCTGATTTTATAATAAATCAACCGGCTCTATAAATATATCACATAATGTACCCCGTCAGATAAACACAGTAAAAAAATAAAATAAAAACGGTGCTATTTTTGTCACCTTACATTACAGAAAGTGCAACACCAAGCAATCAAAAAGGCGTATGTACCCCAAAATAGTACCAATTAAACCGTCACCAATCAGATCCTACCTAAGACAATCGGACCAAAAATAATAATAATATGGCTCTCAGACAATGAACACACTAAAACATCATTTTTTTGTTTCAAAAATGCTTTTATTGTGTAAAACTTAAATAAGAAAAAATACATATTAGGTATCGCCACGTCCGTAACAATCTGCTCCATAAAAATGTCACTTGACTGAACCCCTCAGGTGAAAAATAAATAAATAGAAACTGTGCTAAAACAACCAATTTTTTTGTCACCTTGCCCCATAAAGTGTTATAATGAATGATCAAAAAATCATATGTACCCAAAAATAGTAGCAATTAAACTGGCACCTTATCCCCTAGTTTCCAAAATGGGATCACTTCTTGGGAGTTTCTACTGTAACCTTCAAATGGGACATGGCATCTAAAAACCATGTGGAGTTCCTTTTCTTCTGCGCCCTGCCATGTGCCCATACAGCAGTTTATGACCACGTGTGGGGTGTTTCTGTAAACCGCAGAATCTGGGTAATAAATATAGAGTTTTGTCTGGCTGTTAACCATTGATGTGTTAAAGAAAAAATTTGATTAAAATGGAAAATCTGCCAAAAAAGTAAAATTTAAAAATGTGATCTCCATTTTCCTTTAATTTTTGTGGAACGCCTGAAGGGTTAACAAAGTTTGTAAAATCGGTTTTAAGTAACTTGAGGGGTGTAGTTTCCACAATGGGGTCATTTATGGGGGTATCCACTATGTAGGCCCCACAAAGTGACTTCAGACCTGAACTGGTCCTTAAAAAGTGGGTTTTGGCAATTTTCTTAAAAATTTCAAGAATTGCTTCTAAACTTCTAAGCCTTCTAACGTCCTAAAAAAATAAAATGACATTTCCAAAATCATGCCAACATAAAGTAGACATATGGGGAATGTTAAGTAATAAATATTTTCTGAGGTATCACTTTCTGGTTTTTAAAGCAGAGAAATAGAAATTTAGAAAATTCAGAATTTTCCCAAAATTTGGGTAAATTTGGGATTTTTTCATAAATAAAGGTGAAATATTTTGACTCAAATTTATGACTATCATGAAGTACAATGTGTCACGAGAAAACAATGAATGACTTGGATAAGTAAAGGCGTTCCAAAGTTATTACCACATAAAGTGAAATATGTCAGTTTTGCAAAATTAGGCCTGGTCAGGAAGGGGGCAAATGGCCCAGATGGCAAGTGGTTAAGAAATGAAGGTCAGTCACTCAGCCGAAAAATTGGGAAAACTTTGAAAGTAAGGGCTATTTGACCATGAAGGAGAGTGATGGGGTGCAGGGCCAGATGACCTGGCCTCCACAGTCACCGGACCTGAGCCCAATCGAGATGGTTTGGGGTGAGCTGGACCGCAGAGTGAAGGCAAAAGGGCCAACAAATGCTAGGCATCTCTGGGAACTCCTTCAAGACTGTTGGAATACCATTTCAGGTGACTACCTCTTGAAGCTCATCAAGAGAATGCCAAGAGTTTGCAAAGCAGTAATCAAATCAAAAGGTGGCTACTTTGAAGAAACTAGAATATGACATATTTTCAGTTGTTTCACACTTGTTTGTTATGTATAAAATTCCACATGTGTTAATTCATAGTTTTGATGCCTTCATAGTCATAAAAATAAAGAAAACTCTTTGAATGAGAAGGTGTGTCCAAACTTTTGGTTTGTACTGTAGGTCTACAGAAATAGGTCTATAAAAGTGAATATTTAAAATCAAGAGTTGATAGTACTGAAGCGGTATAGTATTGCAATACTGAAAAATGTATAATAAATATATACATATATATAAGGCGGAAATGGGGGACTTACTTCACCAGGGAGGGAGGTAAAGGATAAGTATAAAACACCTATACCTTCCCCTCCCCCGCCCGCCGAGATCGCTTGGTAAGATGGTATGAACTCGCCTCCACGTCCCAGAAGAATGACACTAGGGTTCCAAGTAGAGAGTTCTTTATGGGTTAGGATAGCTCAACGCTAGAGTTGAGCGAACACCTGGATGTTCGGGTTCGAGAAGTTCGGTCGAACTTCCCGGAAATGTTTGGGTTCAGGATCCGAACTCGACCCGAACTTCGCCCCGAACCCGAACCCCATTGAAGTCAATGGGGACCCGAACTTTTCGGCACTAAAAAGGCTGTAAAACAGCCCAGGAAAGGGCTAGAGGGCTGCAAAAGGCACAAACTGTAGGTAAATCCCCTGCAAACAAATGTGGATAGGGAAATGAATAAAAATAAAAATAAAATAAATAAAAATTAACCAATATCAATTGGAGAGAGGTCCCATAGCAGAGAATCAGGCTTCATGTCATAGCAGAGAATCAGGCTTCATGTCACCCACCAGTGGAACAGGCCATTGTCAGATATTTTTAGGCCCCGGCACCCAGACAGAGGAGAGAGGTCCCATAGCAGAGATTCAGGCTTCATGTCATAGCAGAGAATCAGGCTTCACGTCACCCAACACTGGAACAGGCCATTGTCAGATATTTTTAGGCCCCGGCACCCAGACAGAGGAGAGAGGTCCCATAGCAGAGAATCAGGCTTCATGTCATAGCAGAGAATCATGCTTCATGTCACCTAACACTGGAACAGGCCACTGTCAGATATTTTTAGGCCCCGGCACCCAGACAGAGGAGAGAGGTCTCATAGCAGAGAATCAGGCTTCATGTCATAGCAGAGAATCATGCTTCATGTCACCCAACACTGGAACAGGCCACTGTCAGATATGTTTAGGCCCAGGCACCCAGACAGAGGAGAGAGGTCCCATAGCAGAGAATCAGGCTTCATGTCATAGCAGAGAATCATGCTTCATGTCACCCAACACTGGAACAGGCCACTGTCAGATATGTTTAGGCCCCGGCACCCAGACAGAGGAGAGGTTCATTCAACTTTGGGTTGCCCCGCAATATAATGCTAAAATTGAAAAAAGAGGATTGAATGAAGTGCCCTGGAGTACAAGAATATATTGTTAAGGGGATGTAGTTATAAATGTCTAATCTGCACAAGGGATGGACAGGTCCTATTGGATCCATGCCTAGTTCATTTTCATGAACGTCAGCTTGTCCACATTGGCTGTGGACAGGTGGCTGCGTTTGTCTGTAATGACGCCCCCTGCCGTGCTGAATACACGTTCAGACAAAACGCTGGCCGCCGGGCAGGCCAGCACCTCCAAGGCATAAAAGGCTAGCTCTGGCCACGTGGACAATTTGGAGACCCAGAAGTTGAATGGGCAAAACCATCAGTCAGTACGTGGAGGGGTGTGCACACGTACTGTTGCACCATGTTAGTGAAATGCTGCCTCCTGCTAATACGTTCCGTATCAGGTGGTGGTGCAGTTAGCTGTGGCGTGGTGACAAAACTTTTCCACATCTCTGCCATGCTAACCCTGCCCTCAGAGGAGATGGCCGTGACACAGCTGCATTGGCGACCTCTTTTCTCCTCCTTTGCCTTCACCTTGGGCTTCCACTTGTTCCTCTGTGACATTTGGGAATGCTCTCAGTAGCGCGTCTACCAACGTGCGCTTGTACTCGCGCATCTTCCTATCACGCTTCAGTGCAGGAAGTAAGGTGGACACATTGTCTTTGTACCGGGGATCCAGCAGGGTGGCAACCCAGTAGTCCGCACATGTTAAAATGTGGGCAACTCTGCTGTCATTGCGCAGGTACTGCAGCATGTAGTCGCTCATGTGTGCCAGGCTGCCTAGAGGTAAGGACAAGCTGTCCTCTGTGGGAGGCGTATCGTCATCGTCCTGCGTTTCCCCCCAGCCACGCACCAGTGATGGGCCCGAGCTGCGTTGGGTGCCACCCCGCTGTGAACATGCTTCATCCTCATCCTCCTCCACCTCCTCCTCCTCATCCTCGTCCTCCTCGTGTCACGACCGCTACCCCAGCAGCAGTCATGTCGCACCAGACGGAGGGGAAGGGGGACCCTTATCTACAGATGGGAATAGTATGGCCACCCCTGACTAACCCTAAGCTGGCACCTGTCTGCCCTGATACCCTAGACGGGGTGTGAACCCGTGCGGCGAGCAGCATGCCTAAACCCTCAGTCACCCTAA
Source organism: Bufo bufo (assembly GCF_905171765.1). Taxonomy (NCBI): domain Eukaryota; kingdom Metazoa; phylum Chordata; class Amphibia; order Anura; family Bufonidae; genus Bufo; species Bufo bufo. The sequence goes on along the minus strand of NC_053395.1, from coordinate 129,435,190 downwards.
AAAGCCTAGAGTGGGGAAAGGCCGATGGGAGCACTAGTCACCATCACTCATGTCTAGGAGAACAGCAGGGGAAGACAGCAACAAACAAACTATATCAGACATAGACTTATCCAGTCACGAGCAGAGAAGGCGATCCCAATCACGACAGTCCACGCCGGACAAGAGCTCCACAGCAACACCATCAAACGATCTCCTTCAAAGGTCAGAATAGAACTGGAAGTAAGGACTATATCTGGCAATGACTGCAAGTGAAAGTGAAACTAATATAGTAGCTGGGAGTGGCAGACAGGACTCACCTGAGAAGGATGCCTACAAACTCCCAGTCAGGACAAAAAGGTTCACAAGGCAAAACCCAGATGACATACCCTGAACCACGGAGCAAACTCACAAGCTGTCGCGAGTAGCAAGTCGCTGCGACCTTCTCCTCCCAGACCTGTCTGGATCAGTCACAGTCGTGACACCTCGTCCTCCAGTAGTGGGCCCTGTCTGGCCACATTTATACCTGGCCTCTGCTGTTGCAAAAAACCTCCCTCTGATTCACTTCTAAGAGACTGGCCTGAAAGTGCTAAAAAAGACCCCTCTTCCTCCTCCTCCTCCTCCTCCTCCTGGGCCACCTCCTCTTCCATCATCGCCCTAAGTGTTTTCTCAAGGAGACATAGAAGTGGTATTGTAACGCTGATAACGGCGTCATCGCCACTGGCCATGTTGGTGGAGTACTCGAAACAGCGCAACAGGGTACACAGGTCTCGCATGGAGGCCCAGTCATTGGTGGTGAAGTGGTGCTGTTCCGCAGTGCGACTGACCCGTGCGTGCTGCAGCTGAAACTCCACTATGGACTGCTGCTGCTCGCACAGTCTGTCCAGCATGTGCAATGTGGAGTTCCACCTGGTGGGCATGTCGCATATGAGGCGGTGAGCGGGAAGGCCGAAGTTACGCTGTAGCGCAGACAGGCGAGCAGCGGCAGGATGTGAACGCCGGAAGCGCGCACAGACAGACCGCACTTTATGCAGCAGCTCTGACATGTCGGGGTAGTTGTGAATGAACTTCTGCACCACCAAATTCAGCACATGCGCCAGGCAAGGGATGTGCGTCAAACCGGCTAGTCCCAGAGCTGCGACGAGATTTCACCCATTATCGCACACCACTATGTAGCGGTCAGAGGAGGGAGAGACCGCAAAGCAGGATTCAAGTACAGTACAGCGGACAAGGAGACTGAAGCAAAAATCGGCTTTATTAAAGAACCAGATGTAACTGCCGGAAAATCGGATTAACGGTATAAACAGGTTTACACAGATTACATGAACACGAGTTAAAATAAATGCGTTCCACAGTATACACATCAGAGTCCAGGCTACACTCAGCTAGTATACTCCTATCTAGCCCTGCTACCCAGGGGACGCTTCTGCAGCTCACTAAGTCCCTGACTCTATAACCTATCACACATCAGCACCGGTGCCACTCACAGTTCTTCAGATTCTTTTGGATCCCATAAGATGCAGTCTGGATCCAGGTCCGGTTGCTTGCTTGTCTGTCTTTCTCTCTCTGGTTACCGAGGATGCAGCCCACTCCTCTGTAACACACTGTGCAGTCTCTTTCTCTGGGTCACAGCTGCAGCAATTCAGTTCAGAGTTTATCTTGAACTGTCTCCAGCACAGCCAGCTTCTCAGGACTCCATCAGTCAGGCTACATGTCCCATCACTAGCCTTTACTTGGCTCCTAACATGGCAGCCATCCTCTCACAGCTCTCAGGGCACTCCCACCTCTAGCCAGGACTCAAACCCCGGGAACTTCTGGCTCCTCCTAGCTCTTGTGCATCTCAGAAACAGTTCAGCTTCCTCATTCTCAGAGCCACAGTGGCCTCTAGTGGCTGAAATAAGTCATTACAGTCTATGTAGCACCATATTGTAGATATCTGTGCAAAGAACAGTATTCTAGGGGCTGAACCTTACAACCAGGCCGGGCTTGAGGCTCACCGGCAGCAACCACTCGTCGGTCTGTAGTTCAATACCCCGCCACAACTCCTGCGCGGTGTGGGGCCTGTCCCCCAAACATATGAGTTTCAGAATGGCCTGCTGACGTTTACCCCGGGCTGTGCTGAAGTTGGTGGTGAAGGTGTGTGGCTGACTGGATGAGCAGGTGGAAGAAGAGGAGGAGGAAGCCGAGTAGGAGGAGGAGGCTACGGGAGGCAAAGAATGTTGTCCTGCGATCCTTGGCGGCGGAAGGACGTGCGCCAAACAGCTCTCCGCCTGGGGCCCAGCTGCCACTACATTTACCAAGTGTGCAGTTAGGGAGATATAGCGTCCCTGGCCGTGCTTACTGGTCCATGTATCTGTGGTTAGGTGGACCTTGCCACAGATGGCATTCCGCAGTGCACACTTGATTTTATCGGATACTTGGTTGTGCAGGGAAGGCACGCTCTCTTGGAGAAGTAGTGGCGGCTGGGAACAACATACTGTGGGACAGCAAGCGACATGAGCTGTTTGAAGCTGTCTGTGTCCACCAGCCTGAATGACAGCATTTCATAGGCCAGTAGTTTAGAAATGCTGGCATTCAGGGCCAGAGATCGAGGGTGGCTAGGTGGGAATTTACGCTTTCTCTCAAATGTTTGTGAGATGGAGAGCTGAACGCTGCCGTGTGACATGGTTGAGATGCTTGGTGACGGAGGTGGTGGTGTTGGTGGTACATCCTCTGTTTGCTGGGCGGCAGGTGCCAACGTTCTTTCAGAGGCGGAGGAAGAGGCCGAGGCGGCAGCAGCAGAAGAGGTAGCAGGGGGAGCCTGAGTGAGTTCCTTGTTTTTAAGGTGTTTACTCCACTGCAGTTCATGCTTTGCATGCAGGTGCCTTGTCATGCAGGTTGGCACAGTGTGCAAACCACTCGGGTCTTGTCGTCAGCACATTGTTTGAAGAAGTGCCATGCCAGGGAACTCCTTGAAGCTGCCTTTGGGGTGCTTGGTCCCAGATGGCGGTAGCCAGTAGCAGGCGGACTCTCTTGGCGGCGGGTGTTCTGCTTTTGCCCACTGCTCCCTCTTTTGCTACGCTGTTCGCTCGGTCTCACCACTGCCTCTTCCTCCGAACTCTGAAAGTCAGTGGCACGACCTTCATTCCCTGTGGGGTCTAGGACCTTATCGTCCCCTGCATCGTCTTCCACCCAGTCTTCCTCCCTGACCTCCTGTTCAGTCTGCACACTGCAGAAAGACGCAGCAGTTGGCACCTGTGTTTCATCATCGGAGACGTGCTGAGGTGGTATTCCCATGTCCTCATCATCAGGAAACATAAGTGGTTGTGCGTCAGTGCATTCTATGTCTTCCACCGCTGGGGAAGGGCTAGGTGGATGCCCTTGGGAAACCCTGCCAGCAGAGTCTTCAAACAGCATAAGAGACTGCTGCATAAGTTGAGGCTCAGACAGTTTCCCTGATATGCATGGGGGTGATGTGACAGACTGATGGGCTTGGTTTTCAGGCGCCATCTGTGCGCTTTCTGCAGAAGACTGGGTGGGAGATAATGTGAACGTGCTGGATCCACTGTCGGCCACCCAATTGACTAATGCCTGTACCTGCTCAGGCTTTACCATCCTTAGAACGGCATTGGGCCCCACCAAATATTGCTGTAAATTCTGGCGTCTACTGGGACCTGAGGTAGTTGGTACACTAGGACGTGTGGCACCAGAGGGTCCACTAACCTCTCCCAGCACCAGAGGGTCCACTAACACCACCACGACCATGTCCGCGTCCGCTTCCCTTACTAGATGTTTTCCTCATTGTTACCGTTCACCACAATAAGAAAAAAATTATTTGGCCCAATGTATTGAATTCAAATTCAGGCCTTTTTTTTACAGGCACCTAACACTATGTGGCTATCTATTTAGGTACCGTATTACACTAATACAGGCACAGCAGTAACCACAGATTTAGCTGAATATAAATTGTAGGCCTAGTATTTAGGCGGTGGATGACAGGTATACGGACAGAATTAGACTCTGTTTACGGACAGAATTAGACTTGGAGATGCACGGTAGCGTTTGAAGTTATTGAGAATGACCCTATCCGCACCTTCAATCTAATATACCCTTTTATGGATAGATTTAAACTTGGCCTGATACAGCAGAAACCACTGATTTAGGGAATTGCTAAGTTGGGAATTGTATTTCAACCCAGAACAAAAACTGTGCTTTGACGGACACTAAATAACTTTACCAGCCACAGCAGTAAACACAGATTTAGCTGAATATAAATTGTAGGCCTATTATTTAGGCGCTGGATGACAGGTATACGTTTACGGACAGAATTAGACTTGAAGATGCACGGTAGCGTTGGGAATTGTATTTCAACCCAGAAAAAAATATATCCTTTGCCAGACAGCAGACAGTATTACAGTTGGCTAGCCACAGCTGAAACACCAGATTTAGGGTACTGCTATTTTGGCAATTGTATTTCACCCCTCAATAAAATAGCAAGCACAGCCAAGCCCCTGATGTAGGATATAGCAAAAAAAAAAAAAAAAACACACTATTGATGGTTAAATGTACTTGGTGGCAGCTTGTGCTGGCGCACCACAAGACACAAAATGGCCGCCGATCACCCCAGAAAAAAGTGACAGAAAAACGCTCTGGGCAGCCTTAAAACAGTGAGCAATTAAATAGCAGAGGTTGAATGATACACAGCTGTAGATCGATCACTTCAGTAATTGTTTTTGAAGACTAAATCACTGCCTAATCTCGCCCTAACAGCAGCAGCTGCATCCTATCCCTACACTGATCAGAGCAGAGTGACGTGCGGCACTACGTGACTCCAGCTTAAATAGAGGCTGGGTCACATGCTGCACTGGCCAATCACAGCCATGCCAATAGTAGGCATGGCTGTGATGGCCTCTTGGGGCAAGTAGTATGACGCTTGTTGATTGGCTGGTTTGCAGCCTTTCAAAAAGCGCCAAGAAAGCGCCGAACACCAAACCCGAACCCAGACTTTTACGAAAATGTTCGGGTTCGGGTCCGTGTCACGAACACCACCAAAATCGCTCATCCCTACTCAACGTGTTTCGGGGTGAATCCCCCTTTCTCAAGAGCAAATAAAATACAATGATTAGTATTTAATTTCCTCTTGAGAAAGGGGGATATACCCTGAAACGCGTTGAGCTATCTTAACCATTCTTCTGGGACGGAGAGGTGAGTTCATACCATCTTACCAAGCGATCTCGGCAGGGGAGGGGAAGGTATAGGTGTTTTATGCTTATCCTATACCTCCCTCCCTGGTGAACTAAGTCCCCCATTTCCGCCATATATATATATATATATGTATATATTTATTATACATTTTTCAGTATTGCAATATTATACCGCTTCAGTACTATCAACCCTTGATTTTAAATATTCACTTTTATAGACCTATTTCTATAGACCTATTTTATAGACCTACTTTTTATTTAAATATAAAAAAAAACTCACCAAAGCTTTTTATACCTAAAAAAATATTTTTATACCTAATTTACAGCACATATATACTCATATGTACCACACGCTTGGCGCCCCTGTGCTAATTCCCCCTCAACCACCATCTGAGCATCATAGGGGAACACTCATCACATACACCCGACATTTTTTTCTTTTTTCTCAACTTGCAATGTTTTAGATGGTTAGATCAGCAGCAGGCCCTCGCCCCTAATGTTTTAGATGGCCAGATCAGCAGCAGGCACTCACCCCTAATGTTTTAGAGGGTCAGCTCAGCAGCAGACCCTTGCCCCTAATGTTTTAGATGGTCTGATCAGAAGCAGGCCCTTGCCCCTAATGTTTTAGAGGGTCAGCTCAACAGTAGGCCCTCACCTGTAATGTTTTAGAGGGTCAGCTCAGCAGCAGGCTCTCGCTCCTAATGTTTTTGAGGGTCACCAGCAGGCCCTCGTCCATAATGTTTTAGATGGTCAGATCAGCAGCAGGCCCTTGCCCCTAATGTTTTAGATGGTCAGATCAGCAGCAGGTCCTCGCCCCTAATGTTTTAGAGGGTCACCAGCAGGCCCTTGCTCCAATAGTTTTTGAGGGTCACCAGCAGGCCATCAATCATAATTTTTTAAGGGTGTATATGATGCCCTCCTTTATGTGTAATAAAGGGTGTATTGGAGTGCCGGTTCCTTGTAGTTTTTGGCAGCCCTTTCACTTGCATAGGCTTTATGAGGGTAGGAGTCCCACTACCTGAACAATTGTACCACAATGTGAATGAGGCCCTCCTTTATGTGATATAAAGGTTGTATCTGAGTGCCTCTTCCTTGTAATTTTTGGCAGCACTTGCACTTTATATACAAGTAAATATACAGGAAAGAATGTTTCCTAACAATTTTTCCTCTAAAATCGATTTTATCTTCGGTTTTGTGCGTTTTATTGTCAGTCTGTAAAAGTGGCGTACTACTCTGACAACATCGTTCCCAGCAGCGACCTGGGAGTCCAAGATGCATCCAAACATCCTCCCCATGCTGTTCCCGAACCATTTCAGTGGTGTTACCATAATCTTCTGACCTTTTCATGTGAACCAGACACCCTCCCCTCTTCAGAGCAGGGGGTGCCTGGTTTAATGCTCGGGTTCTCCCATTGACTTCCATTGTGCTCGGGTGCTCGGTAGAGCACCCGAGCATCCCGAGGTGTTCTACTCGAGCACCCGAGCACTTTGGTGCTCGACCAACACTAATTCAAATATAACAAAAAGAAAAAAAAATATCACATCCAGCATCCAGTAAAATGGATCGAATTTGTGAAATCTCATCTACATGCAGCAGTAAAAATCCTTGCAGAATCTGTGCGAAAATTGACCTGCATTATGGATTTCAAATCTGCAGCATGTCAATGTATGTTGCTGATTTTCAACTCTGAAAAAAAAAACCACTACACATACAATAAAACCTGTACACTGAAGAGGTGCTTCTTAACGGTAACCCGACTAAGTCAGAAATTGGCCAAAAGGGCCTTTTCTAGTAAGTCGGGACAGGAAGTGCCGAGCTGCATGGATGAGCTTCATCTTATTTTTTATCACGTTTTTTTTATGAAGTTTTATCAAGCTTTAACTCCACGGCTGGTCATATTCCTGGGATTATTCTAGTAATGTCTTAGAACAATGTCTTGTAAGATAATAATAACCATCAGGAAAGAGAATGATGAATATGTTAAAAAATATCTGACCAAACCTGGTATGCTACAAAATCTCTAATTGAGGGGCCAAGAACTGCCCACCATGATAAAAGAGCACATCTGCGAGATAGATAATGTGTACATTTTGGAGAATTACTTGGAAATGAGCTTTTACTTGGAAAATTGTTTGAATAAGAAAAGATGCACATGTTTAATGTCAATGGATAAAAGCATTTTTCTACTATGAATACCTGCAGGTTTCCTTTCCTTGAAAACATCATTGCAAGTTCAAGTTGAGAGCGCATACAATTAAGCATAAGTAATTAAATACTTCTGGTTTGGTGAACGGCCCATTAAATCATTCCCATTGTGAGTATTCCCCAAGGTCACTTACCCCAGAAACACCCATACCAAGAATAATTTAATTCTTAACCTAAATGAAAACTCGCCTACAGTGTAGCATTCATTTGTGTAGCTAATGTTCTACTCAATAAATGTAAAATATAAGAAAAAGAACTGGATCGCACATCCTCAATACTATGCTTTTATCTAATACCTGCTTCTCAGCATAATTAACAGCGCTTCTCAGCGCAATTGAACGTATACCTACCCCTATGCTGCATGCTGTACATGAGGCATTTGTATATAATTTGATCAACCGCGACAAGGTTGCCTCTTTGAATGGGACCCTATTCTAAATTTGGCACATCACTGCACTGCGACCACCAACGCCGCAGCACCGCACCAGCAGGCAGTGGGACCCAGCAGCCAAACAGCGCCCTTGCTGTCTGGCAAAGCCACCCTGGCACTGGGCCGCACCAACCCACCAGCACAGCACTAAAGCAACAATGGCCTCCGTGCACTACTGCACCAAGTGAACAGGTGTGTGGAACTCACCTTATCACATACTCTCAGGAACTCCAACTGAGAGATAGGAATGTATACCCGTATGCAGACTCCTGCTAATTAAAAGGACCTGGGCCGAATGTCGGTGGTCGCTGTGCAGTGCTGCACCAAATTTAGAATAGGGTCCCATTCAAAGAGGCAACCTTGTCGCGGTGAGTGGGCCTATGCTTTTTGATCAAATTGTATACTAATGCCTCATGTACTACAGCATGCAGCATAGGGGTAGGTATATGTTCAATTGCGCTGAGAAGCGATGCTGATTATACTGAGAAGCAGTTATTAGATAAAAACATAGTATTGAGGATGTGCGATCCAGTTCTTTTTCTTAGATTTTACATGTTTTGTAGAATCTATGCTCTTTTCCCTCCTGGTATCAGCACTCCTCCCCATTCGGCCCAGGTGCTTTTAACTAGAAGGAGTCTGCATAAGGGTATAAATTCCTACCACCTCTCAGTTGGAGTTCCTGAGAGTATGTGATAAGGTGAGTTCCACACCTGCTCACATGGTATAGTACGGAGCGGCAGTCATTGTTGCTTTGGTGCTGTGCTGGTGGGTTGGTGGGGCCCAGTGCCAGGGTGGCTTTGCCAGACAGCAAGGGCACTGTTTGACTGCTGGGTCCCGCTGCCTGCTGGTGCGGTGCTGCGGCGTCGGTGGTCGCGTGCAGCGATGCGCCAAATATAGAATAGGGTCCCATTCAAATAGGCAACCTTGTCACGGTGAGTGGGCCTATGCTTTTTGATCAAATTGTATACTAATGTCTCATGTACAGCATGCAGCATAGGGGTAGGCAGGGATCTCAAGTCTCCCGGACGTTCAGGGAGTCTCCAGCTATTAGATAGCGGTATTAGATAGCGGCTCCCTGACACCCGCAAGTGAAACAATATATCCCGGAAAGGTTTACTGATAGCAGAGCAGAGAGATAAGAGAAGTGACAGGACAGACTTTAGATTACAGGTTGAATTAACCCTTTAGGGTCAAATTGGCTTCTCAAGGAGATATATATGTTAAAGGCATCCCTTCTTCTGTCTCATTCAGTAGCCCTATAACTATTGAGAGAGATGTATTTTTTTTTAAATACATTTACACATTTAACCCTCCATTTTAATTATATTATTATATTATTTACCCCAGTGTTAAATTCACCCCCCCTGGATACTTTTTCCTACAGTGGGGTAGATAATTACACACAAGGTTTTAAAGAATAAACTTCCTGACTCAGACCAAGAGCCGACTCAGCGAGTCAGCAAGTGAATGGAAGCATCCGCGCATGAGCATTGCGCAACCTAAGCGTCGGTTCACTTGCTTCTTGTCAGCTCAGCGAATGAACCGAAGATTCGATTCATGAATCGGTTCATTTGAATGAACTGATTCAAATGAACCGATTCATGTGAAAGATCCGAACTTCCCATCTCTAGTTTACTCGCAGTAAACCTTTCCGGCAACCTGTAGCAGTGTCCCCTTCTCGGCGCGTGCGCACAGTGCAAGAAGAAGCCGATGCCAGCAGTCCGCAACGGCGCATCAGGCTGAGCCTGTGCGCACGCGCGGCATCTCAAATCGGGAGGAGGGGAGGGAGAGGCGGCACTCAGGAGTAGAAGGCGGCGCTGGGCACCCTGCATCCACAGACCTCCCCTGCTTCGGCACCTTAATTCAGTGATTGACAGGTTAGTAAAACCTGTTTTTCCGCAGAATAAAGCCACAAATAGCTTTTATAAGACTACCTTAGAAATCAGAATGCTACCCTGGACATGAGCATATGTTTAGCTCACAGGGCTTATAGGTGGGGACAGAATCCCTTTAATCATATACATAAATAGGATAATTTGGGGCAGGGTAATGAGCCTCGTCCTCCACACCATAGAGCAAAGTGTGCAGATGCTGCATATGTCTGGAAAATGTAATAAAAAGTTTGTGAAAGAAAAAAAAAAGAAAACCTCCCTGAAATGAGAAGTGCACCTCCCTGAAATGACTTTTTGCAGGTTGGGATGTCTGGGTAGGTATACGTTCAATCTCGCTGAGAAGCAATGTTAATTATGCTGAGAAGTTATTAGATAAAAGCATAGTATTGAGGATGTGCGATCCAGTTCTTTTTCTAATATTTTACTTGTTCTACTCAAAAAAACACGCTTTCTTTTCACTCCCAATGATTCATCACCAATTACCATATGTCGCATGAGGAATTCGGTGTACTGAATGGATTCCGCAATGTAAAGGGAAAATAAATGTTAAAGAGGACCTATCACCATCTAGCATATGTAGCTGTATTACAGTCGGGAGGAGATACATACAAGTAAACATGCAAAAAAATCTACTTTGGAAGCATAATGACTGTCAATTCAGTCATTATGTTATGAGAGAACTGTTCATGGGAGCAGCCATCTTGTGGCTGGCAGCTCAGCGTGCTGTGTGCATACAGGACACGCTCCTACATTGCAGTCAAAGCAATCAGAGCCTCTTACCAGAAGCAGGGCCAAGGCTTAGAGCATGAATAAAACTTCAGGAGCAGCATTTTATTACCCAGATAAGCTTGTACTGTACATTATTCCATTATAATTTGGATACTGCTATTTATCCATTATATCTAACTCCATCATGTATGATACAGTGATGCTGAGCCTGGGTATCTAGGCCAGCCATGTGTGAAACAGTGCTGTTCAGCAGTAGTGATGGACGAACATCTGCCGGGGTGGTTCCTGAACGCGATCAAATGTTCGCGAACCGCAAGTTTGCGGTGGGTCCCATTCATTTTAATGGCAGGTGAACCTGAAAAACCTTCAGCTCATATTTGCAGCCAAGAAATAATTACTAGAAGTGCACAAATAGTCCCACAGCATGGACAGTGACATACCAGATGTATTATTCGAATTTGCGATCTCCATTCATTTTTGTTTTCAATGCGAAATATCGGCAATATAATTTTCGCGTACGCGCATGCGCAAATGCACTATACAGTACCCAAATGCACTATAAAGAAAGTATATTGGTATATAACACCCCGCTTCAATCAGTTTTTTTGGGGGACGACTGGTATATCACACCAGTAGAAATTATTTGTTCCAATAACGCTTGAAACATAGAAAGTATATTATACCTTGTACAAGGAAGGCAATCCATTAGAATATACATGAAGATAAAACGTAACCTTTAATAATTTTACTATGAGGGTCCATTCACACATCCGTAAATGTTTTGCGGATCCGCAAAACACGGACATCGGCAATGCATCGCCGGCACTATAATAGAAAATGCTTAATCTTGTTTGCAATTGCGGACAAGAATAGGACATGTTCTATTTTTTGTGGAAACGGAAGCACAGATGCGGAAGTGCGGATCCCCGGATGCGGACAGCACATTCCGGCCCCATTGAAAATGAATGGGTCTGCACCCGTTTCGCAAAATTGCGGAACGGATGCGGACCCATTTTGCGGACGTGTGAATGGAAAAGATATCCCTCAAAATGAAAATAAATGAAATTATTAAAGTTAACCAAAAAGCATAGATGTGGCAGGCAATAACAAGTGCTCGGCGGCACTAAATCAGGTGCTCGGCTGCACCAAATCAGAAGCCATATGTCCTACCACAATCCGGGGGGTTCCAGTGCACATTGATGAATCCAGAAGGGAAAGCAAAAAAACATCCATCCCTGGGCTAGATGATGATGTGGTATTGAAGGACAGGGTGGGCAAAGAACTGTCCCTGATATTGCCCTACAGGGGGGTGCTATTCTGGCCCTGATAGCCTAACTACAGACCACCCGCCCTGATAAGAGCGACCCCGTCCGGAACCTTACCCTATATAAAAATGGCCCTAGTAAGCCCCTAGCCCCTAGGCCCCTAACTTTCAGGTGATCACTATATAGATCTATGTGTTTTTGACTCATTATAAAAGTATATTATAAGTATATTGCACCCCTCTGTGTATCACACATATCGATAGCACACCTATACTAGTGCTTAAAATGACTTTTGTCGCCCTATTAGCTAGCGTTTGGTGTCCCTGCTCCACACAGCAACCTCTCTCTACCCTGGCAAAACACTGAATGTAAAATGGCGGCCAGATTAGGTTTATTTATAAAGGTAGGGGGTATGTCCATGTGCTGAAACGTCTCAATTGGCTGTCCTGTACCACCTGATGGATGTGTCATGGGTCAAAGTTCTTCACAATGTAAAAGAATATGGCGGGCGCGAATTTCTCCATATGTTTGCATTTTTGGCGAATCGCGAACACGCAAAGTTCGCCGCGAAACAACCGCCGGGCGAACCGCAAGGCCATCTCTATTCAGCAGGTTAATGTCTATCTTGTTTGATAATGTGCTACTGCACCCATGTATCTCATCTCATGATATCTGCTACTGTGCTGCTTAAAATGAATGATGGGGTGTAGTCAGGGCTGGGACAAGGTCCACCACCAGCAGAGGCTGAGCTGCCCAAGTGCGCCCCCCCCCCCCCCATCTACCCCACCAGACATTTAGATGTTATTTATTCCTGCAGCTCTAATGCTCTGATGATCACTGATCAGTAGATGACTCAAGCAAGCCCCCCCACGCCATTTAGATATGTATGTTTGTTAGGGGAGGCTCCAGCCTCAGGGCGCAGCTTGGGGTGGGCGGAAAAACAAACTTTTTTTTAATCACTTACTTGCCAGCAGCGCAGCGCTGCCGGGCGCCCTCCCCAGCCAGTGTTCACTCTAAGCTGCGCTTGTGTTAAGCCACAGATAGGAGCAGGAGGCTGCTGATTGGCCAGTATCAGCTAGCTGCCCTGCCATTGGTCCATCCTTTCACACCCCCTTCTCTCTGGAGCTGAACACAGCAGGAGGGTGTGAACTTTGAAGACAGGAAGCCTGCGTTCTCACAGTGGATCATGTGACCATGAAAGAGCATGTGACCAGTGACATCACAGACCTCCTTCTAACAAATCCATTCTAGCATCTACCCAGCATGTATGGCAGGACTCTGCTGAGCAAAGACCATGTGCCCAGGTGAGGTGATCACAGAAGTGCCCTGGCATCTGTCTGCTGCTGGAAGCTCAATGTGGAGCTTTATGAATGTAAAAACTAATAGCCAAGAGGCTAAACAAACCCTGCTTGTCTGCTTCTGACCCTAATCTTAACACATAACGTTCATTTGATTGCAATTTACTCTAACACCTAAAGGGATTTTTTTTAAAGCCTGCTGTTTCTCTAGATGACCATATGTTGATAGTAGTGTTAATAGAGTCTCAAAGGTCTGTAAAAATAGGGTAACTGCTTATATAGACCCTTGAGACTCTATTAACACTACTATAAATATAAGGTCACCTAGAGAAAGAACAAGTTTTTAAAATATTTTTTTTTCCTTTAGGTGTTAAAACATAACTTATTTGATTGCTTGAACACCTAAAGGAAAACAAATTAAAAACCTGCTGTGTCTCAAGATGACCTTATGTTGATAGCAGTGGTAATAGAGTCTGAAAGGTCTATAGAAGCAGTTACCCTATTTTTACAGACCCCGTCCATGAAACAGACAGACTACAGACATTGTCTCCGGCCCATCATGTAACCCCATCCTCACCCATGTCACATTTCTCCCCCTCCTTTTGATTGCTCTAACACCTAAAGAAAAAATAATAATTTTAAAAAAACTGATGTTTCTCCAGATGATCTTATGCTAAAAGTCGTGGTAATAGAGTCTCAAAGGTCTATAGAAGCAGGTACACAATTTTTACAGACCTTTGAGACTCTATTAACACTACTGTCAACATCAGGTCATCTAGAGACACAGCAGGTTTTTAAAATGATTTTTCCTTTAGGTGTTACAGCAATCAAATGAAAGTTATGTTTTAACACCTAAAGGAAAAACATAATTAAAAAAACCTGCTGTTTCTCTAAATGACCTGATGTTGATAGTAGTGTTAATAGAGTCTCAAAGGTTTGTAAAAATAGTGTACCTGCTTCTATAGACCTTTGAGACTCTATTACCACGACTTTTAGCATAAGATCATCTGGAGAAACATCAGTTTTTTTAAATTATTATTTTTTCTTTAGGTGTTAGAGCAATCAAATGGAGGGGGAGAAATGTGACATGGGTGAGGATGGGGTTACATGATGGGCCGGAGACAATGTCTGTAGTCTGTCTGTTTCATGGACGGGGAGAAATATGACATGGAGGGCTGATGGCTGACATGGGGGTCTGATCTGAGGCATTGGGGCTGTGCCTGTGAGCTGAGGTCTAATTAACATTGGGGGTCTGATGGCTGGTCTGACCTGAGGTGGAATGAAAAATATTGTTTCCTATTATCCTCCTCTAAAACCTAGGTGCGTCTTGGGGTAGGTTGGGGTGGGAGATGATTAATAACAAACATACATATCTAAATGGCGTGGGGGGGGCTTGCTTGAGTCATCTATTGATCAGTGATCATCAGAGCATTAGAGCTGCAGGAATAAATAACATCTAAATGTCTGGTGGGGTAGATGGGGGGGGGGGGGGGGCGCACTTGGGCAGCTCAGCCTCTGTTGGTGGTGGACCTTGTCCCAGCCCTGACCCCTCCTATCTAGAGGGCATATATACCCCCTTCTCCCTGCTGGACTTCCTCTTGTCCGTGGAAGCCGAGTTGCCCGCCCTCCCTCCCTTAACCACTTCAGCCCCCAGTGCTTAAACACCCTGAAAGACCAGGCCACTTTTTACACTTCTGACCTACACTACTTTCACCGTTTATTGCTCGGTCATGCAACTTACCACCCAAATGAATTTTACCTCCTTTTCTTCTCACTAATAGAGCTTTCATTTGGTGGTATTTCATTGCTGCTGACATTTTTACTTTTTTGTTATTAATCGAAATTTAACGATTTTTTTTGCAAAAAAATGACATTTTTCACTTTCAGTTGTAAAATTTTGCAAAAAAAACGAGATCCATATAGAAATTTTGCTCTAAATTTATAGTTCTACATGTCTTTGATAAAAAAAAAATGTTTGGGTAAAAAAAAAATGGTTTGGGTAAAAGTTATAGCGTTTACAAACTATGGTACAAAAATGTGAATTTCCGCTTTTTGAAGCAGCTCTGACTTTCTGAGCACCTGTCATGATTCCTGAGGTTCTACAATGGCCAGACAGTACAAACACCCCACAAATGACCCCATTTCGGAAAGTACACACCCTAAGGTATTCGCTGATGGGCATAGTGAGTTCATAGAACTTTTTATTTTTTGTCACAAGTTAGCGGAAAATGATGATTTTTTTTTTTGATTTTTTTTTCTTACAAAGTCTCATATTCCACTAACTTGTGACAAAAAATAAAAACTTCTATGAACTCACTATGCCCATCACGAAATACCTTGGGGTCTCTTCTTTCCAAAATGGGGTCACTTGTGGGGTAGTTATACTGCCCTGGCATTCTAGGGGCCCAAATGTGTGGTAAGGAGTTTGAAATCAAATTCTGAAAAAAATGACCTGTCAAATCCGAAAGGTGCTCTTTGGAATATGGGCCCCTTTGCCCACCTAGGCTGCAAAAAAGTGTCACACATCTGGTATCTCCGTACTCAGGAGAAGGTGGGGAATGTGTTTTGCTGTGTCATTTTATATATACCCATGCTGGGTAAGAGAAATATCTTGGCAAAAGACAACTTTTCCCATTTTTTTATACAAAGTTGGCATTTGACCAAGATATTTATCTCACCCAGCATGGGTATATATAAAATGACACCCCAAAACACATTCCCCACCTTCTCCTGAGTACGGAGATACCAGATGTGTGACACTTTTTTGCAGCCTAGGTGGGCAAAGGGGCCCATATTCCAAAGAGCACCTTTCGGATTTGACAGGTCATTTTTTTCAGAATTTGATTTCAAACTCCTTACCACACATTTGGGCCCCTAGAATGCCAGGGCAGTATAACTACCCCACAAGTGACCCCATTTTGGAAAGAAGACACCCCAAGGTATTCCGTGAGCGGCATGGCGAGTTCCTAGAATTTTTTATTTTTTGTCACAAGTTAGTGGAAAATGATGATTTTTTTTTTTTTTTTTTTTCATACAAAGTCTCATATTCCACTAACTTGTGACAAAAAATAAAAACTTCCATGAACTCACTATGCCCATCAGCGAATACCTTGGGGTCTCTTCTTTCCAAAATGGGGTCACTTGTGGGGTAGTTATACTGCCCTGGCATTCTAGGGGCCCAAATGTGTGGTAAGGAGTTTGAAATCAAATTCAGTAAAAAATGACCTATGAAATCCAAAAGGTGCTCTTTGGAATGTGGGCCCCTTTGCCCACCTAGGCTGCAAAAAAGTGTCACACATCTGGTATCCCCGTACTCAGGAGAAGTTTAGGAATGTGTTTTGGGGTGTCTTTTTACATATACCCATGCTGGGTGAGATAAATATCTTGGTCAAATGCCAACTTTGTATAAAAAAATGGGAAAAGTTGTCTTTTGCCAAGATATTTCTCTCACCCAGCATGGGTATATGTAAAATGACACCCCAAAACACATTCCCCACCTTCTCCTGAGTACGGAGATACCAGATGTGTGACACTTTTTTGCAGCCTAGGTGGGCAAAGGGGCCCATATTCCAAAGAGCACCTTTCGGATTTGACAGGTCATTTTTTTCAGAATTTGATTTCAAACTCCTTACCACACATTTGGGCCCCTAGAATGCCAGGGCAGTATAACTACCCCACAAGTGACCCCATTTTGGAAAGAAGACACCCCAAGGTATTCCGTGAGGGGCATGGCAAGTTCCTAGAATTTTTTATTTTTTGTCACAAGTTAGTGGAAAATGATGATTTTTTTTTTTTTTTTTTTTTTTTTTTCATACAAAGTCTCATATTCCACTAACTTGTGACAAAAAATAAAAACTTCCATGAACTCACTATGCCCATCAGCGAATACCTTGGGGTCTCTTCTTTCCAAAATGGGGTCACTTGTGGGGTAGTTATACTGCCCTGGCATTCTAGGGGCCCAAATGTGTGGTAAGGAGTTTGAAATCAAATTCAGTAAAAAATGACCTATGAAATCCAAAAGGTGCTCTTTGGAATGTGGGCCCCTTTGCCCACCTAGGCTGCAAAAAAGTGTCACACATCTGGTATCCCCGTACTCAGGAGAAGTTGAGGAATGTGTTTTGGGGTGTCTTTTTACATATACCCATGCTGGGTGAGATAAATATCTTGGTCAAATGCCAACTTTGTATAAAAAAATGGGAAAAGTTGTCTTTTGCCAAGATATTTCTCTCACCCAGCATGGGTATATGTAAAATGACACCCCAAAACACATTCCCCACCTTCTCCTGAGTACGGAGATACCAGATGTGTGACACTTTTTTGCAGCCTAGGTGGGCAAAGGGGCCCATATTCCAAAGAGCACCTTTCGGATTTGACAGGTCATTTTTTTCAGAATTTGTTTTCAAACTCCTTACCACACATTTGGGCCCCTAGAATGCCAGGGCAGTATAACTACCCCACAAGTGACCCCATTTTGGAAAGAAGAGACCCCAAGGTATTCGCTGATGGGCATAGTGAGTTCATGGAAATTTTTATTTTTTGTCACAAGTTAGTGGAATATGAGACTTTGTATGAAAAAAAAAAAAAAAAAAAATCATCATTTTCCACTAACTTGTGACAAAAAATAAAAAATTCTAGGAACTTGCCATGCCCCTCACGGAATACCTTGGGGTGTCTTCTTTCCAAAATGGGGTCACTTGTGGGGTAGTTATACTGCCCTGGCATTTTCCAGGGGCCCTAATGTCTGGTAAGTAGGTAAATGACCTGTGAAATCCGAAAGGTGCTCTTTGGAATGTGGGCCCCTTTGCCCACCTAGGCTGCAAAAAAGTGTCACACATCTGGTATCTCCGTACTCAGGAGAAGGTGGGGAATGTGTTTTGGGGTGTCATTTTACATATACCCATGCTGGGTGAGAGAAATATCTTGGCAAAAGACAACTTTTCCCATTTTTTTTATACAAAATTGGCATTTGACCAAGATATTTATCTCACCCAGCATGGGTATATGTAAAATGACACCCCAAAACATATTCCCCAACTTCTGCTGAATACGGAGATACCACATGTGTGACACTTTTTTTCAGCCTAGGTGGGCAAAGGTGCCCAAATTCCTTTTAGGAGGGCATTTTTAGACATTTGGATACCAGACTTCTTCTCACGCTTTGGGGCCCCTAAAATGCCAGGGCAGTATAAATACCCCACATGTGACCCCATTTTGGAAAGAAGACACCCCAAGGTATTCAATGAGGGGCATGGCGAGTTCATTGAAAAAAAAAATTTTGGCACAAGTTAGCGGAAATAGATTTTTTTGATTTTGTTCTCACAAAGTCTCCCTTTCCGCTAACTTGGGACAAAAATTTCAATCTTTCATGGACTCAATATGCCCCTCAGCGAATACCTTGGGGTGTCTTCTTTCCAAAATGGTGTTATTTGTGGGGTGTTTGTACTGCCCTGGCATTTGAGGGTCTCCGCAATCATTACATGTATGCCCAGCATTAGGAGTTTCTGCTATTCTCCTTATATTGAGCATACGGGTAATGAGATTTTTTTTTTCCGTTCAGCCTCTGGGCTGAAAGAAAAAAATGAACGGCACAGATTTCTTCATTCGCATCGATCAATGTGGATGAAAAAATCTCTGCCAAAAAAAGAAAAAGGAGGGGAAAGGCGTCTGCCAGGACATAGGAGCTCCGCCCAACATCCATACCCACTTCAGCTCGTATGCCCTGGCAAACCAGATTTCTCCATTCACATCAATCGATGTGGATGAATAAATCATTGCCAGGATTTTTTTTTTTATATATACAAAGTGTTTGCCAAAGTATATGAACACCGCCACCTCCTCAGCTCATATGCCTCGGCAAACGTATCTTTTACTGCAGAGGAGAAATCTCGTCTTGCAGCGCCGCATACACCGACTTGCGTGTAATCTGACAGCAGCGCAATGCTTCTGTCCGAATGCACATCAGTGCTGCAGCTAGTCGATCGGTTGGTCCACCTGAAAGGTAAAAAAAACAAAACAAAAAAGAAAAAACCAGGCCGCAAAGCAATAACTTTATTAACTGTTGAACAGAACATAGAAACTTTTTTTAAACTTTTTTAACTGAACATTTAACTTTTTTACTTACCGGTATTTTTTTTTTTGTTTAGTTTTTTTTACCTTTTATAGAACAAACCTCTCCTTCCCCATGGGACAATGTGCAAAGCGCAAATCGCCCAAAGATGTGGCGAAGTACGTTATGCACTTTATCCCAGGTGAAAGGAGAGGTTTGCAGCAGCTGTGAGTGAATGGGCCCTAATAGCCCTGTGTGCCTGTCCTGGTGAGATGTGATCCCTATGCTAGGTGTACCTGTGTGTGGTACTTCCGGAAACACTCTCCATAGCATAGGGCAGGGTGGTCAGCACAGTCAGGACAGAAATAGCGGGTGTCACGCCTTATTCCACTCCTGCTACAGACACGACATCTTTTTCGGGGTGACGGTTGGGTTGAGGTACCAGGAACGACACTGAGGAAATGTCGCTCGTGTAGACGGCTAACTACACTGGTGGATGGGGCCACGGAACCTCCTGGGTAAAGGAGGTTCTCGATGATCTCTTCCTGGAATTTGAGGAAGGATCCTGTTCTCCCAGCCTTACTGTAGAGAACAAAACTATTGTAGAGCGCCAATTGAATTAAATATACAGACACCTTCTTATACCAGCGTCTGGTTCTGCGGGAAACTAAATACGGAGACAACATCTGGTCATTGAAGTCCACCCCTCCCATGAGCGCATTATAGTCGTGGACACAGAGGGGCTTTTCAATGACACGGGTTGCTCGCTCAATTTGGATTGTCGTGTCTGCGTGAATGGAGGAGAGCATGTAAACGTCACGCTTGTCTCTCCATTTCACCGCGAGCAGTTCTTCGTTACACAAGGCAGCCCTCTGCCCCCTTGCAAGACGGGTGGTTACAAGCCGTTGGGGGAAGCCCACGCGACTAGTTCGCGCGGTGCCACAGGCGCAAATCCGTTCTAGAAACAAATGCCTAAAGAGGGCCACACTTGTGTAGAAATTGTCCACATAAAGATGGTACCCCTTGCCGAATAAGGGTGACACCAAGTCCCAGACTGTCTTCCCACTGCTCCCCAGGTAGTCAGGGCAACCGACCGGCTCCAGGGTCTGATCTTTTCCCTCATAGATCCGAAATTTGTGGGTATAGCCTGTGGCCCTTTCACAGAGCTTATACAATTTGACCCCATACCGGGCACGCTTGCTTGGGATGTATTGTTTGAAGCCAAGGCGCCCGGTAAAATGTATTAGGGACTCGTCTACGCAGATGTTTTGCTCAGGGGTATACAAATCTGCAAATTTCAGGTTGAAATGGTCTATGAGGGGCCGAATTTTGTGGAGCCGGTCAAAAGCAGGGTGGCCTCTGGGACGGGAGGTGGTATTGTCGCTAAAATGCAGAAAACGTAGGATGGTCTCAAATCGTGTCCTGGACATAGCAGCAGAGAACATGGGCATGTGATGAATTGGGTGCGTTGACCAATATGACCGCAATTCATGCTTTTTTGTCAGGCCCATGTTGAGGAGAAGGCCCAAAAAAATTTTAAGTTCGGAAACTTGGACTGGTTTCCACCGGAAAGGCTGGGCATAATAGCTTCCCGGGTTAGCGGTTATAAATTGTGTGGCATACTGGTTGGTCTCTGCCACGACTAAGTCCAAGAGCTCCGCAGTCAAGAACAGCTCAAAAAATCCCAGGGCCGAACCGATTTGAGCCGTCTCAACCCGAACTCCAGACTGGGCGGTGAAAGGGGGAACTACTGGTGCGGCTGAAGTTGGTGACTGCCAATCAGGATTTGCCAGCACCTCAGGGACTCTAGGGGCTCTACGGGCCCGTCTTTGCGGTGGCTGCGACGGGGTAACTATTGCACGTGCCACCGTACCAGCTTCAACTGCCCTTCTGGTGCTCGCTACTTCACCATGTTGTACGGCAGTGCTGGTACTAGGTCCAGGAAGGGCTGCGCTGCTGGTGTATGCCTCACCACGTGATCCGGCAGCGACAGCCCCACTCTGCTGCTCTTGAAGCGGATCCTGCGTAACCTGTGGTCTAGCGACATGGGGCCGGGTACGCCTGGTGCTGCCAAGGACCTCCACCTCCTCGTCCGAACTTTGGGTCAGAGAGCCACTGCTTTCCACAGGTTCATATTCTGACCCGCTAGATTCGTCAGATGAGGGTTCCCACTCCTCATCCGACTGGGTCAGAATCCTGTAGGCCTCTTCAGAAGAATACCCCCTGTTTGACATTTTGGACTACTAAATTTAGGGGTATTCCCTGAGACTACCCAAGAAAAAAAGCAAACCTGTCTTACAAAGGGGAGGCTAGCGAAGTACCGGAGGCTGCTGCGGTTGATAAAAAATATCAAAACTGATTTTTTTATCGCCGCAGTGCGTGTAAAATGAATGTGCAGTGATCAAAAAATATATATTTTTTGTCACTGCGGTGGGGCGGGCGTGGGTGAACGCACGTGTGGGCAACCGATCAGGCCTGATCGGGCAAACACTGCGTTTTGGGTGGAGGGCGAGCTAAGGTGACACTAATACTATTATAGATCTGACCGTGATCAGTTTTGATCACTTACAGATACTATAAAAGTACAAATGCTGATTAGCGATACGCTAAACAGCGAATAAAAGTGACTGCGGTGCGGTGGGGTGGGCGCTAACTGACGCTAACTACCTAACCAAGGGGCCTAAACTATCCCTAAAACCTAACAGCCAATACCAGTGAAAAAAAAAAAGTGACAGTTTACACTGATCACTTTTTTTCCTTTCACTAGTGATTGACAGGGGCGATCAAAGGGGTGATCAAAGGGTTAATTGGGGTGCAGGTGGGTGATCTGGGGCTAAGGTGTAGTGTTGGTGCTACTCACAGTTCAGTCTGCTCCTGTGCTGGATCCAACCGACGAAAAGGACCAGCACAGGAGCAGACAAGCCATATAACAGATCATATTTACTAATATGATCTGTTATATGACTTTGGATTGGATTTTTTGAAAATCGCCAGCCTGCCAGCCAATGATCGTTGCTGGCAGGCTGGTGACGAAATACTTCTTTTAATTTTGCCGGCCCGCGATGCGCATGCGCGGGCCGGCTTTGAGCGAAATCTCGCGTCTCGCGAGATGACGCGTATATGCGTGACTCTGCGCAGCGCTGCCACCTCCGGAACGCAATCCTGCGTTAGGCGGTCCGGAGGTGGTTAAAGTGGGTTTATTTGGGCTCATTGCTGTTTTCATGGTAATGATGGATATTTGTTTATATTCTTTTCTTTTCTCTCTCTTTCAAGAGCGATTCCGTTGGTTTTCTGATTGCGAAGTCACAGCTGGCGGCATATAAAAAGGTGGAATTTGGTTGGCATTACCGCCCGATGTTATATTTATATGAGTTTCCGTATTGATAATAAAAGCTGTGGCTGATCAGCTCCCAGCAAAGAGTTAACATGTTGTTAGTGTGTTTCTTGTAGAATAAAGGTAATGGAAAATGGGGGGCCCCTGGTGAAGAAGAGGATGCTCTTCCCTTTGCCTTTCCCTGCTGTGCCAACAGTCCGCAAAGCGGGGTTTTTTATTTTGTGTGGATCTGCAGTTTGTGGTCCGCATAACAGACACGGTCATGTGAATGCACCCTAAGCCTGTGATAATTTAATCCTGCTGTGAGGGGCGGACTGAGAACCCTCAGGGCCCCCGGGCAAAATAAATCAAGAGCCCCCTTACAGGCCCCACCTATGTTCTGCTGCAAGCCGCACCCTTGTCCCGCCTCCATGCCCCGCCTCCAGCCACACCCTACACAATCTTTAATAAGATTTCAAAGTTAAAGTGACACAAAAGGCACCCAGACCACTTCAGCTCATTGAAGTGGTCTGGGTACAGTGTCCCTTTTGCAAATCGAACTGCAATGTTATAGAGAAACTGCATTGTTTACGTTCCAGCAATAAGTCAGCCTCTAGTGGCTGGCAGCCACCTGAGGGCTTCCTGGAGTAAAACAGACCTTTGGTCCGGTATCTGACGTTGGACGTCCTCACACTCTGCATGATGACCTCCAGGGTCAGATTTTTTCCCATAGGAAAGCATTGATTCAATGCTTTCGTATGGGGTGATCTAATCTCAGCGTCCATTAGTAAGCCTCTGTTAGAAGCAGTGTGGGCATAACTACTGTGAAGGGGGCACATATCTGGGCATAACTACTGTGAAGGGGGCACATATCTGGGCATAACTACTGTGAAGGGGGCACATATCTGGGCATAACTACTGTGAAGGGGGCACATATCTGGGCATAACTACTGTGAAAGGGGGGGGGAGGCCCTTCACAGTAGTTATTAATCCCTTTCAGCAGTCCCCCCTTCCGTGAATGGGGGACTGCTGAAAGGGGTTAATAACTACTGTGAAGGGCCTAGCCGTCTGGGCAACCCCACAGATCATTCCCCCCACCCACCTTGTACTTGTTCCACTGATCTGCTACTTGCGGGCTACATGGGCATGAGTTCAGTTACTTCGGTGGGCAATCCCATCTTGAGGCGCATGATCCCGCGAGACCCGTGACCTACAGCGGCAGGTCTTGCGGGATCACGCGCTGCAGGACGGGATTGGCAACCGAAGTGACTCAACTCATTCCCGCGCAGCCCACAAGTAGCGGAACAATTACAAGAGGGGTGGAGAATAGCCAAATAAAAAAATATTTTGAACCAAAAGGTGTTATGGGGGATCTGTGGATGGCACTGTTGTGGGGGGATCTGTGGATGGCACTGTTATGGGGGGATCTGTGGATGGCACTGTTGTGGGGGGATCTGTGGATGGCACTGTTGTGGGGGGATCTGTGGATGGCACTGTTGTGGGGGGGATCTGTGGATGGCACTGTTGTGGGGGGGATCTGTGGATGGCACTGTTATGGGGGCTCTGTGGATGGCACTGTTGTGGGGGAATCTGTGGATGGCACTGTTATGGGGGCTCTGTGGATGACACACTGTTATGGGGGCTCTGTGGATGACACACTGTTATGGGGGCTCTGTGGATGACACACTGTTATGGCGGCTCTGTGGATGACACACTGTTATGGGGGGGCTCTGTGGATGACACACTGTTGTGGGGGGGCTCTGTGGATGACACACTGTTGTGGGGGGGCTCTGTGGATGACACACTGTTGTGGGGGGGGCTCTGTGGATGACACACTGTTGTGGGGGGGGGCTCTGTGGATGACACACTGTTGTGCGGGGGGCTCTATGGATGACACACTGTTGTGCGGGGGGCTCTATGGATGACACACTGTTATGGGGGCTCTGTGGATGACACACTGTTATGGGGGCTCTGTGGATGACACACTGTTGTGGGGGGGCTCTGTGGATGACACACTGTTGTGGGGGGGGGCTCTGTGGATGACACACTGTTGTGGGGGGGGGCTCTGTGGATGACACACTGTTGTGGGGGGGGGCTCTGTGGATGACACACTGTTGTGGGGGGGGGGGGGCTCTGTGGATGACACACTGTTGTGGGGGGGGCTCTGTGGATGACACATATATAGCAGCATATACAGTGTCATCTACAGATCCCCCATAACAGTGTCCCTGTGAGTGAATGATCCCCAATACACTGCGCATGCGCGAAAAAGACGACTTGGCGCAGGCGCAGTAGAGGTTAACAAAATGCAAACAAAAATAAAAGTTAACAAAATGCAAATATCTAGACCTCTTCAGCACCTCTGTGACGTTTAATTGACAGTATTATGTCTATATCGTGGAAAATAGTTTTAAGGAAATGAAATAAAGATTTAAAATTTTATATTAGTCAGCAGTTCAAGCTAGACGTAATGCAAAACTATCTCCCACGATATAGATATAATACTGTCAAGTAAACGGAACACCGGCATATGGTGTTGTAATGGCAGCGGGGCCCGGTGCAGTCACTGTATTCTATTACACCGGGCCCCGCTCACTGTAATACTAATATTCCGATGTGAACAACTTGAAATCCTCTGCGATCCTCTCCCTCTCCCTCTCTGCAGTGCCATCTTAAGAGCATTATAGGCCCCCGGGCAATACAGTGCACTGGGGCCCTGTCTACACAATCACGCACTAGAATAAAAATGCAAATTATCAATAAGGCGATATTTATTGGTACTTTCAACAAAATCAGTGTTTAAACATTAAACACAACGTTTGAACAATATAACATGAGCTTGAAAAGCAAGAAATTGAAAAACAAGACATTACTGATTAAAATTGGACAGTACAAAAACACTAATCATTTATTAAATTTGCGACACTTTTTTGTACAGAATTCCTTTATAACTGGCTTGAAGTCAATGGTTTTTAGGATGTCATTTTCAATGCACATTAGTGAAAGCCAGTTCAAACGATGCTGCCCCATTGTGCTGCGAAGCTCATTTTTTATCAGTTTCAATCTTGAGAACGAACGCTCTCCTGCACAGTTGGTCACCATCATGCACATGAACACTCTGAGTGCAATTTCCACATTCGGAAAAACAGATTTCAAGTTGTCTGAAATTATTTTTCTGTACAATGCAGGAAGAGTCTCACAATTTTGATCAAGAATCATGTAGTGCTTGAGATGCTCACATTCATTTAGTAGGTCACCATAATCAAGATCTTTGTGATAAACATTAGCCAGGTATTCACACGTATTTCAGATTTTGATTGAATCTATCCACCTAATACACATTTTGAGTGATACACTTTGTACCCCTACCCTACATCAGTTTCTATGACCAGTGCAGACAGAAGCAGGACATTTGGCCCCCTATACCCCCCCCCCCCCCCCCGCCGCCGCCGCCGCCGCCGCCGCCGCCGCCGCCATGCTGTGTATATATAAAAAAAAACAAGAACACATTTACTGCAGCGCTGCTTTCTTACTTGCAAAATTGAGATACAGTCTGACACTGACTGTACTCCTGTCTCAATTGTTCCTCCTCGGCGGCTCTAGCGCGGCTCCTCTTCGTTGCAGCAGACAGGCAGCTCTCGTGAGTGACGTCACACCTCAGGGGGAGGGAAGTCGTGGGCGGTACGGTGGCAGCGACGGCGGTGATGTCTATTGGCTCAGGCTGGCGGGTACAGGTCAGAGGCTGAGAGAGAGCCGCGAGTGTGATCCATGCCCATGCCTGTGTGTGTTAGGCGGCCGTTCCCGCGGGCTCGCGGGAGGCTGCCGCTGGCCTGCGGCAACGCTGCTAAATGACGGTTGGGAAGTTGGCTGGTGGGTTCACTGGGCAGGCGGGCCCCCAGGCAAGTGGGGCCCCCGGGCAACTGCCCAGCGTGCCCATTCGAAAAGACGGCCCTGCCTCTCTGTACTCACAAACTCAGTAGCAGGCTGGGCGGCAGCGCAACTCACTGACGTCACGCGCCTGCTCCTCCCACTTTATGAATGAAGTAGGAGGAGCAGGCGCGTGACGTCAGTGAGTTGCGCTGCCGCCCGGCCTGCTACTGAGTTTTAGAGATGGGAAGTTCGGATCTTTTTCATGAATCGGATCTTCGGTTCACTTCCTGAGCCGGCAGAAGCAAGTGAACTGAAGATCAATGCGCATGCTCAGCTCATCGAATCTTCGGTTCACTTGCTGAGTCGGCTCTCAAGTGAACCGAAGGTCTGGAGGGACTCGCTCCTGGCAAACACAGCTCTGCTGCAGTGGAGCAGACTGATGTAATTACACTGTATAGTTATTGCAGGAATTTAGATAATGGTCTAAGAGTTTATTAGTTAAAAGAATCAAATGAGTCAGAGACTCATTTGATTCTTTGAGTTAAAATAATCCTGTCACCGAGTCCCTGCCAGGCTTCCTGCTCTGCTACATTGCTGCAAGCACCCTGTACACACACAGCTCTGCTACATTGCTGCAAGCACCCTGTACACACACAGCTCTGCTACATTGCTGCAAGCACCCTGTACACACACAGCCCTGCTACATTGCTGCAAGCACCCTGTACACACACAGCTCTGCTACATTGCTGCAAGCACCCTGTACACACATAGCTCTGCTACATTGCTGCAAGCACACTATACACACACAGCTCTGCTACATGCAATACTATACCACCCCCCCCGGACGGACTTGTCAGGAGACAGTGAGCCGCAGAGCAGGAAGCCTGGCAGGGACTCGGTGACACAGTCTCTGACTCATTTGATTCTTTTAACTAATAAACTCAGACGATTCTCTGAGTCCCTGCGACTCCCCCTGTGCTGTGAGTCAGTGCTGGACTGCTGGTTGCCTCTGATTGGTTGAAGGGTGGGGAGGGGCGGGGCTAGCTTCCACTGTCGGCTCCTATTACACTGCCTGCTGCTGCCTCTATGCTACTGAGGTTGTGAGTACAGAGAGGGAGAGGGAGAGGATCGCAGGGGATTTCAAGTTGTTCACATAGGAATATTACTATTACAGTGAGCGGGGCCCGGTGTTATGTTATTCTGGGGCGGGACCCCATCCCGGCCGGGCCCTCGGACCATGTCTGAAGTGCCCGACCGGTCAGTCCGCCCCTGCCTGCTGTTCTGTTTGTATTGGCTTTATACAGTTGTACTGTTTGGGGCAATACGACCTGACCTATTAAAGTCTGTTAATTTTGACATTTAGCTACTTTAAGCATATTCTTTGCATACCAGTTGCATTATTTAAAGGCTATGAAAACCTTTGGAGGCAATTTTTCGTTATGATTGCATTTTACTCATTTTTGGCTAAAAATCATATTTTCAATTGGCCCTTATTAAAAATATTAAGCCATTCTGTCACAAAGGTTTAACAGTTTTTTTCTGTGTGACATTTACTTTCACTTTGTGCTGGTTATCTAAGGGTACTTTTTTACATTAGCGGCAGGGAAGTTCAGCAGGCTGTTCCGGCGGGTGAACAGCCTGTTAGATCCGTCCTGCTGCTAGTTCACGTGTGCCCCCAAACTGCCTCTCCGTCCCCATTGACTATAATGGGGGTGAGGGCGATCTCCCCTCAGTCGTCTTTTTTCTAAAGTGAATAGCCCTAATGTTGATAATCTTTCAGGGTACTGTAGTTGCCCCATTCCAGTTATTACTTTAGTTGCCCTCCTCTGAACCCTCTCCAGCTCTGCTATGTCTGCCTTGTTCACAGGAACCCAGAACTGTACACAGTACTCCATGTGTGGTCTGACTAGTGATTTGTAAAGTGGTAGGACTATGTTCTCATCACAGGCATCTATTCCCCTTTTGATGCAACCCATTATCTTATTGGCCTTGGCAGCAGCTGCCTGACACTGGTTTTTACTGCTTAGTTTGCTGTTTATTAAAATTCCTAGGTCCTTTTCCATGTCAGTGTTACCGGATGTTTTACCATTTAGTATGTACGGGTGATTTGCATTATTCCTTCCCATGTGCATAACCTTACATTTGTCAGTGTTAAACCTTATCTGCCACTTCTCTGCCTGATGCCTCTAATCAGGGGCGTAACTAGAAGTGACTGGGCCCCACAGCAAATATTTGTAAGGACCCCCCAGCGTGCTTCGCACCTCCCTCCTCCTGTGTAAACCCCACTCCTTTGGCACAGTGTAGCGGTATACTGTATATTGTGGGGCACAGTGTAGGCTATATGTGTATAACATAAACATATTTCATATGAAAACTTACAGTTACTTGGCTTGGCCCTTGGGGATCTCGGACGCCACTTCAACACTTTGGCCGGGGGCTCG
The DNA here is from genome assembly GCF_905171765.1 of Bufo bufo. NCBI lineage: Eukaryota > Metazoa > Chordata > Amphibia > Anura > Bufonidae > Bufo > Bufo bufo. The sequence goes on along the minus strand of NC_053395.1, from coordinate 129,406,542 downwards.
GTGGAGCTGATGTTGTGCTTTATTCTAATGAGAAATATTTCATAATAAGGATTTGGAGAAGGGGCAGAGGGATAGCAGAGCAGAGAGATGGTGGTGCTGTTACTAGGGGGTCATACCATGGGGGAGTAATAAAGCCCACCATAATGCCCCCCCCAGTAGAAATAATTCTCCTTATAATGTGACAGTGCAAAAATACCCACTTGTAATGCCCCCAGTTGAGCTAATGTCCCCATAGTGCCCCCATAATGTCCCAGTATAAAATACCCCTATATACACTGCGTGCAGAATTATTAGGCAAATGAGTATTTTGACCACATCATCCTCTTTATGCATGTTGTCTTACTCCAAGCTGTATAGGCTCGAAAGCCTACTACCAATTAAGCATATTAGGTGATGTGCATCTCTGTAATGAGAAGGGGTGTGGTCTAATGACATCAACACCCTATATTAGGTGTGCATAATTATTAGGCAACTTCCTTTCCTTTGGCAAAATGGGTCAAAAGAAGGACTTGACAGGCTCAGAAAAGTCAAAAATAGTGAGATATCTTGCAGAGAGATGCAGCACTCTTAAAATTGCAAAGCTTCTGAAGCGTGATCATCGAACAATCAAGCGTTTCATTCAAAATAGTCAACAGGGTCGCAAGAAGCGTGTGGAAAAACCAAGGCGCAAAATAACTGCCCATGAACTGAGAAAAGTCAAGCGTGCAGCTGCCAAGATGCCGCTTGCCACCAGTTTGGCCATATTTCAGAGCTGCAACATCACTGGAGTGCCCAAAAGCACAAGGTGTGCAATACTCAGAGACATGGCCAAGGTAAGAAAGGCTGAAAGACGACCACCACTGAACAAGACACACAAGCTGAAACGTCAAGACTGGGCCAAGAAATATCTCAAGACTGATTTTTCTAAGGTTTAATGGACTGATGAAATGAGAGTGAGTCTTGATGGGCCAGATGGATGGGCCCGTGGCTGGATTGGTAAAGGGCAGAGAGCTCCAGTCCGACTCAGAAGCCAGCAAGGTGGAGGTGGAGTACTGGTTTGGGCTGGTATCATCAAAGAGGAGCTTGTGGGGCCTTTTCGGGTTGAGGATGGAGTCAAGCTCAACTCCCAGTCCTACTGACAGTTTCTGGAAGACACCTTCTTCAAGCAGTGGTACAGGAAGAAGTCTGCATCCTTCAAGAAAAAACATGATTTTCATGCAGGACAATGCTCCATCACACGCGTCCAAGTACTCCACAGCGTGGCTGGCAAGAAAGGGTATAAAAGAAGAAAATCTAATGACATGGCCTCCTTGTTCACCTGATCTGAACCCCATTGAGAACCTGTGGTCCATCATCAAATGTGAGATTTACAAGGAGGGAAAACAGTACACCTCTCTGAACAGTGTCTGGGAGGCTGTGGTTGCTGCTGCACGCAATGTTGATGGTGAACAGATCAAAACACTGACAGAATCCATGGATGGCAGGCTTTTGAGTGTCCTTGCAAAGAAAGGTGGCTATATTGGTCACTGATTTGTTTTTGTTTTGTTTTTGAATGTCAGAAATGTATATTTGTGAATGTTGAGATGTTATATTGGTTTCACTGGTAAAAATAAATAATTGAAATGGGTATATATTAGTTTTTTGTTAAGTTGCCTAATAATTATGCACAGTAATAGTCACCTGCACACACAGATATCCCCCTAAAATAGCTAAAACTAAAAACAAACTAAAAACTACTTCCAAAAATATTCAGCTTTGATATTAATGAGTTTTTTGGGTTCATTGAGAACATGGTTGTTGTTCAATAATAAAATTAATCCTCAAAAATACAACTTGCCTAATAATTCTGCACTCCCTGTAGTGCCCCCAGTAAATTCCCCCATAGTGCTCCTCTCCCCCATTCCTGCTAGTGCCCCCCATAATGTACCAGTATAAAATGCCCCATATATAGTGCCCCAGTAGATGCCCCTCAGTGTCCGGCCTCTGATAGGCTGCCGGCCTAGTGTCCCCCATAATTCCCCCCAATAATGTGCCAGTAAGTGTCCCCATAGATGCCCCCCCATCATGTGCCAGTATCAAGTGCCTCTCTCCTCCCCCCCACATGTCCCAGTATCATAGTGCCATCTCCCCCCCCAATGTGCCAGTATCAAGTGCCTCTCTCCTTCCCACCCCCCATGTGCCAGTATCATAGTGCCAAACCCACCCATGTGCCAGTATCAAGTGCCTCTCTCTCCCCCCCATGTCCCAGTATCATAGTGCCATCTCCCCCCAAAAAAAGTGGCAGTATCAAGTGCCTCTCCCCCCCATGTGCCAGTATCATAGTGCCAAACCCACCCATGTGCCAGTATCAAGTGCCACCCCCCACGTGCCAGTATCAAGTGCCTCTCTCCCCCCCATGTGCCAGTATCAAATGCCTCTCTCTACTCCCCCATGTCCCAGTATCATAGTGCCATCTCCCCCCCCAAAAAAAGTGCCAGTATCAAGTGCCTCTCTCCCCCCCCATGTGCCAGTATCATAGTGCCTGTGGCGAAACCGACCTCGCCACTGGGTTTTGGAGAGGACTGGCTGCTGGCCTCTTGCCCCAGGATTATGGGCCATATACTAACTTTTAAACCCCTGAACCGATTCAAGTGAATTTTGGATAGGTTTGTCCCCAAGTTATACTGTTTAAATTGATGTAAGTTATATGTATGGCCAATGTAAACTCACAAAGTTGTAACAATTTATAATAAGTGTAACTTGTCAGCTTGGGAGGAAAATGCTGGGTGTGTTTCTATTGTGCCATTGTCCCATTGTGTGTTTAAATGGTGATGTCTGTTCTGTTGTCCTCACATGTGTATTGGCGATCTCCCTTTGTCCTCAGAGATAATTGGATTGCTCCTCAGGTTGTCTCCGGGACAGAGAGGAGGAGACCATGATGCATTGTGGGGATATGTTGTATTTGTCCTATGTCACAGTCTTCATTCTGGTCCTCTGGGGGCGTGAATGATTGGTTGCTGTAGTTACATTGTATGTGTTGTAAATTACTGATTGGTTGTATTTCAAACCCCTGTGGGCAGTACTATGTTTGTGGTTTATGAATAAAAGAGGCTGTACGTGAAGTACAGTCAGACCACTGCTTGACCCTCAACACGGAGCCTTGTCTCGTTATTGGGGGGGATTCACTGTATGCTGTTAGAAGACCGATTGCCAGAAGTGTAAGCTGATTCCTGTTCGTCTGCTAACAGCTATTCGTGAGGTTCCAGTTTGGAGTGCTACTTTGTATCCAGTTCGGGAGTTGGTGTTCTGCAGTAGCTGTGCCTGTCTCTCAGAAAGGGGCTTATCGCCTAAATGGATTTTAACCCCTTGTCTGCGGAAACGGTTCGTTACATTGGTGGCAAGCAGCGGGATCGTTCCCACAGCCCAGAAGGACGGCTACAAAGAAACATCATTCCATGGAATTACAATTTGAGGGCAACGCATGTCCCAGTACAGCGACCCTGACAGCACCAGAATGGAAACAGCAGTGGAGTACGATGAGGGTGTCATGGATGACCGAGATGCAGTCCGCAAAGGCATCTGGTACCAGGTACTGGGTATTGTGGAGTATATGCAGGACGAGAGACTCCCCACAGAAGACCAGCGGTTGCAGAAGCGAGTAGCCCTGCGGATGCCCTTCCTGGGAGAGCAGCCCCGGGAGGAATGGGTAAAGGAATTGGAACTCCTAGCATGGCGGGAGCTGTGGCTGGAAGATGCCTACCAGGCGCTCTAGTGGTATGGGGCACAGTACCTACCCAGGACAGCTGAGCATGACAAGCCGGAGGGAGAGGAGTTTGATGGTCCTGGCTTGTTATGGGAGACTTTTTCAGAGCTGGAGTTTGGGAGCCCTACACAAGCCCGGTTCCATGATCTCTTGGAATGGAGGGAGAGCAGGTATGACTGGGACGACACTCATGAGATTGAGCAGGACCTGGTCCACCTGGTGACCCGGGAGATGGAGCTGGAACAGGGCTACCAGCAGCTGTTCCACGCCAGTGAGAAGGCTCAGCAGGACAGTAAGGTGACAAACCCAGTCTCCATTCCCCAGCGGCAGTGTGAAGTGCAGGCAGAGGAGAGCAGCGTCCTCCCTCCCCAGCGGCAGGCTGAGTTACAGGGGGCAGAGGTAGTTGTTCCTGCCCCCCAGCAGCAGAGTGATATGCCGGGAAGGCAGTGTGAAATGCAGGGAGAGGAGAGCAGCGTCCTCCCTCCTCAGCGGCAGGCTGAGTTACAGGGGGCAGAGGTAGTTGTTCCTGCCCGCCAGCAGCAGCATGATTTTTTGGGAATTGGGAGCCCAGTCTCCATTCCCCAGCGGCCGTATGAATTATTGGGGATTGGGAGCCCAGTCTCCTTTCCCCAGCGGCAGGCGGAGTTACAGGGGGCAGAGACAGTCGGTCCTGTCCCCCAGCGGCAGAGTGTCCAGCAGGGAATAGAGATCCCAGTCTCCTTTCCCCAGCAACAGGACACTGTATTGGGAGCGGAGACGGTCGGTCGCCCTCCCCAGCGGCTGGAAGTATGTATGGGAGAGGAGCTTGTTACCCCCTCTCCCCAGCGGCAGCTTAACGCACCAGGGGGAGACAGTAAGCCCCACAACAGTGCAGATGGGACCATGGTCTCTGCACTTACAGCACAGGGGGTAGAGACAGTCGGTCTCCCCCTCCAACAACCAGGCTCCAACCAGGCTTCTTCTGTGGTATCGCTGGCACCAGGGCAGAGTACCGCTGATACCTGCCCACAAAGCAACCTCCACTCCAAGCCAGGGAGCAACACAGAGACCGAGAGTACCAGCTTCCAACATAACCTTGGTGGACTCACTGGACAGAGACAGGCTACTAAAGTCAACAGGTCCAGTATTTGGTTATGGGTGAGCTGCCAGACTAACTCAGGTACCGACCGGCGTGAGGTCAGGTATCTGGTTAGTCTTCCCTGGGGGGGGGGAGATGTGTGGCGAAACCGACCTCGCCACTGGGTTTTGGAGAGGACTGGCTGCTGGCCTCTTGCCCCAGGATTATGGGCCATATACTAACTTTTAAACCCCTGAACCGATTCAAGTGAATTTTGGATAGGTTTGTCCCCAAGTTATACTTTTTAAATTGATGTAAGTTCTATGTATGGCCAATGTAAACTCACAAAGTTGTAACAATTTATAATAAGTGTAACTTGTCAGCTTGGGAGGAAAATGCTGGGTGTGTTTCTATTGTGCCATTGTCCCATTGTGTGTTTAAATGGTGATGTCTGTTCTGTTGTCCTCACATGTGTATTGGCGATCTCCCTTTGTCCTCAGAGATAATTGGATTGCTCCTCAGGTTGTCTCCGGGACAGAGAGGAGGAGACCATGATGCATTGTGGGGATATGTTGTATTTGTCCTATGTCACAGTCTTCATTCTGGTCCTCTGGGGGCGTGAATGATTGGTTGCTGTAGTTACATTGTATGTGTTGTAAATTACTGATTGGTTGTATTTCAAACCCCTGTGGGCAGTACTATGTTTGTGGTTTATGAATAAAAGAGGCTGTACGTGAAGTACAGTCAGACCACTGCTTGACCCTCAACACGGAGCCTTGTCTCGTTATTGGGGGGATTCTCTGTATGCTGTTAGAGGACCGATTGCCAGAAGTGTAAGCTGATTCCTGTTCGTCTGCTAGCAGCTATTCGTGAGGTTCCAGTTTGGAGTGCTACTTTGTATCCAGTTCGGGAGTTGGTGTTCTGCAGTAGCTGTGCCTGTCTCTCAGAAAGGGGCTTATCGCCTAAACGGATTTTAACCCCTTGTCTGCGGAAACGGTCCGTTACAGTGCCAAACCCCCCTCCCACGTGCCAGTATCAAGACCTCTCCCCCCCACCCATGTGCCAGTAACAAGTGCCAAACCCCCCCTCCCAAGTGCCAGTATCAAGTGCCTCTCTCCTCCCCCCCCATGTCCCAGTATCATAGTGCCATCTCCCCCCCCCAAAAAAAAGTGCCAGTATCAAGTGCCTCTCCCCCCCCATGTGCCAGTATCATGTGCCAACCCCTCTCCCCCCCCCATGTGCCAGTATCAGGTGCCTCTCTCCCCCCCATGTGCCAGTATCAGGTGCCAACCCCCTCCCCCCATGTGCCAGTATCAGGTGCCAACCCCCCTCCCCCATGTGCCAGTATCAAGTGCCTCCCGCTCCCCCATGGCAGTAACAGTCGGGTATTAAAAAAATAAAATAAACACTTCTACTTACCTCTATGTCAGCGATGCGATGCAGCCTCTTCCTGTGTCCCGCCCTGTATGTCCATATATGGAGTCAGTGCTTGTATTTCAGAAAAGTTTCTGCTGGGATTTGAACCCACGACCTTCTGTATCAAAGGCAAAGCACTTAATCACACAACCTGAAAAAATATCTACTACTGTTATAGCTGGCTAAGTGTACATCTATACACATGACAGCTGCCCCAACACACCCAGCACTGCTATATCTCTATATGACTTCTACTGTTGTAGCTGGCTAAGTGTACTGGGTGTGTTGGGGCAGCTGTCATATGTATAGATGTACACTTAGCCAGCTACAACAGTAGAATTCTCATATTTTTTCAATCAGTTGCAATGCAGCGCTTATGGCTGTGTGGGTAAATGCTTTTCCTCTGATACATGAAGGTTGTGGGTTCGAATCACAGACACATCAGGAGATAGTAAGATTAAGATCACATTAGCGAGGGGGCCTGGTCCGCCACCGCCGCTGCTGCTGTGAAGGGGCCCTGAACAACAAGAATCGATCATATTTAACTAACTTGAAAATAAACTGTCACACGCTGCCTGGGCACCGGGCCCCTTGGCAGCCCGGGCCCGAAGCAGCTGCTTCCCCGGTAGTTACGCCACTGCCTCTAATCTATCCAGATCCATCTGTAGCAGTATACTATCCTCTTCAGTGTTAATTACTTTACACAGTTTAGTGTCATCTGCAAAAAATTATATTTTACTGTGCAAGTAGGGTGGAGCGAAACCGAACTGTAAAGGGTTCGTACCGAACTTTAGGATTTTGGACCCCAGACCCGAACCCGAACATTTCAGTAAAAGTTCGGGTTCGGTGTTCGGCAATTTCTTAGCGCTTTTTGAAAGGCTGCAGAGCAGCCAATAGACAAGCGTTTAACTGTCTGACCTTAGAAGCCATCACAGTCATGCCTACTAATGGCATGCCTGTGATTGGCCAGTGCAGCATGTGACCCAGCCTCTATATAAGCTTGAGTCACGTAGAGCTGCACGTCACTCTGCTGTTACTAGTGTAGGGAGAGGATGCTGCTGGTGATTTCAGGGAGAAAATAGGACAGTGTCTGTGATCAGAACTCGAATCTAACTCAGCGATCTACATACATTTAGTTGTGTGGGTGCAGTGCACAATCTTTTTACCCTGCCCTGAGCCCAGTGACAGAAAAAAAATAATTTTTTCCGTCTGTTAGTTGGGCGGCGGCCATTCAATGCAAGCTCAGTGCACCAGCACTGCATCTGAGCTTTTGTGACATTCAAATCCAAGCTTGAAATACTGGACTAATAATCTGGTTTTAAAAAAATCACCCTTTTTTGGCAATATACAACATCTGGTGCATTTGCAGGATTGGTCAGTGTGCAATTTAAGCTAGAAATACAGCCAGAAATTTCTGGGTTTTTAAAAACACCCTTTTTTGGCAAAATACACAATTTTACAGCCCTTGCAGCATCAGCACGTGTAAAATTCAAGAGTTATATACTGCTGTCATATTCAGTTATTAAACAAACACCCAGTAAACTTAAATTACGGCCTAGTCTGGATCAGTATGTGTGAGATACACCATTTAGATACTGTGGTTATATTCTTCTATTAATAAAACACCCTTTTTTGGGCAAAATACACAATTTTTCTGCCCTTGCAGCATCAGCACGTGTGAAATTCAAGGGTTATATACTGCTGTCATATTCAGTTATTAAACAAACACCCGTTTTGGGCAAAAAAGTTTATTTTTCAGCCTTTGCATACTGTGGTTCTATTCAGTTATTTGAAATACAGCCATTTTGGGCAAACAAATTTAATTGCGGCCTAGTCTGGATCAGTCGGTGTGAGATACACTATTTAGATACTGTGGTTATATTCTTCTATTAATAAAACATCCTTTGTGGGCAAAATACACAATTTTTCTGCCCTTGCAGCAACAGCATGTGTGAAATTCAAGGGTTATATACTGCTGTCATATTCAGTTATTAAACAAACACCCGTTTTGGACAAAAAAGTTTATTTTGCAGCCTTTGCTGCATAGGTCATTGCGAGATACACCCTTTACATACTGTGGTTCTATTCAGATATTTAAAATACAGCCATTTTGGGCAAACAAATTTAATTGCGGCCTAGTCTGAATCAGTCAGTGTGAGAGATACACCCTTTAGATACTGTGGTTCTATTCAATAATATGAAAAACAGCCATTTTTGGCCAAAAACTTTAATTGTGGCCGAGTCTGGATCAGGGCGTGTGAGATACACCCTTTAGATACTGTGGTTCTATTCAGTTATTTGAAAAACACCCATTTTGGGCACAAATCTTTAATTGCGGCCTAGTCTGTATCAGGGTGTGTGAGATACACCCTTTAGATACTGTGGTTCTATTCAATAATTTGAAAAACAGCCATTTTTGGCCAAAAACTTTAATTGCGGCCTAGTCTGGATCAGGGCGTGTGAGATACACCCTTTAGATACTGTGGTTCTATTCAGTTATTTGAAAAACACCCATTTTGGGCACTAATCTTTAATTGCGGCCTAGTCTGGATCTTGGCATGTGAGATACACCTTTTACACCCTTGAGATACTGTGAGATACACCCTTTAGATACTGTGGTTCTATTCAGTTATTTGAAAAACAGCCATTTTGGTCAACAAACTTTAATTGCGGCCTAGTCTGTATCAGGACGTGTGAGATACACCCTTTACATACTGTGATTCTTTTCAGTTATTAAACAAACAGCCATTTTGGGCAAAAAACTTTAATTGCGGACTAGTCTGTATCTGTACGTGTGAGATCCAACCTTTATATATTGTCGTTCTACTCTGCTATTAATTAAACACCCATTTAGGGCAAGATCCTAAATTTGAGAAATTTGAGGAGAGCGTCAAATAAGGGACGTGGCCCAGGTCGTGGTGCTGCTAGTGGAGCTCCTGTTGCAGGGAGAGGACGTGGTCGATCTGTGCCAGCTACACGCACAAGTGAAACCCCTTCCTCAGGTGCGAGTTGGCGACAGAACCTGCAGCGGTATTTGGTCGGGCCTAATGCGGCTATAGTAGTTTGGGTTGCTGACAGTGCCTCCAGTTCCTTCACATTGTCTCCCACCCAGTCTCCTGCTGAAAGATCAGAGTTGTCACCTGCAGCTGATGTCCATCAGTCTTTCACCTCACCCCCTTGCAAATCAGCCAAGCAGTCTGAGCCCCAAGTCATGATGCAGTCTCTTCTGCTTTTTGATGACACTGTTAGCAGGGTTTCCCAGGTCCATCCACCTATCCCTGCCCCAGAAGTGGAAGAGATTGAGTGCACCGATGCCCAACCACTTATGTTTCAAGATGAGTACATGGGAGGACCATCGGAGCATGTCTCGGATGATGACAAAACACAGGTGCCAACTGCTGTGGCTTTCGAAAGTGTGCAGACCGACAAGGAGGGCAGGGGTGAAGACTAGGTGGAAAATGATGTGGAGGACGATGAGGTCCTCGACCCCACATGGAATCAAGGTCATGCGAGTGACCTATGTAGTTCGCACAGAGCCACCAGCACAGCAGAAGAGGGAGCAGGCAGTTTTAAAACTTATCTGTTTGGGAGAAAAACCCCACACCGCGCAGGAGCTGTGGACGGGCCTTGAACAACAGACCGCTGAATTTGGTGGTGCAGAGATTCCTTAAAACTTACCCCGATAGGTCAGAGCTGCTGCATAAAGTGCGGGCTGTCTGTGCGTGCTTTCAGCGTTCTCACCCTGCTCATGCTCGCCTGTCAGCGCTGCAGCGTAACTTTGGCCTTCCTGCTCACCGCCTCATATGCGACGTGCCCACAAGGTGGAACTCCACCTTGCACATGCTGGACAGACTGTGCGAGCAGCAGCAGGCGATAGTGGAGTTTCAGCTGCAGCACGCACGGGTGAGTCGCTCGGCGGAACAGCACCACTTCACCACCAATGACTGGGTCTCCATGCGAAACCTGTGTTCCTTGTTGCGCTGTTTCGAGTACTCCACCAACATGGCCAGTGCCGATAATGCCGTTCTCAGCGTTACTATCCCACTTCTATGCCTCCTTGAAAAAACGCTCCTGGCGATGATGGAAGAGGATGTGGCACAGGAGGAGGAGGAGGAAGAGGGATCATTCCGTAGGGTTTCCGGCCAGTCATTCCCAAGTGGCTCCGAGGGTGGGTTCCTGCACCCACAAACTCAAGGTACACAATTGTCCAGCCAGGGCACAGTTCTGGAGGATGACGAGGAGGAGATGGAGGAGGAGGAACCATGTTCACAGCAGGGTGGCACCTAGACCAGCTCATGGCCATCACTGGTGCATGGATGGGGGGATACAGAGGACACAGACGATACACCTCCCACAGAGGACAGCTTTTCTTTGCCTCTGGGCAGCCTGGCACACATAAGCGATTACATGCTGCAGTGTCTCCGCATTGACCGCTGAGTTGTCCAGATTCTAACTTGTGCTGATTACTGGGTGGCCACGCTGCTGGATCCCCATTACAAGGACAACGTACCATCCTTAATTCCCTCACTGGAGCGTGATTGTAAGATGCGCGAGTACAAGCGCACGCTGGTAGACGCGCTGCTGGTGGCATTCCCACCTGACAGCGTCGGCACAGTGGAAGCACAAGGCGAAGGCAGAGGAAGAGGTCGCCAACGCAGCTGGGGCACCGCTATCACCTCAGAAGGCAGGGTTAGCATGGCCGAAATGTGGAAAAGCTTTGTCAGCACGCCACAACAACCAGCACCACCAGCTGATATGGAACGTCTTAGCAGGAGGCAGCATTTCACCAACATGGTGGAGCAGTATGTGTGCACACGCCTACACGTACTGAATGACGGGTCTGCCCCCTTCAACTTCTGGGTCTCCAAATTGGGCACATGGCCTGAGCTTGCCCTTTACGCCTTGGAGGTGCTGGCCTGCCCTTCAGCCAGTGTGTTATCTGAACGTGTGTTTAGCACGGCAGGGGGCGTCATCACAGACAAGCGCAGTCGCCTGTCCACAGCCAATGTGGACAACCTCACGTTCATTAAAATAAACCAGGCATGGATCCCTCAGGACTAGTCCGTACCTTGTCCAGAATAGACATGTATACAGGCACTAACCAGCCATTGTTATACTGCAGCGCAGTTGCTCATGTTTGTATTTTGGATATTTCACACTCTTTTGGAGTGTACCTTAATTTTAAAAAATTCAATTAAAACCAAAAACCTGTGTTGGCTATCTCGTCCTTCTCCACCGCCGCTTCCACCTACTCCGCTACGTCCACCGCCTCCTCAAACTTCTACTCCATATGGAACTCCACCTCATAAATTATTATTTTTTTTTTTTGTACGTGTTTTATTTTATATCATTTCACTACTTTAACATTAACATTTTCTGGTGAAATTCACAAATTTTTGGGTGTATAGTACCACTGCTATACCTAGTAGACCGGTAAAATAAATGAAAAAAATTATCTGTTACATTTTCTTGTGAAATTAACCAATGTTTGGGTGTATAGTACCACTGCTATACCTAGTAGGCCGGTTAAAAAAATAAAATAAAATTGTCATTAACATTTTCGGGTGAAATTCACTAATTTTTGGGTATATAGTACCACTGCTACACCTAGTAGGCCGTTAAAATAAATAAAAAAAATTATCGGTTACATTTTCTGGTGAAATTAACCAATTTTTGGGTGTATAGTACCACTGCTATACCTAGTAGACCGGTTAAAAAACATAAAAAATAATTGTCATTAACATTTTCTGGTGAAATTAACCAATTTTTGGGTGTATAGTACCACTGCTATACCTAGTAGACCGGTAAAATAAATAAAAAAAATGATTTGTTACATTTTCTGGTGAAATTAACCACATTTTGGGTGTATAGTACCACTGCTATACCTAGTAGGCCGGTAAAAAAAATAATATAATAATTGTCATTTACATTTTCTGGTGAAGTTAACCAATTTTTGGGTGTATAGTACCACTGCTATACCTAGTAGGCCGGGTTAAAAAAAAAATTGTCAGGTGCATTTTCTGGTGAAATTCAGCAATTTTTTGGTGTGAAGTGCCGAATTTTTCGCCCCATAAGATGCACTTTTTCCCCCCAAAAGTGGGGAAAATATGCCCCTGCGTCTTATGGGGCGATACTGCGATGTATCAGCTGGACGGGGGAGGGAGGAGGGGCCGGTGTCATGCAAATGCGGTGGGGCCGGTGCCGTCACTGTTCTCCGGCCCCACTGCTCACTCACTGCTTTATTGCCTAAACATTTTATAATAATAGCTTTCATTGAAGTTCCGATCCCCAGCCCCATCTGTACTACTTACTAAATGTCCTGTAGCAGGCAGAGCAGGGCGGGCGGCCAGCCGGAACTCACTGACGTCACGTGCCTGCGCCACCTACTTTATTCATAAAGTGGGGCCGGAGTGCAGTGACCGCACCGGCCCCGACGCATTTTTTCATGACACCGGCCCCTCCCACAGGTTTAGCTCCTGTATATTAGGGCATCTGTGGATGCCACTATTATGGAGTGGGGGATCTGTGGATGGCACTGTTATGGGGGGGAGATCTGTAGATGGCACTGTTATGGGTGGGTGATCTGTGGATGGCACTGTTATGGGGGGGTGATCTGTGGATGGCACTGTTATGGGGAGGGTGATCTGTGGATGCCACTATTATGGGGTGGGGGATGTGTGGATGGCACTGTTATGGGGTGGGGGATCTGTGGGTGACACATATACACTCACCTAAAGAATTATTAGGAACACCATACTAATACGGTGTTGGACCCCCCTTTGCCTTCAGAACTGCCTTAATTCTACGTGGCATTTATTCAACAAGGTGCTGATAGCATTCTTTAGAAATGTTGGCCCATATTGATAGGATAGCATCTTGCAGTTGATGGAGATTTGAGAGATGCACATCCTGGGCACGAAGCTCCCGTTCCACCACATCCCAAAGATGCTCTATTGGGTTGAGATCTGGTGACTGTGGGGGCCATTTTAGTACAGTGAACTCATTGTCATGTTCAAGAAACCAATTTGAAATGATTCGAGCTTTGTGACATGGTGCATTATCCTGCTGGAAGTAGCCATCAGAGGATGGATACATGTTCTCATTCTGTTTACGCCAAATTCGGACTCTACCATTTGAATGTCTCAACAGAAATCGAGACTCCTCAGACCAGGCAACATTTTTCCAGTCTTCAACAGTCCAATTTTGGTGAGCTTGTGCAAATTGTAGCCTCTTTTTCCTATTTGTAGTGGAGATGAGTGGTACCCGTTGGGCTCTTCTGCTGTTGTAGCCCGTCCGCCTCAAGGTTGTGCGTGTTGTGGCTTCACAAATGCTTTGCTGCATACCTCGGTTGTAACGAGTAGTTATTTCAGTCAACGTTGCTCTTCTATCAGCTTGAATCAGTCGGCCCATTCTCCTCTGACCTCTAGCATCCACAAGGCATTTTTGCCCACAGGACTGCCGCATACTGGATGTTTTTCCCTTTTCACACCATTCTTTGTAAACCCTAGAAATGGTTGTACGTGAAAATCCCAGTAACTGAGCAGATTGTGAAATACTCAGACCGGCCCGTCTGGCACCAACAACCATGCCACGCTCAAAATTGCTTAAATCACCTTTCTTTCCCATTCTGACATTCAGTTTGGAGTTCAGGAGATTGTCTTGACCAGGACCACACCCCTAAATGCATTGAAGCAACTGCCATGTGATTGGTTGACTAGATAATTGCATTAATGAGAAATAGAACAGGTGTTCCTAATAATTCTTTAGGTGAGTGTATAGCAGTGCCATCCACAGATCCACCCCCCATAACAGTGCCATCCACAGATCCCCCTCCATAACATTGCCATGCACAGATCACCCCCCCATAACAGTGCCATCCACAGATCACCCCCCATAACAGTGCCATCCACAGATCACCCCCCCCATAACAGTGCCATCCACAGATCACCTCCCCATAACAGTGCCATCCACAGATCACCCCCCCATAACAGTGCCATCCACAGATCACCCCACCATAACAGTGCCATCCACAGATCCCCCTTCATAACAGTGCCCCCCTCAGATCCCCCCATAACAGTGCCATCCACAGATCCCCCATAACAGTGCCATCCACAGATCCCCCCATAACAGTGCCTCCCACAGATCCCCCCATAACAGTGCCATCCTCAGATCCCCCCATAACAGTGCCATCCACAGATCCCCCATAACAGTGCCACCCACAGATCCCCCCCATAATAGTGCCATCCACAGATCCCCCATAGTAGTGTCATGCACAGACCACCATTAGTTCAAAACCCACCAAAATCACACCTTTTGGTTAAAAAATTTTTTTTTCTTATTTTCCTCCTCAAAAACCTAGGTGCGTCTTATAGGCCGGTGCGTCTTATAGGGCGAAAAATACGGTACCACTGCTATACCAAGTAGACCGGTAAAAAAATAAAAAAATAAAGTTATATTTTCTGGTGAAATTCAGCAATTTTTTGGTGTGATGTACCACTGCTATACCTATTAGACCGGTAAAAAAAAAAACATTTGTCAGTTACATTTTAGGGTCAAATTACCAATTTTTGGGTGTAATATACCCCTCCTCTACCTAGTTGACAGCTTAATAAATTTCAATAATTTTTATTTTACATTTTAGGGTGACAATAAACAATTGTTTTCTGTCATAGACCCCTGCTCTACCAAGTAGACAGGTAAATTAATTTCTGTAATTTTTCTGTTACATTCTTGGGTTGACATTATACAATTTTAGACGTGAATAAACCACTGCTCTGCATAGGTGACAGGGAATAAAATTTCTGAAATGCTTCTTAAATTGATGCGCGCCACCTCCTTTGATTCAATGCTTAAACTTAAACAAGTTGTACCACATTTGCGCTTCAATACTTTGTCCCACATTTCCGCTATACACTTTTGGCCAACATTTACGCCTCAATAGCTTTTCCCACAATTCCGCTTGACTCTTTTGGCCCAAATTTGGGCTTCTGTAATTTGTCCCACATTTGCGCCTCAATAGCTTTTTCCACATTTCTACTCGATCCCAATTTTTTAAAAATAAATTTATCTCCCTTAAATTTAGCCTCTTTTTCTCATGCTCACATGGTGGGGCAGTAAGTATGCACAAGCCTACACAAACTAACTGACAGGGGTCAGCCCCTGCAACTTGTTTGGGTCTCCAAATTGGGCACATGGCCTGAGCTTGCCCTTTACGCCTTGGAGGTGCTGGCCTGCCCTGCAGCCGGTGTATTGTCTGAACATGTGTTTTGCACGACTGGAGGGTTATATTTCCCAATGTTTTGGGGTGTACCCTAATTTAAAAAAATAAAAATTTATTTTAAACCAAAAAGCAGTGTGCTCTACCTCCTCCTCCTCCACCGCCACTTTCACCTACACCGCCACATCCACCGCCTCCTCAACCTCCTACTCCATATGGACCTGGTCCTCCTAGATCAAGATTATAATTTTTTATTTTTACGTATTTTATGTTATTTAACCCCTTAGGGACCCATGACGTATCGATACGGCATGGTTCCCGAGTCCTTAAGGACCCATGACGTACCGGTACGTCATGTGTTGTTCCGATCACCGCCACCCGGCGGGCGGTGATCGGAACAAGGTGCCTGCTCAAATAATTGAGCAGGCACCTCGCCTAAATGCGCGGGGTGGTCCCTTGACCCCCCCGTGTCGGCGATCGCCGCAAACCGCAGGTCAATTCAGACCTGCGGTTTGCGGCTTTTCTAAATTGGGACCCGATGGCATGGAAGGCAGCGCGATGTCTAAGGAAGGCATCGCGCTGCCTTCAGGTGACGAGCCTGTGAGATCCAGCCCCCTGGATCTCACAGGCCGGAAGCTGTATGAGTAATACACACAGTATTACTCATACAGCCAGTGCATTCCAATACAGAAGTATTGGAATGCATTGAAAAGGAATATACCCCCCAAAGTTCAAGTCCCAAAGTGGAACAAAAAATAAAGTGAAAAAATAAGTTGAAAAAATAAAGTTTTCCCCCCCAAAAAATAAAGTTTCAAGTAAAAATAAACAAAAACGTCATTTTCCCCAAATAAAGTAAAAAAAAAAAAGGGAAAAAATAGGGGGAAAAAAAAGTATACATATTAGGTATCGCCGCGTCCGTATCGACTGGCTCTATGAACATATCACATGACCTAACCCCTCAGATGAACACCATAAAAAATAAAAACTGTGCTTAATAAACCATTTTTCTGTCACCTTACATCACAAAAAGTACAACAGCAAGCGATCAAAAAGGCGCTTGCCCACCAAGATAGTACGAATCTAACCGTCACCTCATCCCGCAAAAAATGAGCCCCTACCTGAGACAATCGCCAAAAAAAAAAAAAACTATGGCTCAGAATATGGAGACACTAAAACATCATTTTTTTTGTTTTAAAAAAGCTTTTATTGTGTAAAACTTACATAAATAGAAAAAAAGGATACATATTTGGTATCTCCGCGTTTGTATTGACTGGATCTATAAAAATATCACATGACCTAACCCCTCAGATGAACACCGTAAAAAAAAAAAAAAAACTGTGCTAAATAAACAATTTTTTGTCACCTTACATCACAAAAAGTGTAATAGCAAGCGATCAAAAAGTCAATAGTGCCAATCAAACAGTCATCTCATCCCGCAAAAAATGAGACCCTAACTAAGATAATCACCCAAAAACTGAAAAAACTATGGCTCTCAGAATATGGAGACACTAAAACATCATTTTTTTTTTGTTTCAAAAATGATATTATTGTGTAAAACTCACATAAAAAAAAAAAGTTAACATATTAGGTATCGCCGCGTCCATATCGACCGGCTCTATAAAAATATCCCATGACCTAACCCCTCAGATGAACATCGTAAATTTTTTTAAATAAAGACTGTGCTAAATAAACTATTTTTTTGTCACCTTACATCACAAAAAGTGTAATAGCAAGCGATCAAAAAGTCACACGCACCCCAAAATAGTGCCAATAAAACCGTCATCTCATCCTTCAAAAATCATACCCTACCCAAGTTAATCGCTCAAAAACTGAAAAAATTATGGTTCTCAGACTATGGAAACACTAAAACATGATTTTTTTTGCTTCAAAAATGAAATCATTGTGTAAAACTTACATAAATAAAAAAAAAGTACACATATTAGGTATTGCCACGTCCATATCGACCGGCTCTATAAAAATATCACATGACCTAACCCCTCAGGTGAACACCGTAAAAAAGAAAAAAGAAAAACTGTGCTAAATAAACAATTCTTTGTCACCTTACATCACAAAAAGTGTATTAGCAAGCGATCAAAAAGTCACACGCACCCCAAAATAGCGCCAATAAAACCGTCATCTCATCCCGCAAAAATCATACCCTACAGACTCAGGGCCATAAATATTGAGTTTGGTTTGGCTGTTAACCCTTGCTTTGTTACTGGGAAAAATGGATTAAAATGGAAAATTTGCCAAAAAAGTGAAATTTTGAAATTGTATCTCTATTTTCCATTAATTCTTGTGGAACACCTAAATGGTTAACGGCATTTGTAAAATCAGTTTTGAATACCTTGAGGGGTGTAGTTTCTTAGATGGGGTCACTTTTATGGAGTTTCTACTCTAGGGGTGCATCAGGGGAGCTTCAAATGGGACATGGTGTCAAAAAACCAATCCAGCAAAACCTGCCTTCCAAAAGCCGTATGGCATTCCTTTCCTTCTGCGCCCTGTCGTGTGCCCGTACAGCGGTTTATGACAACATATGGGGTGTTTCTGCAAACTACAGAATCAGGGCCATAAATATTGAGTTTGGTTTGGCTGTTAACCCTTGCTTTGTAACTGGTAAAAAATTATTAAAATGGGAAATCTGTCCAAAAAGTTAAATTTTGAAATTGTATCTCTATTTTCCATTAATTCTTGTGGAACACCTAAAGGGTTAACAAAGTTTGTAAAATCAGTTTTGAATACCTTGAGGGGTGTAGTTTATAGAATGGGGTCATTTTGGGTGGTTTCTATTATGTAAGCCTCGCAAAGTGACTTCAGACCTGAACTGGTCCCTAAAAATTTGGTTTTTGAAAATTTCAGAAAAAATTCAAGATTTGCTTCTAAACTTCTAAGCCTTGTAACATCCCCAAAAAATAAAATATCATTCCCAAAATGATCCAAACATAAAGTAGACATATGGGGAATGTAAAGTAATAACTATTTTTGGAGGTATTACTATGTATTATAGAAGTAGAGAAATTGAAACTTGGAAATTAGTATTTTTTTAAAAAAATTGGTTAAATTTGGTATTTTTTATAAATAAAAATACATTTTTTTTACTTCATTTTACCAGTGTCATGAAGTACAATATGTGACGAAAAAACTATCTCAGAATGGCCTGGATAAGTCAAAGCGTTTTAAAGTTATCAGCACTTAAAGTGACACTAGTCAGATTTGCAAAAAATGGCCAAGTCCTTAAGGTGAAATAGGGCTGAGTCCTTAAGGGGTTAAAGTCATTTCCCTATCCACATTTGTTTGCAGAGCACTTGCTATGCTCTTAACCACATTTTGATGACATTTGCAGCCCTTTCCATGACATTTTTACAGCCATTTTAGTGCTCAAAAGTTCGGGTCCCCATTGACTTCAATGGGGTTCGGGGTCAAGTTCGAACTTTTTTCTGAAGTTCGGCCGAACCCGTCGAACCCGAACATCCAGGTGTCCGCTTAACTCTACTCAAGACGAATATGTGGCTTTTGACATCTTATATCGTGCGAGCAGAAATGTGTAGCCACCGACACTATGACGGCCGTAGCGCGGCCGCCGCATGCCACTTACTACATGGAGATAGCCACTCCCACTGGGCTGAGTCTCACAACATATCGTCCAATAAGACCGAGGGGTGTGTCTGCATACTCCTCCCCCATCGAGCGTCATAGAGACAAAGAACCCAGGGGTAAACAAAAGATATACAGTTAAGGCCTCATGCACATGACCTTTGCTTGCTTCCGCGTCTGTTCCGCCGATTTTAGCGTTTCAGGTGCGGACCCATTCATTTCTATGGAGCCGTTGAAAATGCGGATAGTGCACCGTTTGCCATCCGCGTCCGTGATCCGTGGTTCCAGTCCATCAAAAAAATATAACCTGTTTTGCGGACCCATTCAAGTCAATGGGACAGCTAAAAAACGTGGAGGCACACAAGATTGTCGTCCGCGTGTCCGCGTCCGTTTTATTCCTATCATTTGCATGGCAAACCTGTCCTAGACTTTTTTTTACATTTCTTTATATCTGGTGGTCCTCCAAAAATAAAGGAAGACACATGGAAACAAAAACGGATCACAGAACAATGGAACCCCATTTTGCGGAACGGAACACAACAACGGTCGTGTGCATGAGGCCTAAGAGTGATTCAAAGCGGTTCACATGTTCTAAACGGGGACCTGATGTCATTCATAGCAAGGTAATAGAACTGTATTTTCAGATACTCATCTCACAGTTGCAGCGCCATTGCAACACTGGGAAATTAACCTTTCACAAACATATTTATTCATTATCCGTGGTGGGGACATATATAGAAAAAAAGGGATACAGAATCCTGAATAGATGTCACCATATTTATTCATTATCCATGGTGGGGGACATGTATAGAAAAGAAGGATACAAAATCCTGAATGAATCTCACCATATTGCAATAATGAGATCCAGTGGCGTCTTTAGCTTTCAAATTTTTTTTTTGGGGGGGGGGGGCACACTGGAGGCCAGGACAAAAGTATGGGGGGCAGCTATAACAACGATACATTTACACAAGTATGCTTAGAAATGCTGCAATACTTTACCCAATACCTAAAATCGCAACAGGGAAGAAAAGTCCTGCTGTCTGTGGTTTAAAAACAAATATAACAATCACTCTTATTTCAACATGTCCTAGATGCCTGGGCATGCTGGAATTACTCCAATTCCAGCATCTACCGGCTGTTTTAGAGGTAAGTCCCCTTCTCTTTGTCACATGGCATGTGCAGCGTACTCAAGTTGTGTGTAATAGAGTTTCTGAGTGTAGTAGTGCAATGACACTAACCTGAGACGGCTGACTCTCTGCATAGGCAGGTGATGGTAGAAATTGTTCGTGACGCCAGTGCCAATTAAACGGTGGCGCGCCGTTTGCGGATAGCAGGAATAAATTGAGGAACACGTGGTATTAAAACAGAACTCCAACTTTAGTAGTTTTCATGCAGAGACAATATTGGAATCGCAGTTCCTTGGCATACAGTCGATTTTGCAATACGGTTGATGCAGGCAATTACAGTTTTAGCAAGGTGATTACAGAGTGTTGAACACAAGACTTGCAGTACAGGAGCTTGCACTCTATTTCTGTCTGATCCTGGAATATAGCAATTCTTCACCAAGGCCCAATAACCTAGTTCTGGCTTTATATCCTTGGCTATAGCTTTAGAAAGTACCTCCTCTGTTATTTTGAGTACCTCTTGCTTCTCTGCACTTTGCCTCGGTCTCTCTCAGCTTCCTGAGGCTCTAGAAACTTCTGAGCTCTCCACTAGACTGCCTTTTGCTTCCCTGTCTGGCCTTATATAAACTAGGGCTCTCTAGCTCCCTCTAGCGACTAGAAGCTGGAATGACACCCCTGCAGGCCTGTACATGCAAGTGTCATAGTAACAGGGAAACACATAGCATTGCATTACATGACATTTTATAAAACTGACATATACCAACTTCTCCATAACTAAGGAGGGACGACAGCACACCAAGTGACACTTTGGTAGTGACGGGTATTACAGTCCCCGTACACTACATACCCCACTGCTTTAAGCTGAGTACGACCTCGTACTCCATCATGGGTCGCCCAACTGGAATCTCTACCTGAAATAGAAAATAGAGACATGCAGGCATACATACATGTAATTCATCTGCATTTACATTTACATCAGGTCCAATTGGCAAAGGTGAAGGGTAGTGACAAGGGGCGTCGTTCTCTTCTCTCAGGATAATGAATGGAACGGGGGCGCTGACCTGGCACAGCGTAACATTAATAACCAGGATAGTCCATGACAATGAATAAGTCCATAATAGAACAGCAAAATAGATAAAACAGTATAAAAACGGAACTACCCAGGAATTTCCTGTGGGTGTATCACAGGCAAGGGCTCACGTGGAGGAGTCCATTCTTGCGCACAAATGTCAAGTAAAGTATTGCCCGTGGCAACTGTTTGGGAGGAGACACCACCAGAATAATCAAAGTCTCCTAAACGGACTGGCGGGCGTCCCCTGGTCATCCGGGTAGACCTTCTCAAAACAGGGGTCTCCTCTTCCCTTAGCAACGAGGTAGAAGGGAGAGGAACAACAGGAGGGTCTCCATCAGTGAGACCTTGGTCAGGAACAACAGTAACAACAATATCCACTACAGGGGGAACTGGATCCAGGGCATCTTGAACTGGCTCTTCTGGAGGTGAAGCTACAGTAGGTGCCGGAGCAGGCACCAGCAAGTTCAACCACGGTGTCAGAAGCCAATGCATGGGATCAGTGTCATACCTCAGATTACGAACAGCCTGCATAGGATCCTCGGGCTGTAGTGCTGACTCTGACACAGGATATTCAGATCCAGAACTCTCGTCGCTAGGTTCTGGTGTCAGGCAGAGCTTTAACCGGTTTCTGTGTACAATTTGGGATCCCTTGCCTTCCCGGGTGATCTCATAAGTGTGAGTTCCAACATTTGGGATTGCAGTGACAACATAAGGACTTCGCTCCCACTTACTGTCCAATTTGCTGGTACGACGGTTATTCTTTAACCATACCACGGCCCCTATGGTCAAGGGTTCTGCATGGGCTGTCTGATCATAGTCTCTCTGCTGTCGGTCTCTAGCAAAGTCCATACGTTCCTGAACAATGGCTTTGGCTGCATCCAATCACCTTTGGTGCTCAGCAACCCAGTCGGTGTTAGGTAATGGGTTAATGCAATCAGGTACATGTATGTCCAATGAATGATCAGCAGGCAATGTCCCTTGGCGCCCAAACATCAAGTAAAAAGGGGTATACCCGGTGGAACAATGTATGGTATGATTGTATGTGAACATGAGCTGTGGCAACAGACTGGGCCAATCTCCTCTGTTCTCAGGAGGCACGGCCCTCAGCATCTCTATCAAGGTCTGATTCATTTTTTCACATAATCCGTTACCTTGAGGATGGTAGGCCGTTGTCCGGATCTTCTTACAGTTGTGTAAGCGGCACAGTTCATGGAACAGATGGGACTCAAAAGCAGGTCCTTGATCGGTGAGGATCTTTTCTGGACATCCATAGGGCAGGAGGAAGTGCTTCCAGAACAATTCGGCTGTAGTCTTGGCTTTCTGGTCTCTCACAGGCACTGCTACAACAAACTTTGTGAAATGATCAATAATAGTCATGGCATAAGCATACCCTGAGCGACTAGGCTCCAGTTTTACATGGTCGATGGCGACAAGTTCAAGAGGACGGGTACTTACAATGGGTCTCAGTGGTGCCCTCTGATCATGGTGCTCACTTCGTTTCAAGGCACAGGCTACACACTCTCGACACCACTTCTCCATGTCTTCTCTCATGCCTACCCAGTAAAACCGCTGGCGGATAGTAGCTTCAGTCTTTTGGACCCCAAAGTGACCGGATTGATTGTGGTACATCTCCAACACCATACCTGCATCTCGTCGGGGTATGAGAATCTGGTGCACTCTCTCGTTGGACACTGGGTCTAGGCTTCTCTGTAGCAATAGGCCCTTTTGTATGAAGAGTTGATGGCGCTGTCTCCACAGTTTGATGAGCTCAGGATCTGCACTCTTACGCCGAATCCTCTCAGGGGCTCTGCCACTAGTAATGAAGTCCAACAACTCACCTAGCACTCTACTTTCAGACTGTAGTTTCACCCACCTTTCTTCTTTAGGATCAGGCCTACTGGAGGGTGAAGGAACTGCAGCTCTGTTATTGGTAGCTCGAGCCTGATCCTGTTGAGCAAATTTGTTATAGAAAGCCGGCATCTCTACATCTTCCCAAGCATCTCGCACATCATCAGGAGCTGTCTCTGTGGGAAGCCTGGATAAAGCATCAGCATTATCATTAGTACGTCCAGCACGATACTTTACAGAGAAATTATAGTTGGCAAGGCGAGAGGCCCATCTCTGCTCCAAGGCCCCCAATTTAGCTGTATTTAGATGCGCCAGAGGGTTATTGTCAGTGAATGCAATGAACGGGGTGGCGGCTAGATAATCCTTGAATTTTTCTGTCACCGCCCACACTAATGCCAGGAACTCTAGTTTGAAGGAACTATAATTCTGGTCATTTTTCTCAGCTCCTTTCAGGGAGCGGCTTGCATATGCTATCACTCTCTCTTTTCCCTCTTGGATCTGGGGCTAACACAGCTCCCAGGCCTCGCTTGCTAGCATCAGTATAGAGATGGAAGGGCTTGCTATAATCTGGATAACCTAACACTGGAGGCTCGGTCAGTTTCTTTTTTAGCAATTGGAACGCTATCTCTCTTTTCTCATTCCACTCAATGGGCACAGGAGTTCTAGGACTCTTTTTGGGTTGCCCCCTCAAGAGTTCCTGGATAGGATCAGCTATTTGAGCAAAATGGGGGATAAAACGTCTATAGTAGCCGGCAAAACCAAGAAAACTCCTCACCTCTTTGACGGTAGTAGGAACCGGCCAATTACGGACAACTGCTAATTTATCAGGGTCAGGTTGCACTCCCTCTCCGCTTACTACATGCCCCAGGTATCTTACTACAGGTTTGAGCAGGTGACACTTGGATGGCTTTACCTTCGAGCCATATTTGATAAGGATTTCAAATACTTCTGCCAAATGTTTCAGATGGCCTTCATATGTTTTTGAATACACAATGACGTCATCTAGATACAGCAGCACTGTTTCGAAGTTTTTGTGACCCAAACACCGTTCCATTAGTGTCTGGAAAGTTCCTGGGGCATTACATAGCCCGAACGGCATACAATTGAATTCAAACAGGCCCATGGGAGTAGTGAAAGCAGTCTTTTCCCTATCCTCGGGGGCCATGGGTACTTGCCAGTAGCCGCTGGTCAAGTCCAATGTGGAGAAATAGGCAGAAGAGCCCAGAGCAGTCAGTGACTCCTCAATGCGGGGCAGTGGGTATGCATCTTTGTGGGTTATTTGATTAATCTTCCTATAATCCACACAGAAACGGATACCACCATCCTTCTTCTTTACAAGGACCAGGGGTGCAGCCCACGGACTACGGCTGTCCCGGATTACATTAGAGTCCTTCATCTCTTGGATCATTTCCTTTAGTCTGATATGAAGTAGGCGGTAAAGGTCTGTATCTCTCCTTGATAGGAGGATGAGAGCCAGTAGGTATGGTGTGTTGTATGGCACTCACCTCTCCATAATCAGTGGCATGCTTACTGAAGGCCTGGTGGTGCTCCTTGACAAGCTGTAGAATCCCTTCTTGTTGATGTTGGGGGGTAGTCTCGTCCCCTACATGGAGCTCTTCCCACCAGGGCACTTGTGGCTGGGTCACCAGCGAACATCCGCTGAATGCAGCTGGCGGCTTCTCTGTCGCTGGAAGACGAATGATGTCTTGGAAGGACACCTGGGACAGCTGGGCAACACGGCAATGCTTAGTAAGCGCAACAGGATGATCACTCAGGTTAATCAGACGGACAGGTACTTTACCTTGGGAGACGTTCACCAGGCACTTGGCAGCTCTCACATAAGGGTAATCCTCCATCTGGATTGGTTCCACCAGGGCTGGATAATCTCGGCCTTGGACTCCCAGGACAGCACGACACCATAAAAGAGTTTGAGAATTAGGAGGCAAGGTCACAGGCTTAATATCACTAATCCTGGCAGTACAAATTTCTCCTTTCCCATTAGCAAACCTCTGCTGGGCACTTAACACAGTAATAGTCTTTTGAATCACCCTCCTGGATGCAGAGGAAGCAGTGGGCAAAGTCGGATGTAATACAGCAAGTATTTCTGAATAACAGTTTTTGAAGACATTGGTGCCTAGAATGACAGGATGTCCTCCTCTGTCACCGGCCTGTACTACGATCACTCCCTGTTGAGGCAGGGTTACTTCTCCCACCTGCAGGGTGGGTTCCCAGTATCCATGAATCTTTACTGGTTTGCCATTGCTGGCGATAATTTCCACCCAGGATTCAGGCGGTTGGGTCAACTGGTTGGTGTCCCAGAACTTTTCAAAGGCAGGCAGCTGAATAGTAGTGACCTGAGACCCAGTATCTAATAGGGCTTCAAAGGGGACCCCGTTGATCTCTATATTGATTTTAGGATGGGATCCTACATAACGTGGCATCCAATTTGGATCCTCTGGACCTAGTGTTCTACCTCCCGAGGGGTGGTCCTCAGCCTCAGGGGTTGCCCGTTTAACTGCCAGCACGTGGATTCTGTGTGTCCCAGCTTCTTGCAGTATGTACACACGGGCCGCTTACGGTCTCTATTACGTCTCCCAGGATCCCTGGGGTGAGTCTCTTGGTAAGGAGGTGGGAACGGCCTAGGAGGTGACAGGAATTCTTCATCTAGCATTATGGGTTTTTCCCATTCCTCTATTTTTCTGCACACTTTCTCTAGACTTTTAGTGAGGTGATTTACTTGCTCTGTCAGCATGGCAATAGTATCGGTAGCTGACACTTGAACAGCTTGGCCGGCCTCAGCTCGGTTAGTGATAAGCGGTTTTGGCCTGCAGGCTGGTGACTCAGGTGGGGTGCTCAACTCAGGAGATACTGCGGACCCCAGAATTTTTATAGCCAGTTCTTTAAAGTCCAGAAAGGTACTGTTAGGGTGCTGGGCGGACAGCATCTTTAATTGGGTCCTTATTTGTTCACTAGACACCCCGTTGATAAATTGTTCCCTCAAGGTCTGGTCCTGGTTATCAGCCTCTTTGGGATCTATCTGAATTACAGCCCCTAAAGCCTCCTGAAGTGATAGGGCATAGTCACGGAGGGACTCACCGGACTTCTGTTTCTTGCCAAAGAAGTGCATCTTTATCTCTGAGGCGGTCCTAGTTTCAAAAGTGGCTCTGAGGCGGGCGAAGATCTGTTCTAAAGTACTCCGCTCAGTAGCAGGCCAGGATAACACTTCCCTGCGGGCAGCTCCCTCCAGTTGCGCCAGCAGGATTTCCATCTGCTGGTCAGCATTTATAGGGTACAGTCGGAATAGTGCCAGCAACTTTTCTTTAAAGTCCCTTAGGGTATGGGTCTCTCCCCTGTAGCGGGGGAACCATGGGGCCCCGAAATAGTAAGGCATGGTAAAGGGCATCATGCTGGGGGCTGTAGGATGATTAGGAGCCGCAAGCTCTCCCGGGGCCGGCTGCTCAGGCACTCCTGGCTCTGACATGGTAGTCTATTGAGAGGTGGCCGCTGGCGACTAAAGGGGCCGGTACACTCCCCTTCCCTCCGGTTACAAGTGCTTACCGGTATCGCCGGTCTTGCGCAGGCCAAGTCTCGCGAGGTTCCGGACGTCTTGAGCACCCGATGACGTAGAAGAAGCAGGGCCGCGGCGGTGCGATGATGAAGAGGGGCGGGACTCTCTGTGTCTTTGCAGGGATCCGCCCACGAAGGTCCTCAGCGGCGCGGGAAACTTTACTCCAGGCAGCCGGTGGCCATCTTTAGCAAAACGCTGTCCATTCACTGACAGCAAGCAGGATTGTAAAAAGTCCACAAAACCACACTCCAATGTGGCGATTTTCTTCTTCTTGGTAGCGCAACACTGCACAGCGCTTTTTGGAGGTTTTAGGTACACTTTGGGTAGATTTTTCAGTCCACAAAGTCCACTTTCAATAAACAGGTAATTTGTCACTTTGGTCACAGGGCAACTGTATAAGGCACAAAGTTCACGCTTCTTGCACTGGAAAGCGTGCGTATCCTGTTCGCGACGCCAAAAGAGAAGTGCAGCGTACTCAAGTTGTGTGTAATAGAGTTTCTGAGTGTAGTAGTGCAATGTCACTAACCTGAGACGGCTGACTCTCTGCATAGGCAGGTGATGGTAGAAATTGTTCGTGACGCCAGTGCCAATTAAACGGTGGCACGCCGTTTGCGGATAGCAGGAATAAATTAAGGAACACGTGGTATTAAAACAGAACTCCAACTTTAGTAGTTTTCATGCAGAGACAATATTGGAATCGCAGTTCCTTGGCATACAGTCGATTTTGCAATACGGTTGATGCAGGCAATTACAGATTTAGCAAGGTGATTACAGAGTGTTGAACACAGGACTTGCAGTACAGGAGCTTGCACTCTATTTCTGTCTGATCCTGGAATATAGCAATTCTTCACCAAGGCCCAATAACCTAGTTCTGGCTTTATATCCTTGGCTATAGCTTTAGAAAGTACCTCCTCTGTTATTTTGAGTACCTCTTGCTTCTCTGCACTTTGCCTCAGTCTCTCTCAGCTTCCTGAGGCTCTAGAAACTTCTGAGCTCTCCACTAGACTGCCTTTTGCTTCCCTGTCTGGCCTTATATAAACTAGGGCTCTCTAACTCCCTCTAGCGACTAGAAGCTGGAATGACACCCCTGCAGGCCTGTACATGCAAGTGTCATAGTAACAGGGAAACACATAGCATTGCATTACATGACATTTTATAAAACTGACATATACCAACTTCTCCATAACTAAGGAGGGACGACAGCACACCAAGTGACACTTTGGTAGTGACGGGTATTACAGTCCCCGTACACTACACATGACCTGATAGTATCGCTATCGGCGAGCACCTGAAGTACTTGTACTCAGTATTAAAAAATGATATTTAGTGCATTCCTATAAAACATAACATAAAAAATAATGAATAAAACAATAACCTCCTACTGCAATTTTTAAAGAAAACAAAGAAACACAAGATACTAATTTTAGCTTTTGTTTTCACTGAGACTCGTAGTAAACAAAATGAACAACAATTGTAGTAAATACTTATAGTGTATCTGTCACTTAATCTATAGTGGTTATACTGGCGACACTGTGTAGTAGGGGTTAACAAGCATATGCCAGGCATACCTTTGTTTGTAGGTTTGGATACTTCGCAATTTGATACTTTCCAATAAAACAAAACATGTTTTATAGCATCCCCGTGACCAGCGCCAGAGTGACCAGGGTCCGCAGCGCCTCTCTCCGCTGACATCAAACCACTCTGCCTGGTGATTGACACACAGGGCTGCCCTGGGCAGTTTAAATGCCTCTGTCAGTATTGACAGCAGCAACTAAATGGTTAATAGCCAACAGTGGAGTTTGCTCTGCTCCAGGTATTAACAACAGCCCTCTGCTGTGGAAAACAACCAGGTGCCGCTCGGTATAGAGTGAACTCAAGTCCCAAGCCCTCTCCATACTCTCTTAAGGGCTCCATGATTTGTATTTACATCATGGGTCATTAAGGGGTTAAGACAATATCAGTAACAAAATTAGAGGCACAAAGGAAATGGTGGAAAATTGTGTGCAAATATTACTCCTAAATAACTACTGTGTAAGGAATATCTTCAGTTTACATACCTTTGCAGTCTTCCCTTCTTTTCTGCAGGGGGGGCATCAAGCTCTTATGGGCCCACCACACTGAAGCTGAGTCTCACCCACTGCCCTTTCACGATACAAGAGTTTGTGTCACAGGGTTTTATCTTGTGTGCTTTGGAGCTTCAGCAATGATAACAAATAAAAAAAAGTTAATAAAAAAATAAATATATACATTTGAATAGCGTATCCCTGTTTACAGTAGAAGAGCAGGGGTTCCTGTCAAAATGATAGGAGTTTCTGCACTTTAATGTTATCCTAAGTGCAAAAGGTGTGCCAACTTTAGCTGGGCCTGTGGCTATCTGTACTGCAGAATAGTATAACTGTCAGTATATTATGACAGTTCGCCTGTGAGATCCACTAGCTTCCTGTTGCCATGGCAACCAGCCAGGTTCTACCTCCGATCTCGACGTGCAGTGAGAATGCAGGACGTATGCATACCTCCAGTTGTGTGAACATTGCAGCTGCAAGGACATAAGTATGTCCTGAAGCGGGAAGGGGTTAAAGGGTTTTTCCTATTTCATTTAGTTATATATATCCACTGTATAGGGGGTAACAACAACAGATAGGTGGGAATCTGACTGCTGGAACCCGTGCCGATTCTGAGAATGCAGACATGCATAGGGAATGGATGGAGTGGTGGACACACAGGTGCAGTCTGCACCATTCACTCCAGGCACCAGTGCAGCGTACTCAAGTTGTGTGTAGAAATGTGTTCCTGGGTGTAGTAGTGCAATAGACACTAACCTGAGACGGCTGACTCTCTGCATAGGCAGGTGATGGTAGGAAAATGTTCGTGACGCCAGTGCCAATTAAACGGTGGCACGCCGTTTGCTGGTAGCAGGAATAACTGAGGAACCACGTAATGTTAAAACAAAACTCCAACTTTAGTAGTTTCCATATAGAGACATTAACGGAAGCACAGTTCCTTTGCATACAGTTGATTTTTCAATACGGTCGATGCAGGCAATACAGATTAAGCAAGGTGACTACAGAGTGTGAAACACAGGACTTGCAGTACAGGAGCTTGCACTCTATTCCTGACTGATCCTGGGACATAGAAAATCTTCTCCAAGGCCCAATACCTTAACTCTGGCGTATATCCTTGGTTCTCTCTTTATAAAGTACCTCCTCTGTTATCTTGAGTACCTCTTGCTTTTCTGCGCTTTGCCTCTGTCTCCCTCTCAGCTTCCTCAGGCTCTAGAAACTTCTGAGCTCCAAACTAGACTGACTTTTGCTTCCCTGACTGGGCCTTATATAAACTAGGGCTCCCTAGCTCCCTCTAGTGACTAAGAGCTGGAATGACACCCCTAGCAGGCCTGTACATGCAAGTTTCACAGTAACAGGGAAATACATAGCATTACATTACATGACAATTTATAAAGATGACATATACCAACTTCCCCATGAATAAGGGGGACGACAGCACACCAAGTGACACTTTTGTAGTAACGGGCATTACAGTCCCCGTACACTACATACCCCACTGCTTTAAGCTGAGTACGACCTCGTACTCCATCAGGGCTCGCCCAACTGGAATCTCTACCTGAAACAGAAAAAAGAGACATGCAGGCATACATACATGTAATCCATCTGCATTTACATTCATATCAGGTCCAATTGGCAAAGATGAAGGGTGATGACAAGGGGCGTCGTTCTCTTCTCCTCAGGATAGTGAATGGAACTGGGGCGCTGACCTGGCACAGCGTAACATTATAACCAGGATAGTCCATGACTATGAATAAGTCCATAATAGAACAGCACAATAGATAAAACAGTATAAAAACGGAACTACCCAGGAGTTTCCTGTGGGTGTATCACAGGCAAGGGCTCACGTGGAGGAGTCCATTCTTGCGCACAAATGTCAAGTAAGGTATTGCCAGTGGCAACTGTTTGGGAGGAGACACCACCAGAATAGTCAAAGTCTCCTAAACGGACTGGCGGGCGTCCCCTGGTCATCCGGGTAGACCTTCTCAAAACAGGGGTCTCCTCTTCCCTTAGCAACGAGGTAGAAGAGAGAGGAGCAACAGGAGGGTCTCCATCAGGGAGATCTTGGTCAGGAGCAACTGGAACAACTGGAACAATTAGATCCACTAGAGGGGGAACTGGATCCGGGGCATCTTGAACCAGCTCTTCCGGAGGTGAAGCTACAGTAGGTGCCGGAGCAGGCACCAGCAAGTTCAACCAAGGGGTCAGAAGCCAATGCATGGGATCAGCGTCATACCTCAGATTACTAACAGCCTGCATAGGATCCTCGGGCTGTATTGCTGACTCTGACACAGGATATTCAGATCCAGAACTCTCGGCACTAGGTTCTGGTGTCAGGCAGAGCTTCAACCGGTTTCTGTGTACAATTTGGGATCCCTTGTCTTCCCGGGTGATCTCATAAGTGTGAGTTCCAACATTTGGGATTGCAGTGACAACATAGGGACTTCGCTCCCATTTACTGTCCAGTTTACTGGTACGGCGGTTATTCTTTAACCATACCACGGCCCCTATTGTCAAGGGTTCTGCATGGGCTGCTTGATCATAGTCTCTCTGCTGTCGGTCTCTAGCATAGTCCATACGTTCCTGAACAATGGCGTTGGCTGTATTCAATCGCCTTTGATGTTCAGCAACCCAGTCGGTGTTAGGTAATGGGTTAATGCAATCAGGTACGTGTATGTCCAATGAATGATCAGCAGGCAATGTCCCTTGGCGCCCAAACATCAAGTAAAAAGGGGTATACCCGGTGGAACAATGTATGGTATGATTGTATGTGAACATGAGCTGTGGCAACAGACTGGGCCAATCTCCTCTGTTCTCAGGAGACACGGCCCTCAGCATCTCTATCAAGGTCTGATTCATTTTTTCACATAATCCGTTACCTTGAGGAGGGTAGGCCGTTGTCCGGATCTTCTTACAGTTGTGTAAGCAGCACAGTTCATGGAACAGATGGGACTCAAAAGCAGGTCCTTGATCGGTGAGGATCTTTTCTGGACATCCATAAGGCAGGAGGAAGTGCTTCCAGAACATTTCGGCTGTAGTCTTGGCTGTCTGGTCTCTCACAGGCACTGCTACAACAAACTTTGTGAAATGGTCAATAATAGTCATGGCATAAGCATACCCTGAGCGACTAGGCTCCAGTTTCACATGGTCGATGGCGACAAGTTCAAGAGGACGGGTACTTACAATGGGTCTCAGTGGTGCCCTCTGATCATGGTGCTCACTTCGTTTTAAGGCACAGGCTACACACTCCCGACACCACTTCTCCATGTCTTCTCTCATGCCCACCCAGTAAAACCGCTGGCGGATAGTAGCCTCAGTCTTTTGGACCCCAAAGTGACCGAATTGATTGTGGTACATCTCCAACACCATACCTGCATCTCGTCGGGGTATGAGAATCTGGTGTACTCTTTCGTTGGACACTGGGTCTAGGCTTCTCCGTAGCAATAGGCCCTTTTGTATGAAGAGTTGATGGCGCTGTCTCCACAGTTTGATGAGCTCAGGATCTGCACTCTTACGCCGAATCCTCTCAGGGGCTCTGCCACTAGTAATGAAGTCCAACAACTCACCTAGCACTCTACTTTCAGACTGTAGTTTCACCCACCTTTCTTCTTTAGGATCAGGCCTACTGGAGGGTGAAGGAACTGCAGCTCTGTTATTGGTAGCTCGAGCCTGATCCTGTTGAGCAAATTTGTTATAGAAAGCCGGCATCTCTACATCTTCCCAAGCATCTCGCACATCATCAGGAGCTGTCTCTGTGGGAAGCCTGGATAAAGCATCAGCATTATCATTAGTACGTCCAGCACGATATTTTACAGAGAAATCATAGTTGGCGAGGCGAGAGGCCCATCTCTGCTCCAAGGCCCCTAATTTAGCTGTATTTAGATGTGCCAGAGGGTTATTGTCAGTGAATGCAATGAACGGGGTGGCGGCTAGATAATCCTTGAATTTTTCTGTCACTGCCGACACTAATGCCCGGAACTCTAGTTTGAAGGAACTATAATTCTGGTCATTTTTCTCAGCTCCTTTCAGGGAGCGGCTTGCATATGCTATCACTCTCTCTTTTCCCTCTTGGATTTGGGCTAACACAGCTCCCAGGCCTCGCTTGCTAGCATCGGTATAAAGATGGAAAGGCTTGCTATAATCTGGATAACCTAACACTGGAGGCTCGGTCAGTTTCTTTTTTAGCAATTGGAACGCTATCTCTCTTTCCTCATTCCACTCAATGGGTACAGGAGTTCTAGGACTCTTTTTGGGTTGCCCCCTCAAGAGTTCCTGGATAGGATCAGCTATTTGAGCAAAATGGGGGATAAAACGTCTATAGTAGCCGGCAAAACCAAGGAAACTCCTCACCTCTTTGACGGTAGTAGGAACCGGCCAATTACGGACAGCTGCTAACTTATCAGGGTCAGGTTGCACTCCCTCTCCGCTTACCACATGCCCCAGGTATCTTACTGCAGGTTTGAGCAGGTGACACTTGGATGGCTTTACCTTCAAGCCATATTTGATAAGGATTTCAAATACTTCTGCCAAATGTTTCAGATGGTCTTCATACGTTTTTAAGTACACAATGACGTCATCTAGATACAGCAGCACTGTTTCGAAGTTTTTGTGACCCAAACACCGTTCCATTAGTCTCTGGAAAGTTCCTGGGGCATTACATAGCCCGAACGGCTTACAATTGAATTCGAACAGGCCCATGGGTGTAGTGAAAGCAGTCTTTTACCTATCTGCAGGGGCCATGGGTACTTGCCAGTAGCCACTGGTCAAGTCCAAGGTGGAGAAATAGGCAGAGGAGCCCAGAGCAGTTAGCGACTCCTCAATGCGAGGCAGTGGGTATGCATCTTTGTGGGTTATTTGATTAATTTTCCTATAATCCACACAGAAACGGATACCACCGTCCTTCTTCTTTACAAGGACTAGGGGTGCAGCCCACGGACTACGGCTGTCCCGGATTACATTAGAGTCTTTCATCTCTTGGATCATTTCTTTTACAGTCTGATATGAAGTAGGTGGTAAGGGTCTGTATCTCTCCTTGATAGGAGGATGAGAGCCAGTAGGTATGGTGTGTTGTATGGCACTCACCTCCCCATAATCAGTAGCATGCTTACTGAACGCCTGGTGGTACTCTTTGACCAGCTGTAGGATCCCTTCTTGTTGATGTTGGGGGGTAGTCTCGTCCCCCACATGGAGCTCTTCCCACCAGGGCACTTGTGGCTGGGTCACCGGCGAACATCCGCTGACTGCAGCTGGCGGCTTCTCTGTCGCTGGAAAACGAATGATGTCTTGGAAGGACACCTGGGACAGCTGGGCAACACGGCAATGCTTAGTAAGCGCAACAGGATGATCACTCAGGTTAATCAGACTGACAGGTACTTTACCTTGGGAGACGTTCACCAGGCACTTGGCAGCTCTCACATAAGGGTAATCCTCCATCTGGATTGGTTCCACCAGGGCTGGATAATCTCGGCCTTGGACTCCCAGGACAGCACGACACCATAAAAGAGTTTGAGAATTAGGAGGCAAGGTCACAGGCTTAATATCACTAATCCTGGCAGTACAAATTTCTCCTTTCCCATTAGCAAACCTCTGCTGGGCACTTAACACAGTAATAGTCTTTTGAATCACCCTCCTGGATGCAGAGGAAGCAGTGGGCAAAGTCGGATGTAATACAGCAAGTATTTCTGAATAACAGTTTTTGAAGACATTGGTGCCTAGAATGACAGGATGTCCTCCTCTGTCACCGGCCTGTACTACGATCACTCCCTGTTGAGGCAGGGTTACTTCTCCCACCTGCAGGGTGGGTTCCCAGTATCCATGAATCTTTACTGGTTTGCCATTGCTGGCGATAATTTCCACCCAGGATTCAGGCGGTTGGGTCAACTGGTTGGTGTCCCAGAACTTTTCAAATGCAGGCAGCTGAATAGTAGTGACCTGAGACCCAGTATCTAATAGGGCTTCAAAGGGGATCCCGTTGATCTCTATATTGATTTTAGGATGGGATCCTACATAACGTGGCATCCAATTTGGATCCTCTGGACCTAGTGTTCTACCTCCCGAGGGGTGGTCCTCAGCCTCAGGGGTTGCCCGTTTAACTGCCAGCACGTGGATTCTGTGTGTCCCAGCTTTTTGCAGTATGTACACACGGGCCGCTTGCGATCTATATTACGCCTCCCAGGATCCCTGGGGTGAGTCTCTTGGTAAGGAGGTGGGAACGGCCTAGGAGGTGACAGGAATTCTTCTTCTGTCATTATGGGTTTTTCCCATTCCTCTATTTTTCTGCACACCTTCTCTAGACTTTTAGTGAGGTGATTTACTTGCTCTGTCAGCATGGCAATAGTATCGGTAGCTGACACTTGAACAGCTTGGCCGGCCTCAGCTCGGTTAGTGATAAGCGGTTTTGGCCTGCAGGCTGATGACTCAGGTGGGGTGCTCAACTCAGGAGATACTGCGGACCCCAGAATTTTTATAGCCAGTTCTTTAAAGTCCAGAAAGGCACTGTTAGGGTGCTGGGCGGCCAGCATCTTTAACTGGGTCCTTATTTGTTCACTAGACACCCCGTTGATAAATTGTTCCCTCAGGGTCTGGTCCTGGTTATCAGCCTCTTTGGGATCTATCTGAATTACAGCCCCTAAAGCCTCCTGAAGTGATAGGGCATAGTCACGGAGGGACTCACCGGACTTCTGTTTCTTGCCAAAGAAGTGCATCTTTATCTCTGAGGCAGTCCTAGTTTCAAAAGTGGCCCTGAGGCGGGTGAATATCTGTTCTAGAGTACTCCGCTCAGTAGCAGGCCAGGATAATACCTCCCTGCGGGCAGCTCCCTCCAGCTGCGCTAGCAGGATTTCCATTTGCTGGTCGGCATTTATGGGGTACAGTTTGAATAATGCCAGCAACTTTTCTTTAAAGTCCCTTAGGGTATGGGTCTCTCCTCTGTAGCGGGGGAAC
This sequence comes from Bufo bufo, assembly GCF_905171765.1. Taxonomy (NCBI): domain Eukaryota; kingdom Metazoa; phylum Chordata; class Amphibia; order Anura; family Bufonidae; genus Bufo; species Bufo bufo. Next base: position 129,370,923 of record NC_053395.1, on the reverse strand, counting down.
CATGGGGCCCCGAAATAGTAAGGCATGGTAAAGGGCATCATGCTGGGGGCTGTAGGATGATTAGGAGCCGCAAGCTCTCCCGGGGCCGGCTGCTCAGGCACTCCTGGCTCTGACATGGTAGTCTATTGAGAGGTGGCCACTGGCGACTAAAGGGGCCGGAACACTCCCCTTCCCTCTGGTTACAAGTGCTTACCGGTATCGCCGGGCTTGCGCAGGCCAAGTCTCGCGAGATTCCGGACGTCCTGAGCACCCGATGACGTAGAAGAAGCAGGGCCGCGGCGGTGCGATGATGAAGAGGGGCGGGATTCTCTGTGTCCTTGCAGGGATCCGCCCACGAAGGTCCTCAGCAGCGCGGGAAACTTTACTCCAGGCGGCCGGTGGCCATCTTTAGCAAAACGCTGTCCATTCACTGACAGCAAGCAGGATTGTAAAAAGTCCACAAAACCACACTCGCGATTTTCTTCCTCTTGGTAGCGCAACACTGCACAGCGCTTTTTAGAGGTTTTAGGAACACTTTTGGTATGATTTTCAGTTCACAAAGTCCACTTTAAATAAACAGGCAATTTGTCACTTTGGTCACAGGGCAACTGTATAAGGCACAAAGTTCACGCTTCTTGCACTAGAAAGCGTGCGTATCCTGTTCGTGACGCCAAAAGAGAGGTGCAGCGTACTCAAGTTGTGTGTAGAAATGTGTTCCTGGGTGTAGTAGTGCAATAGACACTAACCTGAGACGGCTGACTCTCTGCATAGGCAGGTGATGGTAGGAAAATGTTCGTGACGCCAGTGCCAATTAAACGGTGGCACGCCGTTTGCTGATAGCAGGAATAACTGAGGAACCACGTGATGTTAAAACAAAACTCCAACTTTAGTAGTTTCCATATAGAGACATTAACGGAAGCACAGTTCCTTTGCATACAGTTGATTTTTCAATACGGTCGATACAGATTAAGCAAGGTGACTTCAGAGTGTGAAACACAGGACTTGCAGTACAGGAGCTTGCACTCTATTCCTGACTGATCCTGGGACATAGAAAATCTTCTCCAAGGCCCAATACCTTAACTCTGGCGTATATCCTTGGTTCTCTCTTTATAAAGTACCTCCTCTGTTATCTTGAGTACCTCTTGCTTTTCTGCGCTTTGCCTCTGTCTCCCTCTCAGCTTCCTCAGGCTCTAGAAACTTCTGAGCTCCAAACTAGACTGACTTTTGCTTCCCTGACTGGGCCTTATATAAACTAGGGCTCCCTAGCTCCCTCTAGTGACTAAGAGCTGGAATGACACCCCTAGCAGGCCTGTACATGCAAGTTTCACAGTAACAGGGAAATACATAGCATTACATTACATGACAATTTATAAAGATGACATATACCAACTTCCCCATGAATAAGGGGGACGACAGCACACCAAGTGACACTTTTGTAGTGACGGGCATTACAGTCCCCGTACACTACACCAGGGCTGGAACAAGGTCCACCACCAACAGAGGCTGAGCTGCCCAAGTGCGCCCCAACCCACCCAATCCACCCCAACCCACCCTACACCCGGGGCGTTCCTTGTAATTTTACCCCATCCAGAACCCCATCAAACCTCAGATCAGACGGAAAATAATATTATCTTTATTTAAGAACTATCTTACTTCACGTCAGGGCAGACTCTCACGCTCTATCCCTGCTGGGGCCTGGGCTGGGTCGTGACACAGTACTTTGCTGCTGCCTGCTGCTGCCCACGCTGCTCCTGGTCTCCAGAGGGCGCACATGTGACCTGACTGCGTACAGCACGTCAGGTCAAAGTGCGCGCTGTACGCAGCCAGTCAGGCAAGCGACTGAGCAGAGACCAGAGCAGTGGAGCCGCCGAGCCAGGAGGCGGAGCGGGGAGGGAGCACGTAAGTCAGTGCCAAGTGCTCACTACTCCCTCCGTCCTCCAGCGCGGCCGGCAGCCCGGCAGGCGCGGCAGCAGCAGCGACGTAGTCAGTGGCCTGCCTGCCGCCCAGAGGCTGGGGAGCTGGCCTGCGCCCTGAGGCTGGAGCCTCCCCAGCCTCTGTGTCGGCCCGGCCCTGCCAGGCACAATTATGTCCCCATTCTCAGGATTGGTGGGGGCCCCAGTGGTCAGACCCCCATCTGTTGCTTTAGCCTATAGAGCAGGGGTCTCCAAACTGTGGAGCTCCAGATATTGCAAAACTACAACTTCCAGCATGCCTGGACAGCCAACGGGAGTTGTAGTTTTGCAATATCTGGAGCTCCACAAGTCCACAGTTTGGAGACCACTGCTATAAAGAAAAAGGCAGCAGCTTTAGTGTCTCAAAACCCTGTTCCCCACACACTATTATAGTCCACCAGCTGCACTATGCACTGCAGGAGCCAGCAACAGTTCTGATGACATAGTAAGTCATTTAACTGGATCTTCTTACTGTCACTGCTGCTGGCTCCTGCATTTAATGTCACTGCTGCTGGCTCCTGCTGCTCTGTCTGTAATTACTCACTGTTTCCAAGCAGGCAGGCTGGCTCACTCACTGGCTGTCCTCTCCTTCTGGGCCTCTGGCTACAAGGCAGCTGGCTCTTTCACACTTCACTCCCTTCCTCTCTAGTTCTTAGCCCTGGCTAGGCCTCCTTCTATTCCCCTCAGCGGTGGTGCGACAGCCGGTCCCGCCTTCACTTCTTTCTCCCACACTGCCCTGCGGCGGCGGCGCTGACTCTGGGGGGCGGCCCGGCACTGATGAAATACAGTGAGAAAATATCTTGTGCAGAACGTAACAAAAAGAGTTTGTTTTATTCGGTTATACTCACAAAAGTGAATCTTTTAAAAAGCATATCATGATAAAAACGCAGATCCCTCTGCCCGACCGGTTTCGCCAGTAGTGGCTTTCTCCAGGGCTGTTTGCAATCCAATGAAACCCTTCCCAACCCCCCCTTTATTCAAAAACACTTACAGGAAACAGTTCAAATCTAGCTCCACATTTAACCCATTGAGAGATTGGGAATTGGGGTTAAATACACTGCTCAAAAAAATAAAGGGAACACTTAAACAACACAATGTAACTCCAAGTCAATCACACTTCTGTGAAATCAAACTGTCCACTTAGGAAGCAACACTAAGTGACAATCAATTTCACATGCTGTTGTGCAAATGGGATAGACAACAGGTGGAAATTATAGGCAATTAGCAAGACACCCCCAATAAAGGAGTGGTTATGCAGGTGGTGATCACAGACCACTTCTCAGTTCCTATGCTTCCTGTCTGATGTTTTGGTCACTTTTGAATGCTGGCGGTGCTTTCACTCTAGTGGTAGCATGAGACGGAGTCTACAACCCACACAAGTGGCTAGGTAGTGCAGCTTATCCAGGATGGCACATCAATGTGAGCTGTGGCAAAAAGGTTTGCTGTGTCTGTCAGCGTAGTGTCCAGAGCATGGAGGCGCTACCAGGAGACAGGCCAGTACATCAGGAGACGTGGAGGAGGCCGTAGGAGGGCAGCAACCCAGCAGCAGGACCGCTACCTCCGCCTTTGTGCAAGGAGGAACAGGAGGAGCACTGCCAGAGCCCTGCAAAATGACCTCCAGCAGGCCACAAATGTGCATGTGTCTGCTCAAACGGTCAGAAACAGACTCCATGAGGGTGATATGAGGGCCCGACGTCCACAGGTGGGTGTTGTGCTTACAGCCCAACACCGTGCAGGACGTTTGGCATTTTCCAGAGAACACCAAGATTGGCAAATTTGCCACTGGCGCCCTGTGCTCTTCACAGATGAAAGCAGGTTCACACTGAGCACATGTGACAGACGTGACAGAGTCTGGAGACGCCGTGGAGAACGTTCTGCTGCCTGCAACATCCTCCAGCATGACCGGTTTGGCATTGGGTCAGTAATGGTGTGAGGTGGCATTTCTTTGGAGGGCCGCACAGCCCTCCGTGTGCTCGCCAGAGGTAGCCTGACTACCATTAGGTACCGAGATGAGATCCTCAGACCCCTTGTGAGACCATATGCTGGTGCGGTTGGCCCTGGGTTCCTCCTAATGCAAGACAATGCTAGACCTCATGTGGCTGAAGTGTGTCAGAAGTTCCTGCAAGACGAAGGCATTGATGCTATGGACTGGCCCGCCCGTTCCCCAGACCTGAATCCAATTGAGCACATCTGGGACATCATGTCTCGCTCTATCCACCAACGTCACGTTGCACCACAGACTTTCCAGGAGTTGGCAAATGCTTTAGTCCAGGTCTGGGAGGAGATCCCTCAGGAGACGTCCGCCACCTCATCAGGAGCATGCACAGACGTTGTAGGGAGGTCATAAAGGCACGTGGAGGCCACACACACTACTGAGCCACATTTTCACTTGTTTTAAGGACATTACATCAAAGTTGGATCAGCCTGTAGTGTGTTTTTCCACTTTAATTTTGAGTGTGACTCCAAATCCAGACCTCCATGGGCTGAAAAATTTGATTTCCATTTTTTTATTTTTGTGTGATTTTGTTGTCAGCACATTCAACTATGTAAAGAACAAAGTATTTCAGAAGAATATTTAATTAATTCGAATCTAGGATGTGTTATTTTTGTGTTCCCTTTATTTTTTTGAGCAGTGTATATATTCTGTTTCTTTTTGGGAATTTGACTTTATCCCATCCTCCCCTCTTCAATTCCTTTGGTGTTGATACGTAACTAAAGCCCTCACACCTCTTGGATCACAATGATGCCATACCGAAAAGTGTGAAAACAAACTGCGTTTTCAGGCCTTTTTTGATGTTCTTGATGTGCTCGCCCAGTCTGACCTTTTTAATTTCCTCCCTGTCCTCCCCACATATTGTTATCCACAAGGACATTCTATCAGATAGATGACATTTGTCGAATAACAGGTGATGAGCTGTTTTAGATCATATTATTTCTTTTGAATAAAAATGATCCTGCTTCAGCATCTTAACAGTTTTGCATGCTATGCATTTTCTGCAAGGAAAAAAACCTTTTAATTGGTCTATTCTTTTTTGCGCATGATTTTCTCCTCCAATGTGGCTGTGAACAATCCAATCCTTTATCGTCCTTGCTCTCCTGTACACTATTTTTGGGGCTTCTGGTAATATTCTACCTAAAATAGGGTCATATTTTAAAACAGACCAGTTTTTTTGTAGGTATCTATTCATCCATTTAAAGTCCCTCGAATAACCTGTAATAAAAGCAGGGGTGTTTGTTCTTCCCCAATTTTTACTTTTTTTTTGTTTTTTATTGTGCTCTGTCTAATCCTTTTATCGCTTCTATTACTCCATCTAATTGTACCGGATCATCATTTTTCTCCAAAAATCTTTCTTTGAGAGCTTCTGCTTCTTCTATATATTTTTCACTCTCAGTACCACTATTTTTTAATCTCATATATTGTCCCAATCATTCTGATGTAATCGGGTAAGGACATTTTCTAGATCCTCTCCATAGCAAGAATAATATCTATATAACGCCACCATTTAACTAGACCCTTAGGTGGCGCCATATAGATGAGTGTCTCTTCCCATAGGGAATATACATATCTGCATAACTGGGTGCAAATTTCACCCTCATGGCCATGCCTTTTTCCTGTAGGTAAAAATTATCATTCCACCAGAAATAGTTATGGTAAAGGACATAACATATAAGTTCCAAAATATAGACCCTCTGCGTCTCATTCATCTCCAGGTCTCTAGACAACAGTTCAGACACTCTCGTGTGGTATACATGTGTATAGCGAGGAGATGTCAGCTGTGCACTAAAGCATCTGTTCACAGCCTTCAATCTACTCTAGTTTCAGTATCATCTGAGTGGAGCCTTTAATATAAGAGGGTATGGTTTTAACATGTTTTTGTAAATAAAAATTGATGTATTGTCCTATATTAGCATGCAAGGAACCTAGCGCTGATACTATAGGTCTGGGTGGGGGATCATTTTCATCTTTATGGACTTTGGGCAAAAAAATATATTACAGGGATTTTTGGGTTCTTGTTATCTAAGAATCCATATTTTTTATCATCCAATATTTTTAGATCCTTCCTTTTTTTAAGTTGTTGCATATATCTCTCAGTGGGATTATTTTTTTTTATTTCTTATATGCTTCTCCCAACATTTTGTCCATTTTTTCTTTATATCACCCTGCCCCAATCAATAGCCACGCACCCCCACCCCTGCCTTTATCAGCAGGTTTCAACGTTTTTTTTTTCTTTTTTATATTTATCAGTGTCTCTTTTCCTTTTTTAGTCAGATTCATTTTTTTATGTTTTTTTTCTCCCATCTTTGCAGGTCTTGTAATAGCATGCCTTTAAATATCTCCAAGGCTGGAGATTTGCCTGGGTGATTAAAAGTGGATGGTTTCTTTAACCCAGTGTGAATATGCTGCAATCTTCTGGACTGTATTTCAGCTATAGGAGAGATTCCTGCAAAATTACTTTTAATATTTAATTTCCTTATGTATTTGTATATATCAATAAATGTTTTGAATGTGTTTAGTCTTGTATCTGGGGAATATGTTAATCCTTTGCTAACTAGATCTATAAACTGTGTGGTAAGTTCCCCAACGGAAAAATTGAAAGCTGCAGTTTTTTCATCTTTTTTCTGTTCTTTCAATTCTGGGCTATTTTGTGTTATTTTGGAGTTCCTACCTCTCCCTCTTCTCCTTTTAGAGCTCTTTTCTTCTTTACCCTTTCTATTGTCTCCATATTTGTCCCTGTTGTTATATTTCAATGGAATCCCTGTCAGACCCTATCTGGATATGGACATACTTAATGCAATCGACAAAAGAGATGCCTCTTAGGCTAAATACCCAAACTCGAACCCAGATAATTTCTCCCTATAAAACATAACTTTTACTGATTGCCTTTAAAATGGCTCTGTGAGCAATCACAAGAGGTTAATAACAGCTGTGTTCAGTCCGTGTATCAAACGTGTTTATGTGATACCTGGATCATACTGTAGCTGACAGAGACGTGCACTATTACTGTGACGCTACCTTATCAGTGTTGCCAGTCAAGATATTGGCACTGTGTGCGACAATGTTTGCTGGTTGATGCGCTAACAATAGGTATCTCACCAATACTGATGTAACTCCACAAACTGGTTACATAATTATTTGAGAGAACATGTAACACCATACACTGGTTACACATTTGCTGGAAAACTACACAGGACCAGACTCAGACACCTAAAACCTACTAACTGCCCCCCGACATGTTTCACCAGCTAGGCTGGCTTCATCAGGGGTATTGGGCAGCAATGAGGAAGATTGTTGCAAACAAAGTATAAATCCATCTTGACATCTGTAATGTCCAATCAGCTGAAGGTACATGCCAGTGTTATAATTATCAGACCTTGAGATGCGCCTATCGCTCCACTCTACATTGTAATGCCTCCTTGACAATCTACCTATAGCGATGTACTGGTGGGGTGACGAACGTGCGCAGACACATAGCACACTGCCCTTAGACGAATGGGAACTGCGCATGTCCTGCGCAACAGATTAGTGCGCAGGAACTTAGTGAACTGCACGAGACATGAGTACTACACGGAGGACCAGTGCAATGGAATTTAATGACTACAGTGCCAACTATCATAACTGTGTACAGTGTATGTCCTGCGTATCTATGGTGTCACATACTGGAGGCACATATATTACAGAGCTGACCACTTTTGATAAGTAGGGGAACATAGTGCTGACAAATGTCACCCTTATTCTTAATAAATAAATGCAGTGCTAACATAGTAATTACTGCAATAATTAGCCCTGCCTGACATTACTGTTGTATTTTTTAAAAAGATGACGTTATGGAGGAGACATCTGCAAGGGCCATAGGTAAGTATATGGTAATAGTGTATGTTAGTTATCCATTGAGTGACTCAGGCTGCATGTGCAGACAATACCAGAACATAAAATAAGTGCAATCGAGCATAAGAAATAAATGGTATCAAATGGCAGCCTAAAGAGAGTACTTCAAAAATATACAGGCTACTTATTTGCAACGTACATTGCTCACTTCTGAAATTACATGATTATATATTCAAATACAATCTTCAGTGTCTACAAAAATGATGTGTAGGGAAAGCCCTCATTAAGGCCTTTGGGACTCAGACTATCCAGTCTGTAGATCCACTTTGTTTCTTCTTGTAATAAGATTCTTACATAGGGACTTCTTACATATACCCCAGAATTTCAAACTTCTGGGGTCGCCATCATGAAAATGTCTCACATGCCTGGATATGGCAGTGTCCGCTTTGGTGTTAATACTGCTGATATGTTGACAAATGTGGTGTCTGAATTCTTGTGTTGTTTTACCAACATGGATTTTTGGACAGGGGCATTGGGCAATATAAATAATACCCATGGACTGACAGTTAATAAATTCTTTGATGTAGTATTCCTTATTGTCAACGGGATTATTGAAAATCTTTGTTTTCTTAATGTAAGGGCAGAAGGAACATCTTCCACACGGATGTATACCCACTGTTTTTGATTTAAGCCATGTAGTGTGAGGAGGTTCAGAGACGAAGACGCTATGGACAAAAGTGTCCCTTTACTTCTGGGTAGTGAGAAGCTGGTACAGATCTGTGTAACTGACAATAGCGAAAACTGCATATAAGAAAAAGACTGTGACCTCTCCCCGGATGCTGGTTGGGGACTGTTATACCAGCAAAACATTCCAAGCTGTTGTGACTTCATCACAACACATTCTGGTAAGCGCAATTTGTTACCTTACCATATATTTTTGTAAGACTTTACCACACAAGAGGCGATGCCTCTATTCTCCTATTTCTTTCTTTACATAAATCACCTGTAACTGCGGGTGTCCCTCCCTGCTAAATCCTTTGGAGAAGTCCATAAGCATAGATAGAAAAAGAAAAAAGAAAAGAGAAAAAAGAGATGCCCAAGAGTGATATTGACAAAGAAAAAAGTCCTGCATTTTTTATAACAAAAAAAATCAAAAATAATGGAATACTTTACGCACCGCCTACAACAATGGGAAAATATGGTATCCCGTTACACCGCCAGAAATAAGGCTCCCTTGAACGGACCAACAAGAGACATATCAGTACAGCACACACCAAAGGAAACCGAGACTATGTTAAACCTTTATAAATCCCTAGAAAATAACCAGAAAAATGAACTGTTCCATCACTTGGACATCATGTTCCTTGATATTTATTTAAAAGAAAATTTAGCACCAAGAGGCCTAAGACTACAAGTGGCACCAACATTTCCAGATGATCCAGTCTTTGCATTTGAGTGGAATAATTATTTATATCAGTGTGCCGCGGGTCTAATGTGACTTATCATGAATAAAAGAAAGTCCATCACCGACAAATACACAACTACAATAGAAAGTGATATAAAAGCCTTACAACAATTCACCAAACACAAAGACTTTGCAAACATCAATCACAAATAGAGTTGAGCGAACCTGAACTGTAAAGACGCACCGAACTTAAGGTTTTTCGGCACCCGGACCTGAATACGAACATTTACGTAAAAGTTCAGGTTCGGTACGGTGTTCGGCGCTTTCTTGGCACTTTTTGAAAGGCTGCAAAGAAGCCAATCAACAAGCGTCATACTACTTGCCCCAAAAGGCCATCACAGCTATGCCTACTATTGGCATGGCTGTGATTGGCCAACTGCAGCATGTGACCCAGCCTCTATTTAAGCTGGAGTCACGTAGCGCCGTCCGTCACTCTGCTTGGATTAGTGTAGGGAGAGGCTGCAGCTGCTGTGAGGGAGAGATCAGGGAGAAATCTTATGAAGAACTGCTTTTTTAGGCTGCGTTCACACGGGCGAGATTTCCGCGCGGGTGCAATGCGGTAGGTGAACGTATTGCACCCGCACTGAATCTCGACCCATTCATTTCAACGGGGCTGTTCAGATGAGCGATGATTTTCACGCATCACTTGTGCGTTGCGTGAAAATCGCAGCATGCTCTATATTCTGTGTTTTTCACGCAATGCAGGCCCCATAGAAGTGAATGGGGTTGCGTGAAAATCGCAAGCATCCGCAAGCAAGTGCGGATGCGGTGCGATTTTCACGCACGGTTGCTAGGAGACGATCGGGATGTAGACCGGATCATTATTATTTTCCCTTATAACATGGTTATAAGGGAAAATAATAGCATTCTGAATACAGAATGCATAGTAAGATAGCGCTGGAGGGGTTAAAAAAAAATATATAATTTAACTCACCTTAGTCCACTTGATCGCGCAGACCGGCATCTCCTTCTGTCTCCTTTGCTGAACAGGACCTGTGGTGAGCATTCATTACAGGTCAAGGACCTGTGGTGACGTCACTCCGTTCATCACATGATCCATCACATGATCTTTTACCATGGTGATGGATCATGTGATGACCGGAGTGACGTCACCAAAGGTCCTGTTCATGTAATGAATGCTCACCACAGGTCCTGTTCAGCAAAGGAGACAGAAGGAGATGCCGGTCTGCACGATCAAGTGGACTAAGGTGAGTTAAATTTTTTTTTTTTTAAATTAACCCCTCCAGCGCTGTTTTATTTTGCATTCTGTATTCAGAATGCTATTATTTTCCCTTATAACCATGTTATAAGGTAAAATAATACAATCTACAGAACACTGATCCCAAACCCGAAATTCTGCGAAGAAGTTCGGGTTTGGGTACCAAACATGCGCGATTTTTCTCACGCGAGAGCAAAACGCATTACAATATTTTGCACTCGCGCGGAAAAATCGCGGGTGTTCCCGTAACGCACCCGCACATTTTCCCGCAACGCCCGTGTGAACCCAGCCTTACTCAGCGATCTACAGCATGTGTTTTGTGGGTGCAGTGCACAATTTTTTTAAGCCTGCCCCGAGCCAACGACTGCTGAAAACAAACTTTTTTTTACTTCAGTTTATCAATATCAATACATAATCGGCAGCAATTTTTATGCAACGATAGTGCACCAGCACAGGCTATCTGCATGTCTGCAAATCCAGAAATACAGCTTTTTGCCTACTGGGGTTAAAAAAATACTTTTTTTCATATAGTGCACATCTAGGATTAGACGTGCATAAGTGAGTGTCACATTTAGGCCAGAAATACAGCTTTTTGCTTACTGGGGTGAAAAAAAAACATCTGTTTCATATAGTGCATATCTAGGATTAGACGTGCATAAGTGAGTGTCACATTTAGCCCAGAAATACAGCTTTTTGGTTACTGGGGTGAAAAAACTCTCTAATATACTGCACATCTGGGATTAGACGTGCATAAGTGAGTGTCACATTTAGGCCAGAAATACGGCTTTTTGGTTACTGAGGTGAAAAAACCCTCTGCTATACTGCACATCTGGAATTAGACATGCATAAGTGACTGTCACATTTAGGCCAGAAATACAGCTTTTTGGTTACTTGGGTGAAAAAACCCTCTGATATACTGCACATCTGGGATTAGACATGCATAAGTGAGTTTCACATTTAGGCCAGAAATACGGCTTTGTGCTTACTGGGGTGAAAAAACCCTCTAATATACTGCACATCTGGGATTAGACGTGCATAAGTTACTGTGAAATTTAGGCCACAAATATAGAATTTAAAAAAAAAATTTAGTGCAATACCCTACATCAGGGTTTTTATTGGTGGTTAATTATTTTTAACAGACTTAACCACTTTTTACTTTGCTTTGTGAACGCTAACTATGAGGCAAACATCTAATAAGGGACGCGGTCTTTGTCTGGTGTAGGGAGAGGACGTGGTCGTTCTGCCACAGCTACACGTCTTACTGAACCTACTACCTCAGGTCCCAGTAGCTGCCAGAATCTACAGCGATATTTGGTCGGGCCTAATGTCATTCTAAGGATGGTAAGGCCTGAGCAAGTACAGGCGCTAGTCAATTGGGTGGCCGACAGTGGATCCAGCACGTTCACATTATCTCCCACCCAGTCTTCTGCATAAAGCGCACAGGTGGCGCCTGAAACCCATGCCCATCAGTCTGCCACATCACCCCCGTGCATATCGGGGAACCTGTCTGAGCCTCAAGTCATGCAGCAGTCTCTTATGCTGTTTGAAGACTATGCTGGCAGGGTTTCCCAAGGGCATCCACCTAGCCCTTCCCCAGGGGTGGAAGACATAGAATGCACTGACGCACAACCACTTATGTTTCCTGATGAGGACTTGGGAATACCACCTCAGCACGTCTCTGATGATGACGAAACACAGGTGCCAACTGCTGCGTCTTTCTGCAGTGTGCAGACCGAAAAGGAGGTCAGGGAGGAAGACTGGGTGGAAGACGATGCAGGGGACGATGAGGTCCTAGACCCCACATGGAATGAAGGTTGTGCCACTGACTTTCAGAGTTCGGAGGAAGAGGCAGTGGTGAGACCGAGCCAACAGCGTAGCAAAAGCGGGAGCAGGGTGCAAAAGCAGAGCAGCCGTCGGCAAAACTTTTTGCCTGCTACTGGCCACCGTCACCAGGGATCGAGCACACCAAAGGCACACAATGTGCTGACGACAAGACCCGAGTGGTTTGCATGCTGTGCCATCAGAGCCTGAAGCGAGGCATTAACGTTCTGAACCTTAGCACAACCTGCATGACCAGGCATTTACATGTAAGACACTGGCTGCAGTGGAGTGAGCACCTTCAAAACCATGAAAGCCCCTCCTGCTCCCTCTTCTGCTGCTGCCTCGGCCTCTTCCTCCGCCTCTGGAGGAACGTTGGCACCTGCCGCCCAGCAAACAGAGGATGTGCCACCAACAACACCACCTCCGTCACCAAGCATCTCCACCATGTCACACGGAAGCGTTCAGCTCTCCATCTCACAAACCTTTGAGAGAAAGCGTAAATTCCCACCTAGCCACCCTCGATCCCTAGTCCTGAATGCCAGCATTTCTAAACTACTGGCCTTTAAAATGCTGTCATTCAGGCTGGTGGAGATGGACAGCTTCAAACAGCTCATGTCGCTTGCTGTCCCACAGTACGTCGCTCCCAGCCGCCACTAATTCTCCAGGAGAGCCGTGCCCTCCTTGCACAACAAAGTATAGGATAAAATCAAGTGTGCACTGCACAACGCCATCTGTGGCAAGGTCCACCTAACCACAGATACGTGGACCAGTAAGCACGGCCAGTGACGCTATATCTCCCTAACTGCACACTGGGTAAATGTAGTGGCGGCTGGGCCCCAGGCGGAGAGCTGTTTGGCGCACGTCCTTCCGCCGCCAAGGATCGCAGGGCATCATTCTTTGCCTCCTGTTTACTCCTCTTCCTACTCGGCTTCCTCCTCCTCTTCTACCACCTCCTCATCCGGTCAGCGACAGACCTTCACCACCAACTTCAGCACAGCCAGGGGTAAATGTCAGCAGGCCGTTCTGAAACTGATGTGTTTGGGGGACAGGCCCCACACCGCGCAGGAGTTGTGGCGGGGTATAGAACAACAGACTGACGAGTGGTTGCTGCCAGTGAGCCTTAAGCCCGGCCTGGTGGTGTGCGATAATGGGCAAAATCTCGTTGCAGCTCTGGGACTAGCCAGTTTGACGGACATCCCTTGCCTGGCGCATGTGCTAAATTTGGTGGTGTAAAAATTCATTCACAACTACCCCGACATGTCAGAGCTGCTGAGTAAAGTGTGGGCCGTCTGTGCATGCTTCCGGCGTTCTCATCCTGCTGCCGCTCGGCTGTCTGCTCTACAGCGTAACTTCGGCCTTCCCGCTCACCGCCTCATATGCGACGTGCCCACCAGGTGGAACTCCAGATTGCACATGCTGGAGAGACTGTGCGAGCAGCAGCAGGCCATAGTGGAGCTTCAGCTGCAGCACGCACGGGTGAGTCGCACAGCGGAACAGCACCACTTCACCACCAATGACTTGGCCTCCATGCGATACCTGTGTGCCGTGTTGCGCTGTTTCGAATAATCCACCAACATGGCCAGTGGCGATGACGCCGTTATCAACGTTACAATAACACTTCTATGTCTCCTTGAGAAAACACTTAGGGCGATGATGGAAGAGGATGTGGCCCAGGACGAGGAGGAGGAAGAGGGGTCATCTCTAACACTTTCAGGCCAGTCTTTTAGAAGAGGCTCAGAAAGAGGATTTTTGCAACAGCAGAGGCCAGGTACAAATTTGGCCATCCAGGGCCCACTACTGGAGGACGAGGAGAAGGAGGAGAAGGAGGATGAGGAGGAGCATAGGGATGAAGCATGTTCACAGTGGGGTGGCATCCTACGCAGCTCGGGCCCATCACTGGTGCATGGCTGGGGGGATACGGAGGACGCAGACGATACGCCTCCCACAGAGGACAGCTTGTCCTTACTTCTAGGCAGCCTGGCACACATGAGCGACTACATGCTGCAGTGCCTGCGCAACGACTGCAGAGTTGCCCACATTTTAACGTGTGCTGACTACTGGGTGGCCACCCTGCTGGATCCCCGTTACAAAGAAAATGTGCCGTCCTTAATTCCCTCACTGGAGCATGATCGGAAGATGCGAGACTACAGGCGCACTCTGGTAGACGCGCTCCTGAGAGCATTCCCGACTGACACCGAGGGACAAGTGGAAGCACAAGACGAAGGCAGGGGAGAAGGAAGAGGTCACCAACGCAGCTGTGTCAGTGCCAGAACCTCAGAAGGCAGGGTTAGCATGGCCGACATGTGGAAAAGCTTTGTCACCTCGCCGCAACAACCGGCCCCAACTGCTGATATGGAGCGTATTAGCAGAGGCAGCATTTGAACAACATGGTGGAACAGTACCTGTGCACACGCCTACACGTACTGACTGATGGTTCTGCCCCATTCAACTTCTTGGTCTCCAAATTGCCCACATGGCCACAGCTTGCCCTGTATGCCTTGGAGGTGCTGGCCTGCCCTGCAGCCAGTGTACTCTCTGAACGTGTATTTAGCACGGCAGGAGGCGTCATTACAGACAGAAGCAGCCGCCTGTCCACAGCCAATGTGGACAAGCTCACGTTCATTAAAATGAACCAGGCCCGGATCCCACAAGACTTGTCTGTACCTTGTGCAGAATAGACAGTTTTAACAGCCTCAACCATCCATCCTTGTACTCAAGTGCACTTATTCCTTTTTTTTATTTTTTATTTGTGGTCATGGCTACGGCCAAGAGATATCCGAAGAACCCTAGGGAGAGAAACAACAGGAACAACCTAACAGAGATAGGCGTGTCTTAGCTAACCTGACTAAATGGCTTGTTGTGTGCCCTAAGCCATGATCGTGGGTAGGCCTGTAATTGGGCATACCCTGTGGAAACAAGAAGATAAGGGAGGGAGGGTGGGGCACCTGAGAACACACGCCTGTGAGTGAGGCTGTGGCTCGTATATGAAGAGCCTCCACCCCTCCCACAAATGCAGGCTGACTAATCAGCCTTACCAACTTGTGGTCACGGCTACGGCCAAGAGATATCCGAAGAACCCTAGGGAGATAAACAACAGGAACAACCTAACCGAGCTAGGCGTGTCTTAGCTAACATGACTAAATGGCTTGTTGTGTGCCCTAAGTAGAGTTGAGCGAACACCTGGATGTTCGGGTTCGAAAAGTTCGGCCGAACTTCCCGGAAATGTTCGGGTTCGGGATCCGAACCCGAACCGAACTTCGTCCCGAACCCGAAAACCATTGAAGTCAATGGGGACCCGAACTTTTGGGCACTAAAAAGGTTGTAAAACAGCCCAGGAAAGAGCTAGAGGGCTGCAAAAGGCAGCAACATGTAGGTAAATCCCCTGCAAACAAATGTGGATAGGGAAATGAATTAAAATAAAAATTAAAAAAATAAAAATGACCCAATATCAATTGGACAGAGGTCCCATAGCAGAGAATCTGGCTTCACGTCAGCAGAGAATCAGTCTCTTCATGCCATAGCAAAGAATCTGGCTTCATGTCAGCACAGAATCAGTCTCTTCATGCCATAGCAGAGAATCTGGCTTCATGTCAGCACAGAATCTGTCTTCATGTCATAGCAGAGAATCAGGCTTCACGTCACCCACCACTGGAACAGGCCACTGTCACACATTTAGGCCCCGGCACCCAGACAGAGGAGAGAGGTCCCGTAACAGAGAATCTGGCCTTATGTCAGCGCAGAATCTGTCTTCATGTCATAGCAGAGAATCAGGCTTCACGTCACCCACCACTGGAACAGGCCACTGTCACACATTTAGGCCCAGGCACCCAGGCAGAGGAGAGAGGTCCCGTAACAGAGAATCTGGCCTTATGTCCGCGCAGAATCAGTCTTCATGTCATAGCAGAGAATCAGGCTTCACGTCACCCACCACTGGATCAGGCCACTGTCACATATTTAGGCCCAGGCACCCAGGCAGAGGAGAGAGGTCGCGTAACAGAGAATCTTGCCTTATGTCAGCACAGAATCTGTCTTCATGTCATAGCAGAGAATCAGGCTTCACGTCACCCACCACTGGAACAGGCCACTGTCACACATTTAGGCCCAGGCACCCAGGCAGAGGAGAGAGGTCGCGTAACAGAGAATCTGGCCTTATGTCAGCACAGAATCTGTCTTAATGTCATAGCAGAGAATCAGGCTTCACGTCACCCACCACTGGAACAGGCCACTGTCACACATTTAGGCCCCAGCACCCAGACAGAGGAGAGCGGTCCCGTAACAGAGAATCTGGCCTTATGTCAGCGCAGAATCAGTCTTCATGTCATAACAGAGAATCAGGCTTCACGTCACCCACCACTGGAACAGGCCACTGTCACACATTTAGGCCCCGGCACCCAGACAGAGGAGAGCGGTCCCGTAACAGAGAATCTGGCCTTATGTCAGCGCAGAATCAGTCTTCATGTCATAGCAGAGAATCAGGCTTCACGTCACCCACCACTGGAACAGGCCACTGTCACACATTTAGGCCCCGGCACCCAGACAAAGGAGAGCGGTCCCGTAACAGAGAATCTGGCCTTATGTCCGCGCAGAATCAGTCTTCATGTCATAGCAGAGAATCAGGCTTCACGTCACCCACCACTGGAACAGGCCACTGTCACACATTTAGGCCCAGGCACCCAGGCAGAGGAGAGAGGTCGCGTAACAGAGAATCTTGCCTTATGTCAGCACAGAATCTGTCTTCATGTCATAGCAGAGAATCAGGCTTCACGTCACCCACCACTGGAACAGGCCACTGTCACACATTTAGGCCCAGGCACCCAGGCAGAGGAGAGAGGTCGCGTAACAGAGAATCTGGCCTTATGTCAGCACAGAATCTGTCTTCATGTCATAGCAGAGAATCAGGCTTCACGTCACCCACCACTGGAACAGGCCACTGTCACACATTTAGGCCCCGGCACCCAGACAGAGGAGAGCGGTCCCGTAACAGAGAATCTGGCCTTATGTCAGCGCAGAATCAGTCTTCATGTCATAGCAGAGAATCAGGCTTCACGTCACCCACCAATGGAACAGGCCACTGTCACACATTTAGGCCCAGGCACCCAGGCAGAGGAGAGAGGCTTCACGTCACCCACCACTGGAACAGGCCACTGTCACACATTTAGGCCCTGGCACCCAGACAGAGGAGAGCGGTCCCGTAACAGAGAATCTGGCCTTATGTCAGCGCAGAATCAGTCTTCATGTCATAGCAGAGAATCAGGCTTCACGTCACCCACCACTGGAACAGGCCACTGTCACACATTTAGGCCACGTCACCCAGACAGAGGAGAGCGGTCCCGTAACAGAGAATCTGGCCTTATGTCAGCGCAGAATCAGTCTTCATGTCATAGCAGAGAATCAGGCTTCACGTCACCCACCACTGGAACAGGCCACTGTCACACATTTAGGCCCCGGCACCCAGACAGAGGAGAGCGGTCCCGTAACAGAGAATCTGGCCTTATGTCAGCGCAGAATCTGTCTTCATGTCATAGCAGAGAATCAGGCTTCACGTCACCCACCACTGGAACAGGCCACTGTCACACATTTAGGCCCAGGCACCCAGGCAGAGGAGAGAGGTCCCGTAACAGAGAATCTGGCCTGATGTCAGCACAGAATCTGTCTTCATGTCATAGCAGAGAATCAGGCTTCACGTCACCCACCACTGGAACAGGCCACTGTCACACATTTAGGCCCCGGCACCCAGACAAAGGAGAGCGGTCCCGTAACAGAGAATCTGGCCTTATGTCAGCGCAGAATCAGTCTTCATGTCATAGCAGAGAATCAGGCTTCACGTCACCCACCACTGGAACAGGCCACTGTCACACATTTAGGCCCAGGCACCCAGGCAGAGGAGAGAGGTCGCGTAACAGAGAATCTTGCCTTATGTCAGCACAGAATCTGTCTTCATGTCATAGCAGAGAATCAGGCTTCACGTCACCCACCACTGGAACAGGCCACTGTCACACATTTAGGCCCAGGCACCCAGGCAGAGGAGAGAGGTCGCGTAACAGAGAATCTGGCCTTATGTCAGCACAGAATCTGTCTTCATGTCATAGCAGAGAATCAGGCTTCACGTCACCCACCACTGGAACAGGCCACTGTCACACATTTAGGCCCCGGCACCCAGACAGAGGAGAGCGGTCCCGTAACAGAGAATCTGGCCTTATGTCAGCGCAGAATCAGTCTTCATGTCATAGCAGAGAATCAGGCTTCACGTCACCCACCACTGGAACAGGCCACTGTCACACATTTAGGCCCAGGCACCCAGGCAGAGGAGAGAGGCTTCACGTCACCCACCACTGGAACAGGCCACTGTCACACATTTAGGCCCTGGCACCCAGACAGAGGAGAGCGGTCCCGTAACAGAGAATCTGGCCTTATGTCAGCGCAGAATCAGTCTTCATGTCATAGCAGAGAATCAGGCTTCACGTCACCCACCACTGGAACAGGCCACTGTCACACATTTAGGCCCCGGCACCCAGACAGAGGAGAGCGGTCCCGTAACAGAGAATCTGGCCTTATGTCAGCGCAGAATCTGTCTTCATGTCATAGCAGAGAATCAGGCTTCACGTCACCCACCACTGGAACAGGCCACTGTCACACATTTAGGCCCCGGCACCCAGACAGAGGAGAGCGGTCCCGTAACAGAGAATCTGGCCTTATGTCAGCACAGAATCTGTCTTCATGTCATAGCAGAGAATCAGGCTTCACGTCACCCACCACTGGAACAGGCCAATGTCACACATTTAGGCCCCGGCACCCAGACAGAGGAGAGCGGTCCCGTAACAGAGAATCTGGCCTTATGTCAGCGCAGAATCTGTCTTCATGTCATAGCAGAGAATCAGGCTTCACGTCACCCACCACTGGAACAGGCCACTGTCACACATTTAGGCCCCGGCACCCAGACAGAGGAGAGCGGTCCCGTAACAGAGAATCTGGCCTTATGTCAGCACAGAATCTGTCTTCATGTCATAGCAGAGAATCAGGCTTCACGTCACCCACCACTGGAACAGGCCACTGTCACACATTTAGGCCCCGGCACCCAGACAGAGGAGAGCGGTCCCGTAACAGAGAATCTGGCCTTATGTCAGCGCAGAATCAGTCTTCATGTCATAGCAGAGAATCAGGCTTCACGTCACCCACCACTGGAACAGGCCACTGTCACACATTTAGGCCCAGGCACCCAGGCAGAGGAGAGAGGCTTCACGTCACCCACCACTGGAACAGGCCACTGTCACACATTTAGGCCCTGGCACCCAGACAGAGGAGAGCGGTCCCGTAACAGAGAATCTGGCCGTATGTCAGCGCAGAATCAGTCTTCATGTCATAGAAGAGAATCAGGCTTTACGTCACCCACCACTGGAACAGGCCACTGTCACACATTTAGGCCCAGGCACCCAGGCAGAGGAGAGAGGTCCCGTAACAGAGAATCTGGCCTGATGTCAGCACAGAATCTGTCTTCATGTCATAGCAGAGAATCAGGCTTCACGTCACCCACCACTGGAACAGGCCACTGTCACACATTTAGGCCCCGGCACCCAGACAGAGGAGAGCGGTCCCGTAACAGAGAATCTGGCCTTATGTCAGCGCAGAATCTGTCTTCATGTCATAGCAGAGAATCAGGCTTCACGTCACCCACCACTGGATCAGGCCACTGTCACATATTTAGGCCCAGGCACCCAGGCAGAGGAGAGAGGTCGTGTAACAGAGAATCTGGCTTCATGTCAGCACAGAATAAGTCTTCATGTCATAGCAGAGAATCAGGCTTCACGTCACCCACCACTGGAACAGGCCACTGTCACACATTTAGGCCCCGGCACCCAGACAGAGGAGAGGTTCATTCAACTTTGGGTTGCCCCGCAATATAATGGTAAAATGAAATTAAAAATAGTATTGAATGAGGAAGTGCCCTGGAGTAGAATAATATATTGTTAAAGGGAGGTAGTTAATATCTAATCTGCACAAGGGATGGACAGGTCCTGTGGGATCCATGCCTGGTTCATTTTTATGAACGTCAGCTTGTCCACATTGGCTGTAGACAGGCGGCTGCGTTTGTCTGTAATGACGCCCCCTGCCGTGCTGAATACATGTTCAGACAAAACGCTGGCCGCCGGGCAGGCCAGCACCTCCAAGGCATAAAAGGCTAGCTCTGGCCACGTGGACAATTTGGAGACCCAGAAGTTGAATGGGGCTGAACCATCAGTCAGTACGTGGAGGGGTGTGCACAGGTACTGTTCCACCATGTTAGTGAAATGTTGCCTCCTGCTAACATGTTCCGTATCAGGTGGTGGTGCAGTTAGCTGTGGCGTGGTGACAAAACTTTTCCACATCTCTGCCATGCTAACCCTGCCCTCAGAGGAGCTGGCCGTGACACAGCTGCGTTGGCGACCTCTTGCTCCTCCTCTGCCTTCGCCTTGGGCTTCCACTGGTTCCCCTGTGACATTTGGGAATGCTCTCAGTAGCGCGTCTACCAACGTGCGCTTGTACTCGCGCATCTTCCTTTCACGCTCCAGTGTAGGAAGTAAGGTGGGCACATTGTCTTTGTACCGGGGATCCAGCAGGGTGGCAACCCAGTAGTCCGCACACGTTAAAATGTGGGCAACTCTGCAGTCTTTGCGCAGGCACTGCAGCATGTAGTCGCTCATGTGTGCCAGGCTGCCCAGAGGTAAGGACAAGCTGTCCTCTGTGGGAGGCGTATCGTCATCGTCCTGTGTTTCCCCCCAGCCACGCACCAGTGATGGGCCCGAGCTGCGTTGGGTGCCAGCCCGCTGTGAACCTGCTTCATCCTCATCCTCCTCCACCTCCTCCTCATCCTCGTCCTCCTCGTCCTCCAGTAGTGGGCCCTGTCTGGCCACATTTGTACCTGGCCTCTGCTGTTGCAAAAAACCTCCCTCTGAGTCACTTCGAAGAGACTGGCCTGAAAGTGCTAAAAATTACCCCTCTTCCTCCTCCTCCTCCTCCTCCTGGGCCACCTCCTCTTCCATCATCGCCCTAAGTGTTTTCTCAAGGAGACATAGAAGTGGTATTGTAACGCTGATAACGGCGTCATCGCCACTGGCCATGTTGGTGGAGTACTCGAAACAGTGCAACAGGGCACACAGGTCTCGCATGGAGGCCCAGTCATTGGTGGTGAAGTGTGTCTGATCCACAGTGCGACTGACCCGTGCTTGCTGCAGCTGAAACTCCACTATGGCCTGCTGCTGCTCGCACAGTCTGTCCAGCATATGCAAGGTGGAGTTCCACTTGGTGGGTACGTCGCATATGAGGCGGTGAGCGGGAAGGCCGAAGTTACGCTGTAGCGCAGACAGGCGAGCAGCGGCAGGGTGTGAACGCCGGAAGCGCGAACAGACGGCCCGCACTTTATGCAGCAGCTCTGACATGTCGGGGTAGTTGCGAATGAACTTCTGCACCACCAAATTCAGCACATGCGCCAGGCAAGGGATGTGCGTCAAACCGGCTAGTCCCAGAGCTGCAACGAGATTTCGCCCATTATCGCACACCACCAGGCCGAGCTTGATGCTAACCGGCAGCAACCACTCGTCGGTCTGTTGTTGTATACCCCGCCACAACTCCTGTGCGGTGTGGGGCCTGTCCCCCAAACATATGAGTTTCAGAATGGCATGCTGACGTTTACCCCGGGCTGTGCTGAAGTTGGTGGTGAAGGTGTGTGGCTGACTGGATGAGCAGGTGGAAGAAGAGGAGGAGGAAGCTGAGTAGGAGGAGGAGGAGACAGGAGGCAAAGAATGTTGCCCTGCGATCCTTGGCGGCGGAAGGACGTGCGCCAAACAGCTCTCCGCCTGGGGCCCAGCCGCCACTACATTTACCCAGTGTGCAGTTAGGGAGATATAGCGTCCCTGGCCGTGCTTACTGGTCCACGTATCTGTGGTTAGATGGACCTTGCCACAGATGGCTCTGCGCAGTGCACATTTGATTTTATCGGACACTTGTTTGTGCAGGGAAGGCACGGCTCTCTTGGAGAAGTAGTGGCGGCTGGGAGCAACATACTGTGGGACAGCAAGCTACATGAGCTGTTTGAAGCTGTGTGTGTCCACCAGCCTAAATGACAGCATTTCATAGGCCAGTAGTTTAGAAATGCTGGCATTCAGGGCCAGGGATCGAGGGTGGCTAGGTGGGAATTTACGCTTTCTCTCAAATGTTTGTGAGATGGAGAGCTGAACGCTGCCGTGTGACATGGTTGAGATGCTTGGTGACGCAGGTGGTGGTGTTGGTGGTACATCCCATGTTTGCTGGGCGGCAGGTGACAACGTTCCTCCAGAGGCAGAGGAAGAGGCCGAGGCGGCGGCAGCAGCAGCAGAAGAGGCCGAGGCGGCGGCAGCAGCAGAAGAGGCCGAGGCGGCAGCAGCAGAAGAGGCATCAGGGGGAGCCTGAGTGACTTCCTTGTTTTTAAGGTGTTTACTGCACTGCAGTTCATGCTTTGCATGCAGGTGCCTGGTCATGCAGGTTGTGCTAAGGTTCAGAACGTTAATGCCTCGCTTCAGGCTCTGATGGCACAGCGTGCAAACCACTCGGGTCTTGTCGTCAGCACATTGTTTGAAGAAGTGCCATGCCAGGGAACTCCTTGAAGCTGCCTTTGGGGTGCTCGGTCCCAGATGGCGGCGGTCAGTAGCATGCGGAGTCTCTTGGCGGCGGGTGTTCTGATTTTGCCCACTGCTCCCTCTTTTGCTACGCTGTTGGCTCGGTCTCACCACTGCCTCTTCCTCCGAACTGTGAAAGTCAGTGGCACGACCTTCATTCCATGTGGGGTCTAGGACCTCATCGTCCCCTGCATCGTCTTCCACCCAGTCTTGATCCCTGAACTCCTGTTCAGTCTGCACACTGCAGAAAGACGCAGCAGTTGGCACCTGTGTTTCATCATCATCAGAGACGTGCTGAGGTGGTATTCCCATGTCCTCATCATCAGGAAACATAAGTGGTTGTGCGTTAGTGCATTCTATCTCTTCCACCCCTGGTGAAGAGCTAGGTGGATGCCCTTGGGAAACCCTGGCAGCAGAGTCTTCAAACAGCATAAGAGACTGCTGCATAACTTGAGGCTCAGACAGTTTCCCTGATATGCATGGGGGTGATGTGACAGACTGATGGGCTTGGTTTTCATGCGCCATCTGTGCGCTTTCTGCAGAAGACTGGGTGGGAGATAATGTGAACGTGCTGGATGCACTGTCGACCACCCAATTGACTAATGCCTGTACCTGCTCAGGCCTTACCATCCTTAGAACGGCATTGGGCCCCACCAAATATCCCTGTAAATTCTGGCGGCTACTGGGACCTGAGGTAGTTGGTACACTAGGAAGTGTGGCTGTGGCAGAACGGCCACGTCCTCTCCCAGCACCAGAGGGTCCACTAACACCACCACGACCATGTCCACGTCCGCGTCCGCGTCCCTTATTAGATGTTTTCCTCATTGTTCTTGTTCACCACAATTTTGAGAATGGCAAATTTGGGAATAGTTTTTTAACTCAGAAAAAAAATTTTGCTTTTACGGTCACTACAAATAACTTGACCAGCTAAAACAGTACAGATTTGCTTGAATAGAAATGTGAGACCTGTTTTTTTTTGCACTGTGTGACAGGTTAAGGTTTAATCTCAGAATCAGACTTCTATCTGCACGGTAGCGTGTGTCTTAGGTTTTTCTGAATGACACTATCAGTACCTTCAATGTAAGATATCCTTTTTGGGATAGATTTCAAGTAGGCCTCAAATACCAGAAACTAGTTATTTTGAGAATGGCAAATTTGGGAATAGTTTTTCAACCCAGAAAAAAAAATATGTGCTTTTACGGTCACTACAAATAACTTGACCAGCTAAAACAGTACAGATTTGCTTGAATAGAAATGTGAGACCTGTTTTTATTTGCACTGTGTGACAGGTTAAGGTTTAATCTCAGAATCAGACTTCTATCTGCACGGTAGCGTGTGTCTTAGGATTTTCTGAATGACACTATCAGTACCTTCAATGTAAGATATCCTTTTTGGGATAGATTTCAAGTAGGCCTCAAATACCAGAAACTAGTTATTTTGAGAATGGCAAATTTGGGAATAGTTTTTCAACCCAGAACAAAAAGTGTGCTTTTACGGTCACTACAAATAACTTGACCAGCTAAAACAGTACAGATTTGCTTGAATAGAAATGTGAGACCTGTTTTTTTTTGCACTGTGTGACAGGTTAAGGTTTAATCTCAGAATCAGACTTCTATCTGCACGGTAGCGTGTGTCTTAGGTTTTTCTGAATGACACTATCAGTACCTTCAATGTAAGATATCCTTTTTGGGATAGATTTCAAGTAGGCCTCATATACCAGAAACTAGTTATTTTGAGAATGGCAAATTTGGGAATAGTTTTTCAACCCAGAACAAAAAGTGTGCTTTTACGGTCACTACAAATAACTTGACCAGCTAAAACAGTACAGATTTGGTTGAATAGAAATGTCAGGTCTATTTTTTCGGCGCTGGGTGACAGGCTCAACTTGCCCCTGATGTAGTATATGGTCAAAAAATAACCACACTGTTGATGGTTAAATGCACTTGGGTGACACAGGCTCAGCCTGCACCAGATGTAGTATATGGCCAAAAAATAATCAGACTGTTGATGGTTAAATGCACTTCGGTGACACAGGCTCAGCCTGCAGCTGATGTAGGATATAGCACAAAATAACCACACTATCGATGGTTAAATACACTTGGTGATAGCTTGTGCTGGCGCACCACAAGTCACAAAATGGCCGCCGATCACCCCAGAAAAAAAGTGATCTAAAAACGCTCTGGGCAGCCTCAAAAAAGTGAGCAAGTCAATATTAGCACTTCAATGATCCACAGCTGCAGATCGATCACAGAATGAAGTCTTTTGGAGGAGTTAATCACTGCCTAATCTCGCCCTAACGTCGCAGCTGCAACCTCTCCCTATGCTTCAATCAGCAGAGTGACGTGCAGCACAACGTGACCCAAGCTTATATAGAGGCTGGGTCACATGCTGCACTGGCCAATCACAGCCATGCCAATAGTAGGCAAGGCTGTGATGGCCTCTTGGGGCAAGTAGTATGACGCTTGTTGATTGGCTGCTTTGCAGCCTTTCAAAAAGCGCCAAGAAAGCGCCGAACACCGAACCCGAACACGGACTTTTACGAAAATGTTCGGGTCCGTGTCACGGACACCCCAAAATTCGGTACGAACCCGAACTATACAGTTCGGGTTCGCTCATCCCTAGCCCTAAGCCATGATCGTAGGTAGGCCTGTAAGTGGGCAAAAACAAAGCCAAGTAGGGTAGAAAAGGAACTCTAATGGCATGTGCAAACTAATCCCCAAGCCAACTGCAAGGCATCAGGGATCTAGAGCGAAAAATTCGGGGTGTATGAGGCAAGGCCAGAAGGAGACCTACAACCCATCTTGTGGATGACAAGGCCAGAGACATGATGCTCAATATTGCGGCTACTGCCCCAAAGCGGAATGGAGGACCGGGAATACGTTGTGAAATGGATCATGAAAACCAACTGAACCTTGTAAAGTTTTGGTTCTAGGGAGTACTGGCAATGCCCTAGCCTCAGGAGATCGAGGGACCGAAACCTAACTGCCTAGACTATGCAGGAATGAGGGCCAAAAAGAACTATGTAGATAGGTAGCCATGGTCCGCGCGTTGTTCTACTGTGTGCCCCTGAGAATTGTTTTAACGCTTGAGATGTGAAGACCGACCTACTATCTGAATCTTCTACTGTGAGGAAATGCTGAACCTTGTCCAAAACACGATTTAACGTGGTTGTAGAGAGTCTGAGGTTAGTGCGGCAAGAAGCTATGAAGCCATAATATACAAGATTCTGTCTATGACCTCCCATGAGTGAGGGAATGCAATTGCAATGAAGCTACCGGTGAAAATGAATTCCTAGTCGTGGTAAAAAGGCAAAGACTTTGCGCGGGGACCTGGTTGACAAGATATGGTCGACTACGATCGGAGACTGAAATGCTAGAGGGAATTACCCTACTTGTTCCTCCTTTGGCAGGGCCTGAACGAAAGCATGAACAATTAAAGCAAGACTAAATATCTGCGTAAGACATGACAATGATGCTGTAGGGCGAACCGGACCAGTTTGCGGTCAAAACATAAAGTGAGCGATCAACATGGATTATTAGGAAATTAGGGAAGCAGGTATGTATGTGATACATACGGGCCAAATCAGCCCAGATGGACAACCAACCAGGCAAAAACAGTCATCGGGCCCCCGAAGCCATGGGTCCGAAGCCGTCATCGGGCCCCCGAAGCCATGGGGCCGAAGCCTTCATCGGGCCCCCGAAGCCATGGGGCCGAAGCCGTCATCGGGCCCCCGAAGCCATGGGGCCGAAGCCGTCATCGGGCCCCCGAAGCCATGGGGCCGAAGCAGTCGTCGGGCCCCCCGAAGCCATGGGGCCGAAGCAGTCGTCGGGCCCCCCGAAGCCATGGGGCCGAAGCAGTCGTCGGGCCCCCGAAGCCATGGGGCAGAGTTTTTTTTTTTTTGTTTGTTTTTTTAAATCAAGAAATTATGACTATAATAAGTGACCTGAATAAGGTGCAGGTGAAATTAAACCATGAGCCTGACTGATGTGGCAGGCGATACCTAAGATAAACTACGTGGCCTGAATAACATGCAAGGCTAAATATCGTTAGGAACGAGACCTGACCGACGTGGAAGGTGACCCCCAACATGAATTCAACTGCATGACCTGAAAAGACAAAGGGAAACGTGACAGAAAATGGAGATAATAACGGACATTAACTAAAATGAAACCTAAATGGCATAAGTTGGCAAGCAGATAAAGATGTGAGTCATTCAAAACCAAAAGCATAGCTGCACAGGTGGACAGACAACCATTGGTCGGACCCCTGAAGCCATGGGGCAGAAGCAACCACCAGGGGCCAATGGGGCCGGGCAGCCGCCGGGGTGCAAACCTTAGAATTGAGGGTGGCTGGGGAAAAGATTGGGGCTTAACCCGACGGGTTTAGTAATCAACCGGGACTCGATAACCTAGAAAGACAATGACATGGGGTAAAGCTTCTTAATGAAATGAGGCTGAAATGAACCGCAAGTACTAATCTGTAAAATATAAATGAACAAAAGAAAACTTCTGAAAGGTGTGCCATGGAAAATAGTATCAGATGACCGTATGACCTACCAATGTCGATGACAATTGTGAAATCCTCTAAGCCAAGAGCCACTCCAGCGAGTCCCTTATGGCAGGAGCCATGCGTGCGAGTCCCTTATGGCGGGAGCCATGTGTGC
This sequence comes from Bufo bufo, assembly GCF_905171765.1. Classification (NCBI taxonomy): domain Eukaryota; kingdom Metazoa; phylum Chordata; class Amphibia; order Anura; family Bufonidae; genus Bufo; species Bufo bufo. Next base: position 129,343,369 of record NC_053395.1, on the reverse strand, counting down.
GAGTCCCTTATGGCGGGAGCCATGCGTGCGAGTCCCTTATGGCGGGAGCCATGCATGCGAGTCCCTTATGGCGGGAGCCATGCGTGCGAGTCCCTTACGGCGGGAGCCATGCGTGCGAGTCTCTTATGGCGGGAGCCATGCGTGCGAGTCTCTTATGGCGGGAGCCATGCGTGCGAGTCTCATATGGCAGAAGCCATGCGTGTGAGACTCTTATGGCGGAAAAAGTATCAGATGGCCGTGCGAACTACAAGTGTCGGTACCAATCGTGAAGTCCTATAAGCGAACAGCCACTCGGGCGAGCCTCTTATGTTTTTTTTTTTTTTTAAACCACTTGTGCAGCACCAGAATGCCTTGGGGACTCGCATAACCATGACCCCCTCCAACAGCAAACCTGGGACACTAACCAGCCTACAACCATGTCGTACCCCTAACAAACAAAACAAAAAAAACGGTCAAGGGGCCCCCGGAGCCATGAGGCCGGATCAATCATAGGGCCCCCGAAGCCAGAGGCCCCCGAAGCCAGAGGGATGACGTTGCGGTGACGATAAGTAATTAAAACGTAAGCCGGACCTGATAGGATACGCAGAGGCTTGAATGATTGGATTGGCTAGAAGGTGGCCTAAGGAACATAACTCCCAACAGGCATTGAAAATATAGACATTAGAAATCCGAAGCACGTGCATACATAAAACACTAACCACCGTGAACCATAAAACGTAAACATGAAATTGAAACAAAGATGGGAGAAAAACAAGAGCCTGAGTCATTGCAAGTTTGCTAAGAGAAGGAAACTTACTCCTATTGGCCTACTGACCTCCGGCTGAGGAGCTGCTTGGTGAACTGGGGCAGGAGACCAATCTAAGTAAATACGAACCAGAAGTAAAAGGAGACCAGTCTAAGTGAATATGAACCAGGATTAAAGAACCAGAGCGGTGGGTGCAGACTGCCCCGGTGAGACTATTGAGTAAAACCATGACGTAGCAATGAACAGGAGAATGCAGCTTTGAGTGGAAGCAGAGTACAACACATGATGTAACAACAAATGGGTGAATGGAGCTTTGGATGTGAGTGGTACCTAAAAAACATGGTATGGGCGCAGCTCCGAGTATGGGTAGCGCATGAAAAGCATGGTATAAGCAGACGTATGAATATAATTTGAAAGTGAGCAGAGTATTGACGTGATGCGAAAGCAGACACGTGAACGCAGCTCTAGTAGTGAATGGAGTATAGGACAAGATGTAAAAGCAGACATGCGGACGCAGCTTTGGATGTGCACGGAATATTAACTTGATGTGACAGCAGACATGGAAAGCGGCTTTGGTGAGTGGGGTATACGACCTGGTGTAGCAGTATAAGTGTGAACACAACTCTGGTTATAAGCAGAGCATGAAATTTGGTATAACAGCAGCTCTGGTTGTGAACGGAGCATAACATAGATGTAACAGCGACATGAATGCAGTTCTTGAAATGGGCCTGGAAAGAACCTGTAGTAGTATAGGACGTGTGAACGCAGCTCTGGGTGCGAGTAGAGTAAACCCGATATACCAATAGAGTGGGGTATGGCAGAGACTTATTCTAACAACAAAACATGACATAGTGTAGTATCAGCAGTGGCTGAACCTGACGGTCCAGTTATCACCCAACATTTAGCTTGTCCTGGGCGATCCAGGTAACAAGACAAATGACATAGCATGGTATCTGCAGTAGCTGAACCTGGGCGATCCAGGTGACATACAACATTTAACTTGGCCTGGACGATCCAGGTGACATACAACATTTAACTCGGCCTGGACGATCCAGGTGACATACAACATTTAACGTGGCCTGGACGATCCAGGTGACATACAACATTTAACTCGGCCTGGGCGATCCAGGTGACATACAACATTTAACTCGGCCTGGGCGATCCAGGTGACATAAAACATTTAACGTGACCTGGGTGATCCAGGTGACATACAACATTTGACATGGCCAGGATGATCCAGGTGACATACAACATTTAACGTGGCCTGGGCGATCCAGGTGACATACAACATTTAACGTGGCCTGGGCGATCCAGGTGACATACAACATTTAACGTGGCCTGGACGATCCAGGTGACATACAACATTTAACTCGGCCAGGGCGATCCAGGTAACAAGACAAAAACATATAGTATCAGCCGTGGCTGAACCTGGACGGACAAGGTAACATGCGGCCTATGCACCTGAGAACACACGCCTGTGAGTGAGGCTGTGGCTCGTATATGAAGAGCCTCCGCCCCTCCCACAAATGCAGGCTGACTAATCAGCCTTACCAACATGTCCCAATATTTTGGGGGATACCCCTATGTAAAAATGCTAAATAACACACATCTGTGTTGGCTACCTATTCCTCCTTCGCCGCCACTTCCACCTAGACCGCCACGTGAGCCTACATGGCCACATCCACCCATTCACCGCCTCCTCAACCTCTTCCTCCGACATCATTCCTATTTTTTTTTAAGGTCTTTTATGTTTTTTAAATTCATTTCCCTATCCACATTTGTTGGCAGAGCATTTCTCATGCTCTTAAGCACATTTTGCTGCCTTTTGCAACCCTCTAGCTCTTTCCAGGGCTATTTTAGAGCCATTTTAGTGGCCAAAAGTTCGGGTCCCCTTTGACTTCAATGGGGTTCGGGTTCGGGGTCAAGTTCGGGTCAAGTTCGGGTCCCGAACCCGAACTTTTTTTTCAAGTTAGGCCGAACCTGCCGAACCCGAATACATCCAGGTGTCCGCTCAACTCTAATCACAATCTCACAAACAGAAGCTACCAAAATGAACAAGAAATTATTGCTAACAAATCAAATAAACTACAAAGGGATATGAAGGACAAATAACAGGGACCATACCGTCTCCCAAAAAAACAGAACCACCAGTCCCCTGCAACAGAACACCCACTGACCATCAGCCACCCAGACCCACAGGATAGCAAACAAAAAAAACAGACACTGTAGGAACAAAATCAAGTAGCCGCATATATGAAGTAAAAAACAAAACACGTTACCTTAATCTTTAAAACAAAAAATCCAACCATATAAAAATTAATCATCATAATTACCCCAACCCGATACGACAAAATTATGAGGGCGAAATTAAAAGATAAACACTACCACCGCCCAACCCACCCCTTGCAAATAATAAAAAAAGCAAAAATGTTCTCCTTATCAACCCCTGTTACAACAAATCCCAGTCCCCAAAAGACAGCGACCATCTCCCAAACCCAAACCCCTCCACCCCCCCCCACTACACAAAAAACCCTCCCTGACAAACCCCTTACCCCAACATAAACTGTAAAAATCCTACTACAGAGGCAATAAAAGCAAAATACCTGGAATGCAAGGCAAGACATAGCCTGAAAGAGAAAATTGAGGATTCCATAAATCTTCTACATCTCACCCCAGACAAAAGCACAGACACCACGATACCCAATAAGTCACCAATAGTGCTCATGTTTCCCTCCACCTATCACCTACACTGGATCATGTAGTTGAACCACTCAGGGAGGACATCTTTACCATCGATAATACATAGGCATCTCCAAATCTACAAAATCAGCGACACCAACTACTACACAGAAATCACGTATGACCCCTTTCCAAAACTAAATTAACCCTTTCATGACCAAGGGTCATTGATGCCCCAGTGTCCAGGTCAAAATTTACAAATCTGACATGCGTCACTTTATGTGGTAATTGCTTTGGAACACTTTTATTTATCCAAGCCATTCTGAGAGTGTTTTCTCGTGACATATTGTACTTCATGATAGTCATAAATTTGAGTCAATATATTTCACCTTTATTTATGAAAAAGTACCAAAATTATAAAAAAAATTGAAAAATTCACAATTTTCTAAATTTCAATTTCTCTGCTTCTAAAACAGAAAGTCATACCTAATAAAATATTTACTACTTAAAGGGATTCTGTCACCAGGTTTCACCCCCTCCAGATAAAAATATGGTTATGTTCAGGGAGCTTTAACCATTCCTAATGTGGTCTTATAAATGTAATCTGTAGGCTCATTTTGCTAAAAATACGCTATTACTAACCTGTCAATCAACAGAATAAGGTGCCCAAGGGGATGTAAATGGCTCCAAGCTGCCGCCCGCACCTGCTGCCGTTCGTGCCCAGCGCCGCCTCATATTCTTCTGTGACGCCTCCTGCTCTCCCTCCCCCTCCCCCTCCTCCTCCTGCTGTAAGATTGCTGTGACGTCTCCTGCTCTCCCTCCCCCTCCTGTGACGTCTCCTGCTCTCCCTCCCTCCCCCCTCCTCCTGCTGTAACATTGCGATGTTACAGCAGGAGGAGGGGGGAGGAAGGGAGAGCAGGAGACATCACAGCAGGAGGAGGGGGGAGGAAGGGTGTCACGAGGGTATCGAGAACCACGCCTGACTCCGTTATACCCGGGGTCAGGAAGTCGCAGCGGTTGGCTGCACGCTCTATTTAAGATAGGGCTGTTTTCCTTATGGTAGCTTTCTGGGTTTGCTTTGCAAACCCTTTTGGCTCACTCAGGGATCCGTAGCTCTTTCTCCTCAGCTGTTACTTGTCCAGCACTCCCAATCCTCCTTATATTCCTCTCTCACACTTCTCTGGTTGCCAGAGATAGAACTTCCTGCCTGGACATCTATTTTGACCTTCTGGAGCTGTGTTGCTGCGTTCTCTGGTAGTTGGTCCAGAACGCTACCCTCCGGATCCCTGTTGGACCTTTGTGGTCTATTGTGATCACCCACCTGGGTGTATGTGTTTGTCTGTTTTGTCTGTCCTCTCCCTGGTGTTTCCCTCTTAGTGATAGTGGTGCGGACTAGCGATCCCACCGGCCCGTTCACTATCTAGGGCTCATTTTAGGGAAAGCCAGGGTTTAGGCACGTGATCGGCGCACGGGTGAGGAACCCGTCTAGGGACGTCAGGGCAGTCAGGTGCCAGCCGCAAGGTGAGTTAGGGGTCACCACCTTTCCCTCTCCCTTAAGAAGGGCTTTCCCTTTTTTCCTCCCTGTGCGTGACGTAGGTCATTACATTGGGAGAGCGGGAGGGAGAGCAGGAGACGTCACAGCAATCTTACAGCAGGAGGAGGAGGGGGGAGGGAGAGCAGGAGGCGTCACAGAAGAATATGAGGCGGCGCTGGGCATGAACGGCAGCAGGTGCGGGCGGCAGCTTGGAGCCATTTACATCCCCTTGGGCACCTTATTCTGTTGATTGACAGGTTAGTAATAGCGTATTTTTAGCAAAATGAGCCTACAGATTACATTTATAAGACCACATTAGGAATGGTTAAAGCTCCCTGAACATAACCATATTTTTATCTGGAGGGGGTGAAACCTGGTGACAGAATCCCTTTAACATTTCCCATATGTCTACTTAATGTTGGCATGGTTTTGGAAATGTCATTTAATTTTTTTAGGACGTTAGAAGGCTTAGAAGTTTAGAAGCAATTCTTCAAATTTTTAAGAAAATTTCCAAAACCCACTTTTTAAGAACCAGGTTCAGGTCTGAAGTCACTTTGTGGGGCTTACATAGTGGAAACCCCCCATAAATGACCCCATTGTAGAAACTACACTCCTCAAGTTACTCAAAACTGATTTTACAAACTTTGTTAACCCTTTAGGTGTTCCACAAGAATTCAAGGAAAATGGAGATGAAATTTCTAAATTTTACTTTTTTGGCAGATTTTCCATTTTATAAAAAAAAATTCTTTAACACATTGAGGGTTAACAGCCAAACAAACTCAACATTTATTACCCTGATTCTGCGGTTTACAGAAACACCCCACATGTGGTCGTAAACTGATGTAAGGGCGCACAGCAGGGCGCAGAAGGAAAGGAACGCCGTATGGTTTTTGGAAGGCAGATTTTGCTAAACTGGTTTTAGATGCCATGTCCCATTTAAAGCCCCCCTGATGCACCCATACAGTAGAAACTCCCAAAAAGTTTCCCTATTTTGGAAACTAGGGGATAAGGTGCCAGTTTTATTGGTACTATTTTGGGGTACATATGATTTTTAATTGCTCTATATTAAGTTTTTGGTGAGGCAAGGTAACTGAAAAATGGCTGCTTTGGCACAGTTTTTTTTTTTTACAAGATTCATCTGACAGGGTATATCATGTGCTATTTTTATAGAGCAGGTTGTTACGGACGCAATGATATCAAATATGTCTACTTTCTTTGTTTGTTTGTTTCAGTTTTACATAATAAAGCAATTTTGAAAAAGAAATTATGTTTTTGTGTCTCCATTTTCTGAACGCCATATGTTTTTTATTTTTCTGCCGATCGTCTTGTGCAGGGGCTCGTTTTTTGCAGAAAAAGAGTTGAGGTTTTTATTGGTACCATTTTTGGGTACATAGGATTTTTTGATCATTCATTATTACACTTTATGGGGCAAGGTGACCAAAAAATTGGCTGTTTTGGAACAGTTTTTATTTATTTATTTTTGCAGCGTTTATCTGAGGGGTTAGGTCATGTGACAGTTTTATAGAGAAGATCGTTACGGACGTGGCAATACCTAATATGTATACTTTTTCTTATTTATTCAAGTTTTACACAATAATAGCATTTCTGAAACCAAACAAATTATGTTTTAGTGTCTCCATAGTCTGAGAGCCATAGATTTTGTATTTTTTGGGCGATTGTCTTAAATAGGGTATAATTTTTTGTGGTATGGGGTAACGGTTTGATTGGTACTATTGTGTGGGTCATAAGCCTTTTTGATCGCTTGCTGTTGCACTTTTTGTGATGTAAGGTGACAAAAATGGCTTTTTTTACACCGTATTTTTTTTTTTTTTTATGGTGTTTATCGGACGGGGTCTATCATGTGATATATTTATAGAGACGGTCGTTACGGATGCGGTGATACCTAATATGTGTATTTTTTTATTTGGTTTTTCATTTTTTTATAGGAAAAAGCAATTTCTTTTTTTAATTTTACATTTTTATTTATTTATTTATTTTTACTTTTATAAAAAAAAATTATCAAGTCCCTCTTGGATCTTGAAGATCCAGTGGGGCTGATGGCTGTACTATACTTTGCAATGCTCTTGCATTGCAAAGTATAATACAATCAGATGCCCTGTAGGTGGCAACAGCGGACGCTTTTGGAAAGCGTCCTGTTGCCATGGCAACCATCGGGAGCTGCAATCACAGCGCAGCAGCCCCGATGGTGGAGAGAGGGAGCCCCCTCCCTCTATTAACCCCATGGATGCCGCTGCCGCGGCATCTATGGGGTTACAGCAGAGTGTCAGCATAGAGCTGACACTCTCTGCTGATGGCGGCGGCTCAGGAATGGAGCCGCCACCATCACACACAGCAGGGGGACCGCACGGCATGGGAACATGGGGGCAGCGCTGGAAAGGGGGCAGCATTGAGGGGCCAGCATTGAGTGAGTCAAGGCCAGCATTAAGGGGGCAGGAGGAATGTATGGGGCGGGGAGGGGGCGGACCGCAGGAGATAAGCAGCGGATAGATTCAGCGGCAGGCAGACACAAGGGGGGGCTTGAAGGGGCACACATAGGGGGCACACATGGGGGGCACAGATCGGGGAGGGGGGGCACGAGGACACATTACCTGATTTCAGTCTCTGATCTGCAGAGCGCAGATCAGAGCCTGAAACCGGCATTTTTTCACTGCCGCGATCCGATTGGTTAGTCTGCACAGACTAACCAATCGGATCGATTGTCGGCAAGGGGCCACTCTGGTCCCTTGCCGGCATTACTGAACTGTATGCTGTCCGTGACAGCAGCAGGACAGGGGCAGAAGCTTTAATCCAAGAGCTGGCTTGACGTCTATATACGTGGTAGCTGCACGGGGTATGTGCAACTATCACGTATATATACAGATTGCGGTCGGGAAGGGGTTAAGATCTCCGCACCCTAATCAAAGACTAACATGAAAAAGGATATATAAATAAAAAAGAAAAAACTTTCTGTTACCTAAAACTCCATGTAACCCTTACTTCTATCATCTTCCCAAAATTCATAAGAGAGTTTAGAGAACCCCCCGGGTAGACCCATCATTTCCAATGTGAAATGTGCAACAAGCAATATGTCACAATTTTACCTTATGTAAAAAACCTAACTAGTTATCTTCATGATTTTTGCTAACTCATTTGTGACCTTAAAACAATTGAGTGACAGGAAACATGCATTCCTTACAATGGATGTTACAGCACTTTATACAAATATACAACACTATCTAGGCCTTCAATGCATTAGAACAGTCCTAGAAAGGGACCCCAACCTCAAACCCCCACAAATACAAATTCTATTGGATAACCTACGATTCATACTCAAGAACAACTACTTCATGTACCATGGGACAACATGCCGCCAATGTAAAGGGACCGCTATGGGGACGAGAGTGGCGCCGTCATTCGCAAATTTATTTATAGGGGAATTTGAAAGAACAAACATTGCCAACCATCCCATCTATAAAGATCATATTGTATACTATATAAATATATTGATGATATATTTATCATATGGGACTGAGACGAAACATCCGCCAAATCCTTCAGCCAGTCCCTAAATTGCACCGATTGAGGAATCACGTTTAGCCCCAACTTCAGTAGTACAGAAATAGAATTTCTAGACATCATTGTCTCTAGCCAGAATAATACAATTTCCACAAAAACCTATTTCAAGCCTGTCGACACATATAGCTATATCCATTATTCCAGCTTCCACCATAAAAGATGGCTACAGAACATACCCTACAGCCAATGGAAACGCATAAGACGAAATTGCACTAACAAAAGTGACTTCATACAGCAAAGCCAGGTGATCAAAAACAGACTAGTAGATAAAGGCTACCCCACCGGCATTATAAAAAATGCTATAAAAAAGGGTCTGCTATCATCACAGGAGGAATGTCTACAAAAACAACACAAAAACAAGAGAGACCAGACTATGTAAATTTCATCACACAGTATAGCACCTCAAACAAATACATCAGAGAATTGCTGGCAAAACACTGGCATATATTGTTGCAGGATCCTCACCTTGCAAAATACCTCTCACATACCCCAAAAATCACATATAGACGAGCCCCAACGGTTAGGAGCATCCTAGCCCATAATAAAACAAAACAACACAACACCAAGGAAACCAGGTCCAATACTACCACGCTGAAGAAACTGGGAAGTTTCAGGTGCCAGTCAAACAGATGCCTATGCTGCAAAATTATTACCCATGAACAAACGTCTGTTACTTCGAAACACAATGGTATGACCTTTAAGATAAAACAACACATGACTTGCCAATCTGTGTATGTTATATACCTGATAGAATGCGGGTGCGGCCTACAATAAGTGGGTCGTATCTTTCAAGCCTTACATTGTCGCATGAACCAGCACAGGTACAATATTCAACGCCACTATCAGAAACATAGCCTCTCTAGACATTGCGCTACTACAATTGAGAGAGAGAAAAAAAAACTTTTAAGGTTACTCCCTTAGAGCATATACCTGAAAACCCTTATAACCGATTCGATCACCTACAGAAACGAGAAGTCTTCTGGATTTATCAACTCAACACTCTAACGCCTCATGGTCTAAATGAGATGAATGAAACAATTATATAATCGCCAATATAAAACATCTACATATACAGTACAGACCAAAAGTTTGGACCCACCTTCTCATTCAAAGAGTTTTCTTTATTTTCATGACTATGAAGGCATCAAAACTATGAATTAACACATGTGGAATTATATACATAACAAACAAGTGTGAAACAACTGAAAATATGTCATATTCTAGGTTCTTCAAAGTAGCCACCTTTTGCTTTGATTACTGCTTTGCACACTCTTGGCATTCTCTTGATGAGCTTCAAGAGGTAGTCCCCTGAAATGGTCTTCCAACAGTCTTGAAGGAGTTCCCAGAGATGCTTAGCACTTGTTGGCCCATTTGCCTTCACTCTGCGGTCCAGCTCACCACAAACCATCTCGATTGGGTTCAGGTCCGTTGACTGTGGAGGCTAGGTCATCTGGTGCAGCACCCCATCACTCTCCTTCATGGTCAAATAGCCCTTACTTTCAAAGTTTTCCCAATTTTTCGGCTGACTGACCTTCATTTCTTAAAGTAATGATGGCCACTCTTTTTTCTTTACTTAGCTCCTTTTTTCTTGCCATAATACAAATTCTAACAGTCTATTCAGTAGGACTATAAGCTGTGTATCCACCTGACTTCTCCTCAACGCAACTGATGGTCCCAATCCCATTTATAAGGCAATAAATCCCACTTATTAAACCTGACAGGGCACACCTGTGAAGTGAAAACCATTTCAGGGGACTACCTCTTGAAGCTCATCAAGAGAATGCCAAGAGTGTGCAAAGCAGTAATCAAAGCAAAAGGTGGCTACTTTGAAGAACCTAGAATATGACATATTTTCAATTGTTTCACACTTGTTTGTTATGTATATAATTCCACATGTGTTAATTCATAGTTTTGATGCCTTCAGTGTGGATCTACAATTTTCATAGTCATGAAAATAAAGAAAACTCTTTGAATGAGAAGTTATGTCCAAACTTTTGGTCTGTACTGTATATGATACAGAATGCCACCCACTGGGCAATGAGTCCCACCTATCCCCTTTATACTCTGAAAACGAGGCTTAATGAATGCACTTACCTGCATACATAGACTGACATGTATGGATGCATGTCAGCCATGCATACGGACAAGAGTCCAACTATAGACATACAGTCAGGTCCATAAATATTGGGACATCAACACAATTCTAAAATTTTTGGCTCTATACACCACCACAATGGATTTGAAATGAAACTAACAAGATGTGTTTTAACTGCAGACTGTCAGCTTTAATTTGAGGGTATTTACATCCAAATCAGGTGAACGGTGTAGGAATTACAACAGTTTTCATATGTGACTCCCACTTGTTAAGGGACCAAAAGTAATGGGACAATTGGCTTCTCAGCTGTTCCATGGCCAGGTGTCTGTTATTCCCTCATTATTCCAATTCCAATGAGCAGATAAAAGGTCCAGAGTTCATTTCAAGTCTGCTATTTGCATTTGGAATCTGTTGCTGTCAACTCTCAAGATGAGATCCAAAGAGCTGTCACTATCAGTGAAGCAAGCCATCATTAGGCTGAAAAAACAAAACAAACCCACCAGAGAGATAGCAAAAACATTAGGCATGGCCAAAACAACTGTATGCAACATTCTTAAAAAGAAGGAACGCAGCGGTGGACTAAGCAACACCAAAAGACCCAGAAGACCACGGAAAACAACAGTGGTGGATGACCTAAGAATTCTTTCCCTGGTGAAGAAAACACCCTTTACAACAGTTGGCCAGATCAAAAACACTCTCCAGGAGGTAGGTGTATGTGTGTTAAAGTCAACAATCAAGAGAAGACTTCACCAGAGTGAATACAGAGGGTTCACCACAAGATGTAAACCATTGGTGAGCCTCAAATACAGGAAGGCCAGATTAGAGTTTGCCAAACGACATCTAAAAAAGCCTTCACAGTTCTGGAACAACATCCTATAGACAGATGAGATCAAGATCAACTTGTACCAGAGTGATAGGAAGAGAAAAATATGGAGAAGGAAAGGAACTGCTCATGATCCTAAGCATACCACCTCATCAGTGAAGCATGGTGGTGGTAGTGTCATGGTGTGGGCATGTATGGCTGCCAATGGAACTGGTTCTCTTGTATTTATTGATGATGTGACTGCTGACAAAAGCAGCAGGATGAATTCTGAAGTGTTTCAGGCAATATTATCTGCTCATATTCAGCCAAATGCTTCAGAACTCATTGGATGATGCTTCACAGAGCAGATGCATGGACAATGACCCAAAGCATACTGCAAAAGCAACCAGAGAGTTTTTTAAGGGAAAGAAGTGGAATGTTATGCAATGGCCAAGTCAGTCACCTGACCTGAATCCGATTGAGCATGCATTTCACTTGCTGAAGACAGAACTGAAGGGAAAATGCCCCAAGAACAAACAGGAATTGAAGACAGTTGCAGAAGAGGCCTGGCAGAGCATCACCAGGGATGAAACCCATCAGGATTTGCAACCAAGTATTAAGAAGTGATAGAAGTAAAGAAGTCGACAGGCACTCTATATCAGTTTTTTTCCCATCGATTATTCTATAAATTTTTTACTATAATAATACCCACTCCCATCGATTTATACACCGAATAGACATATCTTTACCCCACTATTCCCCACCCCCCTCTACACTATCCGGGTGACTATCCCAGCACAACAACTCATCACAGTAAATAACCAACCAACAAAATTATTTATTCATTTTTTTATACAAATAAATATTTTACAAACAAATTTTTATAAATAAACAAATATCCTATAAAAACCAGATCTAGAGTGCCTGTCGACTTCTTTACTTCTATCATCTCTATACCTATCAGTGGCAAGGTGAACCACTCCAGACAAGAGCACCACACCAGGGAGTAATTTGGGAGAGCCACTATTACTCTTGTATAAGTATTAAGAAGTAAAAGTTTGATTTATGATTATTATTATGTCCCATTACTTTTGGTCCCTTAACAAGTGGGAGACGCATATTCAAACTGGACCTTTTATATGCTCATTGGAATTGGAATAATGAGGGAATAACACACACCTGGCCATGGAACAGCTGAGAAGCCAATTGTCCCATTACTTTTGGTCCCTTAACAAGTGGGAGTCACGTATGAAAACTGTTGTAATTCCTACACCGTTCACCTGATTTGGAAGTAAATACCCTCAAATTAAAGCTGACAGTCTGCAGTTAAAGCACATCTTGTTCGTTTCATTTCAAATCCATTGTGGTGGTGTATAGAGCCAAAAATGTTAGAATTGTGTAGATGTCCCAATATTTATGGACCTTACTGTATACCCCCTACTAATTCCACCATGACTATTGAGGATGTGGGAATGCACATATCTGCACACATGGATGCACATGAATGGATGCATGCGCAACTATAGAGAGTATATACCCTCTACTATTACCAGAGGGTAGAGACATACCCTCTACTAATACCACCATAACTATTAAAGAAGTGGGGATGCACATTATCTGTAAACATATGGATGTAAGTCGGCCAGGCATTCAAGTGCGCGTCTACGTATAGATGCATTCCCTGCACTAACACTATTGCGTCCTTCAGTTAGATCAAACTGGGTACAGCTCACAATCCAGCACATCAATCCTGTAACCCCCTTTTTCCATATATATTTCCTATATATACATATTCCTTATGAATAATACTTTTAATAACATTTTTTACTCTCTATGATTCTATTATATTGTGTAACACATTTGTATTATTTGACCTTTATGCTCAATGTATCGATTTAATAAGAGAATCCTGCCCTCTTTTCCCCTTTCCACCCTCTTTCATATTTTTTTTACCACACCCCCTTTTTAGCCACGCCCCTGCAACAGCACACCCAAACTGAATTTAAATACATGTGCTTTTTAAATTGTTGCAAATTAATATTGTCCTGATGAAGGGGGCTGCAAGCCCTTGAAACGCGCTGACCACAATAAACCTTGTGTGAAAAGACAAGTCCTGCCTACAACATCGTGCTTGACAGCGCTGAAACAAGTAGTTCCAATAATTCCGGATTTTTCTCCTTCTAGTTTCATCACTGCACAAAATCCAAAGGAAAGTGCAGTTCGGAACCAGGGCTGCAGTCACGCGAACCTCCCGGATGCTGGTCGTGATCCAAAAATTAACAGCAAGGCGAATTTAGCTGTTGTGACTCCATCACAACACCTTTCGGTAAGCGCAATCTATTACCTTATTTTACCTATTTGTGAAACAATACCACAAATGAGGCGCTGCCTCCTCTCTTTATCTTTTTTATTTGTATTTACTTCTGGGTAGATTACTAAGTCCCGAAGCAGCCTCAGAGGAAATGTCTATGGTAGGTACAATATAAGTCTATGTGCACCTAGATGATGCGCATGGCGCTAGGTACGTCACTCCACCAGTACATCGCTATAGGTAGATTGTCAAGAAGGCATTACAATGTAGAGTGGAGCGATAGGCGCATCTCAGGGTCTGATAATTATAACACTGGCATGTACCTTCAGCTGATTGGACATTACAGATGTCAATAAGGATTAGCAGGCCATTTATACTTTGTTTGCAATGATCTTCCTCATTGCTGCCCAATACCCCTGATGAAGCCAGCCTAGCTGGTGAAACATGTCGGGGGGCAGTTAGTAGGTTTTATTTGTCTGAGTCTGGTCCTGTGTAGTTTTCCAGCAAATGTGTAACCAGTGTATGGTGTTACATGTTCTCTCAAATAATTATGTAACCAGTCAGTGTATGGAGTTACATCATTATCGGTGAGATACCTATTGTTAGCGCGTCAACCAGCAAACATTGTCGCACACAGTGCCAATATCTTGACTGGCAACACTGATAAGGTAGCGTCACAGTAATAGTGCACATCTCTGTCAGCTATGATCCAAGTATCACATAAACACATTTGATACACGGACTGCACACTGCTGTTTTTCCGTTTCGTTGAAAGATAAAACATGTCCTATTATTGCCCGCAAATCACGTTCTGTTGCTCCATTCAAGTCAATAAGTCCGCAAAAAAAACGGAATACATACGGAATGTACACCATATGTCTTCCGTATCCGTTCCGTTTTTGCGGAACCATCTATTGAAAATTTTATTCCCAGCCCAATTTTTTCTATGTAATTACTGTATACTGTATATACCATACAGAAAAATGTAACGGAAACACAACGGAATCGGAACAACGGATCAACACTGAAAAAGCCATATGGTCATGTGCAGGAGGCCTAAAAGGCATCTCTTTTGTTGTTATATTTGGTTCCTTCTGGAAATCTTCTGGGAGGTTCTCTAATACAGCGAATCTATTTGTGGTTAGAATTTTTGTTATTTCTATACATTCTTCTACTGTAACTCTCCTAGGTTCCTTTTCATGTTCTTTGGTGGCTACTTTTGTAATAGGGGTAGATAAATCCCTACTATTTGCTCTAGCTTGCACTTTAAAATGAGCTGTACTATTAGATCTCACTATGTTTGATCTTTTTACTAATTCTTGTTTTGTCTTTTTTATTATTGGGGAAGAATTGAAGTATCCATACTGCCTAAAACCCTGTGTAATATAGTCGTGTGTTTTGGCCCTGATGTTAGTGAGTGAGGGTGAAATTTGCACCCAGTTATGCAAATATGTATATGGCCCTATGGGAAGAGACACTCATCTATATGGCGCCACCTAAGGGTCTAGTTAAATGGTAGCGTTATATAGAGGACTGTCTCTTGCTATGGAGAGGTTCAAGGGAGGATCTAGAAAATGTCCTTACCCGATTAATTCAGAATGATTGGGGCATAAGTTTAACTTGGGATATTGATGAGTGTTAATTTTTTGGATCTTATTATTTATAGAGTTGAGCGCACCCGAACCCGAACATTTACGTAAAAGTTCGGGTTCGGGTTCGGTTTCGGTGTTCGGCGCTTTCTTGGCGCTTTTTGAAAGGCTGCACAGCAGCCAATCAACAAGCGTCATACTACTTGCCCCAAAAGGCCATCACAGTCATGCCTACTATTGGCATGGCTGTGATTGGGCAACTGCAGCATGTGACCCAGCCTCTATTTAAGCTGGAGTCACGTAGCGCTGCCCCTCACTCTACTCGGATTAGTGTAGGGAGAGGCTGCAGCTGCTGTGAGGGAGAGATCAGGGAGAAATCCTATCATGAACAGTTTTTTGTACTCAGCGATATACAGCAAATGTGTTTTGTGGGTGCAGTGCACAATTTTTTTAAGCCTGCCCTGAGCCAACTACTGCTGAAAACGAACTTTTTTTTCTTCAGTTAGTCAATATCAATACATAATCGGCAGCCATTTTATGCAACGATAGTGCACCAGCACAGGCTATCTGCATGTCTGCAAGTCCAGAAATACAGCTTTTTTATTATAGTGCACATCTGGGATTAAACGTGCATAAGAGATTGTTATATTTAGGACAGAAATACAGATTTTTGGTTACTGGGGTAAAAAAAAGCCTCTGATATACTGCACATCTGGGATTACACGTGCATAAGTGACTGTCACATTTAGGCCAGAAATACGGCTTTTTGGTTACTGGGGTGAAAAAAGCCTCTAATATACTGCACATCTGGGATTGTTTGTGAGTTGGCCTCATGCTCCTGTAATTTGCCCATTGGCTCCTGGTATTGCCCATACGGCTCAGGTAGGAGAGTGTTAGGTCCCGGGCTACTTGAGAAACCTTGGCGTGGTGCCCGGGCTTAGACATGTTCTACACCGTAGGACATGTTGACTAATCTCTCAATTTTAAAATCAGTTTGAGGGTTTAGTAAGACTGAAGAGTGCACCTGTCTTTGCTATTATTTTGTTATATTGTTATATTGATTATGACATCCACACATTTGCTACCTTGTGTAGGATGTCTATTGTGGTACTTGTGGTCCGCTGCGGGCATCCTCCACCGTATGCATTTTTGCTGGGGATCGCCATTAGCAACGGGCCACAAGTGCAGGATTTGCTCCCCTAAGATATATGCACGACTGCATGTGGGTTTGAGCACCTCCTGCTAATACCACGCTAGTCTTTTCAGTTTGTACACATCTGGGATTAGACAAGCATAAGTGACTGTCACATTTAGGCCAGAAATACGGCTTTTTGGTTACTGGGGTGAAAAAAGCCTCTGATATACTGCACATCTGGGATTACACGTGCATAAGTGACTGCAACATTTAGGCCAGAAATACGGCTTTTTGGTTACTGGGGTGAAAAAAGCCTCTAATATACTGCACATCTGGGATTGTTTGTGAGTTGGCCTCATGCTCCTGTAATTTGCCCATTGGCTCCTGGTATTGCCCATACGGCTCAGGTAGGAGAGTGTTAGGTCCCGGGCTACTTGAGAAACCTTGGCGTGGTGCCCGGGCTTAGACATGTTCTACACCGTAGGACATGTTGACTAATCTCTCAATTTTAAAATCAGTTTGAGGGTTTAGTAAGACTGAAGAGTGCACCTGTCTTTGCTATTATTTTGTTATATTGTTATATTGATTATGACATCCACACATTTGCTACCTTGTGTAGGATGTCTATTGTGGTACTTGTGGTCCGCTGCGGGCATCCTCCACCGTATGCATTTTTGCTGGGGATCGCCATTAGCAACGGGCCACAAGTGCAGGATTTGCTCCCCTAAGATATATGCACGACTGCATGTGGGTTTGAGCACCTCCTGCTAATACCACGCTAGTCTTTTCAGTTTGTACACATCTGGGATTAGACAAGCATAAGTGACTGTCACATTTAGGCCAGAAATACGGCTTTTTGGTTACTGGGGTGAAAAAAGCCTCTGATATACTGCACATCTGGGATTACACGTGCATAAGTGACTGCAACATTTAGGCCAGAAATACGGCTTTTTGGTTACTGGGGTGAAAAAAGCCTCTGATATACTGCACATCTGGGATTACACGTGCATAAGTGACTGTCACATTTAGGCCAGAAATACGGCTTTTTAGTTACTGGGGTGAAAAAAGCCTCTAATATATTGCACATTTAGGATTAGAAAAGCATAGGTGACTGTCACATTTAAGCCAGAAAAATGGCTTTTTGGCTACTGCGGTGAAAAAAGCATCTAATATACTGCACATCTAGGATTAGCCAAACATAAGTGACTGTCACATTTAGGCCAGAAATACGGCTTTTTGGTTACTGGGGAGAAAAAAAGCCTCTAATATATTGCACATCTGGGATTACACGTGCATAAGTGACTGTCACATTTTGGCCATAAATATTGCTTTGGCATACTGGGGTGAAAAAAGCCTCTGATATACTGCACATCTGAGATTAGACGTGCATAAGTGACTGTCACATTTAGGCCAGAAATATGGCTTTGGCATACTGGGGTGAAAAAAGCCTCTGATATACTGCACATCTGGGATCACACATGCATAAGTGACTGTCACATTTAGGCCATAAATACGGCTTTGTTATACTGTGGTGAAAAAAGCCTCTAATATATTGCACATCTGGGATTACACGTGCATAAGTGACTGTCACATTTAGGCCAGAAATATGGCTTTTTGGTTACTGGGGTGAAAAAAGCCTCTAAAATTTTGTACATCTGGGATTACACGTGCATAAGTGACTGTCACATTTAGGCCAGAAATATGGCTTTTTGGTTACTGGGGTGAAAAAAGCCTCTGATATACTGCACATCTGGGATTAGACAAGCATAAGTGATTGTCACATTTAGGCCAGAAATACAGCTTTTTGGTTACTGGGGTGAAAAAAGCCTCTAATATATTGCACATCTGGGATTACACGTGCATAAGTGACTGTCACATTTAGGCCAGAAATACGGCTTTTTGGTTACTGGGGTGAAAAAAGCCTCTGATATACTGCACATCTGGGATTACACATGCATAAGTGACTGCCACATTTAGGCCAGAAATACGGCTTTTTGGTTACTAGGGTAAAAAGCCTCTGATATATTGCACATCTGGGAATAGACAAGCATAAGTGACTGTCACATTTAGGCCAGAAATACGGCTTTGGCATACTGGGGTGAAAAAAGCCTCTGATATACTGCACATCTGGGATTACACGTGTATAAGTGACTGTCATATTTAGGCCAGAAATACGGCTTTTCGGTTACTTAGGTGAAAAACCCTCTAATATTTTGCACATCTGGGATTAGACAAGCATAAGTGATTGTCACATTTAGGCCAGAAATACGGCTTTTTGGTTACTGGGGTGAAAAAAGCCTCTGATATACTGCATATCTGGGATTAGACAAGCATAAGTGATTGTCACATTTAGGCCAGAAATACGGCTTTTTGGTTACTGGGGTGAAAAAAGCCTCTGATATACTGCATATCTGGGTTTACACATGCATAAGTGACTGTCACATTTAGGCCAGAAGTACGGCTTTTTAGTTACTGGGGTGAAAAAAGCCTCTAATATACTGTACATCTAGGATTAGACAAGCATACGTGACTGTCACATTAAGGCTAGAAATATGGCTTTTTGGTTACTGCGGTGAAAAAAGCCTCTAATATACTGCACATCTAGGATTAGACAAACATAAGTGACTGTCACATTTAAGCCAGAAATACGGCTTTTTGGTTACTGGGGTGAAAAAAGCCTCTGATATACTGCACATTTGGGATTACACGTGCATAAGTGACTGCCACATTTAGGCCAGAAATACGGCTTTTTGGTTACTGGGGTGAAAAAAAGCCTTTAATATACTGCACATCTGGGATTACACATGCATAAGTGACTGTCACATTTAGGCCAGAAATACAGCTTTTGGTTACTGCGGTGAAAAAAGCCTCTAATATACTGCACATCAAGGATTAGACAAGCATAAGTGACTGTCACATTTAAGCCAGAAATACGGCTTTTTGGTTACTGGGGTGAAAAAAGCCTCTGACATACTGCACATCTGGGATTACACGTGCATAAGTAACTGTCACATTTTGGCCATAAATACGGCTTTGGCATACTGGGGTGAAAAAAGCCTCTGATATACTGCACATCTGGGATCACACATGCATAAGTGACTGTCACATTTAGGCCAGAAATACGTCTTTTTGGTTACTAGGGTAAAAAGCCTCTGATATATTGCACATCTGGGAATAGACAAGCATAAGTGACTGTCACATTTAGGCCAGAAATACGGCTTTGGCATACTGGGGTGAAAAAAGCCTCTGATATACTGCACATCTGGGATTACACGTGTATAAGTGACTGTCATATTTAGGCCAGAAATACAGCTTTTTGGTTACTTAGGTGAAAAACCCTCTAATATACTGCACATCTGGGATTAGACAAGCATAAGTGATTGTCACATTTAGGCCAGAAATACGGCTTTTTGGTTACTGGGGTGAAAAAAGCCTCTAATATATTGCACATCTGGGATTACACGTGCATAAGTGACTGTCACATTTAGGCCAGAAATACGGCTTTTTGGTTACTGGGGTGAAAAAAGCCTCTGATATACTGCACATCTGGGATTACAGATGCATAAGTGACTGCCACATTTATGCCAGAAATACGGCTTTTTGGTTACTGGGGTGAAAAAAGCCTCTGATATACTGCATATCTGGGATTACACATGCATAAGTGACTGTCACATTTAGGCCAGAAATACGGCTTTTTAGTTACTGGGGTGAAAAAAGCCTCTAATATACTGCACATCTAGGATTAGACAAGCATAAGTGACTGTCACATTTAAGCCAGAAATACGGCTTTTTGGTTACTGCGGTGAAAAAAGCCTCTAATATACTGCACATCTAGGATTAGACAAGCATAAGTGACTGTCACATTTAGGCCAGAAATACGGCTTTTTGGTTACTGGGGTGAAAAAAGCCTCTAATATAGTGCACATCTGGGATTACACGTGCATAAGTGACTGTCACATTTTGCCCATAAATACGGCTTTGGCATATTGGGGTGAAAAAAGCCTCTGATATACTGCACATCTGGGATCACACATGCATAAGTGACTGTCACATTTAGGCCAGAAATAAGGCTTTTTGGTTACTAGGGTGAAAAAAACCCTCTAATATACTGCACATCTGGGATTAGACGTGCTTAAGTGATTGTCACATTTAGGCCAGAAATACGGCTTTTTGGTTACTGGGGTGAAAAAAGCCTCTAATATATTGCACACCTGGGATTACACGTGCATAAGTGACTGTCACATTTAGGCCATAAATACGGCTTTGGCATACTGGAGTGAAAAAAGCCTCTGATATACTGCACATCTGGGATTAAACGTGCATAAGTGACTGTCACATTTAGGCCAGAAATACGGCTTTTTGGTTACTGGGCTGAAAAAACCCTCTAATATACTGCACATCTGAGATTAGACAAGCATAAGTGACTGTCACATTTAGGCCAGAAATACGGCTTTGGCATACTGGGGTGAAAAAAGCCTCTGATATACTGCACATCTGGGATTAGACAAGCATAAGTGACTGTCACATTTAGGCCAGAAATACGGCTTTTTGGTTACTGGGGTGAAAAACCGGAATTAGACTTACCGGTAATTTTGTTTCCATGAAATCACCATGACGGCCACACAGGAGGTTGACCCATGACCTCTGTAGGGGCAGTAACAGAGAAGAGGTTTAATTGCCTCCTCCCACCTTCATTCCCCAGTGTTTCAAAGATTACTGAGTGCCAGAATCATAAGTAGAAATATTCAAGGTATTATATCATACCCCGAAGGGAAGACACAAGGTATTACTTCATACCAAAAAAATAAAAGGGGGGAAATATGGGCCGTCATGGTGATTTCATGGAAACAAAATTACCGGTAAGTCTAATTCCGGTTTTCCATTTCATCACCATGACGGCCACACAGGAGAATTATAAAATTATACATTTTAGGGGGGGGGGGGGGCAACCGCTTGAAGGTCCTTGCGTCCATAGGAAAGGTCAGAAGATCTGGATAAGTCTAAGCGGTAATGTCTGACGAAAGCGTGTATGCTTGACCAGGTGGCCGCCCTGCATATGTCATCTAGCGAAGCTCCTGCTCTTTCTGAAAAGGTGGTGGAGACTGCTCTAGTAGAATGGGCCCGAACATTTATGGGTGGATCCAGGTTCTGAAGCTTGTAGGAGAGAAAGATGGTATCTTTAATCCATCGGGCAATGGATGACCTAGATACCTTTGAGCCCCTATTCTTTCCTGCAAACTGGAAGAGAAGACTGTCAGATTTTCTAAAGTATTTTGTGGCTTCCAGGTATCTCAGTACAGTGCATCTGACGTCAAGAGTATGGAAGTCACTCTCCCTCTGGTTTCTTGGTTTGTTGCAAAAGGATGGGAGGATGATTTCCTGACTTCTGTGATAGTTGGAGACTACCTTGGGCATAAATCCCGGATCTAGTTTTAAGATGATTTTGTCGTCAGAGATGGTGAGATAAGGTTCTCTTATGGAGAGTGCTTGTATCTCTCCCAGCCGCCTGGCTGACGTAATGGCTATGAGAAATGCAGTCTTTAAAGAGAGTATTTTTATTGTGCAGTCTTCCAGGGGTTCAAAGGGAGGATGCATAATTGCGTTAAGGACTAGGTTTAGGTCCCAAGTAGGAGTACGAGATCTTAAGGAGGGCTATAGCCTGATTGCTGCTCTGATAAACCGCTTAATCCACCTATGATCAGCGAAACTGGTGTCAAAGAAGGTACTAAGTGCAGAGATTTGCACCTTCAATGTAGAGGGAGTATACCCCATTTCCAGGCCGTTCTGTAGAAAGTCGAGGATTTTCTGGATGTTAGGTTCCCTGAGGTTTGGTTCTGTCTCTCCAGACCATGAGCAAAACCTTTTCCATATTTTAAGGTATATTGCTGATGTCACTTTTTTTCGACAGTATTTCATTGTAGAAATTACTTTGTCAGAAAGACCTTGGTGTTTCAGTATGGCAACCTCAGGATCCAGGCTGTGAGCTTGAAGAACTCTGGGTGAGGGTGAAGGATGAGACCTTGGTGAAGAAGGTCCCGGATGGGTGGTAACTTCCAGGGTTCCTCTATTGCTAGCTTCCAGAGTAGGGGAAACCAGCTCTTCTTTGGCCAAAAAGATATGATCAGTATAACGGTCATCCTCCCTTCCATGATTTTCTGAATTATTCTCGGAATCAGGGGGAGAGGGAGAAAGGCGTATGCCAAGCCCCAATTCCAAGTTAGTGATAGAGCATCAATTCTCCAGGGGTGGTCTCTTGGGTTCAGCGAACAGAATGTTCTTAGTTTTGCATTTTCTTTTGAGGCGAACAGGTCTATCGTGGGGAGGCCCCATCTCCTGGTTATTGTCTCGAACACTTCTAGTTTCAATGACCACTCTGAGTGGTCTATTTTCCATCTGCTGAGGAAGTCTGCTTCCTGGTGCAGAGAGCCTTTCAAGTGGACTGCCGAGATAGATCTCACTTCTTTCTCTGCCCAGGAGAATATTTCTTCCGCAATGGTCTGGAGTCTTTCTGAGCGTGTACCTCCCTGGTGTCTGAGGTATGAGACAGTTGTCATGTTGTCCGATAGGATCTTTACATGGCGGTTCTTTAGAAGCTCCCTGGCTGCATTCAGGCTCTTCCAGACAGCGTACAGTTCCCTGAAATTGGAAGATTGATTGGACATTTCTTTCCCCCAGGAGCCCTGGTAGTATCTGTCCTTGACCTTTGCCCCCCAGCCTGAATTGCTGGCGTCCGTGAGGATTGTGACAGATGGGGATCTACTCCATGGGACTCCCCTGGACAAGGTTTTTGTCACTGTCCACCAGGATAGGGATATTTTTACGGAGCTTGGGATCCGTAACCTGTGGTCTAAATATCCTAATTTTTTGTTCCACTGATTCAGAATCCAGCTCTGCATGACACGGTAATGTGCCTGAGCCGATTCTACTGAGAGGATGCAGGAAGTTAGAAGGCCCAAGAGGCTCATCGCCTCTCTTATAGAACATACTCTTTTCAGCTGGAATCTTTTTACCTTCTGTTTGAGAGCCTGGATTTTGACCTGAGGGAGAAAGGTTTTTTGTTTTTGTGAGTCCAGGGTTACACCTAGGAAAGTTACGCTCGTGGAGGGATGCAGGACGGACTTTGACCTGTTCACTATCCAGCCCAGCTGTGCCAGACGGGACAAAAAGTTTCTAAGTGAGGCAGAAGAAGAGTCCTTGAATCGCCTATATAATCAAAAAGTCGTCCTGATATGGTACTATGTTGAGTCCCTCTTGTCTCATAGGTGCCACCATTTCTATTACCAGTTTTGTAAAGAGTCTCGGAGCGAATGAGATCCCGAATGGGAGGGCTGTGAACTGGAAGTGAAGGATCCGGTTGTGTAAGTCCTGAACTGCGAAACACAGGAATTTTTGATGGTTGGGATGGATTGGGATATGATAAATGCGTCTCTTAAATCGACCGAGCACATAACTGCTCCTATATTTATCAGGGGGATTATCGACCTCAGGGATTCCATCTTGAATCTCCTGTATAGGACAAATTTGTTCAAGTGCTTCAGATTTATTACCGTGCAAAATGATCCTTCTTTCTTTCTTACTAGAAATATAGTCGAATAGTGTAACGGATCTCCTGGCACCCCGACCGGGTACCTCCAGTGCCTCCCGAGGACTCCAAGCACTCCGCTCGACACCTATACCACCACAGGAACCAGGAACAGCTCTTACAAGAGCTAGGAGTAATAGCCAGGAGAGTATACACGTATAGCAATCCCCACACACATGAGACGAGGCTCTATGTTGAGTGTAAAACAGGAACACTTTATTGAGGGCTACCCGCCCGTTTTTTTGCAGGTCCCCATTTGGTGTACACGCCCCTAGGGGACCAGAAGGACAGATACGTAGCACTCAGGATACACAGACACAACACATCCCCACAATGCATCATGGTTTCCTCCTCTCTGCCCTGGAGACACCCGAGGAGCAATTCAATTATCTCTCAGGACAAAGGGAAATCACCAATACACATGTGGGAACAACAGGACAGGAATCACCACCCAAACACACAATGTCACACCCTCAAAGCAAACACAGACATTTAACATATTCCCAGATAGCTCAAGTCTGAGTGCATATCATTAGGTGAATAGCACTCAGAATACACAAATACAATAAAATTAGCTATCTGGGTACCATCACATAACATACAATACAATTACACAGACAGATGGTTCTGTCACACACCTCAAAACCCCACATGTCCCCATATGGCTTGGATCTGAGCGCTCAGATGCCGCAAACACAGTCAAATCGCCATGGGGTTTAAGTTTTGCATGGGCTGATGAGAGGGCCCATAATCCTGGGGCAAGAGGCTGGCAACCAGGCCCCTCCAAAACCCAGTGGCGAGGTTATTTTCGCCACACATAGTATCCCTGTTTTAATTGGGAAACTGGGACTGGAACAACCACTCCTTTTTCCACTAGTTCTTGGACGCCTGAAAGAATGTTTTGTCTGGTATTTCTGGGGCCTACATTTGTGATGACGAATTTTGTTGGGGGGATGGAAGTGAACTCTATTTTGTATCCTGACCGAATGATTTCCAGAGCCCAGGGATTTTTTCTTATCTTCTCCCAGGGGCCGAGGAAATATCTCAGCCTCCCCCCAACAATGGCGTCATTACTTATTGTCAGACTTAGTCTGGGGTTTGAAAAGGAATCCCCTACCTTTTCCCCCTTTAGGGTAGGCCCATCGGCCTGATTTGCCCTTGCCCTTATAGGACCTGTTCTGGCTGGCAAAAGGACGAAAGGACTGGTTCTGGGAAGCACTGGGAAGCACTTCTTTTTATCCGCAGTCTTCTCTAGGATTTTGTCTAAAACAGGGCCAAACACTGAGAAGGGGATAGAGCAGAGCTTCATCTTGGAGGCTTTGTCCCCTGACCAGGACTTCATCCATAGCGCTCTACGAGCAGCATTAGATAAACTCGCATCCCTGGCGCGGAATGTAATGGATACAGCCGAGGCGTCAGCTAAAAATCCTGTAGCAGATTTCAGTAGTGGTAAAGACTGAAGGATTTATTCCCTAGAAGTTCTGTTCCTTAAGTGATTCTCCAATTCGTTCAACCACAGAAACATGGATCTGGCCACGGACGTTGCCGCTATATTCGTTTTGAGCCCGTACATGGATGCCTCCCATGATTTTCTTAGAAGGGCGTCCGCTTTGCGTTCCATGGTGTCTTTAAGCTGAGCCGCGTCTTCAAATGGCAAAGCAGTCTTTTTATTTACTTTAGCCACCTGGACGTCTATTTTTGGAGTTTCATCAAACAGTTTAGACTGAGATGGATCAAAGACTAAACGGTTTTTGAATTCTTTGGATATTCCCAATCTTTTCTCCGGTTCAGACCATTCTTCCAACACCATGTCTCTGATGTTCTCATTTATGGGAAAAACCATTGCCCTTTTTACTCTCAGCCCC
Organism: Bufo bufo; assembly: GCF_905171765.1. Classification (NCBI taxonomy): domain Eukaryota; kingdom Metazoa; phylum Chordata; class Amphibia; order Anura; family Bufonidae; genus Bufo; species Bufo bufo. The sequence goes on along the minus strand of NC_053395.1, from coordinate 129,317,456 downwards.
CCAAACATTTTGTCCTGGATGGAATGAGTGTTAGGGACCTCCTCAATCCCCATGGTGGCACGAACTGCTTTTAATAGGTCGTGCATCTCCATAGCAGAGAAATAGAATTTCCTATCCCTTTCCGAAATTTCTCCTTCGGAAAGGGAGGCGTCCTCCTCCCACGGTCTGGAGGAGGAGGCCTCATCCTCCATGTCCGAATCCGAAGAAGAAAAATCTCTTATCCTCGGCCGTTTAGGTGGTTGAGGTTGAGGATCAGGTACCCCGGACCTGGCGGCTCTCAGCTCCTCCTGAACCACCGAATGTATGCTTTCCATAAGAGAAGGTTGTTCTTGGCGGATTACATACGAAATACAGTCTTTGCACAACTTTTTTCCATATCCCTCATGTAATTTTTTTGAGCAAGTTAAACAGCGGGAAGGCTTTTTAATCTTTTTCTGTGCCTCCTTAACCTGGGGATAGGAAAACAATAAAGATGGAGGAGAGCCGTCAGGGAAGACATGAGGATTTACCAAGCAAGTTGAACAATTTAATTAATAGGGGTCCCACCAGGCGAACGTACGGGAGGCAGTATGGGAGCATCAGGCTCCAAAGAAACCTGCGGCTCAGGACCCGACATGCTGGGGGTGCCAGTGGATATCTGGTACTTACTCAGACCTCGGATCAGCGTCTGCCATGGCTTGCCCGATTCTTTATACTGCCCTCCCGTCCATGAAGACTTCTGGGTTGGTCACATGACCGGGACCCGGAAGTGACGTCATTACTGATCGACGTCGGCGTGCACGCCGGCCGGCAGCTGCACTGCCCGCCCCACCGGGGTAGAGGAGGAACCATGCGGCCCGGGAGCAGGCTCCGGATGAACCGGAACGAGTTCTCCCGATACCCCCAGCCCAGCATAAGCACACGGCCGTCGGCGGGCTGGGGAGCTCCCTCTGGAGCTATGGTAGGAGAGACCAGGAGACTGTCCTCGGACATCCTGGGGATAAGGTAAAAATAAAAAAGCAAAGGGATAGTTTCCTCTTCATCTCCCTGACTCGCCAGGAGACTTTTCTCTGCCCCTGGCCTCAGTAGGGACAGGAACACTGGGGAATTGAGGTGGGAGGGGGTAATTTAACCTCTTCTCTGTTCCTGCTTCTACAGAGGTCATGGGTCAACTTCCTGTGTGACCGTCATGGTGATGAAATGGAAAAACCCTCTAATATACTGCTTATCTGGGATTAGACAAGCATAAGGGACTGTCACATTTAGGCCAGAAATACGTTTTTTTGGTTACTAGGGTGAAAAAAGCCTCTGATATACTGCACATCTGGGATTACACGTGCATAAGTGACTGTCACATTTAGGCCAGAAATACGGCTTTTTGGTTACTGAGGTAAAAAAACACTCTGATATACTGCACATCTGGGATAAGACGTGCATAAGTGAGTGTCACATTTAGGCCACAAATACCGCTGTGATATAGAATAATAACAATTTTTTTTTAGTGCAATACCCATCAGGGTTTTTATTGCCAGTTAATTATTTTTAACAGACTTAACCACTTTTTACTTTGCTTTGTAAACGCTAACTATGAGGCAAACATCTAAAAAGGGACGCGGTCATGGTCGTGGTGGTGGTGTTGGTGGAGCCTCTGGTGCAGGGAGAGGACGTGGCCGTTCTGCCACAGCTACACTTCCTACTGAACCTACTACCTCAGGTCCCAGTAGCCACCAGAATCTACAGCGATATTTGGTCGGGCCTAATGCCGTTCTAAGGATGGTAAGGCCTGAGAAAGTACAGGCGCTAGTCAATTGGATGGCCGACAGTGGATCCAGCACGTTCACATTATCTCCCACCCAGTCCTCTGCAGAAAGCGCACAGGTGGCGCCTGAAACCCATGCCCATCAGTCTGTCACATCACCCCCGTGCATATCGGGGAACCTGTCTGAGCCTCATGTCATGCAGCAGTCTCTTATGCTGTTTGAAGACTCTGCTGGCAGGGTTTCCCAAGGGCATCCACCTAGCCCTTCCCCAGGGGTGAAAGTCATAGAATGCACTGACGCACAACCACTTATGTTTCCTGATGAGGACATGGGAATACCACCTCAGCACGTCTCTGATGATGACGAAACACAGGTGCCAACTGCTGCGTCTTTCTGCAGTGTGCAGACCGAAAAGGAGGTCAGTGAGGAAGACTGGGTGGTAGACAATGCAGGGGACAATGAGGTACTAGACCCCACATGGAATCAAGGTCATGCCACTGACTTTCAGAGTTCGGAGGAAGAGGCAGTGGTGAGACCGAGCCAACAGCGTAGCAAAAGCGGGAGCAGGGTGCAAAAGCAGAGCAGCCGTCGCCAAAACAGTTTGCCTGCTACTGGCCACCGTCACCAGGGACCGAGCACACCAAAGGCAGCTTCAAGGAGTTCCCTGGCATGGCACTTCTTCACATAATGTGCTGATGACAAGTCCTGAGTGGTATGCACGCTGTGCCATCAGAGCCTGAAGCGAGGCATTAACGCTCTGACCCTTAGCACAACTTGCATGACCAGGCATCTACATGCGAGACACGGGCTGAAGTGGAGTAAGCAGCTTCAAAACCAAGAAAGGGCTCAGGCCCCTCCTGCTCCCTCTTCTGCTGCTGCCTTGGCCTCTTCCTCCACCTCTGGAGGAACGTTATAAGTTAAATCCACGGCACTCCGAAAGTTTTTTGCAAGATTACATTAATGATATTCTGTATACTAAGAATTTATCTTGCAAAAAACTTTCGGAGTGCCATGGATTTAACTTATACTGTCTAAACCACTATCACAGGCACCCACACTGGATCCCAGGTGTGCAGAGTACATATTTATCTAATCATCTGGAGGAATGTTGGCACCTGCCGCCCAGCAAACAGAGGATGTGCCACCAACAACACCACCTCCGTCACCAAGCATCTCCACCATGTCACACGGAAGCGTTCAGCTCTCCATCTCACAAACCTTTGAGAGAAAGCGTAAATTCTCACCTAGCCACCCTCGATCCCTGGCCCTGAATGCCAGCATTTCTAAACTGCTGGCCTTTGAAATGCTGTCATTCAGGCTGGTGGAGACAGACAGCTTCAAACAGCTCATGTCGCTTGCTGTCCCACAGTACGTCGTTCCCAGCCGCCACTACTTCTCCAGGAGAGCCGTGCCCTCCCTGCACAACCAAGTATCGGATAAAATCAAGTGTGCACTGCGCAACGCCATCTGTGGCAAGGTCCACCTAACCACAGATACTTGGACCAGTAAGCATGGCCAGGGACGCGATATCTCCCTAACTGCACACTGGGTAAATATGGTGGCGGCTGGACCCCAGGCGGAGAGCTATTTGGCGCACACGTCCTTCCGCCGCCAAGGATCGCAGGGCATCATTCTTTGTCTCCTGTTGCCTCCTCTTTCTACTCGGCTTCCTCCTCCTCTTCTACCACCTCGTTATCCGGTCAGCAACAGACCTTCACCACCAACTTCAGCACAGCCAGGGTTAAATGTCAGCAGACCGTTCTGAAACTGATGTGTTTGGGGGACAGGCCCCACACCGCGCAAGAGTTGTGGCGGGGTATAGAACAACAGACCAACGAGTGGTTGCTGCCGGTGAGCCTCAAGCCCGGCCTGTTTGTGTGCGATAATGGGCGAAATATCGTTGCAGCTCTGGGACTAGCCGGTTTGACGCACATCCCTTGCCTGGCGCATGTGCTGAATTTGGTGGTGCAGAAATTCATTCACAACTACCCCGACATGTCAGAGCTGCTGCATAAAGTGCGGGCCGTCTGTGCGCGCTTCCGGCGTTCTCATCCTGCCGCCGGTCGGCTGTCTGCTCTACAGCATAACTTCGGCCTTCCCGCTCACCGCCTCATATGCGACGTGCCCACCAGGTGGAACTCCACCTTGCACATGCTGGAGAGACTGTGCGAGTAGCAGCAGGCCATAGTGGAGTTTCAGCTGCAGCACGCACGGGTGAGTTGCACTGCGAAGCAGCACCACTTCAGCACCACTTCACCACCAGTGACTGGGCCTCCATGCGAGACCTGTGTGCCCTTTTGCGCTGTTTCGAGTACTACACCAACATGGCCAGTGGCGATGACGCCGTTATCAGCGTTACAGTACCACTTCTATGTCTCCTTGAGAAAACACTTAGGGCGATGATGGAAGAGGATGTGGCCCAGGATGAGGAGGAGGAAGAGGGGTCATCTCTAACACTTTCAGGCCAGTCTTTTAGAAGTGGCTCAGAAATAGTGATGAGCGGGAGGTGCCATATTCGATTTTGCGATATTTCGCGAATATTCGAATGAATATTCGTATTATTTTCGTCGAAATCGAATATTCATAATTATTAAATTTTTCGCGAATAATATGCGATTAAATTAATCGTACGATTTTTTTTTTTTTATAATCGTACGATTTTTTTTTTTTTTTTTTCCTGTATAAGGCAACGTTCCTATGACTATGGCTAGGCTAATATGTGTATTTTACGAAATTTCTTAATATTGCTCTAACTCCGTCTTTTAGAATATTCGTAATATTGTTCTAACTCAGTCTTTTAGAATATTACGAATATTCTAAAAGACAAAGTTAGAGCAATATTAAGAAATTTTGTAAAATACACATATTAGCCTAGCCATAGTCATAGGAACGTTGCCTTATACAGGAAAGAAAATAAAAAAAATAAAAAAAATCGTACGATTAATTTAATCGTGCGATTTATTTTATTTTTTTTCCTGTATAAGGCAACGTTCCTATGACCAGCTCTAATGACCAGCTCTTTAGAGAAACAGCAGGTTTTTTTAATTATGTTTTTCCTTTAGGTGTTAAAACATAACTTTCATTTGATTGCTGTAACACCTAAAGGAAAAACAGTAGTAGTAGTTGACAGTAGTGTTAATAGAGTCTCAAAGGTTTGTAAAAATTGTGTACCTGCTTCTATAGACCTTTGAGACTCTATTACCATGACTTTTAGCATAAGATCATCTGGAGAAACATCAGTTTTTTTAAATTATTATTTTTTCTTTAGGTGTTAGAGCAATCAAAAGGAGGGGGAGAAATGGGACATGGGTGAGGATGGGGTTACATGATGGGCCGGAGACAATGTCTGTAGTCTGTCTGTTTCATGGACGGGGTCTGTAAAAATAGGGTAACTGCTTCTATAGACCTTTCAGACTCTATTACCACTGCTATCAACATAAGGTCTTCTTGAGACACAGCAGGTTTTTAATTTGTTTTCCTTTAGGTGTTCAAGCAATCAAATAAGTTATGTTTTAACACCTAAAGGAAAAAAATAAAATTTTAAAAACTTGTTCTTTCTCTAGGTGACCTTATATTTATAGTAGTGTTAATAGAGTCTCAAGGGTCTATATAAGCAGTTACCCTATTTTTACAGACCTTTGAGACTCTATTAACACTACTATCAACATATGGTCATCTAGAGAAACAGCAGACTTTAAAAAAAATCCCTTTAGGTGTTAGAGTAAATTGCAATCAAATTAACGTTATGTGTTAAGATTAGGGTCAGAAGCAGACAAGCAGGGTTTTGTTTAGCCTCTTGGGTATTAGTTTTTACATTCATAAAGCTCCACATTGAGCTTCCAGCAGCAGACAGATGCCAGGGCACTTCTGTGATCACCTCACCTGGGCACATGGTCTTTGCTCAGCAGAGTCCTGCCATACATGCTGGGTAGATGCTAGAATGGATTTGTTAGAAGGAGGTCTGTGACGTCACTGGTCACATGCCCCTTCATGGTCACATGATCCACTGTGAGAACGCAGGCTTCCTGTCTTCAAAGTTCACACCCTCCTGCTGTGTTCAGCTCCAGAGAGAAGGGGGTGTGAAAGGATGGACCAATGGCAGGGCAGCTAGCTGATACTGGCCAATCAGCAGCCTCCTGCTCCTATCTGTGGCTTAACACAAGCGCAGCTTAGAGTGAACACTGGCTGGGGAGGGCGCCCGGCAGCGCTGCGCTGCTGGCAAGTAAGTGATTAAAAAAAAGTTTGTTTTTCCGCCCACCCCAAGCTGCGCCCTGAGGCTGGAGCCTCCCCAGCCTCTGTGTCTGCCCGGCCCTGGTCTCCCCCCACCTTCACCAGACATCCCCCACCTTCCATCAGATATTTCCCCCCCCCACCTGTCACCCCTGTGTGTCCGTGCCAGCCAAGTTGTGAGTCAGCCAGACTCCCACAGGGCAGAGCGAGCAGCGGGCGGAAGAAGGCGGCAGCTTGCCCTGGCGGCGGCGCGGGCTCTCTGATTTAAAGAGACCTCGCACCGCCTGCGCTGCGGCCAATCAGTGAGCTGCGTGGGGGCACCCTTAGGGTCCAGAGGAGTCAGACGCCTTACGGTACCGTAGCTTCGGGGACCTTATATTCTGGGGTGGCTTTATTAAAGGGGAGGCCTTATTTTCGGGGGATGTTTTATTATCGGGGAGGTCTTATTTGCGAGGGGATGCCTTTTATTACAGCGAGAAGCAAAACTAGAAGGTCTTATTTTCGGCGGATGTCTTATTTTCGGGGAAACACGGTAGCAGGAGGCAGCATTTGAACAACATGGTGGAACAGTACCTGTGCACACGACTACAAGTACTGACTGATGGTTCTGCCCCATTCAACTTTTGGGTCTCCAAATTGTCCACATGGCCAGAGCTTGCCCTGTATGCCTTGGAGGTGCTGGCCTGCCCTGCAGCCAGTGTACTCTCTGAACGTGTATTTAGCATGGCAGGAGGCGTCATTACAGACAGACGCAGCCGCCTGTCCACAGCCAATGTGGACAAGCTCACGTTCATTAAAATGAACCAGGCTTGGATCCCACAAGACTTGTCTGTACCTTGTGCAGAATAGACATTTATACCACCATCAAACATAGCATTCTTGTACTCAAGTTAAGTGCAATGATTCTTTGTTTTATTTATTTTTTATTTGTCCCAATATTTTGGGGGCTACCTACCCTAATAAAAAAAAAAAAAAACATTGTTGGCTACCTCCTCCTCCTCCATTGCTGCCTCCACCTACAACACCACATTCACCGCCTCATCAAACTCTGACTCCATATCCACCTCCTTCTCTGAATTGCAGGTTAATAATTTGTAATTTTTTGTTATTTTATTTCATTTTAAGTTATTTCCCTATCCACATTTGTTTGCAGAGAAGTTGCCATGCTCTTAAGCACATTTTACTGCCTTTTACATCCCTCTAGCCCAGTGGTGGCGAACCTATGGCACAAGTGCCAAAGGGGGCACTCAGAGCCCTATCTGTGGGCACCCAGGCCCTGGAAAAAGTCTATGGTGTACCATTATGCCTTAGTATTTTCCTGCCATTCATCAGCACTATGAGCAGTACAGGCACTGAATGTAGGCAGGCAATTATTGATAAAGTACATGGAATATATACTATATTGGACTGCAGTATTCAGGTTAAATTGCCGTTTTGGCATTTTGCGATAAATAAGTGGGTTTTGGGTTGCAGTTTGGGCACTCGGTCTCTAAAAGGTTTGCCACCACTGCTCTAGCCTTTTCAAGGACTATTTTAGAGCCATTTTATTGCAAAAAAGTGCCAATTTTAGTGCCCTAAATTGAAAAAATTCTTATTTTCAATTGTCGGGTGACATTTTACCATTTTTGGTGTATACAAACCCCTGCTGTGCCTGGGTGACAGGGGCCTAAATCTCTCAAAATCCTCTGTTCTATTGCTAGGTGATATGAACCCCCTTTTGCCGTGAATGAACCCCTGCTGTGCCTGGGTGACAGGGGCCTAAATCTCTCAAAATCCTCTGTTCTATTGCTGGGTAGTGATGAGCGGCAGGGGTCATATTCGAATTCGCGATATTTCGCAAATATTTTGTAGAATATTCGCCGAAAATTTGAAAATTCACGATTTTTTTTTTTACTCAAAAAATCGGAAAGGTAATGATTGTGCAATATGCGAATTTTCGGAATTCGAATTTTCGGATTCTAATTTTTTATTGCGAATTTTTCAACTTACAACTATTAGACGAGAAGATTATATCACTATATTAGCTAAATTGCTCTATTCAATTTTTTTAGAATATTCTCTATATTGCTATAACTTCGTTTTTTCGAATATTCGTAATATTCTAAAACAAGAATATATAGCAATATAGCGAATATTCAAAAAAAACAAATATAGAGCAAAATTAGTAAACACTACTACTCCGAAAGTCAAGTATATTGCAGCCTTCTTATTGGCCCACAAGCTAGAAGCAGTGAGGGATCATGTGTACTGATAAAAAAAAAAATCAGAAAAAATTTCGAAATTTCGAATATATATAACTATATTCGAAATTTTCGCGAATTTTCGAAGTACCTATATTCGCAATAAAAATTCGAAATTCGAATATTCGTGATCAACACTATTGCTGGGTGACATGAACCTCCTTTTGCGGTGAATGATCCCCTGCTGTGCCTGGGTGACAGGGGCCTAAATCTCTCAAAATCCTCTGTTCTATTGCTGGGTGACAAGAACTTCCTTTTGCCGTGAATGAACCCCTGCTGTGCCTGGGTGACAGGGGCCTAAATATATCAAAATCCTCTGTTCTATTGCTGGGTGACAGGAACCCCCTTTTGCCGTGAATGAACCCTTGCTGTGCCTGGGTGACAGGGGCCTAAATCTCTCAAAATCCTCTGTTCCATTGCTGGGTGACAGGAACCCCCTTTTGCCGTGAATGAACCCCTGCTGTGCCTCGGTGACAGGGGCCTAAATCTCTCAAAATCCTCTGTTCTATTGCTGGGTGACATGAACCCCCTTTTGCCGTGAATGAACCCCTGCTGTGCCTGTTTGACAGGGGCCTAAATCTCTCAAAATCCTCTGTTGTATTGCTGGGTGACAAGAACCCCCTTTTGCCGTGAATGAACCCCTGCTGTGCCTGGGTGACAGGGGCCTAAATCTCTCAAAATCCGCTGTTCTATTGCTGGATGACATGAACCCCCTTTTGCCGTGAAAGAACCCCTCTGTACCTGGGTGACAGGGGCCTAAATCTCTCAAAATCCTCAGTTCTATTGCTGGGTGACATGAACCCCCTTTTGCCATGAATGAACCCCTGCTCTGCATTGCTGACATGGAACAAAATTTAGTGAAAACATCTGTTACTGATCGGAAGATGCGCGACTACAAGCACACGCTGCTGATGGCATCCCCACCTGACAGCGGGGGCACAGTGGAAGCACAAGGCGAAGGCAGAGGAGGAAGAAGAGGTCGTCAACGCAGCTGGAGCACCGCCAGCACCTGAGAAGGCAGGGTTAGCATGGCCCAAATGTGGAAAAGCTTTGTAAGTCTTGGAGGTGCTGACCTGCCCTGCAGCCAGTGTATAGTGTAAACGTGTGTTTAGCACGGCAGAGAGCATTATCACAGGCCACAGCCAATGTGGACAAGCTTACGTTTATTAAAATGAACCAGGCATGGATCCCACAGGACTTGTCCGTACCTTGTGCAGAATAGACATTTATACTAGCCTCAACCATCCATTCTTGTACTCAAGTACACTTATTCTTTGTTTTATTTTGTTATATGTCCCAATATTTTGGGGGATACCCCAATTAAAAAATTAAAAATAACACAAATCAGTGTTGGCTACCTATTCCTCCTTCACCGCCGCTTCCACCTACACCGCCACGTCAACCTACACCGCCACATCCATCCATCCACCGCCTCCTCTACCTCCTACTCCTAGATCCAGATTGTTATTTTTAATTTTTCTGTATTTTATGTTATTTTAAGTCATTTCCCTATCCACATTTGTTTGCAGAACAGTTGCCATGCTCTTAAGCACATTTTGATGCCTTTTGCAGCCCTCTAGCCCTTTCCAGGACTATTTATAGCCATTTTAGTGCCCAAAAGTTCAGGTCCCCATTGACTTCAATGGGGTTTGGGTTCGGGATCAAGTTTGGGTCACGTTCGGGTCCCGAACCCGAACATTTTTTCAAGTTCGGCCGAACCTGCCGAACCCGAACATCCAGGTGTCCGCTTAGCTCTAATTATTTACAAAGAAAAAAACATATTTCACATTAAAACATATTTCAAACCTACTGATGTGAGCAGCTACATAGAATAAAGCAGCTGTCACTTTTCCCCATGGTTAGAAAATGTCCCAAAGCGACAATATATGAGATTAAAAAAGAATTGTACTGAGAGTGAAAAATATATGGAACAAGCAGAATTTGGAGAAAAATTATGATCCGGTACAAGTAGATAGAGTAATAGAAGCGATAGTAGGATTAGACAGAGCACAATTTAAAACACCCCTGCTTTTATTACAGGTTATTCGAGGGATTTAAAATGGATGAAAAGATCCCTACAAAAAAACTGGTCTGTTTTAAAATCTGACCCCATTTTAGGTAGAATATTACTAGAAGCCCCAAAAATAGTGTTCAGGAGAGCAAGGACGATAAAGGATTGGATTGTTCACAGCCACATTGGAGGAGAAAATCATGCACAAAAAAGAATAGACCAATTAAAAGGTTTTTTTCCTTTCAGAAAATGCATAGCATGCAAAACTGTATAGATGCTGAAGCAGGATCATTTTTTATTCAAAAGACTGAAAAAAATATGATATAAAACAGCTCATCACCTCTTATTCGACAAATGTCATCTATCTGATTGAATGTCCTTGTGGATAACAATATGTGGGGAGGACAGGGAGGAAATTAAAGGTCAGACTGGGCGAGCACATTAGGAACATCAAATTATTCATAACAAACTACTTAGACTAGAACAATGTATACTTTTGGAATAGTCAGCAATTTTTAGAATGTGTCTTTACTATTATATTAATACTTATTCGGCTTTTTGTTTCAAGCTGTAAAGACAAACACATAAGTTCCTCCACCTACAGTCGTGGCCAAAAGTTTTGAGAATTACATAAATATTGGAAACTGGAAAATTTGCTGCTTAAGTTTTTATAATAGCAATTTGCATATACTCCAGAATGTTATGAAGAGTGATCAGATGAATTGCATAGTCCTTCTTTGCCATGAAAATTAACTTAATCCCAAAAAAACCTTTCAACTGCATTTCATTGCTGTCATTAAAGGACCTGCTGAGATCATTTCAGTAATCGTCTTGTTAACTCAGGTGAGAATGTTGACGAGCACAAGGCTGGAGATCATTATGTCAGGCTGATTGGGTTAAAATGGCAAACTTGACAAGTTAAAAGGAGGGTGATGCTTGAAATCATTGTTCTTCCATTGTTAACCATGGTGACCTGCAAAGAAACGCGTGCAGCCATCATTGCGTTGCATAAAAATGGCTTCACAGGCAAGGATATTGTGGCTACTAAGATTGCACCTCAATCAACAATTTATAGGATCATCAAGAACTTCAAGGAAAGAGGTTCAATTCTTGTTAAGGATCGTCTCCTAAAGAGGATTCAGCTTGGGATTGTTTGGGGCATCTGGAAAAAGGCTTGTCCGGAGAAGAAAAGGTGAGCGCTACCATCAGTCTTGTGTCATGCCAACAGTAAAGCATCCTGAGACCATTCATGTGTGGGGTTGCTTCTCATCCAAGGGAGTGGGCTCAATCACAATTTTGCCCAAAAACACAGCCATGAATAAAAAATGGTACCAAAACACCCTCCAACAGCAACTTCTTCCAACAATCCAACAACAGTTTGGTGAAGAACAATGCATTTTCCAGCACGATGGAGCACCGTGCCATAAGGCAAAAGTGATAACTAAGTGGCTCGGGGACCAAAACGTTGACATTTTGCGTCCATGGCCTGGAAACTCCCCAGATCTTAATCCCATTGAGAACTTGTGGTCAATCCTCAAGAGGCGGGTGGATAAACAAAAACCCACTAATTCTGACAAACTCCAAGAAGTGATTATGAAAGAATGGGTTGCTATCAGTCAGGAATTGGCCCAGAAGTTGATTGAGAGCATGCCCAGTCGAATTGCAGAGGTCCTGAAAAAGAAGGGCCAACACTGCAAATACTGACTCTTTGCATAAATGTCATGTAATTGTCGATAAAAGCCTTTGAAACGTATGAAGTGTGTGTAATTATATTTCACTACATCACAGAAACAACTGAAACAAAGATCTAAAAGCAGTTTAGCAGCAAACTTTGCGAAAACTAATATTTGTGTCATTCTCCAAACTTTTGGCCACGACTGTACATTGTTTAGCAGGTGGAACTGCATTTTATTGTCCTCTATTATCTTTTATTGATGTTAAACCAATAAAAATAACTATTGAAACAGGAAAAAGGACTGAAAAAGCACAGTTTGTCTTCACACTTTTCGGTATCACATCATTGTGATCCAAAAGGTGTGAGGGCTTTAGTTGGGTATCAACACCAAAGGAATTGGAGAGGGGAGGATGTGATAGTCCATTTGTCAAAAAGAAGCAGAATATATATTTAACCTCAATTCCCTGTCCCCTAATGGGTTAAATGTGGAGCTAGATTTGAACTGTTTCCTGTAAGTGTTTTTGAATAAAAGGAATGGGGGGGGGGGGGGGAGGGTTTCATTGGATTGCAAACAGCCCTTGAGAAAGCCTGCATAAGGTGTTTTCTCTCTCTATTTCATCTCCTGAGTTGCCACTTTTGCACGAGGTTCCTCAAAAAAGCTATAAGTGACGTCATCTTAAAGTTTCCTTTCCCGATGAGGGTGGATTACCATACTGTATAAAGACCACTGGACCGCTCAAGTGACAAGTGGAATTTGGCCAGCACTGCAGACCGGCTTATCAGGAGGAGAGACTGAGTCTCACCCATGTGTCAGTGAGAAAACTGGATTCCTGTCCATACATAAGACACTGTATGCGCTGGAGGGCCAGAATGTTGGTCACATGACACTGCTAACAACCAGAACGAAGTAGATAAATCACTGGTAAAAAGATTATCCTCACTACAATTTACATTACGTATCTTTCCAATGGGCCAGAGAATACAAATATTTATGTGAGAACTTCTTTAAAGGGCTTCTGTCACCCCACTAAACTATATATTTATTTTTTGGTTACTTATAATCCCTATACTGTGATATAATAAAAAGAGAAAAAAAAGAGAAAAAATGTAGCAGCACTACGAAAAATATAGGTTGTTCCTTACTGTGGTGGTGTTCGCTGTGTCAGAAGCCAGTCCTAAGCTTCCCCAAATCCAGATGCGATTGTAACAGAAAACTGCAGCACTCTCCAGCCTTGATCCTTAATGCTTTATTTCACCAAAAAATGCGACGTTTCGATCAGTGAAAAGATCACACTGATCGAAACGTCGCATTTTTTGGTGAAATAAAGCATTAAGGATCAAGGCTGGAGAGTGCTGCAGTTTTCTGTTACAATTGTATACTGTGATATATGCATACATACTGTAATTAATCATGGTTCAGCAGATTCTGTTAAAAACGTACTTTTAAAATATGCAAATTACCTTGCTACCAGCAAGTAGGGTGGCTACTTGCTGGTAGCAGCCGCATCCTCCTATCCTAAAGACGCCCCCTCCGCACGTTGATTGACAGGGCCAGCGGACTGGATCGTCCTCTGGCTGGTCCTGTCTGCTATCAAGATCTCGCGCCTGCGCCGTAACGGTATTCAGTTGGCGCAGGCGCACTGAGAGGCGGCCGCTCCTTCCTCAATGCGCCTGTGCTGATGACGTCACATCTACACCCGGCGCAGGCGCATTGAGCAAGGAGCGGCCGAGCGAGAGTCCTCCTATCAGTGCGCATGCGCCGACTGAAGACAGGTACGGCGCAGGCGCCAGATTTTGAATGCAAACAGGGCCAGCAGAGAAAGATCCTGTCCGCTGGCCCTGTCAATCAACATGCGGAGGTCTTTAGGATAGGAGGATGCGGCTGCTACCAGCAAGTAGCCGCCCTACTTGCTGGTAGCAAGGTAATTAGCATATTTTAAAAGTACGTTTTTAACAGAATCTGCTGAACCAAAATGATTAATTACAGTATGTATAAATAAATCGCAGTATAGGGATTATAAGTAACCAAAAAAAAAAAAATGTTTAGTGGGGTGACAGAAGCCCTTTAACCACCTCCGGACCGCCTAACGCAGATTCGCGTTCCGGAGGTGGCAGCGCTGCGCACAGTCACGCATCTACGCGTCATCTTGCGAGACGCGAGATTTCCTGTGAACGCGCGCACACAGGCGCGCGTTCACAGGATCGGAAGGTAAGCGAGTGGATCTCCAGCCTGCCAGCGGCGATCGTTTGCTGGCAGGCTGGAGATGTGATTTTTTTAACCCCTAACAGGTATATTAGACGCTGTTTTGATAATAGCGTCTAATATACCTGCTACCTGGTCCTCTGGTGGTCCCCTTTGTTTGGATCGACCACCAGAGGACACAGGCAGGTCAGTAATATGTTGCACCAAGCACCACTACACTACACCCCCCCCTGTCACTTATTAACCCCTTATTCACCCTTGATCACCCTTGATCACCCCATATAGACTCCCTGATCACCCCCCTGTCATTGATTACCCCCCTGTCATTGATCACCCCCCTGTAAAGCTCCATTCAGACGTCCGCATGATTTTTACGGATCCACTGATAGATGGATCGGATCCGCAAAACGCATACGGACATCTGAATGGAGCCTTACAGGGGCGTGATCAATGACTGTGGTGATCACCCCATATAGACTCCCTGATCACCCCCCTGTCATTGATTACCCCCCGGTCATTGATCACCCCCCTGTAAAGCTTCATTCAGATGTCCGCATGATTTTTACGGATCCACTGATAGATGGATCGGATCCGCAAAACGCATACGGACGTCTGAATGGAGCCTTACAGGGGCGTGATCAATGACTGTGGTGATCACCCCATATAGACTCCCTGATCACCCCCCTGTCATTGATTACCCCCCTGTCATTGATCACCCCCCTGTAAAGCTCCATTCAGATGTCCGCATGATTTTTACGGATCCACTGATAGATGGATCGGATCCGCAAAACGCATACGGACGTCTGAATGGAACCTTACAGGGGCGTGATCAATGACTGTGGTGATCACCCCATATAGACTCCCTGATCACCCCCCCTGTCATTGATTACCCCCCTGTCATTGATCACCCCCCTGTAAAGCTCCATTCAGACGTCCGCATGATTTTTACGGATCCACTGATAGATGGATCGGATCCGCAAAACGCATACGGACGTCTGAATAGAGCCTTACAGGGGCGTGATCAATGACTGTGGTGATCACCCCATATAGACTCCCTGATCACCCCCCTGTCATTGATCACCCCCCTGTCATTGATCACCCCTCTGTAAGGCTCCATTGAGACATTTTTTTGGCCCAAGTTAGCGGAATTTTTTTTTTTTTTCTTACAAAGTCTCATATTCCACTAACTTGTGTCAAAAAATTTAATCTCACATGAACTCACCATACCCCTCACGGAATCCAAATGCGTAAAAATTTTTAGACATTTATATTCCAGACTTCTTCTCACGCTTTAGGGCCCCTAGAATGCCAGGGCAGTATAAATACCCCACATGTGACCCGCTTCAAGGAGTTCCCTGGCATGGCACTTCTTCAAACAATGTGCTGACGACAAGACTCGAGTGGTTTGCACGCTGTGCCATCAGAGCCTGAAGCGAGGCATTAATGTTCTGAACCTTGGCACAACCTGCATGACCAGGCACCTGCATGCAAAGCATGAACTGCAGTGGAGTAAACACCTTAAAAACAAGGAAGTCATTCAGGCTCCCCCTGCTATCTCTTCTGCTGCTGCCACCTCGGCCTCTTCTGCTGCTGCCGCCTCGGCCTCTTCCTCCGCCTCTGGAGGAACGTTGGCACCTGCCGCCCAGCAAACATGGGATGTACCACCAACACCACCACCTGCGTCACCAAGCATCTCAACCATGTCACACGGCAGCGTTCAGCTCTCCATCTCACAAACATTTGAGAGAAAGCGTAAATTCCCACTTAGCCACCCTCGATCCCTGGCCCTGAATGCCAGCATTTCTAAACTACTGGCCTATGAAATGCTGTCATTCAGGCTGGTGGACACAGACAGCTTCAAACAGCTCATGTCGCTTGCTGTCCCACAGTATGTTGTTCCCAGTCGGCACTACTTCTCCAAGAGCGCCGTGCCTTCCCTGCACAACCAAGTATCCGATAAAATTAAGTGTGCACTGCGCAACGCCATCTGTGGCAAGGTCCACCTAACCACAGATACGTGGACCAGTAAGCACGGCCAGGGACGCTATATCTCCCTAACTGCACACTGGGTAAATGTAGTGGCGGCTGGGCCCCAGGCGGAAAGCTGTTTGGCGCACGTCCTTCCGCCGCCAAGGATCGCAGGGCAACATTCTTTGCCTCCTGTCTCCTCCTACTCAGCTTCCTCCTCCTCTTCTTCCACCTGCTCATCCAGTCAGCCACACACCTTCACCACCAACTTCAGCACAGCCAGGGGTAAACGTCAGCAGCCCATTCTGAAACTCATATGTTTGGGGGACAGGCCCCACACCGCACAGGAGTTGTGGCGGGGTATAGAACAACAGACCGACGAGTGGTTGCTGCCGGTGAGCCTCAAGCCCGGCCTGGTGGTGTGCGATAATGGGCGAAATCTCGTTGCAGCTCTGGGACTAGCCGGTTTGACGCACATCCCTTGCCTGGCGCATGTGCTGAATTTGGTGGTGCAGAAGTTCATTCACAACTACCCCGACATGTCAGAGCTGCTGCATAAAGTGTGGGCTGTCTGTTCGCGCTTCCGGCGTTCACATCCTGCCGCTGCTCGCCTGTCTGCGCTACAGCGTAACTTCGGCCTTCCCGCTCACCGCCTCATATGCGACGTGCCCACCAGGTGGAACGTCACCTTGCACATGCTGGACAGAATGTGCGAGCAGCAGCAGGCCATAGTGGAGTTTCAGCTGCAGCACGCACGGGTCAGTCGCACTGCGGAACAGCACCACTTCACCACCAATGACTGGGCCTCCATGCGAGACCTGTGTGCCCTGTTGCGCTGTTTCGAGTACTTCACCAACATGGCCAGTGGCGATGACGCCGTTATCAGCGTTACAATACCACTTCTATGTCTCCTTGAGAAAACACCTAGGGCGATGATGGAAGAGGAGGTGGCCCAGGAGGAGGAGGAGGAAGAGGGGTCTTTTTTAGCACTTTCAGGCCAGTCTCTTCGAAGTGACTCAGAGGGAGGTTTTTTGCAACAGCAGAGGCCAGGTACAAATGTGGCCAGACAGGGCCCACTACTGGAGGACGAGGAGGATGAGGAGGAGGTGGAGGAGGATGAGGATGAAGCATGTTCACAGCGGGGTGGCACCCAACGCAGCTCGGGCCCATCACTGGTGCGTGGCTGGGGGGAAACGCAGGACGATGACGATACGCCTCCCACAGAGGACAGCTTGTCCTTACCTCTGGGCAGCCTGGCACACATGAGCGACTACATGCTGCAGTGCCTGCGCAACGACAGCAGAGTTGCCCACATTTTAATGTGTGCGGACTACTGGGTTGCCACCCTGCTGGATCCCCGGTACAAAGACAATGTGCCCACCTTACTTCCTGCACTGGAGCGTGATAGTAAGATGCGCGAGTACAAGCGCACATTGGTAGACGCGCTACTGAGAGCATTCCCAAATGTCACAGGGGAACAAGTGGAAGCCCAAGGCGAAGGCAGAGGAGGAGCAAGAGGTCGCCAACGCAGCTGTGTCACGGCCAGCTCCTCTGAGGGCAGGGTTAGCATGGCAGAGATGTGGAAAAGTTTTGTCACCACGCCACAGCTAACTGCACCACCACCTGATACGGAACGTGTTAGCACGAGGCAACATTTCACTAACATGGTGGAACAGTACCTGTGCACACCCCTCCACGTACTGACTGATGGTTCGGCCCCATTCAACTTCTGGGTCTCCAAATTGTCCACGTGGCCAGAGCTAGCCTTTTATGCCTTGGAGGTGCTGGCCTGCCCGGCGGCCAGCGTTTTGTCTGAACGTGTATTCAGCACGGCAGGGGGCGTCATTACAGACAAACGCAGCCGCCTGTCTACAGCCAATGTGGACAAGCTGACGTTCATAAAAATGAACCAGGCATGGATCCCACAGGACCTGTCCATCCCTTGTGCAGATTAGACATTAACTACCTCCCCTTAACCATATATTATTGTACTCCAGGGCACTTCCTCATTCAATCCTATTTTTATTTTCATTTTACCATTATATTGCGGGGCAACCCAAAGTTGAATGAACCTCTCCTCTGTCTGGGTGCCGGGGCCTAAAAATATCTGACAGTGGCCTGTTCCAGTGGTGGGTGACATGAAGCCTGATTCTCTGCTGACATGAAGCCAGATTCTCTGCTATGGGACCTCTCTCCTCTGCCTGGGTGCCTGGGCCTAAATATGTGACAATGGACTGTTCCAGTGGTGGGTGACGTGAAGCCTGATTCTCTGCTATGACATGAAGACTGATTCTCTGCTGACATGAAGCCTGAATCTCTGTTATGGGACCTCTCTCCTCTGTCTGGGTGCCGGGGCCTAAAAATATCTGACAGTGGCCTGTTCCAGTGGTGGGTGACATGAAGCCTGATTCTCTGCTATGACATGAAGACTGATTCTCTGCTGACATGAAGCCAGATTCTCTACTATGGGACCTCTCTCCTCTGCCTGGGTGCCTGGGCCTAAATATCTGACAATGGACTGTTTCAGTGGTGGGTGACGTGAAGCCTGATTCTCTGCTATGACATGAAGCCTGATTCTCTGCTATGACATGAAGACTGATTCTCTGCTGACATGTGTCACGGAACCATGAACCAGATGTACAACAAGAGATAAGTGAAAATAAGAAGGCTTTATTGAAAATAAAGCTGTAAAGCAAAAGTCCAAACGAATGGAAAACCGAAGCAGAGTCTTTGAGAGGCCAGAGATCAGGAACCAGAAGGGAAGTCAGACGAAGCCAGGATCAGGAACCAGCAGGGTAGTCAGACGAAGCCAGGATCAGGAACCAGCAGGGTAGTCAGACGAAGCCAGGATCAGGAACCAGCAGGGTAGTCAGACGAAGCCAGGATCAGGAACCAGCAGGGTAGTCAGACGAAGCCAGGATCAGGAACCAGAAGCAGCAGCAGTCTTAGAAGCATGTGAACACAGGAGCCCCAAGCAAGGAACTGAAGCCACAGACCTCCTATATATATGAGCTAGGCATCCAGCTCCTCCAAGTGGGAAGGAGGAGCCGCAGGGTGGAAGGCTACAAGAAACCCAGAAACCAAGATGGCCGCCAGCACATGTCAAACGAAGGAGAACAGCAAGAAGGTAAGACCATGACAACATGAAGCCAGATTCTATGTTATGGGACCTCTCTCCTCTGCCTGGGTGCCGGGGCCTAAATATCTGACAATGGACTGTTCCAGTGGTGGGTGACGTGAAGCCTGATTCTCTGCTATAACATGAAGACTGATTCTCTGCTGACATGAAGCCTGATTCTCTGTTATGGGACCTCTCTCCTCTGTCTGGGTGCCGGGGCCTAAAAATATCTGACAGTGGCCTGTTCCAGTGGTGGGTGACATCAAGCCTGATTCTGTGCTATGACATGAAGACTGATTCTCTGCTGACATGAAGCCTGAATCTCTGTTATGGGACCTCTCTCCTCTGTCTGGGTGCCGGGGCCTAAAAATATCTGACAGTGGCCTGTTCCAGTGGTGGGTGACATGAAGCCTGATTCTCTGCTATGACATGAAGACTAATTCTCTGCTGACATGAAGCCAGATTCTCTGCTATGGGACCTCTCTCCTCTGCCTGGGTCCCTGGGCCTAAATATCTGACAATGGACTGTTCCAGTGGTGGGTGACGTGAAGCCTGATTCTCTGCTATGACATGAAGCCTGATTCTCTGCTATGACATGAAGACTGATTCTCTGCTGACATGAAGCCAGATTCTATGTTATGGGACCTCTCTCCTCTGCCTGGGTGCCGGGGCCGAAATATCTGACAATGGACTGTTCCAGTTTTGGGTGACGTGAAGCCTGATTCTCTGCTATGACATGAAGCCTGATTCTCTGCTATGGGACCTCTCTCCAATTGATATTGGTTAATTTTTATTTATTTTATTTTAATTTTAATTCATTTCCCTATCCACATTTGTTTGCAGGGGATTTAACTACATTTTGCTGCCTTTTGCAGCCCTCTAGCCCTTTCCTGGGCTGTTTTACAGCCTTTTTAGTGCCGAAAAGTTCGGGTCCCCTTTGACTTCAATGGGGTTCGGGATGAAGTTCGGGTCGGGTTCGGATCCCGAACATTTCCGGGAAGTTCGTCCGAACCTCTCGAACCCGAACATCCAGGTGTTCGCTCAACTCTACCCAGGACACATTCATGCCCAAAACCTTCTAGCCCAAAATCTCCCCCAAACCCTACAAACAGGTAAATTAGGACCACCACTTACTTATCAAAGCCCTATACAGGCTAGTAATGAATATAAAATTGTTGTGCCCTGTGAGTCCCCTCCCAGGATCCCGCATTTGCCATCTGTCCAAACCGCTGCGAAAGCATTGATAAATAAGATCTAAAAGGATAAAGAAAGAAAGATAAATATAAATACATTTATCGGAATGAATATACAATAAATGACACCAATTGAATTCACATAGCCAAAAAACCAACAGGATGATGATGATGATGAGAAATCTATATCACACTCCATTTGAACTCGACATTAAGATCAAATGGTCTTACAGTATGTAGGCGATGGATCCAACGTAGCTCTCTCTGCTTGAGAGCCAATGTCCGATCACCCCCCATCCTCCTTGACAAATTGATCTGATCCAAAATCATGAATTTCAGGTCCTTCTCATTATGCCCCGCCTCAACAAAATGTTTTGGAACCTGCAAATCTTTCCTCTTACGTCTAATAGAGAAACGGTGGTTGTTTAAACGTGTCTTCATGTCACGTGTGGTCTCCCCAACATATAGGAGACCACATGGACATAAAAGCTCATAAACAACATATGCACTGTCACATGTCAGAAATTGACGAATATCATGACGGGTCCCTGATGTAGGATGAATGAATTTGTCTCCCTTAATCATACATGAACAGTTCACACAATTCAGACAGGGGTAGCATCCCCTTCTGCGAGACCCAATGTAGGTTTGTACTGAACCTTTAGCGGAATGTCAGCCCGAACCAATTTGTCACGCAAATTGGTGAGGCGCCTATAGGATAAAAGGGGGAAGGGGGAGGGGGTACAGTGAAAGCTGCAATATGCGGCAGATTACTTTTCAGAATAGACCAATGCTTGCAAATGATTTTGGCAACCATCCCACTTTGTTCAGAATACGTGGATATAAATGGAATCCGCTTTATTGGATATGGTGTCAGTTCCAATCTGCTGTGGATACCTAACCCTATCCAAATGTTTGTTTATCACCCGAGAGGGATATCCTCTCTGTCGAAACGTATGCCCCATCTGGGCATAGCGAGTAGGTAGTGTTTCAGGATCCTGTACTATCCTCTAGACTCTAAGCAGCTGACTATTAGAGTTGTCCCGAATAGTTCGCCGGCGAATAGTTCCCGGCGAACATAGCTTGTTCGCGTTCACCGCGGCGGGCGTACATATGCGATGTTCGGTCCGCCCCCTATTCGTCATCATTGAGTAAACTTTGACCCTGTACCTCACAGTCAGCAGACACATTCCAGCCAATCAGCAGCAGACCCTCCCACCTCCTGGACAGCATCCATTTTAGATTAATTCGGAAGCTGCATTCTTAGCGAGAGGAGGGACAGTGTAGCTGCTGCTGATTTAATAGGGAAATCGATAGCTAGGCTAGTGTATTCAGTGTCCACTACAGTCCTTAAAGACTCATCTGATCTCTGCTGTAAGGACAGCACCCCAAAAAGCCCTTTTTAGGGCTAGAACATCAGTCTGCTTTTTATTTTTTTCTTCCTGTGTAATCTAATTGCAGTTGCCTGCCTGCGGCTGCCAGCGTGTGTGTCAGGCTCACAGCGTATACTGTGCCCACTTGCCCAGTGCCACCACTCATATCTTGTGTCACAATAGCTTGCATTTAAAAAAAACAAAAAACTTTTTTGACTGTGAAATAATATCAGTCATTTTCCTTCACAAGTGTGCGTTTCAGGGCCTGCAAGGGCACAGTGTCACACCAGTGCAACTCATATCTGGTGTAACAGTGGTGCACATTTAAAAAAAATATATATTTTTGGACTGAAATAATAGCTGTCATTTTCCTTCACAAGTGTGCGTTTCAGGGCCTGCAAGGGCACAGTGTCACACCAGTGCAACTCATATCTGGTGTAACAGTGGTGCACATTTAAAAACTTTTTGGACTGAAATAATAGCAGTCATTTTCCTTCACAAGTGTGGGTTTCAGGGTCTGCAAGGGCACAGTGTCACCAGTGCAACTCATATCTGGTGTAACAGTAGTGCACATTTAAAAAAAAAAAAAACAATTTTGACTGTAATAGATTGAATAGCAGTTAGTTGTCTGCAAATGTGTGTGTCAGGCCTACACCGTCTACTCTGCCAACTTCTGCCACTGCACAGTGCCACTCATATCTGGTGTCACAGTAGCTTGCACGCATAGTACAACTTAACTCATCTAAAAAAAAAAAATGACAGGCAGAGGCAGGCCACCCCGCAGGGGCCGTCGTGGTCGTGGTGCTGTGATTCCCTTTGGCCCTAGAATAATGCCCAGTGTTCAGAGGCCACGTACCCTGAACTCGAAAAGTTCTGAGGACATAGTTGACTGGCAAACACAAGACACCCAATCTTCTACAGCTTCCGCGCGGAACCTTGACGCACCATCCTCCTTCAGCTTAGCTTCGGGCACCTCTCAAGTTACCACTCGCCCGCCTGCCGCCACCACCAACACTAGCACCACAGCCGCTTCACTTGATCTGTCAGAGGAGTTATTTACACATCAGTTGGAAGAAATTAGTGATGCGCAACCATTATTGCCAGAAGATGTAGATAACAGGGATATGTCTCAGTCAGGCAGCATTACACACATGGACGTACGGTGTGATGATGATGATGTTGTACCCGCTGCTGCTTCCTTTGCTGAGTTGTCAGATACAAGTGAAGCGGTTGATGATGACGATGTGTCCGTGGATGTCACGTGGGTGCCCGCTAGAAGAGAAGAAGAACAGGGGGAAAGTTCAGATGGGGAGACAGAGAGGAGGAGGAGACGAGTTGGAAGCAGGGGGAGGTCGTCGCAAGGAGCTAGTGGCAGTCAGACAGCATGCATCGGCTCCCGGGGTCAGCCAGACAGCACGCCAATCAACGCATGCTGTTGCCACCACCAGAATGCCGTCATTGCAGATCTCAGCAGTGTGGCATTTTTTGTGTGTGTCTGCCTCGGACAACAGCGATGCCATTTGCAACCTGTGCCAAAAGAAACTGAGTTGTGGGAAGTCCAACACCCACCTAGGTACAACTGCTTTGCGAAGGCACATGATCGCACATCACAAACGCCTATGGGATCAACACATGAGTACAAGCAGCACACAAACTCAAAGCCGCCATCCTCCTCCTGGTCCAGCATCTTCAGCCATGTCAACCACTGCTGTCCTCCTTGCCACCTCTCAACCACCCGCCACTCCGCCTCTCACCTTCAGCAGTTCCTGCTCATCTGCCCAGTCAGGTGTCTGTCAAGGAAATGCTTGAGCGTAAGAAGCCACAAAGTGGAAGGTACCCGGCCGAAATTTCTTTTCACAAAAGGCAATCCGCATCCTGTACTCTATTGTGGAAAAGGAAGTCATGGCATGTCTGGCACACAGTGTTGGGGCAAGGGTCCATCTGACCACTGATACCTGGTCTGCAAAGCACAGTCAGGGCAGGTATATCACCTACACTGCGCATTGGGTAAACCTGCTGATGGCTGCCAAGCATGGAATGCATGGCTCTGCAGAGGAGTTGGTGACACCGCCACGACTTGCAGGCAGGCCTGCTGCCACCTCCTCTACTCCTCCTACTTCATCCTCTTCGCTAACCTCCTCGGCTGAGTCCTCTTCTGCTGCTGCGTCTTGCTCCACATCAACGGCACCCCCCCCCAGCTCCCCAGGGGCTATTCCACATCCCGGATACGGCAGTGTCACGCCGTCTTGGGGTTGACTTGCCTGAAAGCTGATAGGGGACGTAACAGGGATTAAACTGATAAGAATAGAACAACATAACACACCACAACTATCTGGCGGCACATTAGATTGCACGCGCAGTGCCCCAAATTTGAAGTAGGAGAACCGACCAAGCATCTTTTTCCATCTCTCCATTCCTAAAATCGATGCCATATACACGTCCCCTGATAGGGGACGTAACAGGGATTAAACTGATAAGAATAGAACAACATAACACACCACAACTATCTGGCGGCACATTAGATTGCACGCGCAGTGCCCCAAATTTGAAGTAGGAGAACCGACCAAGCATCTTTTTCCATCTCCCCATTCCTAAAATCGATGCCATATACACGTCCCCTGATAGGGGACGTAACAGGGATTAAACTGATAAGAATAGAACAACATAACACACCACAGCTATCTGGCGGAACATTAGATTGCACGCGCAGTGCCCCAAATTTGAAGTAGGAGGACTGACCAAGCATCTTTTTCCATCTCCCGGTTCCTAAAATAAATTCCATATACACGTCCCCTGATAGGGGACGTAACAGGGATTAAACTGATAGGAATATTATTACTTAACACACCTTATAATAATGCATAGAGAGGCAACGCAGAGAGAGGAGTCTGAAGAAGAGGAGTCAGAGGAGGAAGGTGGCTTTGAGGAGGTGGAAGACCAACCACAGCAGGCGTCCCAGGGGGCTTGTTGTCACCTTTCGGGGACCCTTGGTGTTGTACGTGGAGGAAGAGACCTTCAATGACATCAGTGAGGACAAGGAACGGGACATGGCTAGCTTGGTATACAACCTTGTGCAAATGGGGAGTTTGGTCTGTCACTGTGAAGCGGGCGTAACTGTTACACTACCTGATCGATACAACATCATACCTGATGTTTTAAAGCACGTTATTCCAAACAATTTAGGGATGTTAGGTGATTTATGCCCTTTATGGATTAAAACCAGACTCTGCGTCAACTACGTAATTGTCCATGGGAGTTTTGCCATGGATCCCCCTCCGGCATGCCACAGTCCAGGTGTTAGTCCCCTTGAAACAACTTTTTCATCACTATTGTGGCCAGAAAGAGTCCCTGTGGGTTTTAAAATTCGCCTGCCTATTGAAGTCTATGGCGGTTCAGCCGGTTCGCCAGTTCGCGAACATTTGCGAAAATTCGCGTTCGCCGTTCGCGAATGGAAAATTTTATGTTCGCGACATCTCTACTGACTATATGGTAATGAATCAATAGTAGACCTAGGATGACAGCTATTATAATGCAACAAAGTGTTGCAATCAGTTGGTTTGGTAAAAATATCTGTGGATAGTTTGTCACCAACCATAGTAACCATCGTATCCAGGAATTAAACTTGAGTGTCAGAATATGTCAAAGTAAATGCGATTTCGGGATCCAGTTGATTTAAAAAAGTGTGGGATAACTCCAAAGAAGTCGAGTCACCATGCCAAATTAGGAAGACATCGTCTATGTACCGCCACCACCCCAGTACATGACTGAAGTGGTGGGATACATAGACAAGGTCCTCCTCGAGGGCCACCATGAAGACATTAGCGTAAGTGGGCGCCACATTTGACCCCATGGCGGTCCCTCGTAACTGCAAGAAAAAAACATCCATAAACAAAAAATAATTATTTCTCAGTACCAGATCCAATAGTTGAATAATAAAGTCCTGACACTCCACAGAGTATTCGCTGTCCAACAGAGTCCTCCGGACAGCAGACACCCCCCTTGTGTGGTCAATAGAAGTATAGAGACTTGTGACGTCAAAAGAGGCCACAAGACAACCATCAGGTAACGTGATATCGGCGATCTTTTCAATAAAATCACCCGTATCTCTAATATAGGATCTGGCACTGACTGCATATTTACGAAGTAAACGGTCCAAAGAAATAGAAATATTAGAAAAAATGGATCCAGTACCTGGAGGGTCAACCATCGACTTATGAATCTTTGGTAACACGTAAATGACAGGTGTACGTGGATGCTGTATATATATAGTACTACGGACAATTACAACTAATGTTGAGCGCGAATATTCAAATAACAATTTTTTTTTGCGAATATCGCAACTTTGAGAATTCACGAATATTTCGAATATAGTGCTATATATTCGCTATATCGAATATTTGTAATTTTTTTACATCTGAAAACATGATTCCTCACTGCTTCTTGCTTGTGGGCCAATGTGTCATTCGCCCACAAGCAACTTAAGCGGAAAGGAATCATGTTTTCATATGGAAATTGTTTTTACGAATATTCTAAAAAACAAATATATAGCAATATAGCAAATATATTTATTTAGAATATTCGTCAGTTTTTTCCCCCAATCTGTACAGTTGTTCGCATACTCCTCCCCGACAAGCGTCCCCGTCACCATGGGAACGCCTGTGGGTTAGAATATACTATCGGATCTGAGTTTTCCCTGAGATCGTGAAAACTCAGATCCGATGGTATATTCTAACCCACAGGCGTTCCTATGGTGACATGGACGCTTGTCAGGGAGGAGTATGTCGAACAACTGTACAGGTTGAAAAAAAAAAGGTGAACATTCTAAATAACGAATATATTCGCTATATTTCTATATATTCGTTTTTTAGAATATTCGGCATATTCTAAAACAAGAATATATAGCAATACAGCGAATATTCGTAAAATACACATATAGACTGCAATTTAGCTAATATAGTGCTTTAAACTTTTTGTTCATAGTCGTCATTTTTTTTCTCTTATGAACATCAGAGTTGAAGAAAAATTACAACTTAAAAAAAAAAAGTTTACAGCATTATATTAGCTAAATTGCAGTCTATATGTGTATTTTACGAATATTTGCTATATTTCTATATATATTAGTTTTTTAGAATATTCGTCATATTTTAAAACAAGAATATATAGCAATATAGCGAATATTCGTAAAATACACATATAGACTGCAATTTAGCTAATATAGTGCTATAAACTTTTTTTTCATAGTCGGAATTTTTTTTCTCTTATGGACTTCAGATTTGAAGAAAAATTAAAACTTTCAAAAAAAAGTTTATAGCATTATATTAGCTAAATTGCAGTCTATATGTGTCTTTTACGAATGTTCGCTAAATTGCTATATATTAGTTTTTTTGAATATTCGTCATATTCTAAAACAAGAATATATAGCAATATAGCGAATATTCGCTAAATACAAATATACAGGGTGGGCCATTTATATGGATACACCTTAATAAAATGGGAATGGTTGGTGATATTAACTTCCTGTTTGTGGCACATTAGTATATGTGAGGGGGGAAACTTTTCAAGATGGGTGGTGACCATGGCGGCCATTTTGAAGTTGGCCATTTTGAATCTAACTTTTGTTTTTTCAATAGGAAGAGGATCATTCGACACATCAAACTTATTGGGAATTTCACAAGAAAAACAATGGTGTGCTTGGTTTTAACATAACTTTATTCTTTCATGAGTTATTTACAAGTTTCTGACCACTTACAAAATGTGTTCAATGTGCTGCCCATTGTGTTGGATTGTCAATGCAATCCTTTTCTCCCACTCTTCACACACTGATAGCAACACCGCAGGAGAAATGCTAGCACAGGCTTCCAGTATCCGTAGTTTCAGGTGCTGCACATCTCGTATCATCCGAAGGCAATCGTCTATGCTGTGAAGATACGAGATGTGCAGCACCTGAAACTACGGATACTAGAAGCCTGTGCTAGCATTTCTCCTGCGGTGTTGCTATCACTGTGTGAAGAGTGGGAGAAGAGGGTTGCATTGACAATCCAACACAATGGGCAGCACATTGAACACATTTTATAAGTGGTCAGAAACTTGTAAATAACTCATGAAAGAATAAAGTTACGTTAAAACCAAGCACACCATTGTTTTTCCTGTGAAATTCCCAATAAGTATGATGTGTCACATGACCCTCTTCCTATTGAAAAAACAAAAGTTGGATTCAAAATGGCCGACTTCAAAAAGGGCAGTGTCACGAGGGTATCGAGAACCACGCCTGACTCCGTTATACCCGGGGTCAGGAAGTCGCAGCGGTTGGCTGCACGCTCTATTTAAGATAGGGCTGTTTTCCTTATGGTAGCTTTCTGGGTTTGCTTTGCAAACCCTTTTGGCTCACTCAGGGATCCGTAGCTCCTTCTCCTCAGCTGTTCCTTGTCCAGCACTCCCAGACCTCCTTATATTCCTCTCTCACACTTCTCTGGTTGCCAGAGATAGAGCTTCCTGCCTGGACATCTATTCTGACCTTCTGGAGCTGTGTTGCTGCGTTCGCTGGTAGTTGGTCCAGAACGCTACCCTCCGGATCCCTGTTGGACCTTTTTGGTTTATTGTGGTCGCCCACCTGGGTGTATGTGTTTGTCTGTTTTGTCTGTCCTCTCCCTGGTGTTTCCCTCTTAGTGATAGTGGTGTGGACTAGCGATCCCACCGGCCTGTTCACTATCTAGGGCTCATATTAGGGAAAGCCAGGGTTTAGGCACGTGATCGCCGCACGGGTGAGGAACCCGTCTAGGGACGTCAGGGCAGTCAGGTGCCAGCCGCAAGGTGAGTTAGGGGTCACCACCTTTCCCTCTCCCTTGGGCAGGGCTTTCCCTGTTTTCCTCCCTGTGCGTGACGTCGGTCATTACATTATCTCTGGCCCTTATTTTGTGTAGGTAAAAAAAAAAAAAAATTTTTACCTACTTAGAATCCAGTATGGATCAAATTGCTGCTCTGTCCAAACAATTTCATGGCCTGTCTTTGGAGGTGGTAGGATTGAAGGCGTCGGTCCTCCAGCAACAGCAGCAATTACAACTGACTGCAAGCCCAGCGGTTGCTACTGGTAACCAGGTTGTTGCGGAACCCAAGGTCCCTCTCCCTGACAGATTTTCTGGGGGAAGGGACAAGTTTTTGACATTCCGTGAGGCCTGTAAGTTATATTTTAAACTGCGCCCTTACTCCTCTGGTAATGAAGATCAGCGGGTGGGGGTTGTTATTTCCCTGCTGCAGGGGGATCCGCAGTCCTGGGCGTTCTCTTTACCTACTGATTCCCAGGCTCTTCGGTCAGTGGATGAGTTTTTCGGGGCCTTGGGTCTCATATATGATGACCCTGACCGAGTCGCCCTGGCTGAATCAAGATTACGGAGACTCTTACAAGGAGAGCGGCCGGTAGAGGAGTATTGCTCTGAATTCCGTAGGTGGGCTACGGATACCCAATGGAACGACCCGGCTCTCAGGAGTCAGTTCTGCTCTGGGTTATCCGAAAGGGTTAAGGATGCGCTTGCATTATATGAGACCCCCTTTTCCCTTGATGCGGTTATGTCCCTTTCTATCCGAATAGATAGACGCCTTAGGGACAGGTTGAAAAAACCGGAGCAATTGGTAACCCCTCCCAAGCAGCAGTTAGTCTGTACGGACTTAGACGAGCCTATGCAGCTAGGAGGAACTACTCGTCAGGTCCGTCCTCCTGAGGCTCGCCGTAGGCGTGGGGTTTGTTTTTTTTGTGGGAAGAGGGGTCATTTCATTAATGTCTGTCCTTCTTTCCTCAGAAACAAAAGACCGTCGGAAAAACTACTAACCCCAGGCTGTGTGGAGGATGTCACCCGGGGGGTATACGTTTCCTCCATACGTACATCGCAATTTGTGTTGCCAGCGGTTATTATTTTTGGTGATAAGACGGAGACTATTTCTTTCTTTCTAGACAGTGGAGCAGGGGTAAATTTGATAGATGCCCATTTTGCCCCCACTTTGGGTTTGTCTCTCTGTACTTTACAGAGACCCATTCCCATATTCGCTATTGATTCTGCTCCCCTGTCTCAGAGAAACCTCACGCACATTGTTCATAATTTACACCTTCGGGTAGGGGACCACCATAACGAGATGCTTTCAGGTTATGTTCTGGAGGGGCTTCCCACTCCGGTAGTGCTGGGTCTTCCCTGGTTGGTAGCGCACAATCCAGTGGTGGATTGGCAGGCCAGGGAGATATTGGAGTGGAGTGAGCAGTGCAGAGAAAATTGCTTAACCACCTCCGGACCGCTGTACGCACAGACGCGTCCTGGAGGTGGTTGATTCATTCCTCCTGGACGCGCCGGCGCGTCCTCTCGCGAGATTTCCTGTGAACGCGCGCACACAGGCGCGCGCGCTCACAGGAATGGAAGGTAAGAGAGTTGATCTCAAGCCTGCCAGCGGCGATCGTTCGCTGGCAGGCTGGAGATGTGTTTTTTTTAACCCCTAACAGGTATATTAGACGCTGTTTTGATAACAGCGTCTAATATACCTGCTACCTGGTCCTCTGGTGGTCCCATTTGTTTGGATCGACCACCAGAGGACACAGGTAGCTCAGTAAAGTCCCACCAAGCACCACTACACTACACTACACCCCCCCCCCCGTCACTTATTAACCCCTTATTAGCCCCTGATCACCCCTAATCACCCCTGATCACCCCATATAGACTCCCTGATCACCCCCCTGTCATTGATTACCCCCCTGTCATTGATCAACCCCCTGTAAAGCTCCATTCAGATGTCCGCATGATTTTTACGGATCCACTGATAGATGGATCGGATCCGCAAAACGCATCCGGACGTCTGAATGAAGCCTTACAGGGGCATGATCAATGACTGTGGTTATCACCCCATATAGACTCCCTGATCACCCCCCTGTCATTGATCACCCCCCTGTCATTGATTACCCCCCTGTAAAGCTCCATTCAGACGTCCGCATGATTTTTACGGATCCACTGATAGATGGATCGGATCCGCAAAACGCATCCGGACGTCTGAATGAAGCCTTACAGGGGCATGATCAATGACTGTGGTTATCACCCCATATAGACTCCCTGATCACCCCCCTGTCATTGATCACCCCCCTGTAAAGCTCCATTCAGACGTCCGCATGATTTTTACGGATCCACTGATAGATGGATCGGATCCGCAAAACGCATCCGGACGTCTGAATGAAGCCTTACAGGGGCATGATCAATGACTGTGGTGATCACCCCATATAGACTCCCTGATCACCCCCCTGTCATTGATTACCCCCCTGTCATTGATCACCCCCCTGTAAAGCTCCATTCAGACGTCCGCATGATTTTTACGGATCCACTGATAGATGGATCGTATCCGCAAAACGCATCCGGACGTCTGAATGAAGCCTTACACGGGCGTGATAAATGACTGTGGTTATCACCCCATATAGACTCCCTGATCACCCCCCTGTCATTGATCACCACCCCTGTCATTGATCACCCCCCCTGTCATTGATCACCCCCCCTGTCATTGATCACCCCCCTGTCATTGATCACCCCCCTGTCATTGATCAACCCCCTGTCATTGATCAACCCCCCTGTCATTGATCACCCCCCTGTCATTGATCACCCCCCTGTAAGGCTCCATTCAGACATTTTTTTGGCCCAAGTTAGCGGAATTATTATTTTTTTTTCTTACAAAGTCTCATATTCCACTAACTTGTGACAAAAAATTAAATCTCACATGAACTCACCATACCCCTCACGGAATCCAAATGCGTAAAATTTTTTAGACATTTATATTCCAGACTTCTTCTCACGCTTTAGGGCCCCTAGAATGCCAGGGCAGTATAAATACCCCACATGTGACCCCATTTCGGAAAGAAGACACCCCCAGGTATTCCGTGAGGGGCATATTGAGTCCATGAAAGATTGAAATTTTTGTCCCAAGTTAGCGGAACGGGAGACTTTGTGAGAAAAAAATAAAAAATATCAATTTCCGCTAACTTGTGCCAAAAAAAAAAAATTTCTATGAACTCGCCATGCCCCTCATTGAATACCTTGGGGTGTCTTCTTTCCAAAATGGGGTCACATGTGGGGTATTTATACTGCCCTGGCATTCTAGGGGCCCCAAAGCGTGAGAAGAAGTCTGGTATCCAAATGTCTAAAAATGCCCTCCTAAAAGGAATTTGGGCCCCTTTGCGCATCTAGGCTGCAAAAAAGTGTCACACATCTGGTATCGCCGTACTCAGGAGAAGTTGGGGAATGTGTTTTGGGGTGTCATTTTACATATACCCATGCTGGGTGAGATAAATATCTTGGTCAAATGCCAACTTTGTATAAAAAAATGGGAAAAGTTGTCTTTTGCCAAGATATTTCTCTCACCCAGCATGGGTATATGTAAAAAGACACCCCAAAACACATTCCCCAACTTCTCCCGAGTACGGAGATACCAGATGTGTGACACTTTTTTGCAGCCTAGGTGGGCAAAGGGGCCCATATTCCAAAGAGCACCTTTCGGATTTCACTGGTCATTTACCTACTTACCACACATTAGGGCCCCTGGAAAATGCCAGGGCAGTATAACTACCCCACAAGTGACCCCATTTTGGAAAGAAGACACCCCAAGGTATTCCGTGAGGGGCATGGCGAGTTCCTAGAATTTTTTATTTTTTGTCACAAGTTAGTGGAAAATGATGATTTTTTTTTTTTTTTTTTTTCATACAAAGTCTCATATTCCACTAACTTGTGACAAAAAATAAAAACTTCCATGAACTCACTATGCCCATCAGCGAATACCTTGGGGTCTATTCTTTCTAAAATGGGGTCACTTGTGGGGTAGGTATAATGCCCTGGTATTTTAGGGGCCCAAATGTGTGGTAAGGAGTTTGAAATCAAATTCTGTAAAAAATGACGAGTGAAATCCGAAAGGTGCTCTTTGGAATATGGGCCCCTTTGCCCACCTAGGCTGCAAAAAAGTGTCACACATCTGGTATCTCCGTACTCAGGAGAAGGTGGGGAATGTGTTTTGGGGTGTCATTTTACATATACCCATGCTGGGTGAGATAAATATCTTGGTCAAATGCCAACTTTGTATAAAAAAATGGGAAAAGTTGTCTTTTGCCAAGATATTTCTCTCACCCAGCATGGGTATATGTAAAAAGACACCCCAAAACACATTCCCCAACTTCTCCTGAGTACGGAGATACCACATGTGTGGCACTTTTTTGCAGCCTAGGTGGGCAAAGGGGCCCATATTCCAAAGAGCACCTTTTGGATTTCACTGGTCATTTACCTACTTACCACACATTAGGGCCCCTGGAAAATGCCAGGGCAGTATAGCTACCCCACAAGTGACCCCATTTTGGAAAGAAGACACCCCAAGGTATTCCGTGAGGGGCATGGCGAGTTCCTAGAATTTTTTATTTTTTGTCACAAGTTAGTGGAAAATGATGATTTTTTTTATATTTTTTTTTTTTTCATACAAAGTCTCATATTCCACTAACTTGTGACAAAAAATAAAAACTTCCATGAACTCACTATGCCCATCAGCGAATACCTTGGGGTCTCTTCTTTCCAAAATGGGGTCACTTGTGGGGTAGTTATACTGCCCTGGCATTCTAGGGGCCCAAATGTGTGGTAAGGAGTTTGAAATCAAATTCTGTAAAAAATGACGAGTGAAATCCGAAAGGTGCTCTTTGGAATATGGGCCCCTTTGCCCACCTAGGCTGCAAAAAAGTGTCACACATCTGGTATCTCCGTATTCAGGAGAAGTTGGGGAATGTGTTTTGGGGTGTCTTTTTACATATACCCATGCTGGGTGAGAGAAATATCTTGGCAAAAGACAACTTTTCCCATTTTTTTATACAAAGTTGGCATTTGACCAAGATATTTATCTCACCCAGCATGGGTATATGTAAAATGACACCCCAAAACACATTCCCCAACTTCTACTGAATACGGAGATACCAGATGTGTGACACTTTTTTGCAGCCTAGGTGGGCAAAGGGGCCCACATTCCAAAGAGCACCTTTCGGATTTCACTGGTCAGTTTTTACAGAATTTGATTTCAAACTCCTTACCACACATTTGGGCCCCTAGAATGCCAGGGCAGTATAACTACCCCACAAGTGACCCCATTTTGGAAAGAAGAGACCCCAAGGTATTTCGTGATGGGCATAGTGAGTTCATGGAAGTTTTTATTTTTTGTCACAAGTTAGTGGAATATGAGACTTTGTAAGAAAAAAAAAAAAAAAAAAAATCATCATTTTCCGCTAACTTGTGACAAAAAATAAAAAGTTCTATGAACTCACTATGCCCATCAGCGAATACCTTAGGGTGTGTACTTTCCGAAATGGGGTCATTTGTGGGGTGTTTGTACTGTCTGGGCATTGTAGAACCTCAGGAAACATGACAGGTGCTCAGAAAGTCAGAGCTGCTTCAAAAAGCGGAAATTCACATTTTTGTACCATAGTTTGTAAACGCTATAACTTTTACCCAAACCATTTTTTTTTTACCCAAACATTTTTTTTTTATCAAAGACATGTAGAACAATAAATTTAGAGCAAAATTTATATATGGATGTCATTTTTTTTGCAAAATTTTACAACTGAAAGTGAAAAATGTCATTTTTTTGCAAAAAAAATCGTTAAATTTCTATTAATAACAAAAAAAGTAAAAATGTCAGCAGCAATGAAATACCACCAAATGAAAGCTCTATTAGTGAGAAGAAAAGGAGGTAAAATTCATTTGGGTGGTAAGTTGCATGACCGAGCAATAAATGGTGAAAGTAGTGTAGGTCAGAAGTGTAAAAAGTGGCCTGGTCTTTCAGGGTGTTTAAGCACTGGGGGCTGAGGTGGTTAAATAGCAATTGCTTAGTCGCCTCCATAACTACCCTACCTACATTTATTTCGGACTTTGAGGATGTTTTTTCTGAAAAGGGTTGTCAGAAGTT
Source organism: Bufo bufo (assembly GCF_905171765.1). Classification (NCBI taxonomy): domain Eukaryota; kingdom Metazoa; phylum Chordata; class Amphibia; order Anura; family Bufonidae; genus Bufo; species Bufo bufo. The sequence continues at coordinate 129,282,761 of NC_053395.1, read as the reverse complement.
ACCACCTCATCGTCCTTATGATTGCCCGGTTAACCTTATTCCCGGCGCAAAATTACCCAAGACCAGGTTATATAATCTTTCGGGTCCAGAGAGACAAGCCATGAAAGATTATATCTCCGAGAGCTTGGCTAAGGGACACATCAGACCCTCTTCTTCACCCGTGGCTGCAGGGTTTTTCTTCGTTAAAAAGAAAGATGGGGGCCTGCGTCCTTGCTTAGATTTTCGCGAATTAAATCAGATAACCATCCGAGACCCATACCCTCTTCCTCTCATTCCTGACCTGTTTAATCAGATTGCGGGTGCTAGGTGGTTCTCCAAACTTGATCTTAGGGGTGCCTACAATCTGATTCGTATTAAGGAGGGGGATGAGTGGAAGACAGCGTTTAACACCCCTGAGGGGCATTATGAAAATCTAGTTATGCCTTTCGGTCTGACCAATTCTCCTGCCGTCTTTCAACATTTCGTTAATGACATTTTTAGTCATCTAATCGGCAGGTTTGTGGTAATATACCTAGATGATATTTTAATTTATTCGTCTGATCTGAAAACACATGAGGTGCATGTCAGACAAGTACTGCAGGTCCTACGGACGAATGAATTATATGCTAAAATTGAAAAATGTGTCTTCGCCGTTCAGGAGATACAATTCCTGGGTTATTTTTTATCTGCGTCAGGTTTCCGTATGGATCCTAGGAAGGTCCAGGCAATTTTAGATTGGGATCTTCCTGAGAACCTCAAAGCACTACAACTGTTCTTGGGCTTCGCGAATTTCTATAGGAAATTCATTAAAAATTATTCACTTATTGTAAAACCGCTTACTGACATGACTAGGAAGGGGACTGATTTTTCTAAATGGTCTGACGCCGCTAAAGTTGCTTTTTCCTCTCTAAAAGAGAGGTTTACCTCAGCACCTGTACTAGTCCAACCTGATGTCTCTCAGCCTTTTATTGTTGAAGTCGATGCGTCAGAGGTGGGAGTGGGGGCGGTGCTGTCTCAGGGTCCGTCTCCTGGCAAATGGTGTCCTTGTGCTTTCTTTTCTAAAAAACTATCTGCAGCAGAAAAGAACTACGATATTGGCAATAGGGAACTATTAGCTATTAAACTTACGTTTGAGGAGTGGCGTCATTTCTTAGAGGGGGCAGTCCACCCCGTCACTGTGATTACGGACCACAAAAATCTTCTGTACCTCGAATCAGCTAAGCGTCTCACCCCTAGACAGGCTAGGTGGTCGCTATTTTTTACCAGGTTTAACTTTGTGATTACCTATCGTCCTGGGGCAAAGAACACCAAGGCTGATGCACTATCTCGTTGTTTCCCTGGAGGGGGTAATGTGAGTGATCCGGTACCCATTCTTCAAAGAGGAGTGGTTGTTTCTGCGGTACACTCTGTTTTGGAGGGGAAGGTGTTAGAGGCCCAGGGGGACGCCCCGGTCTCTTGCCCCTCAGAGAAATTGTTTGTACCGTTGAACTTACGTTTCAAATTATTAAAGGAACATCATAATTCGGCACTTGCTGGGCACCCGGGTAGTAAAGCAACCTTGGAACTATTGTCTCGTCGTTTTTGGTGGCCAAGGTTGCGTCAGGATGTATTGGATTTTGTGTCTTCTTGTTCTACCTGTGCGCGCGCAAAAGTTTCACATACACTACTCGTCATTCCCAATAGACCGTGGACACATCTGTCAATGGATTTTATCACTGACTTACCTTTGTCTGCGGGTAAAACAGTTATTTTGGTAGTAGTGGACAGGTTTAGCAAAATGGTACACTTCATTGCGTTACCCGCACTACCTAATGCTAAGACTCTTGCTCAGGTATTCGTCAGTGAAATCGTGAAGCTTCACGGGGTCCCTTCCGATGTTGTTTCGGATCGGGGTACCCAGTTTATTTCTAAATTTTGGAAAGCTTTTTGTTCCCGTTTGGGGGTACACTTGTCCTTTTCCTCAGCTTTCCATCCTCAGTCGAATGGACAGACTGAGCGTACCAACCAAAACCTTGAGACACATCTAAGATGTTTTGTGTCTGAAAACCAAGAGTTGTGGTCATCATATTTACCGTTAGCTGAGTTTGCCATAAATAATCGTCGTCAGGAATCCACTGGCAAGTCACCATTTCTTGGTGCATATGGTTTTCATCCCCAATTCTGTACTTTCAAAGAGGGGGGGTCTTCTGGGGTTCCCGAAGAGGAACGGTTTTCGTCATCTCTTTCATCGGTATGGCAGAAGGTGCAAGCTAACTTGAAAAATATGGGAGGTAAATACAAATGCATGGCTGATAAGAGACGGTCGCCAGGTCCGGACCTAGGAGTGAATGACTATGTGTGGTTGTCTACTAGGAATATTAAATTAAAGGTTCCCTCTTGGAAACTGGGTCCTAGGTTTATTGGCCCTTACAAAATTGTAGCCATCATCAACCCCGTGGCTTTTCGCCTGGAGTTACCTCAGACTTTTAAAATTCATAATGTTTTTCATAAGTCGTTACTCAAAAAATATGTTCCACCTCTAGAACCATCACCGCTGCCACCCCCTCCTGTTGTCGTGGATGGTAATCTAGAATTTCAGATATCCAAAATTGTTAATTCTCGTCGGGTCCGCCGCTCTCTTCAATATCTGGTGCATTGGAGAGGTTACAGTCCCGAGGAAAGAATGTGGGTTCCTGCGTCTGAGGTAAACGCCGACAGGTTAGTTCGGGTTTTTCATGCCTCTCATCCTGAGAGACCTGGTCCTGAGTGTCCGGAGGCCCCTCGTAGAGAGGGGGGTACTGTCACGAGGGTATCGAGAACCACGCCTGACTCCGTTATACCCGGGGTCAGGAAGTCGCAGCGGTTGGCTGCACGCTCTATTTAAGATAGGGCTGTTTTCCTTATGGTAGCTTTCTGGGTTTGCTTTGCAAACCCTTTTGGCTCACTCAGGGATCCGTAGCTCCTTCTCCTCAGCTGTTCCTTGTCCAGCACTCCCAGACCTCCTTATATTCCTCTCTCACACTTCTCTGGTTGCCAGAGATAGAGCTTCCTGCCTGGACATCTATTCTGACCTTCTGGAGCTGTGTTGCTGCGTTCGCTGGTAGTTGGTCCAGAACGCTACCCTCCGGATCCCTGTTGGACCTTTTTGGTTTATTGTGGTCGCCCACCTGGGTGTATGTGTTTGTCTGTTTTGTCTGTCCTCTCCCTGGTGTTTCCCTCTTAGTGATAGTGGTGTGGACTAGCGATCCCACCGGCCTGTTCACTATCTAGGGCTCATATTAGGGAAAGCCAGGGTTTAGGCACGTGATCGCCGCACGGGTGAGGAACCCGTCTAGGGACGTCAGGGCAGTCAGGTGCCAGCCGCAAGGTGAGTTAGGGGTCACCACCTTTCCCTCTCCCTTGGGCAGGGCTTTCCCTGTTTTCCTCCCTGTGCGTGACGTCGGTCATTACAGGCAGCCATGGTCACCACCCATCTTGAAAAATTTCCCCCCTCACATATACTAATGTGCCACAAACAGGAAGTTAATATCACCAACCATTCCCATTTTTATTAAGGTATAAATGGCCCACCCTGTAGAGCAATTTAGCTAATAAAGTGCTATAACCTTTTTTTTATAGTCTTATTTATTTTTCTTGCTCTGTTTGTATTTTCTCAAATATTCACTATATTGCTATATATTCTTGTTTTAGAATATGACGAATATTCTTAAAGGGATTCTGTCACCAGGTTTCACCCCTGTCAGCTAAACATATGCTGATGTTCAGGGCCTCATCAGGATTCCTAATGTGGGCTTCTAAATGTGATCCGTAGCCTTATTTTGCTAAAAAAACTGGTCTTACTAACCTGTCACTCAAAGAAATAAGGTGCCCAAGGGGATGTCAAGTGATGCAAGGTGCCGGCCGCACCCACCGCCGTTGGTGCCCAGCGCCGCCTTTCCAGACTTCTGCACCGCCTCCTAATCCTCTGTGCCGCCTCTCGCTCTCCCTCCCTCCCCCCTCCTCCTGCTGTAAGATATCGCGCGTGTGCACAGGGCTCTGAGAGGCTGGCGCCAGAGTGAGGGTCATACCTGGGTTGAGCGAAGTGCCGGCGCATGCGCACTTCGCTTTAAGAAGCCAAATCGAGAAGTCCGCACGGGCGCATCAGGCAGAGCCCTGTGCGCACGCGCGAGATCTTACAGCAGGAGGAGGGAGGGAGGAGGGAGGGAGGAGGGAGGAGGGGGGATGGAGGGAGAGCGAGAGGCGGCACAGAGGATTAGGAGGCGGTGCAGAAGTCTAGAAAGGGGGCGCTGGGCACGAACGGCGGTGGGTGCGGCCGGCACCTTGCATCCCTTGACATCCCCTTGGGCACCTTATTTCTTTGAGTGACAGGTTAGTAAAACCTGTTTTTTAGCAAAATAAGGCTACGGATCACATTTAGAAGCCCACATTAGGAATCCTGATGAGGCCCTGAACATAAGCATATGTTTAGCTGACAGGGGTGAAACCTGGTGACAGAATCCCTTTAAGGCTACTTTCACACTTGCGTTCAGAGCGGATCCGTCTGGTGTCTGCACAGACGGATCCGCTCCTATAATGCAGACATTTGGATCCGTTCAGAACGGATCCGTCTGCATTATAGTTTAGAAAAAAAATTCTAAGTGTGAAAGTTGTTCAGACGGATCCGTCCAGACTTTACATTGAAAGTCAATGGGGGACGGATCTGTTTGAAAATTGAGCCATATTGTGTCAACTTCAAACGGATCCGTCCCCATTGACTTACATTGTAAGTCTGGACGGATCCGTTTGCCTCCGCACGGCCAGGCGGACACCCGAACGCTGCAAGCCGCGTTCGGGTGTCCGCCTGCTGAGCGGAGGCTGAACGCTGCCAGACTGATGCATTCTGAGCGCATCCGCATCCACTCAGAATGCATTGGGGCAGTACGGATGCGTTCGGGCCCGATTGTGAGCCTTCAAACGGAGCTCACAAGCGGAGCCCCGAACGCTAGTGTGAAAGTAGCCTAAAACGAATATATAGCACTATATTTAATGCTATATATTATTTTTTAATCAACTTTGCATTACGCGATTTTTACATTTTAGATTAATCGCAATCTCGAAAATAATCTCGAATATGAATATTCGCGAATATGAAGCGAATATTCTAGCAAATATTTGCGAAATATTGCGAATTCGAATATGGGACCTGCCGCTCATCACTAATTACAACCACTATTGCCTCATGTAACTCACACAATAACCATAATATATAACTGAACACATATATCTGTATATACTGCTTCTATTTTACCTTGTACTTTTTAAATCAGTATGCTGCTCTATATACTATACAGTGTACTGACATGTGAGGTACGAGGTATAATAGATGCAGTGTATTTATACCCCATACGGAGGGGCTATGTATGTTGGGAACAAGAGTCTTTCAATAGAAGAGGGGGTCGATAAGTGCCTGTTGTGGGAACCAAACCAACACAAATGTGGAAGAGTCAATAGCATCTGGCCTCGTTGCTGTGGAGCAGCATTGTTGCTACCAAGTAAAACCTTGACTCAGTGGGCTATGAAAGACATGTACTGCCCCTATAACAGCTGCTCTATTTGTCCATGGTGGCCTGCACCGTGTTACACATGACAATTCCATGAGTAGCCCACTTTCTCTGTCTCGTGAGAGTACAAGGCACGGCTGGCTTTTAAAAAAATCAAATAATCGTGACTAAGTATTTTCCATCTACTGTAGGTTTAGTGCACACTATCAGTTCCCCTTAAGGCAGTGGAATCTACTAAGTGGTACTGCAGTGATTGCTGCACCAGCAACTTGGAAGTTGAGTTGGCACATATGCTGATAAATGGTTTAGTTTTTTCCTGGCCACAGAGTCGAAGACAAGCAGGGGAGTATTCTGAGCAGATAAACAGTAGTTGCTGATGATGATGAAGACACTGTACTACTTGTGGATGTAGCCTAGCTGCTGGAAAGAAGACCAGGAGCAGAAGAACTGTCTTTTCCCAATTGCTGGCCAATTCAAGTTTCATACTGGATCTGATGATATCACCTCATACGTGTTATGTCATAAGCTCCTTGTCACCCTCATGACTCCCTCCTTTTTGTTTGCCCTGAGGTCATTAGCACAATGACTACCACTGCCACTACTGCTATCACCATGGCTACAAGTGCAATTCCCCTGCATCTGCCTGAACCTCCTACTCATGACAGTCCAAAACCTGACTGTTCTTGCACCTATCACCAGGAAAACTATCTTGAGTATGTTCCAGAGCACATACATGTAGGGTGTTGTTGGCTCTTCTTAGGAAATGAAGAAGGGGCTCCACTAGGAGGGGGCAGTGAAGACAGAAATGGTACACTGGATTTGAAATGTAAACTAGCAAGGGCCACTTTGCATGATTTGTCAAACTGAATTTGCCAAAAATCAGATTTGTTTGGAAGTAGAATTTTTTAAAAATTTATCTAAGAGAATCTGATTAGTTTAGAATAATCTAGTTCATCTCATCTAGTGTCGGCCATGCCCAGGAGAGTGACTGAGGCCCTCCAGAACTTGCAGCGACAGAATGGCCTGTTTTTGCATGGCTTGATATGCGTCTTTCCAACTCCCTGGAATACCAATTGCTCAGGCCCTGAAGAGGTCAACAGATTTGTGAGTAGGGATAACACCAGCATCAACAATGTCATTCCCCTGATATTTATATTAGAGCAAACACACTGATGCAACAAAAGATACGAATGAATAGATTTGCAATTGCTGACAGTGGCTATTTATCACTGGCCTAATGATGACACTTCCACTGTCCATCATGTTCCATGCTATGATTTCTGCTGCTGCTGCCACAGCTCCTGCTCCCTCTACTGCCACTTATACTATCCCTACACAACCACACATCTACTACCTTGTCTGTCAGATCTCATAACATACTGCTGCTTCCATGGCTACTACTGCCACTACTGCTACCCCTTCATAGCTGCATATCTTCTGAATTCTCCATGGGGTTCCACACTGTACTGCTGCTGCTTGCTCCCAAAAAAACTGAGAAGTTTTAGATGCTTGTTCAAAACAGGACACAGTTTTTTTATGATACTGCTGTGTGTTTATAAACACGAGCAGGTATTTTCATAAATTTTCAAGATCATATTACCTTTATTCCGTAGCTCAGTGTCACTCTGAAATAATTTACTATACCGTAGCTGAGCTTGAAAGGGGAGAGAGAAGGAGAGTGAGAAAGAAAGATAATTCTAATAAAAAATAAGAGATAAAACGACAAGAAAGAAAATGAGTCCAAAGAGACCTCAGAGTGTCATAAACAAATTTTCAGGCCAGTAGGAGCAGTTTAGTTATTTGTATCCAAATTAAATTTTTTGACCGATTCTTTAGAATCTGACCAGAAATAAATTTCATGAAATTTGCACATCTCCAATAATCAGGTATTGTCTTGGATTTTCTTAACTTAGTTACAAGTGCTCTCAGTTCTGAAAAGCTGAAACTCAGGATCAGTACATGGTAAGTAATACATTTACACAGTTACTGCAACTTCTACCTATCTGTACATTCATGTACACTGTGGAATGATGTTCAAAGGTCACTTTTCCTTCTGAATTTATTTTCTGATTTATTTCATTATGTTTACATAACTTTTAAAATATTCTAAAAGGGAAATGAGTTAATGTCTAGGACCGAACCGTTGTGACTAGATTCTCGTATCAGGACAGAATACTGATTCAGCAAATAAAACTGTGCTGTGCCTTTCATCTCCAGTGAAGCAGTGAGCCCTCCATTTAGCTGCAGCCTAGTTGTAACAGGGTTCCGAAGATGCACTCGGTCCCCCATTGCCCGCAGAACTGTTGCTTAGCTTTTGGAATGAGGATCTGTGTTTGACCTCATTCCCAGGGCGGCTTTGCTGCTGGGTGGCTCCCTGCTCCTAAGTCTGCTTTGAGCGCCGAGCTGATCACTCGGTGCTCAACTGGTTGGTCTGTCGGTCATGTGACGCTGGCCACGTCACATGACCCTCACTCCCCACTATAAATACAGGCAGCCTGCTAGCCACAGGTTGCCTGTTAATTTCTAGGTTCCTGGCTATTTGTTGGACTACTGAATACTCACCTGATTCCGTTCCCTGGCGATCCTTTGCCTGCTCCTCCTGTACTGCGCATCCGTCCTGGTATTGTGACCTCGGCTCCCACCTGACTACTCTCTTAGGACTCCTCTTGTACTTCTCTGCTCTCCTGGTATTTGACCCCGGCTTCTCCTGACCATTCTTTGCTTAACCCTTTGTACTGCGTAGCTTTCTTGGTTCTGACCCGGTCCGTTCATGTTCCGTATTTTGTCTTGTCTGTCTTCCCTGCACGTATCCTAAGTTAGGGACTGTCGTCCAGTTGTTCCCTGTCATCAGGACTCGTGGGGCAAGTAGGCAGGGCCAGGGGTGAGGGTGGAGCGCAGTGGTCACTATCCCTCCCCCTGTGTGTGTGTGGATGTGACCGTTACAGATTAACAGGCCCAATAACCACTGTATCATGAATCCTCTTACTACCCTGACTGACCATGTCTCTAACTTGACACAGATGGTGCAGGAGCTAGGAGAGAAACTCTGTTCTTTTGAGTTAGGGCAAGGTTCTTTCATTCCTCTGCCCTCCAGTCCACATTTTGAACCCCAGATCAAGCTCCCAGAACCCTTTTCTGGAGACCGGAAGAGCTTTCTCTCCTTTAAGGAGAGTTGCAAACTCTACTTCCGTTTGCGCCCCGTGTCCTCCGGTCCCGAGAGCCAACGCGTGGGGATTATCATTTCTCTACTACAGGGTGATCCCCAGGACTGGGCATTTTCGTTACCTCCTGGGGCCAGTTGTCTAACTTCTGTGGAGAGTTTTTTTCAGGCCCTGGGTACCCTCTATGACGAACCAGACAGGGCCCTGGTAGCCAAGACGGCTGTTAGGGCACTGGTTCAGGGCCATCTCCCTGCGGAGGAGTATTGCACCCAATTCAGAAGGTGGTGTGTTCCCTCAAGATGGAATGAACCAGCCCTGAAGAGTCAGTTTAGGTCTGGTCTATCTGATAATTTAAAGGCTCTATTAGTCAATTATCAAATTCCTGAGACCTTAGAGTAGATGATGACCCTAGTTGTCCGACTTGACAGACGAGTTAGAGAGAGACGACAAGAACGACAGTTTTGTTCTCAGATGGTGGTCCAGCCAGAGGCCTTTTCCAGGGACAACACTGAGGTCTCCACCGAGGAACCCATGCAGGTTGGCTTGACCCGGGGTAATCTTCGTCGCAGACGCGGAGAGTGCTTCTACTGTGGAGATCCTGGCCATTGGATCAACAAGTGTCCTAAGAGGGTCCTCTCTGACAAGTCTCCTAAGGCAAGACAACCTAAAGACCAGGTACACCCTGATTTTTCTAAATGTAAGCTTTTGGTACCCATAACAATTTCTCTGGGGGTTAATAAGTGGTCGGGTAAGGCCTTTATTGATTCCGGTTCAGCGGCCAGCTTTATTGACTTTGAGTTTGCTAATAAATTGGGTATTCCAATGTTTGCTTTACCTACACCTATCCATGTCATGGCTATTGATGCTACTCCCCTGATTGGTGTTACGGTGAGGTCATGTACCTCTGAAATTTCTCTGACAGTGGGTGTGTGCCACTCTGAGAGATGTTCTCTTCTAGTCCTGGAAAACCTACCGGTTGAGGTGGTACTAGGGTTGCCTTGGCTCCGTTTACATAACCCCACAATTGATAGGTCCCCATTTCACCAATTCTCCTTTGGACCAAAGTGTGACTCATGCTTGTCCGTGGTCCAGGCTGGGGTTTCAGTAAGGTCTAAAACATTACCCTCTGTTATTAAAGAATATTCTGATGTGTTCTCGTCCCCTACTCCAGAGGTTCTACCCCCCCATAGACCTTATGATTGTGCCATAGAGCTAATAGAGGGTGCCGAATTTCCTAAAGGGCGAATTTATCATCTTTCAGGGCACGAACGCAAGGCTATGGAAGATTATATTAAGGAGAGCCTTGCTAAGGGGCATATTAGACCTTCAGTCTCTCTTATGGGAGCAGGGTTTTTCTTTGTTAAAAAGAAGGATGGTGGTCTTAGGCCTTGTATTGATTACCGGAGATTAAATAAAATCACTGTCCAAAATAGATACTCTCTCCCATTGATTCCGGATTTATTTAACCAGGTTTTGGGGGCAACCTGGTTTTCCAAGATTGACCTGAAAGGGGCATACAATCTAATCCGAATCAAGGAGGGAGATGAATAGAAGACAGCGTTCAATACTCCGATAGGACACTTTGAATATCAGGTGATGCCTTTTGGACTCAGCAATGCCCCATCTGTGTTCCAAAACTTAATGAACGATATTCTTAGGGAGTTCTTAGGTAAATTTATTATTGTTTATCTTGACGACATTTTGATATTCTCTCCTGATTTTGAATCTCATGTGTCTCATGTCAAACAAGTATTAGAGGTGTTAAGGGAGAACCAGCTATCCGCTAAGCAAGAGAAATGTGTCTTTGGTGTACAGGAGATACTGTTTCTAGGGCACGTTTTAACTCCTCACGCCTTTAAGATGGATCCTGGTAAAGTTTTAGCAATTAAGGAATGTGTAAGGCCTTCATCCTTAAAGGCTTTACAACGGTTTTTGGGTTTCGCTAATTACTACCGTATATTTATCATGAATTTTTCTGTAATTGCTAAGCCATTGACCGACCTTACTAAGAGAGGGGCGGATTTGGAGAATTGGTCTACCAAGGCCATTTCTTCATTTGAAACATTAAAAGAGGCATTTAGTAGCGCTCCCATTCTGATCCAGCCTGATCAGGAGAAACCCTTTATTGTGGAGGTGGATGCGTCCGAGGACGGCGCAGGAGCAGTCCTTTCACAAGGTCCTGCTAGCCTCACTAACCTGAGACCGTGTGCCTTCTTCTCTAGGAAATTCTCTGCCACGGAGAGAAACTACGACATAGGGAATAGGGAGCTGCTGGCTATTAAATGGGCATTTGAGGAGTGGAGACATTTTTTGGAGGGGGCAAGGCATCGAGTAACTGTTGTCACTGATCATAAAAAACAAATGTTTCTTGAGTCTGCTAAGAGGTTGAATCCCCGACAAGCCCGATGGGCTCTGTTTTTTACCCGTTTTGATTTCTCCATTACGTTCAGGCCGGGAAGTAAAAATGTGAAGGCAGACGCATTATCTCGGAGCTTCCATGCTTTTCAACCCACTGAGACGCCGCCTGAATCCATCCTACCAGCAAACATCTTCTTAGCGGCCATATCCCAGGATTTCTCGGCTCGCATTAAGGCTGAACAATATCTGGCACCGGCATCCACCCACCGGCATCCACCCCAACAGATAAGTTGTTTGTCCCCATACAATTTCGTCTCCAGCTGTTGGGTGAGTGTCACGATTCTGCCTTTTGTGGACATCCGGGTGTTGAGGGCACTAAGGATCTGGTTTCTAGATCTTATTGGTGGCCCACTCTGACCAGGGATGTCAAGTCCTACGTGTCAGCCTGTGAGGTTTGTGCCAGGTCTAAGAAACCTAGGACTCGTCCTGCTGGTAACCTACGACCCCTACCCATTCCCAGTAGACCCTGGTCCAATATCTCGATGGACTTTATTTCTGACTTATCGCTGGTGGAGGGTAAGACTGTGGTTTGGGTAGTGGTCGATAGGTTTAGCAAGATGGTTTATTTCATTCCCCTGTCTAAACTTCCGAATGCTAAAACCCTGGCGTCTATTTTTGTGAGAGAGATTGTTTGTTTACATGGCATCCCGGAAAATATTGTTTCTGACAGGGGTGTGCAGTTTGTGTCCAAATTCTGGAGGGCCTTCTGTCAAAGATGTAAAATTTCGTTGTCTTTTCTTCCGCCTACCATCCTGAGAGTAATGGGCAGACTGAACGCCTTAATCAGTCTGTGGATCAATTCCTGAGTTTGTATGCTGCTGATGACCAGCAATTATGGGTCAAATTCTTTCCGTTGGCTGAATTTGCTTAGAATAATTGTGTCAATTCTTCTGCTGGGGTCTCCCCTTTCTTTTGTAACCATGGTTTTCATCCCCGTTTTCATTCTGGGTCGTCCGTCTCCTCCTCTAACCCTGAAGCTGATAAACTCTCCTCCGAACTGTGCACAGTTTGGGCCCGGGTTCAGTTGAACCTAGAAAAGGCTCAAAGTTCAGGTTGGGGATAAAGTATGGTTGTCCTCCAAGAATCTATCTCTCAAGGTACCTTTTAGAAAATTTGCTCCTCGCTTTATTGGACCATATGAGATTACGGAGGTGATTAACCCGGTATCATTTAGGTTGGAGCTGCTCGAGTCATTCCACATTCATAATGTGTTCCATAAATCTCTACTTAAAAAATATGTTGAACCGGTAGTACCTTCAAAAGCCTCGCCTCCGCCGGTTCTTGTTAATGATGCTGTCGAGTATGTGGTGTCTAAAATAGTGGATGTCAGGAAGGTGCGTAATTCCTTGCAGTACCTGATTCACTGGAAGGGGTATGGACTTGAAGAGAGATCTTGGGTACCTGCCAGGGAGGTTCATGCTCCTAGACTGGTTCGTAAATTTCATTTAGAACACCCTGAAAAGCCATCGCCTGAAGTCTTGGGTCCGGTGGCCCCTCGGAAAGGGGGGGGTACTGTAACGGGGTTTCCGAAGGTGCACTCGGTCCCCCATTGCCCGCAGAACTGTTGCTTAGCTTTGGCAATGAGGATCTGTGTTTGACCTCATTCCCAGGGCGGCTTTGCTGCTGGGTGGCTCCCTGCTCCTAAGTCTGCCTTGAGCGCCGAGCTGATCACTCAGTGCTCAACTGGTTGGTCTGTCGGTCATGTGACGCTGGCCACGTCACATGACCCTCACTCCCCACTATAAATACAGGCAGCCTGCTAGCCACAGGTTGCCTGTTAATTTCTAGGTTCCTGGCTATTTGTTGGACTACTGAATACTCACCTGATTCCGTTCCCTGACGATCCTTTGCCTGCTCCTCCTGTACTGCGCATCCGTCCTGGTATTGTGACCTCGGATCCCACCTGACTACTCTCTTAGGACTCCTCTTGTACTTCTCTGCTCTCCTGGTATTTGACCCCGGCTTCTCCTGACCATTCTTTGCTTAACCCTTTGTACTGCGTAGCTCTTTTGGTTCTGACCCGGTCCGTTCATGTTCCGTATTTTTGTCTTGTCTGTCTTCCCTGCACGTATCCTAAGTTAGGGACTGTCGTCCAGTTGTCCCCTGTCATCAGGACTCGTGAGGCAAGTAGGCAGGGCCAGGGGTGAGGGTGGAGCGTAGTGGTCACTATCCCTCCCCCTGTGTGTGTGTCGACGTGACCGTTACACTAGTGGAATAAAGTGGTGTCGTGCCACACACTCGCCACAGTAGCAGAACCCGAGGCCAACTTGTTAACACTAGACGCCATTAATCATACAGAACATGCTCTCATCTATACTGTCACTCTGTATTAAGCCTGTTCACCTCTCTGTACATGATGACTAGCAGTTGATAACATGCAAAGTGTGAGCCTGTATCTACTATATAAAATATAGTTCGCCTTGACAGTGGTCTCTTTGTTAAAAAAAAAGAACTTAGCTACATATAAAAGCAAGATGGGCAACTGCAAAATTTTATATAACAGCATCTTAAGGAACTGGGTATCATTGTCATACAAAACAACACATATAATCTGAACATGAATGTAAGAGTAAATACAGTATTTAATTATCCAGTATTGAATTTTTTTAAATTATACCTTTATTTATTTTTGTATCCAGTTTTTATCCATTCATGCTTGCAATATGGTCTAAAATATTTTTATTTATTTTTCCCATTCCTTTCCTCTTCCATAGTAGCATTTAGAGATCTATTGTAGGCAGCAATCTATATATTATAGTGGGAATACTCTATTCTGGAGAAAAGGTAGATTAAAGGGCCTATTATACAGAGAGATTATCAATTGATCTTAGTATGATAGACATCTGAGAAATAATCACTAGAGATGGCCCGAATAGTTCGCCGGCGAATAGTTCCCAGCGAACATAGCTTGTTCGCGTTCGCCGCGGCGGGCGAACATATGCGATGTTCGGTCCGCCCCCTATACATCATCATTGAGTAAACTTTGACCCTGTACCCCACAGTCAGCAGACACATTCCAGCCAATCAGCAGCAGACCCTCCCTCCCAGACCCTCCCACCTCCTGGACAGCATCCATTTTAGATTCATTCGGAATCTGCATTCTCAGTGTGAGGAGGGAAAGTGCTGCTGCTGCTGATTCATTAGGGAAAGCGTTAGCTAGGGCATTGTTCTGTGTCCACAGACTCATCTGCTGTAAGGACAGCGTCTTGACAGCATCCCTAAAAGCCCTTTTCAGGGCTGGTACATCAGTCTGCTTTTTTTTTAAATTTTATTTATATATATATACATATATTGCAGTTGCCTGCCCGTGTGTGAGAGGAGGAACAGTGCTGCTTGCTGCTGCTGATTCAATAGGGAAAGTGTTAGCTAGGGCAGTGTTCTGTGTCCACAGACTCATCTGCTGTAAGGACAGCGTCCTGACAGCACCCCAAAAAGCCCTTTTCAGGGCTGGTACATCAGTCTGCTTTTTTTTTATATATACATATATTGCAGTTGCCTGCCCGTGTGTGAGAGGCTGCAGGCTCAGTCACAGACAGCACTGTGTGCACACCATTCATACAGGGTGTGACAGAAAATACCTCGCAGATAAAAAAAATTATATTTGTGCTCGGATCGGCTCATGATGAGAGGGTCCCCTACCTAAGCCTATACTCCACCCCCCCCTACCTAGAAGCAGCAGAGTTATGCCGGAACTGTTTATTGAAGGGTAGCCTAAAGGGGGCCACACCAATGATGAGTCCTGAGAAGAAGGGAGGGCTTCTGGGTGGGTCGAAAGCATTCGAACCGACAAGTGGGGGCAGGAGAGCCAGGTTTAAATAATTAAAGCCCCGCCTCCCCTCACACAAACACGGCACTCTTAATTGCCTACCACTTGTGCTTGGATCGGCTCATGATGAGAGGGTCCCCTACCTAAGCCTATACTCCACCCCCCCTACCTAGAAGCAGCAGAGTTATGCCGGAACTGCTTATCGAAGGGTAGCCTAAAGGGGCCAAAAGAACCATGCATAGGAGTTTGAAAACTTGATAACAGAAACTACAAACCAAAACTTGAAAGCCAGTGATATTTCGTATAAGGATCCGGGATATAACGCATGGAACACGCGGAACTGCGACGACCCAACCGTTTGATGACATGTACTGGCACCTTATGCATGGACGCCGCAGCTGCCGCGCCCATGCGGAAGGAATGTCCTGTGATCCAGAGAGGACCGACCCCTGAACCTGTCAACTAAACCTGAATGTACGTAAGAAAGGTGGTGGTTAGCCGGGCATTGCCTAGTTCAAGTACGGGAGAACATGCCGCTTGGACTAAATACTACGCAGCCAAGCCTCCAAGGCCTGCACCGGACACCATCTGCACTGATCTGACCGCCACTGATTCCCCCGGCCGTGACGTCTTGGACGAGGCCAAGGTGAGGACATAGATGGACCCGCGCCGGATGAGCTGACCTTTCCGCAAGCACCCAGCCAGCGTATTGGTGCCCATGAGCTCGCCTGACCTGAGGAATCCATGGAAGGCAGGTACAAGGCTGTTTCTACCAGAGCGCTAACCTGCGGCCCGAACGGTTTACCCTGCAGTTTGTCTGTCACGGTCTGAACAAGCTACCGGTAAATGGCTGACGCACATGTCGTTTCACAACAGACATCTTGCGCAAACCCTTCAACGCCGCTTTGATCGGGTGGGCGGAGAAGATTGACGGTAGGTCCGGATGTAGCATGTACCAATGGTGCTGAATACCTGCCATGTATAGTTAATAATGCTATAGGACAGGTTTAATTGAGTGTGGAAAAACCCTGACGAAGCCCAATAGGTGAGTGATAGGCCCCCGGCCGGGTAGGTGTTCTCATATCTCTGAAACAGGCGCCAAGCTGTCTTATAAGCCCTCAGAGTATTACTGGCCAAGCAATTGGCCATCAGTCTCTTAGCTATGGTGAGATGAGAGACTAGTCCCAGCGCAGCTGGGCCTGGTGAGGAATCTTTTTTTTTTTTTTTTTTTTCTCCATGCGTGAGAGACTCTAATGGCGGAGTCATGTGTGTAAACCTAAAGCGGAGAAGCCATGCGCGAGAGACTAATGGCGGAGCCATGCGTGAGAGACTAATGGCGGAGTCATATGTGTAAAACTAAAACGGAGAAGCTCTGCGTGAGAGACTCAGATGGCGGAGTCATATGTGTAACCTAAAATGGAGAAGCCATGCGTGAGAGATTCTAATGGCGGAGTCATATGTGTAAACCTAAAACGGAGAAGCCATGCGTGAGAGACTCTAATGGCGGAGTCGTACAGGGAGTGCAGAATTATTAGGCAAGTTGTATTTTTGAGGATTAATTTTATTATTGAACAACAACCATGTTCTCAATGAACCCAAAAAACTCATTAATATCAAAGCTGAATATTTTTGGAAGTAGTTTTTAGTTTGTTTTTAGTTTTAGCTATTTTAGGGGGATATCTGTGTGTGCAGGTGACTATTACTGTGCATAATTATTAGGCAACTTAACAAAAAACAAATATATACCCATTTCAATTATTTATTTTTACCAGTGAAACCAATATAACATCTCAACATTCACAAATATACATTTCTGACATTCAAAAACAAAACAAAAACAAATCAGTGACCAATATAGCCACCTTTCTTTGCAAGGACACTCAAAAGCCTGCCATCCATGGATTCTGTCAGTGTTTTGATCTGTTCACCATCAACATTGCGTGCAGCAGCAACCACAGCCTCCCAGACACTGTTCAGAGAGGTGTACTGTTTTCCCTCCTTGTAAATCTCACATTTGATGATGGACCACAGGTTCTCAATGGTGTTCAGATCAGGTGAACAAGGGGGCCATGTCATTAGATTTTCTTCTTTTATACCCTTTCTTGCCAGCCACGCTGTGGAGTACTTGGACGCGTGTGATGGAGCATTGTCCTGCATGAAAATCATGTTTTTCTTGAAGGATGCAGACTTCTTCCTGTACCACTGCTTGAAGAAGGTGTCTTCCAGAAACTGGCAGTAGGACTGGGAGTTGAGCTTGACTCCATCCTCAACCCGAAAAGGCCCCACAAGCTCATCTTTGATGATACCAGCCCAAACCAGTACTCCACCTCCACCTTGCTAGCGTCTGAGTCGGACTGGAGCTCTCTGCCCTTTACCAATCCAGCCACGGGCCCATCCATCTGGCCCATCAAGACTCACTCTCATTTCATCAGTCCATAAAACCTTAGAAAAATCAGTCTTGAGATATTTCTTGGCCCAGTCTTGACGTTTCAGCTTGTGTGTCTTGTTCAGTGGTGGTCGTCTTTCAGCCTTTCTTACCTTGGCCATGTCTCTGAGTATTGCACACCTTGTGCTTTTGGGCACTCCAGTGATGTTGCAGCTCTGAAATATGGCCAAACTCAGTGCTTGAAGTGGGCCGGAACGCGGCGGTACTCAGTACCGCCACTTCCAAAAATTGCCCTGGAGAGTACCAGCACCTCTCCGTGCGCCCAGTACGTGGGTTTCCGGTACCGGAGCGCAGCGGAGAGCTGGCAGTATCTCCTCCCTAATGTCGTTGGCTGGGCAGCTAGTGGAGGGGGGCGGGTCGTTGCAGAGTACGGCTCAGGCTGGCGCAGGCAGGGAGTTGACCTCACGTTAGGTGACGTCAACTCCTTCCCGCGCGCCTGTGACTGAGGAGCGATCAGTGCGGCGACCAGTGACTGGTCCTCCTTGGAGTCAGGAGTCGGACGGTGCAGCAAAGAACATCGACTTTGCTTTGGAATCCAACTTCTGAAGAGTACTGGTGAGTGACAGGCACCCCCCCTCCCCCCACACACATTAGTTCCTCTCTGTACCAGTACCCCCCCCCCCCCCCTGGCAGGGGGGTACTGGTACAGAGAGGAATTAATGTGTGTGATGAGGGGGGGGGGTCTGATGTGCAGGGGGGTACTGGTACAGAGAGGAACGAATGTGCGGTGGTGGGGGGGGGGGTACTGGTACATAGAGGAACTAATATATATGTGTCTGATGGGTGGGTCTGATGTGTAGGGGGCCCCTGCACATCAGACCCCCCCATCACACACATATATATTAGTTCCTCTATGTACCAGGACCCCCCCCCACCACCGCACATTCGTTCCTCTCTGTACCAGTACCCCCCTGCACATCAGACCCCCCCCCCCTCATCACACACATTAGTTCCTCTCTTTACCAGTACCCCCCCCCCCACCACCACCACACATTAGTGCCTCTCTGTACCAGTACCCCTCTGCACATCAGACCCCCCATCACACACATATATATTAGTTCCTCTATGTACCAGTACCCCCCCCCCACCACCGCACATTCGTTCCTCTCTGAACCAGTACCCCCCTGCACATCAGACCCCCCCTCATCACACACACACATTAATTCCTCTCTGTACCAGTACCCCCCTGCACATCAGACCCCCCCCCCCTCATCACACACATTAGTTCCTCTCTTTACCAGTACCCCCCCCCCCCCACCACCACCACACATTAGTGCCTCTCTGTACCAGTACCCCTCTGCACATCAGACCCCCCATCACACACATATATATTAGTTCCTCTATGTACCAGTACCCCCCCCCCCCCCACCACCGCACATTCGTTCCTCTCTGAACCAGTACCCCCCTGCACATCAGACCCCCCCCTCATCACACACACACACACATTAATTCCTCTCTGTACCAGTACCCCCCTGGCAGGGGGGTACTGGTACAGAGAGGAATTAATGTGTGTGTGTGTGATGAGTGGGGGGGGGGTCTGATGTGCAGGGGGGTACTGGTACAGAGAGGAACGGATGTGCGGTGGTGGGGGGGGGTACTGTACTGGTACATAGAGGAACTAATATATATGTGTGTGATGGGGGGGTCTGATGTGCAGGGGGGGGGAGCACCGGCGCCTAATAGAGTACCGGCACCTCTTTTGGCCCACTTAAAGCACTGGCCAAACTGGTGGCAAGTGGCATCTTGGCAGCTGCACGCTTGACTTTTCTCAGTTCATGGGCAGTTATTTTGCGCCTTGGTTTTTCCACACGCTTCTTGCGACCCTGTTGACTATTTTGAATGAAACGCTTGATTGTTCGATGATCACGCTTCAGAAGCTTTGCAATTTTAAGAGTGCTGCATCCCTCTGCAAGATATCTCACTATTTTTGACTTTTCTGAGCCTGTCAAGTCTTTCTTTTGACCCATTTTGCCAAAGGAAAGGAAGTTGCCTAATAATTATGCACACCTAATATAGGGTGTTGATGTCATTAGACCACACCCCTTCTCATTACAGAGATGTCAATCACCTAATATGCTTAATTGGTAGTAGGCTTTCGAGCCTGTACAGCTTGGAGTAAGACAACATGCATAAAGAGGATGATGTGGTCAAAATACTCATTTGCCTAATAATTCTGCACGCAGTGTATGTGTAAAACTAACACGGAGAAGCCATGCATGAGGGCCTCTAATGGCGGAGTCATATGTGTAACCTAAAACGGAGAAGCCATGCGTGAGAGACTCTAATGGCGGAGTCATATGTGTAACCTAAAACGGAGAAGCCATGCGTGAGAGACTCTAATGGCGGAGACATATGTGTAAACCTAAAACGGAGAAGCCATGCGTGAGAGACTCTAATGGCGGAGTCATATGTGTAAACCTAAAACGGAGAAGCCATGCGTGAGAGACTCTAATGGCGGAGTCGTATGTGTAAAACTAACACGGAGAAGCCATGCGTGAGAGACTCTAATGGAGGAGTCATATGTGTAACCTAAAACGGAGAAGCCATGTGTGAGAGACTCAAAATTATTATTATTATTTTTTTTTATTTTTTAAAACTATAAACCACTTAAGCAGCTCCCGTATGGGCACAGCTCTGAGTACGAGCATGAAGAGCATGGTATAACGCAGATCACCTGCACGGACTAACTAACATCCTGTGCCTAAATAACCCCCTTGGAACCTTATGTACGGCCGGCAGCAGGAAGCCAGCCACCGCCTATGATCTGCTCCCCCTGACCGAGCCTAGTACTTCTTCCCCTGATCCCTGCCTACCTAACGGCACGGCGGCCCGTGCCAGACTTTATTAAAGATGAGGAGCCTTTACCCCCCAGCCGCGTGGGGAGCTCACGCTGCTCCCTGGCAGAATGCACCAGTGCTGGGGAGCCCCCCTCCTCAGCTAGGGCCGACCCACCGCCGGCTGGACACTCGTACCGCGTGGGGAGCAGCGCCACTCCCTGGCAATGTGCACCGGATCAGAGGGAGCCCTTCCTTTACCGTGGGCTCCGGCCCCCGCTGGTTTGAACCGTGTGCCGCGTGAGGAGCCGCACAGCTCCCTGGCATTGTGCGCCGGTGCGGGAGTGCCCCCCCTCACCTAGGGGCTGTTTATTGTGACTGGAACCCGCTGGGAGACTGAAGCCTGACCGGACCTACCTGTGACCGTGAAGGCTGACCTCCCAGGCCGTGGCTGACCCGCGTGCGTAGTCGTGACGCAACTACCCGTAGATGCCCACCCAGTGCCTGTAGTCAACGGGAGTGCGACCGAGAGTGTGGATGTGACCGACTAGCCCCTGTAGTCGTGAGGGGACCCTACATCGAGAGTAGCGGTAACGGACCATCGCCTGTAGACGTGGTAGTATTACCTCACGAGTCTGTTGACATGAGACTAATGCCTGCAGTCGTGGCAGGCCTATATAATGAGTCTGTAGTCGTAACAGATTTGTGCCTAGGGCTTTAGAGCGGGTCTGTAGTCGTGACTTGAGCCTTCTTAAACCCCCACTCACCTCATCTCAGTGGGCGTTCCGGTTCTTGGATATTCACTGGCTATTGTTACGTGTGTCTCCTGGTATCTACGGCCGCCTCGTGCAGAGTTTGTCTCTCCAAGTGGTAAGTAGGGGGCTCTTTCGCAGGGCAGAGGACAGCGGCAGTCCGGCTCCTTCCCACCGCTTCATTCTGCACGCGCTTCCGGGTTCCCTTCACCGCCCGTCTCCCTGTCTGTCTGGCGGCCCGGCAATGGGGGGCGCACTTGGTAGCTGGCACGGCTCTTCCGTGCCGGGGGGGGGGGGGGGGAAAGAGAAACTTGTCTGGCCGACTCACCTCGTCCCCAAGCAACGGCGCACGGAGGCGTGCGTTCCAGGGTGGAACGCACGCACTTCCTGGTACCGGTCCCCGGCCGCTCTCCAGGCTTCCGGCGGCGGGGTGTTCTTGGGGGGAGGCTGGAGCACGAGTCGGCACCTTCGGCCTAGAAACCAGCGCACGGAAGCGTGCGTTCCAGGGTGGAACGCACTCGTCTTCCGGCGCCGGCAGTGACGTCACCCGCTCCCCTGGCCGGTCTCCCTGGCTGCAATGTCAGCTTGCGTTCCACGTGGAGCGCGGACTCTCGGGCAGCCGGGCCGGACAAGGGAAAGGGGGGGGAGGAGGTTTGGTTCTCCAGATGGCTACACGGTCCTGGCCCACTGGGCAGGGCCCTGGGCAAGTCGGCCATTGAGTGCTAGAACCCGACATCAGTACAAGGGAACCACAAAAAAAAAAAAAAAACGCCATATAGAAAATTTATTAAATATAAACCGCCATATAGGGAAAATTAGATGTAATTAAAACTGCCATATAGAAAATAAAATATAAAACCGCATTAAAAAAACTAAATAAAAAAAATTAGAAAATTTATAAACCCGCAATATCACCAAGAAAAAATAAATAAAATTAAATAAAAATTCCCCTGGCGTCACCGCGCCAGGGTACGCCTTTTTCAAAATACAAGGATGGGTATCCTACATAGGACTAGCCCGGCTCCCTCGCACCTCTGGCACCTGGTCACGCCCAGGGTTGGCTGGTCTTCCTGGTTCGCCCAGGCCGTCGTTGTCTTCATGTTAGGGCTCTTTCACACTTGCGTTGTCCGGATCCGGCATGTACTCCACTTGCCGGAATTACACTCCGGATCCGGAAAAACGCAAGTGTACTGAAAGCATGTGAAGACGGAACCGTCTTCCAAATGCTTTCAGTGTTACTATGGCACCCAGGACGCTATTAAAGTCCTGGTTGCCATAGTAGGAGCGGGGAGCGGGGGAGCGGTATACTTACAGTCCGTGCGGCTCCCGGGGCGCTCCAGAGTGACGTCAGAGCGCCCCATGCGCATGGATGACGTGTCCAATGCGATCACATGATCCATGTGCTTGATCCGCTACACTTTACCATGGCTGCCAGGACTTTAGAGTCCCGGCAGCCATGGTAACCATTCAGAAAAAGCTAAATGTCGGCATTGCGGCAAGTGTTCCGGATTTTTGGCCGGAGCAAAAAGCGCAGCATGCTGCGGTATTTTCTCCGGCCAAAAAACGTTCCGTTCCGGAACTGAAGACATCCTGATGCATCCTGAACGGATTTCACTCCATTCAGAATGCATTAGGATAATCCTGATCAGGATTCTTCCGGCATAGAGCCCCGACGACGGAACTCTATGCCGGAAGACAAGAACGCAGGTGTGAAAGAGCCCTAACTAGGTCTTTTGTCTGCTGAGCACGGTTGGGTGTCCGGTCACGGTTTGGTGGCGCCTCCTTCTTCCCTGGTACGCCCAGGGCACAGTACACTCCTGGTACGCCCGGGTCTTCATGTTTTTCGTCTCTAACACACGGGTTCACTCACCTGTCCTTCGACTTATTTAAAATCTTCTAAGGGGCCATCCTTTGGCTGCTCCCCTGGTCGTTCTTGCTTTCCGTAAACTCCTAGGTTCATGTCTTTCCACTGCCCTTCGCGGGCCGCTGCTACGCGCAGCCTCTATCTCATGGCTACGCGCCTTCGCTCCTGTCAACCGCCTGGTACGCTCAGGCGGCTCTCTTCGGTCAGGTGTCCGGTCCGATGCGCTCGGATGGTTACTTGGCCTTAGGGTGCGCGCCAGCCTGGCCAGTTCGCCTGGTTCCGCAGGTTCGAGGGCACCCATTTCCTCTGCGCTTTCAAATGTGTTTCGCCTATTGTTTTATTTACAGGAGTTTGTTCCTATTTCTCCGTTCCTTTCGGTCCTGTTCAGGTAAGTTCGCACTGGCGCCACCTCGGGCCCAGTCAGGTCACGTTCCCGCTTTAATTATGCCTTCGTCTGTTCGGTTAGGCCAGGTTCGACTGAACCATCCCGCAAATTCTATTACCGGTACGTGTTTCTCTATCGTGCACTAATCCGAATTCCATTACGTCATCACTGTCTGTTTTTTTTTTTTTTTCTTTATTATGTCATGCCTTTTTATCTTTTAGCTGCTCTGCCATGTCTCGGGCCTCAGATATGGAGGACGGCCTGTCCATCTCCGGCTCGATCATGTCAATCCAGGCGGATCCCTCATCCCTTCGGAGCTGGACCATCCCGAAGCTGTTGTCCGGCCACCGCAAGGAAGGCAGAGCTGTACAAACTACTAATGACCAGCCCCAGCACTGCGGCGGTGCAGCAGGAGGCGTCGACTATCCAGTTGTCCCTGGTACAGCTGCAGTCGACCCTAAATTCCTTGGTAGACTCGGTGGCAGATGTTCGGGCAAGGGTTTCAGAGCTCGAATCCCGGTCACCCGTGACACCCCCGGCTCCCGTCCCGCTGATGGCTCCATCCACATCGGGTTGGCTGGCTACAGGTATGCCAAGACCCATTCCCCATGTGTCCCCCTCTCACTTCATTCCCGATAACCTCAAGAGAGAGACATTCTGGCAGATAAAGATGTCAATCTGGCATCAATCCTCATTGCCGCTCAAGATGTACCCGAGAATCGGGTCATCAACTGTGGCAATGTGTTGGACCTGGCCATGTGGGAGTTGTTCCTGTCCCGTTGGAACGGCGTCTCCTTTTTCGTGTCACCTTGGTCTCCCTCCTGACCTGACCATTTTTTCAGACGCGGCTGCATCTTGCCGCTCAGATATCCCACCCCGCCTTTCAGTTCCCTGACAATTGACTAGGGTTGGCTGGTCTTCCTGGTTCGCCCAGGCCGTCGTTGTCTTCATGTTAGGGCTCTTTCACACTTGCGTTGTCCGGATCCGGCATGTACTCCACTTGCCGGAATTACACTCCGGATCCGGAAAAACGCAAGTGTACTGAAAGCATGTGAAGACGGAACCGTCTTCCAAATGCTTTCAGTGTTACTATGGCACCCAGGACGCTATTAAAGTCCTGGTTGCCATAGTAGGAGCGGGGAGCGGGGGAGCGGTATACTTACAGTCCGTGCGGCTCCCGGGGCGCTCCAGAGTGACGTCAGAGCGCCCCATGCGCATGGATGACGTGTCCAATGCGATCACATGATCCATGCGCTTGATCCGCTACACTTTACCATGGCTGCCAGGACTTTAGAGTCCCGGCAGCCATGGTAACCATTCAGAAAAAGCTAAATGTCGGCATTGCGGCAAGTGTTCCGGATTTTTGGCCGGAGCAAAAAGCGCAGCATGCTGCGGTATTTTCTCCGGCCAAAAAACGTTCCGTTCCGGAACTGAAGACATCCTGATGCATCCTGAACGGATTTCACTCCATTCAGAATGCATTAGGATAATCCTGATCAGGATTCTTCCGGCATAGAGCCCCGACGACGGAACTCTATGCCGGAAGACAAGAACGCAGGTGTGAAAGAGCCCTAACTAGGTCTTTTGTCTGCTGAGCACGGTTGGGTGTCCGGTCACGGTTTGGTGGCGCCTCCTTCTTCCCTGGTACGCCCAGGGCACGGTACACTCCTGGTACGCCCGGGTCTTCATGTTTTTCGTCTCTAACACACGGGTTCACTCACCTGTCCTTCGACTTATTTAAAATCTTCTAAGGGGCCATCCTTTGGCTGCTCCCCTGGTCGTTCTTGCTTTCCGTAAACTCCTAGGTTCATGTCTTTCCACTGCCCTTCGCGGGCCGCTGCTACGCGCAGCCTCTATCTCATGGCTACGCGCCTTCGCTCCTGTCAACCGCCTGGTACGCTCAGGCGGCTCTCTTCGGTCAGGTGTCCGGTCCGATGCGCTCGGATGGTTACTTGGCCTTAGGGTGCGCGCCAGCCTGGCCAGTTCGCCTGGTTCCGCAGGTTGGAGGGCACCCATTTCCTCTGCGCTTTCAAATGTGTTTCGCCTATTGCTTTATTTACAGGAGTTTGTTCCTATTTCTCCGTTCCTTTCGGTCCTGTTCAGGTAAGTTCGCACTGGCGCCACCTCGGGCCCAGTCAGGTCACGTTCCCGCTTTAATTATGCCTTCGTCTGTTCGGTTAGGCCAGGTTCGACTGAACCATCCCGCAAATTCTATTACCGGTACGTGTTTCTCTATCGTGCACTAATCCGAATTCCATTACGTCATCACTGTCTGTTTTTTTTTTTTTTTTCCTTTATTATGTCATGCCTTTTTATCTTTTAGCTGCTCTGCCATGTCTCGGGCCTCAGATATGGAGGACGGCCTGTCCATCTCCGGCTCGATCATGTCAATCCAGGCGGATCCCTCATCCCTTCGGAGCTGGACCATCCCGAAGCTGTTGTCCGGCCACCGCAAGGAAGGCAGAGCTGTACAAACTACTAATGACCAGCCCCAGCACTGCGGCGGTGCAGCAGGAGGCGTCGACTATCCAGTTGTCCCTGGTACAGCTGCAGTCGACCCTAAATTCCTTGGTAGACTCGGTGGCAGATGTTCGGGCAAGGGTTTCAGAGCTCGAATCCCGGTCACCCGTGACACCCCCGGCTCCCGTCCCGCTGATGGCTCCATCCACATCGGGTTGGCTGGCTACAGGTATGCCAAGACCCATTCCCCATGTGTCCCCCTCTCACTTCATTCCCGATAACCTCAAGAGAGAGACATTCTGGCAGATAAAGATGTCAATCTGGCATCAATCCTCATTGCCGCTCAAGATGTACCCGAGAATCAGGTCATCAACTGTGGCAATGTGTTGGACCTGGCCATGTGGGAGTTGTTCCTGTCCCGTTGGAACGGCGTCTCCTTTTTCGTGTCACCTTGGTCTCCCTCCTGACCTGACCATTTTTTCAGACGCGGCTGCATCTTGCCGCTCAGATATCCCACCCCGCCTTTCAGTTCCCTGACAATTGACTAGGCATGCTCGTCTCTTCAGCAAGGGACCTGGCGCAGCAGTCCCTTGCCCCCAACACGGCCAGGAACTATCTTTCAGGCCTGAGAACTTTCCAGGAGTTTTCACGTCTGAACCCGCAGGCTGGCCCGGCGGACATTCCTTACATCATGGCCTTCATCGCCCATTGCCACCACCAGTTACACCTATCCTACAACACCATTAGGTTGTACCTGGCGGGCGTCCAACACCACACTATGCTCGCAACCCAGGGGGTGGGTCCATTTTTTCTGCGCACGCAATCAAGGCCACCTTGCGAGGGGTCCAGAAGGGTGGGCCAATCTCCCGTCCCGCAGGCAGGGTGTCACGGGGGAGATGTTCCGGAAATTGTCTTCAGCACTGGATGGTGCTCCTTTTGGGCCCTTCTCCAGCTTAATCATTAAAGCGGCCATGTACCTAGCCTTTTACGGCTTCCTTAGGCCAGGCGAGTTCTCATGCAGTACGGCAGGACGGTGCAGTCTGCACAGAGAGCAGCTGGTGCGGGATTTCGACCATTACGCGCTGAAGATAATTACCACCAAAACCAGTCAAACTGGCCCCCCGGTGGAGGTCCAGTTTTTCCCCACTGGTAATGAATGGTGCCCGGTACAGGTGTTTGACCAGCTCATCTTCGCCCTCCGGGATGCGCCACCTCACAGCCCTCTGCTACCCCATCTCAAGGGAGCTCTCACCACGGCGCAATTCATCAGCCACATCCGCACGGTTGCTGCTGGCTTGGGATTAGACTCAAGCGCTATATCCGGTCATTCCTTCCGCATTGGAGCAGCTTTCGCGGCTTCCCGGTGGGGGGTCCCCGCCCACGTCATCCGAAAGATGGGGAGATGGCGGTCATCTTGCTTCACCAGATACATACCTAACCCGCAGGTGGAGATTTCGCAGGCGTTTCGGTCATTGGTGTTATAAGGTAATAAAGTCTTGCACCTTACTATATCGTTGTCATTTTTACCCCCTTTTAGGCTACTCTCATACCCGGCTCCAGGCACACCCCAGCCGGTTAGGTTCCAGGCAGACGCGCTGCCCAAGTTCATATTTTAGCCTTGACCACAAGTTGGTAAGGCTGAGATTCAGCCTGCATTTGTGGGAGGGGCTTGAGCCTTCTTAAACCCCCACTCAACTCATCTCAGTGGGCGTTCCGGTTCTTGGACCCACCCATTCCCTTCATTTCAAGGGTCCTCCTTAGGGTAGCCCCCTTTTAGGCTACTCTCATACCCGGCTCCAGGCACACCCCAGCCGGTTAGGTTCCAGGCAGGCGCTCTGCCCAAGTTCATATTTTAGCCTTGACCACAAATATATATTGTAAGGGATCGCCTCTTATTTGGGGGTCACTCACAGATACGACTTTAGGACACCAGGTTTCAGGCCCAAACAGTGTATTTCCAACCAATACAGGTTATCATGAAGTCGCAGCTTCACCTAACACATGTGACATCCACATAAAATAATAAACACTTGCCCGGCTAGGCTCTAACTAACACAGAGTTTCCTGACTCACCTAAGTCCTTGTTCACACCCTGTGAACACAAGCGGCTTTCTCAGCCAATGTCCCACAGCCTCCTGGCTGTATAGAGCACAGTACGCCCACTGCCTCCAGTCCAGTGCCTCAGCACACATGGGGAATAGTGGTCTCTCAGCCCTCCTGGCTTGGACCACACAGAGCCTCCAGGCCTCTGTCCACAGGCAACACAATCCCCCCTTTCTGACACTCTGGGAGGTGCCTTATGCCAGGCTGATTACCTCCAGCTTCTCTCACCTGTGGTGGAACAGGGGTGTGGACCGCACTATCCACCCCTTCCTTGCCTCTAACCTGAGTGAGACCTGTCACTGTCTCACATATCCCCCCCCTTTGTTCAAGCCCGTGAGGGTGAACACCTGCATAACCACGGGAGGCTGGTGAGAGGGTATCGACCTGGCCTGGACGTGGGGAACAGCCACCCACCCTGCTCTTTGGCTGCTCCCAATAAGAACCGGCCCAGATTGGCTTTACAGCCACACTAAGTAACCCAGTGTCAGCGAGCACTAGCTGCTGCTGACACAGAAAATTACTGGTTCTTATTTCACTGAGGCCAGGAAACTCGGTGACACGTACCTTCCCTTTGTTCTGCCAGACCCACGCCAGCAGAGCTTGGTTTATCACCAAAACCAACATCTTGCCTAACCGAAACTGCCTAAAGGCCTCATGTGCCCATCTCATGGCCAGATACTCTTTTCTTACTCTTTCCCGAGTGATGATGATGCGCTGTCGTATATTTTGATCTCTCTCTCTTTTTAGATCCTCTGGCTCCTGTACATGCGCCTCACGTCCTTTCTTGGACTGCTGAAGCTCTTGCCTGAACTGTTCCGAGTCATGGTCATATCCCGACACTTTCTCCTTTGCTTTGCAGGGCTCCTTCAGCAGAGCATGCTTGCCCCTACTTGCTTCTTTTACGTGCATCTGGGTCACTTCTTCCTTCTTTCCAATAGTAGTTACTCCAGCTACTATGACAGTTTTAGAGACCTCTGCTTCTTTAGCGGCTTTTTCCACTTCGGCCGCGGCTCCCTTTGGCTTAACTTTGGTCTCTGTAGAACCTGGGGACTTCATGTCAACCAACATATCGGCCTTAACTTTTTCAGTCTTTGTCTTCTTGAAGTCTCCAGTCTCTTTGACCGCCTTCTCATCCTTCTCGGACATGGCACCATACACTTGCCCTGTTAACCCCTCTTTCTCATCGAGGCAGGAGGCACCAGGGTCTTCAGCAGACTCCTCGTCTTCTGTCATTTTCTCCAGAGGCTCACCCAGGACCCTGTTCTCATTTTGTGGAGGATTCAGGAGATACAGCCCATTGTAATAGCCCGGATCCGAAAACTGATCGTTCACCTCCTCGTACTTCTTCCCCAGCAGGCTGCTGGCTATTTGGAAGGCCTTGTATGCAGAGGGGACGTCTTCCAGGCCTAGGCTACACGCTACCACGGGTCTGTGGTCTTCGGCATTCACATCAGCCCCATCATCTGGTTTAGCAGAAGCATCTTCCATCTTCTCTGCCACAGCCAGCACCACAGTGCCACCCTCTCCAGTCCCATTTTTAACAGGCTCTGGCTTCTTGACGTCTTCCAGAGAACTCTCCTCTTCAGGTTTCTCACCTTCCACCTGCTGTTTGAGAGCACACTTAGATTTCTCCAACTCATCTTTTAAGCTCATGAGATTTTCAGTCTCTGCTCTGAGTTGCTTGTTCAGCCTCTCCAATTCAGCATGCTCCTCAAGCGCTTTTTCCAGGGCTTTAGCCAAGGAGAGGGCCTTGGTCTCCTTTTCCCAAGCATCAGTCTCTGTTTGGTCACGTTTTTCACCATATCGAGCCGAGATGTATTTCTCTTCAGCTAGGAGCCCGTCACATTCCTCCTGATTCTTCGCTGGATTAGACATAACTTGCTTCTGGTGGTCCAGGTCCACCATCAGATCATCCAATCCTCGCTGAAGTTTGTTCTTGGTTTTCTCCACCTTTTTGTATGTCACACCCTGTTTCTCCAGGCGCTGAACCACCAACTCCATGTTTTTCAGCAGTTTCTTTTCAGCTTTTTGCACAAGCTTGTGGGAAGTGCCCCGCTTTTGGGCCTCCGGTTCCAGCTGCTCCTTGCTCGGCTCTGCTGCAGCAGATGTAGGAGTATCACCATTCTCTTTCTTTGCCCTTTCTGAAATTTTCTTCAGTTGCTCTGTGAAGACGGCTAGTCCCGTCTCTAACGTTTCTAGGGAGCGTGAGGAGAGAGAGAGATCATCCTCCTGTTTGCAGTTGTACTGTCGTGTCAGGTCATCTACAACTGTCTGGATATGGGCTTCAGACCCTAGGCTGATGTCACCCGACTTAATTCCCATCTCGTCAGATAGAAATGTCTGGTCGCTACTAGTAACCACCTTTGTTTCACAGGACCTTGACATGGTAGCTTCACTCTCTGGGTTGCTACCGGTCACAGCACATACGTCACCTATACCGCTCGTGTCATTATTAATTCTGACTTCTAGGGGCACAGATGAGCTAATCCCCACCTGGGACACTTCCTTAGTAACCAACCAACATTGTGGAGACTGCATTTCCACCTCTGGTACGTGCGGTACACCCTCTAGCCCTATCATATTTTCCTGCACCTTCAAACACTGAGCTGGAGCTGGGCTTTGCTCCACACTACTTATATGCATCTTCAAACCTTTTGATTACGTCATATCGTGCTTCATGAAACATAGCAGATGCAGAAAATAAAGTTTCATCATCATTTACATTTTTACCACCAGGGGGCGCTTCTCCCCTGACCACAACCTGCAACGGAAAAGTTATATCACTGTCACCACATATTTCATATGACATCATATTTTCCTTATGCTTTTCCGCACTTTTGTCACCATTACTTTGCACTTGACCAGCACCATTGTTTCCAATGGTCAATATTCTTTCCCCATGCAGGTCAAAGTGCAGCTTCCTTAGATCCTCACTTAAAGGGACAGGTACAGGTTCTGCAGGAGTTTCGTCACTATCTGCAGAAGTGTCTACCTTACCCCACAGCAACAAACCGATATCACGGCCCAACACTCCCTCATGCATGAGCGTATCTGTAACATCAAATTCATCAGTCTCTGTTCTCATTGGAGTCTCACGCTCAGAGAAAATCAGCGGATAGTCCTTTATCGCACGACTGTCCAGCACCTTTAATATTTTACCAGTCTCAGGTTTCAATATTGTGCTATCTCTTACCCGGGCTAGCATGGGATCCCGGATCCTTGTCATCCCAAAACTAGCTTTGGTCATGGGCAACTGAGGTAACACAGAAACCTTCTCCTCTGTAGATTTCTGCGAGGGAGCAATCACAGCAGGCTTATCCGCCTGTTCAGACACAGTTTTTTCTCTGTGTGACTTATTACCTACCGGCCCAGCAGGTATCCCCTGCCGCCGGCTCCCTGTCACTGGGTCTGCTACATAGTTAATAACAGGAACAGTCTTACCCTTTGTAATCAACCATTCTGGTAAAGCAGTGACATTCTCTCCCGCGGACTCATCAAGGTTGTGGTTGCTCCTAACAGCAGCTTTACTGCACCTCCGCACTCCCTCTCTAGGACTCCGGACACAGTCGCAGGGAAGATATGCACTCTTGAGAACCGCATCACTCTCCACCTCTTTACCTTCCCGACTGTTGCCCTTGGCAACGGCATATCTTTGCTTTTCTCCCGATAGTCCCGGCACACCACCAACCTCTTGGAACTTTGTACAGGGTCCATACAGTGTTGAGAACCCATTTCTCAAGGCCAGCTGCAACTGCGCCTCCAAAGCCTCTCGCTCTGCATTAAATTTTGCCAATTCATTTTTAGTGTAGCCAATTGCTATGGCCATTTCTTCTGCCTGCTGTATGCGCCAGCGCTGCCGGACGTACTCTTCCCCGAGACCCATGGTAGCAGGAAAAACTTTCAGCCACAAGTCCACTTTTGCTGGGCTACTGGCCCTTTAATTCACTAGTTTTACTTGCACTACAGCAAAATAGTCCACAAAAGCATGAGCAGCACCTGCTCCACTGGACAAACAGGCTTCCAGCCCTTTAACTCCAGAGCACAGCAGGATTCAGCAGCACCTGCTCTTTCTCATCGTTGCTCCTACCAACCGACCGTTGCCCTTCTCTCATGGACAACTTGCCCGCATCCGACACCAATTGTAAGGGATCGCCTCTTATTTGGGGGTCACTCACAGATACGACTTTAGGACACCAGGTTTCAGGTCCAAACAGTGTATTTATTGTGCACACTCCAACCAATACAGGTTATCATGAAGTCGCAGCTTCACCTAACACATGTGACATCCACATAAAATAATAAACACTTGCCCGGCTAGGCTCTAACTAACACAGAGTTTCCTGACTCACCTAAGTCCTTGTTCACAACCTGTGAACACAAGCGGCTTTCTCAGCCAATGTCCCACAGCCTCCTGGCTGTATAGAGCACAGTACGCCCACTGCCTCCAGTCCAGTGCCTCAGCACACATGGGGAATAGTGGTCTCTCAGCCCTCCTGGCTTGGACCACACAGAGCCTCCAGGCCTCTGTCCACAGGCAACACAATCCCCCCTTTCTGACACTCTGGGAGGTGCCTTATGCCAGGCTGATTACCTCCAGC
Organism: Bufo bufo; assembly: GCF_905171765.1. NCBI lineage: Eukaryota > Metazoa > Chordata > Amphibia > Anura > Bufonidae > Bufo > Bufo bufo. The sequence continues at coordinate 129,250,536 of NC_053395.1, read as the reverse complement.
TTCTCTCACCTGTGGTGGAACAGGGGTGTGGACCGCACTATCCACCCCTTCCTTGCCTCTAACCTGAGTGAGACCTGTCACTGTCTCACAATATATATATATTTTTTTTTTTCAACTTCCCACCAAAGGCCACGAATGTAGGCGCCACCCTGCAAGACATGCGCCAGTGGCCTGAGCATTGATAGGCCACCATACCCAGTCCCTCAAGCCCACGCAGGAGTAAAAAGGGGGGTGGCCCACGCATGCGCACCACACCTGACTCACCTGGCGGCCATAACAGCCACAAACCCCACAGTATCGCAAAGTAGCCAACCACCTGTGGACCTGAATAAACAAGGACAGATATGTGAGTGAGCGAACCCCGGCTGAGTGACCCTTCACCCACGCAACCGCTCCCTAGCTAACCACCGGGTTGTCGCGGCTGCGCCCGAAACCGACCCACTGACTCCCGACGTACCGTATGGGCTATGGGCGGCCAGGCTGCGTGCGCAAGGCGTAGTGGCCATCCCCCTTCCTTGAACCCTCTTTTATTTAATACTTAAAAAAATTTTTTTTTCAACTGACGCCTGCCTTAGTGCCTAGCCACTGGTACTGAGCAAGGAGCACAGTACCTGGACTGCAGTACCAGCATGGCCTGTAGGTGTCGCCCTCTCTTTGACCAGGACCTGCTAGAGCGCCGAAGGGCAGTGAGCCGCACTGTGGAGCCGATGGCCGACGTGACAGATGCGCTGCGTGCCTGGAGCGGATCGGAAGTGCGGGCAGTCACAGGTGCGGCTGGGGACCGGCGGGCACGCCCGGCAGCATGACATGACATAAATAACGAGACGGGTGTGCAGCCACCTGGCCTACCTATTCTCCGCAGCGATGAGCCCGACGCCGCCGACCGCACGAACTAACAACAAGACACGCAACCTCTCTGGAAGGACAGCCAACCCACGAGCCGATTCGAAAGCATTCGAACCGACAAGTGGGGGCAGGAGAGCCAGGTTTAAATAATTAAAGCCCCGCCTCCCCTCACACAAACACGGCACTCTTAATTGCCTACCACTTAATATTTTTCTGTGATCTAATTCCATTTGCAAGCCAGCGTGTGTCAGGCCCACACAGACTGTATTGTGGCCACTGGCTAGTGGCTAGACCTCCACTCATACCGTTACAGGGTGTCATTTACTCACAAATACCTTGCAGATAAAAAAAAATTATATTTAATTTTTTTCTGTGATCTAATCCCATTCGCAAGCCCGTGTGTGTCAGGCCCACACAGACTGTATTGTGGCCACTGGCTAGTGGCTTAGACCTCCACTTATACCGTTACAGGGTGTCATTTACTCACAAATACCTCGCAGATAAAAAAAATTATATTTCATATTTTTCTGTGATTTAATCACAGTTGCAAGCCAGTGTGTGTCAGGCCCACACAGACTGTACTGTGCCCACTGCCCACCACTTATATAGGGTGGCGCAGTACCTTGCACGCATAGTAACACTTATCTAATAAAAAATGACAGGCAGAGGCAGGCCACGCCGCAGGGGCCGTCGTGTTCGTGGTGCTGTGATTTCCACTGGCCCTGGAATAATGCCCAGTGTTCAGAGGCCACGTACCCTGAACCCAAAAAATTCTGAGAAAATTGTTCACTGGCTTACACAGGACACCCAATCTTCAACAGCTTCCGCTAAGAACCTTGACGCACCATCCTCCTCCAGCTCAGCTTTGGTCACCTGCTCTCAAGTTACCACTCTCCCGCCCGCCGCCACCACCACCACTACCACCACAGCCACTTCACTTGATCCCTCAGAGGAGTTATTTACACATCATTTGGATGAAATTAGTGATGCGAAACCATTATTGCCAGAGGATGGAGATAACAGGGATATGTCTCAGTCAGGCAGCATTACACACATGGACGTACAGTGTGATGTTGATGATGATGATGTTGTACCCGCTGCTGCTTCCTTTGCTGAGGTGTCAGATACAAGTGAAGTGGTTGATGATGACGATGTGTCCGTGGATGCCACGTGGGTGCCTGCTCGAAGAGAAGAAGAAGAAGAGGGGGAAAGTTCAGAAGGGGAGACAGAGAGAAGGAGGAGACGAGTTGGAAGCAGGGGGAGGTCGTCGCAAGGAGCTAGTGGCACAGTCAGACAGCATCTATCGGCACCCGGGGTCAGCCAGACAGCACGCCAATCAACACATGCTGCTGCCACCACCAGAATGCCGTCATTGCAAAGCTCAGCAGTGTGGCATTTTTTTTGTGTGTCTGCCTCTGACAACAGCGATGCCATTTGCAACCTGTGCCAAAAGAAACTGAGTCGTGGGAAATCCAACACCCACCTAGGTACAACTGCTTTGCGAAGGCACATGATCGCACATCACAAACGCCTATGGGATCAACACATGATGACGAGTAGAAGCAGCACACAACCTCAAAGCCACCATCCTCCTCCTGGTCCACATCTTGAGCCACGTCAACCACTGTTGCCAAACGCCAGATGATAAGGCCGTTGCTTCATTATGATCAGACCAAAAGCGATCGGCTGGATAATTTTTCATAGAAAAAAACATACATTTTTTAATATATTTTTTTTAAGTTGTATGGGTGGGTTTTTAATACATAAAATAAAAAAATCATAATAAAGTCTCTTAATAGTTTATTAGAAATAATGCAGACAATTTAAAAAATCCCCATCAATTCCAATACAAAGCAAGTACAAAGCTCAGAACTAAATTATTCCAGGATGTCGTAATGGTTCGTTAATTCGACAATGGTTAATCAATTCGACACACGTCCCCGGATAGGGGACGTAACAGGGAATAAACTGATAGGAATAGTACTAGTTAAGACACCACTCATATAGGGTGTCACAGCACATTGCTCCGTGCATGCGCAGTTCCCCAACTTGGGACTGAGTAAGAGGACCGACCAAGCTGCTTTTTCCATCTCCCGGTTCCTAAAATCAATTCATTTTGGTGTATCAGAGTTTGGTCTGTCACTGTGAAGGCAGTCGAAGGTACCCGGCCTAAATTTTTTTTCACAAAAGGCAATCCCACCCTGATATGGGACGTAACAGGGAATAAACTGATGAGAATAGTACTACAGAAAATACCACTCATATCGGGTGGGGCAGTAAATTGCACGGAGCAGACGCAGTGACCGTGGCGTGGATTCAAACAAAGGGGAGGGAGCAAGCATTTTTTTAATCATCTCCCCGTTCGAAAAATCAATTTAATAATTTGACCCCAAATTGGGGCCGTAACAGGGATTAAACTGATGAGAATAGTACTACAGAAAATACCACTCATATCCGGTGGGGCAGTAAATTGCACGGCGCAGACGCAGTGACCGTGGCGTGGATTTAAACAAAGGGGAGGGAGCCAGCATTTTTTTAACCATCTCCCCGTTCGAAAAATCTATTTAATAATTTGACCCCAGATTGGGGACGTAACAGGGATTAAACTGATGAGAATAGTACTACAGAAAATACCACTCATATCCGGTGGGGCAGTAAATTGCACGTTGCAAACGCAGTGACCGTGGCATGGATTCAAACAAAGGGCAGGGAGCCAGCATTTTTTTAACCATCTCCCTGTTCGAAAAATCTATTTAATAATTTGACCCCAGATTGGGGACGTAACAGGGATTAAACTGATGAGAATAGTACTACAGAAAATACCACTCATATCCGGTGGGGCAGTAAATTGCACGGTGCAGACGCAGTGACCGTGGATTCAAACAAAGGGGAGGGAGCCAGAGTTTTTTTAACCATCTCCCCGTTCGAAAAATCAATTCAATTCACCTTTCCGGGACCCTTGGTGTTGTACGTGGCTGGGTGGAGGAAGAAACCTTCAATGACATCAACGGGACATGGCTAGCTTGGTATCCAACCTTGAACAAATGGGGAGTTTGCGGTTGGGCAAATGGACTGTTTGCGGTGCATTAAAAGGGGAGTTTGGTCTGTCAATGTCTGTGAAGCGGGCGTAACCCTTACACTACCTGATCGATACAACATCATACCTGATTGTATACACACACTGGATGTTTTAAACCACGTTGTTAAAAAAAAAAATTGGATTGTTAGGTGATTTATGCCCTTTATGGATTAAAATCCAACTCTGCGTCACTACATAATTTTCCATGGGGGTTTTGCCATGGATCCCCCTCTGGCATGCCACAGTCCAGGTGTTAGTCCCCTTGAAACAACTTTTCCATCACTACTGTGGCTAGAAAGAGTCCCTGTGGGTTTTAAAATTCGCCTGCCTATTGAAGTCTATGGTGGTTCGCCCGGTTCGCGAACATTTGCAGAAATTTGCGTTCGCGAACGGAAAATTTTATGTTCGCGACATCACTAATAATCACATATTGTAGTGTACAGTGATCGAGCGACGAGTGCTAAATAGTTTTTTATGGATCGGACAAAGCTGCCTGACTGAAAGACTATCATTAGTCGCTGCCACATTCCCTCATCTAATCAGAAATCTGCAGTGTAAATGCTCTAGGGACGAATGAGCAACAATCACAATAACAAGTAAACAGCAAAAATGATTTATCGATTTTTGAGTCCTATAATCGAATGTCTTTTGAACACAAACAACTTGCTAAATCATTGCTTGCCGCTTGTTAATAAAGAAATATCTACCGGTCTAATAGAATCCTATCCTTATTTCACATGAGCGATATAGAATGAGTCAGGGTCTTAATATCAATGCTCACTAGCAGAGCTTAGTTTTGTTCACCTACTCCAAATTAGTTATTATGTAATACATGCACGGAAGTACTACACTGACGCTGTATCAGGTCAAAGCAGAACTTAATTTTATTATGAAGTTACAAGCATTCTATACCCTCAGTTGAGGGGAGGGCCATACGTGGACTCCTCAATTTGGACAATAATATATGGGCTTATATCTGCATACTCTCCTACACTGGAAGGAACTTTAAAACATATCCATGTATGGGCATAAGCCTTAGTTTCTTTGTTTTAAAATGCCATGCAGCAGGGCGCTGTGCCAGAGGTAAAGCAGGATATGGCAGCCATCTTTATTGAATGATATGAATTTTCTATAACAGTCTGTTCAGGGAAAAACTGATGGGTTTTGCACACAAGTTGAATCACTCTTGTCTGTGATTGTGCTCAGTGTTTCAGTTGCTCATGCACATACCCATTGAAATGAATGAGTCAGGATTTTGTCTGGATGCTATCCATTCACAACACACATCGCATCCAGATGGAAAACTCACTTGTGTGAAAGAGGCATTAAAGTATCCTTCTGGCTATGGGAATTCTGTGAGGAAACTAAAACAATAAATAGGAAAACAGACACATGAAAGTAAAGCTTGAATTCCCAAAAGCACACTGATATATGCCTACTACTAAACTCACTCCCTTTATAAGGCTACTTTTACGCTAGCATTTACATTTTATGGTATTGAGATCCATTATAGGATCTCAATACCTTAGAAAAATGCTTCCGTTTTGTCCCCTTCATTGTCAATGGGGACAAAACAGAACTGAACAGAACGGGATGCTCCGAAATGCATTTCATTCCATTTGGATGCGTTTCCATACCGGAGAACAAACCGCAGCAAGCTGCAGTTTTCTTTGTGTCATGGGATGCAAAGCAAAACGGATCCAGCATGACCCACACTGCAAGTCATTGGGGAAAGATCAGTTTTTTTCTGACACAATAGAAAACCGATCCGTTCCCCATTGACTTTCAATGGTGTTCATGATGGATCCGTCTTGGCTATGTTAAAGATAATACAACAGCTTCCGTTCATAACGGATGCAAATGGTTGTATTATCAGTAATGGAAGCGTTTTTGCTAAAGATGAGCGAATCTAAGCTGATGAAGTGGAATTCGTTCAGAATTTCAGGAAAAATTCAATTTGCACTGAAGGCGAATTTCCTCACGCTTCATGGTAACGAATCACATTTTTTCCTAAAATGGCTGCTGCACGTTTGAATACATGGATAAAGGAACTCTGGGAAGGCGGGATCACCCATAATGCCATGCATGCAGCCAATTATCAGCCACCCCTCTGATGTATCTATAAATAGTGGCAGCCATCTTAAATTCTGCCATTTACAAGTGTACTTAGTGCATGCAGAGATGTCTGCAGGCACTAGGGGCAGTGCTTGGAAAGACTTGATTGTGGTTAAAAAACTATTTATAAGTGCAGGAAATGGATAGGGAGGAATTGTTCCACAGCATTTGTGTAGAATAGGGTTCAGTAGGGGATCCAAATTGCCATTATACAGCTCTGTAATTCCAGCAAATTGTTCTTGTTATTGGGGCGCAAGTGCTGTTTGATACAGGCATTAACAGGGTTTATTACAAGGAAATATTTCTACAGTACGTCTTATTTGCCCTTGTGTGATGCAGTTATATGTTAAGCCCTTTTTGCCATGTATTAGTGGTGAAATTAAAATATATTCGCCGTCCAGCGTTGCACTCATCTGTTGAAAAGCCTTTTGTGTAGTGTAAAAGTAAAAAAAAATTAGGGCCTAATTGCCGTTCAGCGGTGCAGTGATATATTTTACAGCCCTGTTTGCCATGTATTAATGGCGAAATAAAAATATATTTGCGGTCCAGTGTTGCACTTATCTGTTGAAAAGCCTTTTGTGTAGTGTAAAAGTAGAAAGAAAAATTAGGGCCTAATTGCCGTTTAGCTGTGCAGTGATATATTTTACAGCCCTATTTGCTGTGTATTAGTGGCAAAATAAAAATATATTTGCCTAATTGCCATTCAGCGGTGCAGTTATATGTGGTGAAGCCCTTTTTGCGGTATGTAGCGAATTACGTAGTGGTGAAATTTTTTATGTGAAACAAGCTTTTTTGGTGACAATTGAGGGGTGATTGTAGACTTCTGTATGAACCAAATTCCATTATCCTTTCATTGGTGAATTTTTTTTATTTCAACCATGTTTTTTTCTGGAAAATTGCTGGGTGATTGTAGACCTCTTTTTGCGGTATGGATCGAATTGCGTAGTGGTGAAATTTTCTATGTGAAACAGGCTTTTTTGGGGGAAAATTGATGGGTGATTGTAGACTTCTGTATGAACCAAATTCCATTATCCTTTCATTGGTGAAATTTTTTATTTCAACCATGTTTTCTTCTGGAAAATTGATGGGTGTTTGTAGACCTCCTTTTGCGGTATGGACCAAATTACTTTGTCGTGGGTTCTGCAGTAAACATAATGAAGACGCTGATGATAACACAACAGCAGACTTTGCCTTTTCCATCTATTCACAATTAAATCTAGCAGCTTCAGTAAGTTGAAAACATTCATGTGTTTTTTTCTGCTCCGTCTGCATTCGATCTCCACAGCACACAAGACATGACAGGAGAGCCTTTGGAGTCCAAGTCCAGTTTCTTAAGATCAGAAGTTCCATTAGAATTGTGCGTAACATTCTTTCTTCCTGTGTAAAGCCATAACAAAAGTACTCCAAAGGCAAAAGAAAAATATATTCGTCGTTCAACGTTGCACTTAGATGTTGAACAGCCCTGTGTAGTGTAAAAGTTGAAAAAACTAAGGGCCTACTTGCCGTTCAGCGGTGCAGTTATATATGGTAAAGCCCTTTTTGCAGTGAAATTTTTTATGTGACAGGCTTTTTTTGGGAAAATTTATGGGTGATTGTACACCTCCTTTTGCGGTATGGGCCAAAATTACTTAGTGGCGAAATTTTTTATGTGACACTGGCTTTTTTTAGGAAAATTGATGGATGACTGTACACCTCCTTTTGATGTATGTTCCGAATTATGCAGTGATGAAATTTTTTATTTCAAAGCAAACTCCGCTGCTCAGTATCTCGTGAAGTTAATGTCTCCAACTATGCCCCTTTGTGCGATTTACACCAAATACATTATTTTCATGTAGAGATCCAAGAATTATGTTGGAGGCATGTAGTGTATGCAAGCCATGTGCGACCCCTCTCATCACTCTCATGCTGTTTGCCTGGGCGAACGGAGTCACATAGGGGAGGAACAGCTCCTTCAGCAAGAAATCGAATCCTGGCTTTCTCCACGACAACTGACAATGGGAAGAACATGGTGTCGGCACTGCGTCAAGTAGGGCTGAGCCATGCGCCCTGCATGGCACACGTGTACAAACTGGTTGTCAAGCTGTTCCTGAAGTCTTACACCCATCTGCAAGACATCCTAAAAATGGCCATGAAACTTTGCATGCACTTTAGCCACTCGTACACAGCAAAGCACATCTTCCTTGACCTGCAACGCAGAACGGCACCCCCCAAAATAGGCTGATATGCGACGTTTCCACCCATTGGAATTCCACCCTACATATGTTGGACCGACTATACAAACAAAGAATAGCCGTCAACGATTTCTTGATGATCCAAGCGAACAGGAGCAGTCCCCTGTGTAACTTCGATGTCTGCCAGTGGCAGCTCACGTGTGACACCTGCCGTTTGCTCAGGCCCTTTGGGGAGGCCACGTTATTTGTCAGTCGCCAGGACTACAGGATGAACAATGTCATTCCACTGCTTCATGTCCTGGAACAGATGATGTCCTGGAAGATCTCTGTTTACAGGCAGTGAATGGAAACATCATTTATGGCAAGGATATGCAAACACCAACCAGAAGTAGGTAATCGGCACGAAGGAGCAGTTATTTTCACAGCCCGAGGTATCCTCCCGGAAGCTTTGACCTCTGCAGGTCGACGGTCTGCATTGCGAAGCTTGTCTAAAAGAAAAATCCCACAGTGTAAACCCTTGTAATAAACTCTTTATGCGGCACAGGCTGCTTTGCTCCTTCAAAAACAATGGACTCTGTACAGCGTGACACCAATGTATAGTTTCTCATACACCAGACTGAAAGAGTATTCCAAGCACCTGTTAGCCCACATAGCTGCGGAGAAGCAGAAGGGTCTTGCCTTTAAAGTGGGCTCAGAGCTGAACCTAAAAGCTAAATTTTCCTGTTTACCCGGACTCAAAGGAAAGGACAGAGATCCACGGGCTGTGCTCATACAGATTTCATTTAAAGCCTCCACTCACAAGGCAAGCACAGAGGACTGGATTGTGTGGACAGGTTGGTTCTGCAGGACGTACAAAGAGAACGATCTATTGGAGGTGTTACCTAAGACATTTACTTACATCCCGCTCTTCCTGTATAACGGCTCCAAGGCGCTCATGGCTATCGTAGGGATGTGGTTCGAAAGAAACTTTGACTGTTGCTTCGGTAAGCTGGTAATCAGTTCTCAGGACCTTACGTGGCTAGCAGCGATGTGGGTATGACGTGTCTGGATCAGTATCGGCCACAGAGCTTGTTTTCTCTGGGCCTGTCGAACCTCGCATGGAGATTTCTTATGCCGTCCAACGCAGAGGACTTCAAGACTTTATGGAATGATATTCATAAATCAAAGGACGAGGTCACTTTGGAGGAAGCGGACAATTTATTCTAATGTCTTTACTCGCAGTTCTTCAGACACTTTAGAATCCATTTATCAGCAACCCAGCTTGTCAAGGTGACGGCATCTGTGGCATCAGCACATTGTGAAGGAAAAGAATGGAACAGGTTCTGTAGACATCTATGTGGAATCAGCTGATGGTGTAAAAGGAGTGCGCTTCTTCTTGGCGCTAACATTGACCTGTAAGGCTGAGTTCATACTTGAGTTATTTATTCAGTTTTGGCCCAGTGACTGCTCAAATAAGGGAAGTGTGCAGTGATTCTAAGAGCGACGCCTGTCATCTGCATGTTATGCTGACTCACAGTATTATTTCACTACCAAAGCAGACTCCCTAAGCGTGTTACTGAAAGGCACAGTGTTCTACACAACTATAAAGGCTCTCTGCAGCCAGGAAATAGCATTTTTTTTACATAATTTGCCGAAAATAAATTTGTGACTGAACAAATTTTTCCCAAAAAAGTAGGCTACCGGTGAATTTAATTTTTGAAAATAATTCTCTAGTTTTTGCTGATCGCTGCCGTATGAGGCAAAAAAGCTAGTGTGAAAGTAGCCTAAGAGGGATCATTTGGGTAATTATTTCCTGTAAAGGAATCTGTGGGGTCAGAATACCCAACACACCCCACTGGTATTTTAAAATGCTGTGGAATCTGTTCAGAGCAATGATTCTGCAGCAATATTGCCGGCAATTAGTAAACTGCAGAAATCCAGTCATTGCTTCTACAGTAGAGTCCTTACAGCTCCATAGTACAGAACCAATGGGACTCTACCTGCCTCCATTTAGCCTTAGTGCTAACATTAGAAGTCTGTCTGCACACAGCAGAAAAAGAGTTAAAGGTATCAAGAAGCTTTAGAGATTAGTTTTCAAAATGTGGTAATTTCTGGGGGATTACAAGCAATCACCTGATATTTCCAGATATTTCCAGAATAATGTTGGTCATCTGCTGTTTTTATTGAAAAGCCTTCCTGTGTCCACCACAGTAAATGTCCTCGATGGACATGCATGCTGAGTCTTGGTTCTTTCTGATACACTGCTTCAGGTGTGCAAGGTTTATGGTGTGGTGAGCCAGGTACTTCTGAACCTGCAACATCTTCTGGTGATGCTTTTTCTGCAATGGGCAGAATAAGTATAGCAATAGCATAATAAAGGGAAAGCCTCAATGAAAATGTGTTCTCGACTTAGCCGAAAATCATAGACTACTAAAATCATTGCCATGTTTTTACTTTTCATTGGGGCTCGTGTTGATGTTTATATCACTTTTGTCGATATAAAGAAAACCACTGGATCTAATTATTAGCTAATTGGTTGGCAAAGCTAAACTGTCCTTTAACAGTACGTTCGCCCATTAGATTTGGATAGTATTTCTGGATCCTTAACTACCACATTGGGCCCATGTCAATTAGCTCTGCCATATGTTCATACATCATCGAATGACTTGCTTCTTGAATTTGTGTATCAAATGCTTTGCTCACAGTAGGTATGCCCTATTGTAGCATACCAATTGCTCTCAATAAAGTTGAAATAACCCTTCAACATATATTACGCTGCTTTATTTATTTTGCAGTACCCAGCAGTGTAGTCTGCTACTTAATACTCTAAGAAAAGGATATATTTTTAAAAATTTAGGAATAAAATGTAATAGGATGGTGAGACAAATCTAAATGTATATTTTACGAGTGCAATAATTGTTTGAAATTATATGTGGTATGAGCGTAGGCTAACAATGCTGCCAGAATAAGCACCTAGCAGCACTGGCAGCAAACCTGCTCAGGTAGGATATTCAGTCTTCGTAGAGAGTTTTAGAGCTGCTTGAATCCTCCAGATATTTATGGTCAGGCACCCCAATATTTCTATTTGGTTTTGTGCTTTACTTCAAGTAAAATGTGTTTTCTGATACTCTGCATGAAAGATGCCACATAACATAAAGCTATATAGTACTATCCATCTAATGAAATGTTCATTCTCTGTACAAAGTTTACAGCAAAATGTGTTATTGCAGCTCGGTTGTAAGGGACTTTATATTTTAAAGCTGTTTGATTGAAATGCTGTGTGGTACATTAAGGCTCAATTCACATCACGCCTGTGGTGCACTGTTGACAAATATACTGGGAAAATCTCCCAAAATATACACTGATGTGCCCATATACTTCAATGGGATAGCATAGCGTACGTCAAAAGGGTTTCCTTTAGCATATACTTGGCTATGATAGATCAATAGCCCATTGTCCAACTGCAATTAAAGCACAAAAACATTTGTTACCAATAGAACTGTATACAAAAAGTATATTACTTATTATATACTATTTTGCTTAATGGTGTGCAGTTAATACAGTTTTCCATACAATTTCCAGGACCGAATGTAAATACGTATCCCTAATGACATCTGTGACAAGATGGTTAGTGGTTCATCTGTTTTTGCCCTTTGTGTGTCATCTGTCTTCTATGGACAGTGCTCAGCTGAAAATTTATTTCTGGAGCATCTCCTACCAATCACAGGCAAAATAGGACATGCTTCTGTATTGTCTAAATGGCCCCCCAGTCATTGGAAAACAATTGATGTGTGAATACTAGTGATGAGCGGCAGGGGCAATATTCGAATTCGCGATATTTCCCGAATATTTGGGCGAATATTCGCCATATATTCGAGAATTCGCGAATTCATGATCTCCAAGCATTATTTTCTTGATTGCGAAAATTCGCATAAAATTCGCATGAACTGTTATTTAAAAAAATCAAATATTCGCAATTAAAAATATACACTGCTCAAAAAAATAAAGGGAACAATTAAACAACACAATGTAACTGTCACAACCAGACAGCTGAGAAGCTCTGACAGGAGCTGTCCAGAACCTCCTCCTTGAGTTTCTTTGTTTTGATTTCAGTTCCTCATCTCGTTAGCCTATTTCAGCTTTCATGCAGTTGGACTGATTGCTTCCCTTTAAGTTCCTCCCCATGATGCATTAGGTTGCGGCTTATACAACTTCCTGGAGTGTGTGTGCATGCCTTTCCTAGTTCCCAGTCGTCTGCAAGATAAGTACTGTTTATGTATTTGTGATTTTCTGTTTGCTGGATCCAGGTGACCCTGGCTCCCTCCGTGTCTGTGTAGGGGGCCGGTGGTCTTGTCCCCTCACTATTGTAGGGTCTTCAGCTGTAAGATAGTCGAGGTATGTGGATATGCGCCCATCCACCTTTGGGGTGTTCGCATAGGCTGAGCAGTCAGGGAGAGTGGCAGGTCTCATGCAGGGGTCTCCCTTTTGTTCCTTAGTTGTGGATCCAGTGACTCATAGATTATATTGTATTGTCTTGTTTCCCTGTACACCATCCGTGACATTATAAGCCGCCAAAACCGTCTCAAGCATGGATCCGGTTTCACTTTTGGCTGAACGCTTCCAGGGTCTTTCATTGGAGGTAGCTGATCTCCGTAAGACTTTTTCTCAGTTTCAAGTGACCGGTTCAGCTTGCGTTCATGGAGTTTGTTCTGAGCCTAAGATCTCGCTCCCGGATACGTTCTCCGGGGGTAGTGAGAATTTTGTGCGTTTTAGAGAGGCTTGCAAACTCCATTTTCGCCTTCTTCCCCATTCCTCTGGTGATGAGGAACGGAGGGTGGGGATCATTATATCGCTGCTCAGGGGTAACGCTCAGTCCTGGGCCTTTCCGCTGCCGGAGGGGGCACGGCCCCTCCGTTCAGTGGATGAATTCTTTTTAGCCCTGGGTCAGATATATGATGATCCGGATCGTATTGCTCTGGCTGAGTCTAGACTACGTCTGTTATGCCAGGGTAAACAATCCGCAGAGATATACTGCTCAGAATTTCGGAGATGGGCAGCTGATACTGGTTGGAATGATGCTGCTCTCCGAAGTCAATTTTGCCATGGTCTTTCAGAAGGATTGAAAGATGCATTTGCCTTTCATGAGAGACCTACCTCCTTGGATTCTGCTATGTCTCAGGCCGTTCGTATTGACAGGCGTCTTAGAGAGAGAGGAGAGATCTCTCCTTCCTGTCATGCTCAGTCCCGGGACAGTGCAGCGGTCCCATTCTGTGCGCAGGGGTCTCAGTCGCTGTCTGCCCCTTCTGAGCAGGAGACAATGTAGCTGGGGTTGATTGCCTCAGACAATAGAAGATTCAGCCCGCATGGGAGGGTTTGTTTTTGTTGTGGAGGTATAAATCATTTGCAAATGTGTGTCCCTCTAGGAGATTCAGGCAGTTTTCTGAGAGTAATAAAGAAACAAAAAGGAAAAAATCTTTTAAAAATGTTCCGTCTGTTACTATTGGCAGGGTTGAGGCGGAAATTAAAGGTTTTCCGTTTGCTTGTAGTTCCCGTTTTGCCCTGCCTGCTAGGGTGGCGCTAGAGAGCAAGAGCATTTTTTGTGAAATTTTTGTGGATAGTGGAGCAGCTGTCAATCTCATTGATCATCAATTTGCAATAACTTATGGTTTCCAGGTATGCACTTTGGGAAAGGATATTCCTGTTTTTGCTATTGATTCCGCTCCACTTTCTCAGAAATCATTAAAGGGCATAGTTCACAATATCCGTTTAATTGTGAGTGATGCTCATGTTGAGGATGTGTCATGTTTTGTCCTTAGCGGTTTGCCTACTCCTCTAGTGTTGGGGCTACCCTGGCTCACTAAACATAACCCCACCATTGATTGGCAAGCGAGGCAAATAAATGGTTGGAGTGACTTTTGCAGAGAGAATTGCCTCATGACATCTGTTTCTGAGGTTTCTACTAAGACTGTTCCACCTTTCCTCTCTGAATTTTCGGATGTCTTCTCTGAGAGTGGAGTTCAGGATTTGCCCCCGCACAGGGAGTACGATTGCCCTATTAATCTCATCCCAGGCGCCAAGCTGCCTAAATCTCGTTTATACAATCTTTCCCAACCTGAGAGGGTCGCTATGCGTGCTTATATCTCTGAGAGTCTGAGAAAAGGACACATACGACCCTCGAAGTCACCTGTTGCCGCTGTTTTTTTCTTTGTTAAGAAAAAAGATGGTTCTTTAAGACCTTGTCTGGATTTCAGGGAGCTGAACAGTATCACTATTCGTGACCCTTATCCGCTTCCTCTGATTCCGGACCTGTTTAACCAGGTTGTTGGGGCTAAAGTCTTTTCCAAATTAGACCTAAGAGGGGCATACAACCTGGTCAGGGTCAGAGAAGGAGACGAATGGAAGACTGCTTTCAATACCCCTGAGGGCCATTTTGAGAATTTGGTTATGCCTTTTGGTTTGATGAATGCCCCAGACGTTTTTCAGCATTTCGTGAACAGCATTTTTTATCATTTAATGGGAAAATTTGTATTAGTGTATTTGGATGACATTTTGATTTTTCCTCCTGATTTCAAGACTCATAAGGAACACTTACGTCAGGTCTTGCTCATCCTGCGGGAGAATAAATTATACGCGAAACTGGAAAAATGTGTGTTTGCGGTTCCAGAAATTCAATTTCTGGGGTTTCTTCTCTCAGCTTCTGGTTTTCGCATGGACCCCGAGAAGGTCCGCGCTGTGCTTGAGTGGGAGCTTCCTGAAAATCAGAAGGCGCTGATGCGTTTTTTGGGCTTTGCCAATTATTACAGGAAATTTATTTTGAATTATTCCTTTGTTGTTAAACCACTCACTGATATGACCAGAAAGGGGGTAGATTTTTCTTCCTGGTCGGTAGAGGCGCGTAAGGCCTTTTCTAATATCAAGGAGAGTTTCGCTTCCGCTCCCATCCTGGTACAACCTGATATTTCTTTACCCTTCATAGTTGAGGTTGATGCTTCTGAGGTGGGTGTGGGTGCGGTCTTGTCTCAGGGTTCCTCTCCTGCCAAATGGCGACCGTGTGCCTTTTTCTCGAAGAAACTCTCCTCCGCAGAGAGAAATTACGATGTGGGAGATAGGGAGCTGTTGGCCATCAAGTTAGCTTTTGAGGAATGGCGCCATTGGCTAGAGGGAGCCAGACACCCTATTACCGTGTTTACTGACCATAAGAATCTGGCCTACTTGGAGTCAGCCAAGCGTCTAAACCCGAGACAGGCCAGATGGTCTTTGTTCTTTTCAAGGTTTAAATTTGTTGTCACGTTCCGCCCTGGGGTTAAGAATGTGAAGGCAGATGCCCTGTCACGTTGTTTTCCGGGAGGTGGGAATTTTGAAGACCCGGGTCCCATTTTGGCTGAAGGTGTGGTGGTCTCTGCTCTTTTTCCTGAATTGGAGGCCGAGGTGCAGGCAGCCCAGTCGGAGGCTCCTGATCTTTGTCCTCCTGGGAGGTTGTTTGTGCCTCTCACTTTAAGACACAAGATTTTTAAGGAACACCACAATACGGTCCTTGCTGGGCACCCAGGGGCAAGAGCCACACTGGATCTCATCGCTCGGAGATTCTGGTGGCCTGCGCTTCGTAAGTCGGTTGAGGGTTTTGTGGCAGCCTGCGAGACTTGCGCTCGTGCCAAAGTCCCTCATTCACAGCCATCAGGTCCTCTCCTTCCCTTACCCATTCCTTCCCGTCCTTGGACACATCTGTCCATGGACTTCATAACGGACCTGCCTCGTTCCTCGGGGAAGACTGTGATTCTGGTGGTGGTGGACCGTTTTAGCAAAATGGTGCATTTCATCCCTTTTCCTGGTTTGCCCAATGCTAAGACGCTGGCGCAGGCATTTATTGACCACATTGTTAAATTGCATGGTATCCCTTCAGACATAGTCTCTGATAGGGGCACGCAGTTTGTTTCCAGATTCTGGAAGGCTTTCTGTTCTCGCTTGGGGGTTCGGTTGTCATTCTCTTCTGCTTTCCACCCGCAGTCGAATGGCCAGAAGGAGCGCGTCAATCAGAATCTGGAGACATATCTGCGCTGTTTTGTGGCGGAGAATCAGGAGGATTGGTGTTCGTTTTTGTCCCTTGCTGAGTTTGCTTTAAATAACCGTCGTCAGGAGTCCTCTGATAAGTCACCATTTTTTGGTGCATATGGGTTTCATCCGCAGTTTGGGACTTTCTCGGGAGAGGGGTCTTCTGGTTTACCTGATGAGGACAGATTCTCCTCGTCTTTGTCATCTATTTGGCAAAAGATTCAGGATAATCTAAAGAGCATGAGTGAGAGATATAAGCGTGTGGCGGATAAGAGACGTGTGCCTGGTCCGGACCTGAATGTTGGTGATCTGGTGTGGTTGTCTACCAAGAATATCAAATTGAAGGTTCCCTCCTGGAAGTTGGGTCCTAGGTTTATTGGGCCTTACAAGATCCTGTCTGTCATCAATCCTGTTGCCTATCGTCTTGATCTTCCTCAGACTTGGAAGATCCATAATGTTTTTCATAAGTCCTTATTGAAACCTTATGTTCAACCTATTGTACCCTCGCCTTTGCCTCCTCCTCCGATTATGGTTGATGGAAATCTTGAATTTCAGGTCTCTAGGATTGTGGATTCTCGTCTTGTCCGCGGTTCCCTCCAGTACCTCATTCATTGGGAGGGTTATGGTCCTGAGGAGAGGATGTGGGTCCCAGTGACGGACATTAAGGCCACTCGTCTCATCAGGGCTTTCCATAGGTCCCATCCTGAGAAGGTGGGCTCTGAGTGTCCGGAGTCCACTCGTAGAGGGAGGGGTACTGTCACAACCAGACAGCTGAGAAGCTCTGACAGGAGCTGTCCAGAACCTCCTCCTTGAGTTTCTTTGTTTTGATTTCAGTTCCTCATCTCGTTAGCCTATTTCAGCTGTCATGCAGTTGGACTGATTGCTTCCCTTTAAGTTCCTCCCCATGATGCATTAGGTTGCGGCTTATACAACTTCCTGGAGTGTGTGTGCATGCCTTTCCTAGTTCCCAGTCGTCTGCAAGATAAGTACTGTTTATGTATTTGTGATTTTCTGTTTGCTGGATCCAGGTGACCCTGGCTCCCTCCGTGTCTGTGTAGGGGGCCGGTGGTCTTGTCCCCTCACTATTGTAGGGTCTTCAGCTGTAAGATAGTCGAGGTACGTGGATATGCGCCCATCCACCTTTGGGGTGTTCGCATAGGCTGAGCAGTCAGGGAGAGTGGCAGGTCTCATGCAGGGGTCTCCCTTTTGTTCCTTAGTTGTGGATCCAGTGACTCATAGATTATATTGTATTGTCTTGTTTCCCTGTACACCATCCGTGACAGTAACTCCAAGTCAATCACACTTCTGTGAAATCAAACTGTCCACTTAGGAAGCAACACTGAGTGACAATCAATTTCACATGCTGTTGTGCAAATGGGATAGACAACAGGTGGAAATTATAGGCAATTAGCAAGACACCCCCAATAAAGGAGTGGTTCTGCAGGTGGTGACCACAGATCACTTCTCAGTTCCTATGCTTCCTGGCTTATGTTTTGGTCACTTTTGAATGCTGGCGGTGCTTTCACTCTAGTGGTAGCATGAGACGGAGTCTACAACCCACACAAGTGGCTCAGGTAGTGCAGCTTATCCAGGATGGCACATCAATGCGAGCTGTGGCAAGAAGGTTTGCTGTGTCTGTCAGCGTAGTGTTCAGAGCATGGAGACGCTATCAGGAGACAGGCCAGTACATCAGGAGACATGGAGGAGGCCGTAGGAGGGCAACAACCCAGCACCTGGACCGCTACCTCCGCCTTTGTGCAAGGAGGAACAGGAGGAGCACTGCCAGAGCCCTGCAAAATGACCTCCAGCAGGCCACAAATGTGCATGTGTCTGCTCAAACAGTCAGAAACAGACTCCATGAGGGTGATATGAGGGCCCAACGTCCACAGGTGGGGGTTGTGCTTACAGCCCAACACCGTGCAGGACGTTTGGCATTTGCCAGAGAACACCAAGATTGGCAAATTCGCCACTGGTGCCCTGTGCTCTTCACAGATGACAGCAGGTTCACACTGAGAACATGTGACAGACGTGACAGAGTCTGGAGACGCCGTGGAGAACGTTCTGCTGCCTGCAACATCCTGCAGCATGACCGGTTTGGCATTGGGTCAGTAATGGTGTGGAGTAGTATTTCTTTGGAGGGCCGCACAGCCCTCCATGTGCTCGCCAGAGGTAGCCTGACTGCCATTAGGTACCAAGATGAGATCCTCAGACCCCTTGTGAGACCATATGCTGGTGCGGTTGGCCCTGGGTTCCTCCTAATGCAAGACAATGCTAGATCTCATGTGGCTGGAGTGTGTCAGCAGTTCCTGCAAGATAAAGGCATTGATGCTATGGACTGGCCCGCCCGTTCCCCAGACCTGAATCCAATTGAGCACATCTGGGACATCTTGTCTCGCTCTATCCACCAACGTCATGTTGCACCACAGACTGTCCAGGAGTTGGCAGATGCTTTAGTCCAGGTCTGGGAGGAGATCCCTCAGGAGACCGTCCGCCACCTCATCAGGAGCATGCACAGGCGTTGTAGGGAGGTCATACAGGCACGTGGAGGCCACACACACTACTGAGCCTCATTTTGACTTGTTTTAAGGACATTACATCAAGGTTGGTTCAGCCTGTAGTGTGTTTTTCCACTTTAGTTTTGAGTGTGACTCCAAATCCAGACCTCCATGGGTTGAAAAATGTGATTTCCATTTTTTTATTTTTGTGTGATTTTGTTGTCAGCACATTCAGCTATGTAAAGAACAAAGTATTTCAGAAGAATATTTAATTAACTCAAATCTAGGATGTGTTATTTTTGTGTTCCCTTTATTTTTTTGAGCAGTGTGATTAGCGATATTCTAAATGTTCACGAATTCTCGAAGTGCCGATATTCGCGATTAAAATTCGCAATTCGAATATTCGTGATCAACACTAGTGAATACACACATTAAAATCAATGGGTAAGGGTGCTGTCCATGGAGACCCCGGACAGCACACGTCATTGATTCTCTGATGTGTGAAAGAGGCTTAAAGGGAAAAGACAACTCTGTTCATGTGGTGCATAAGACCAGCTTCCATTCTGGTGGACTTCAGCAGCCCATTTCTGCCATGCGAGGTATATAGGTAGAGAAGAATTTCCCCTGCAAATAGCAGATTTTTCCAGGGAAGGCCTCCTCTATGCAATCGCCAAGGAAGTTCCAATATGAAAAGTGTTTTCTTCTCATTAAAGGGAATGTATATAAATATTTTGTGCTCATACTTACTAATGTTTAAGTTTGTCAAGTCGGAGCATACAAACCCCTCCCCTAGGAATATCCCAACTCTGCCTGGAAGTACAAACTTACGGGCAGGATTATCATTAGCCCCATCAATGCTTACCCCGGACAGCCTAAATTTGGGACAGGGACAGTCCCAGCAAATTCAGGACAGTTGGCAACTATGCATGTGGTATGAGTTAAATCATGTTTTCATTAGAAACATATTTCTATTGGCGTTTTTCCTTTATAATTGGTATGAATAACCACATTTTCTGTTTTTCTGCAGCTCAATTTTCAGCTTAGCAGGGGAATAAAAACATCTAGTTTTTTTCCCATCAACCTGCTCTCAATCCACCGTAATAAGAAAGTGATAACAGAATTTTAGAAATGTTTGCAAATCTATAAACAAGGTGGACGTAAACATTCAGACCCTTTGCTATGACACTTGAAATTTAGCTCTGGGGGGCTTTCATTTCTCTTGATTATCTTTGAGATGTTTTTACTCTTCAACTGGAGTCCTCCTGTGGTAAAATCACCTGATTGGACATGCTTTGGAAAGACATACTCCTGTATATATAAGGTCTCACAGCTGACAATGCATATCAGAGCAAAAACCAAACTAAGAAGGAAATAACCGCCTGTAGAGCTCAGAGTCAGGATTGTGTGGTGGCACAGAAAGCAAATTTGGCTGCACTGTAAGTTCCTAAGAGCACAGTGGCCTCCATAATTCTTAAATGGAATACGTTTGGAGTAACCAAAACTCTTCCGAAAGCTGGCTGCCCCTCCAAAATAAGTAATATGGGGAAAAGGTCCTTGGTAAAAGAGGTGACCAAGAACTTAATGATCACTCTGGCTGAGCTCCATAGATCCTGTGTGTAGATAGGACAAACATCCAGAAGGTCTAACATCACTACAGCATTTCACCAATATGGGCTTTGTGGCAGAGTGGCCAGAGAGAAGCCTCTCCTCACTAAAAGACACATGAAAGTTTGCAAAAAGCACCAAAATGAATCTCAGAATGTGAGAAACAAGATTCTCTGGTCTGATTAAACCAAGATTGAACGTTTTAGCCTCAAGTCTAAAGGTTATGTTTGGAGGAAACCAGACACTGCCCAATACCATAATGAAGCATGGTGGTGGCAGCATTATGCCGTGGGGTATTTTTCAGCAGCTGGGACAGGGAGACTGATTGTTGCCTACTGTTGATGTATGCTGTTGGGATCTTTGTCACTGACTTTTGTCCTGGGGAACACCCTGTGGACTGGAAGATCGGGGCCGAGCTCCGCAAATGCGGATGCGGACAGCACACTGTGTGCTGTCCGCATCCATTCCGTCCCCATAGAGAATGAATCGGTCCACACCCGTTCAGCAAAATTGGATGCGGACCCATTTGCGGACGTGTGAATGGACCCTTACACACAAAATCTCTGTCTGATCTCTTACAAACCCATTTTGTTTATCAAAAAATATAATTCCATATTATACATTAGCTCAAAAGCTTGTCAGCTAGTAAACGTATAATCTGTGCTTTTGTCTCCCATAAAACATGACCATCCCCCACCCACCAGCACTGATATTTTTCCATTACAGCTGTACTCCAGTTGTGTATAAACCTTGCACTATGTATCTGTATAGATGCATATACAGCTCAGCTACATGTGTCTGTTTATCTCTTCAACCAGCACTGTGGCTGAACAGTCTCATATACAGCTCTGCTACATCTGTTTCTCTCTTCCATCATCATTGATGCTGACCCACCACATATACAGCTCTGCTACATCTGTCTATTCCCTTCTCCATTAGTACTGTGGCTGAACAGCAGCTTATTCAGCTTTGCTACATCTGATTCTCTCTTCCACCAGCATTGATACTGACCCTCCACAAATATATATCTCTGTTACATCTGTCTATTTCCTTCCCCATTAGAACTGTGGCTGAACAGCAGCATATTCAGCTCTGCTACATCTGATTCTCTCTTCCACCAGCATTGATTCTAAATCGCCACATAAACATCTCTGCTAAATCTGTCTATTCCCTTCACCATTAGTACTGTGGCTGAACAGCAGCTTATTCAGCTCTGCTACATCTGATTCTCTCTTCCACCAGCATTGACTCTAAACCGCCACATATACATCTCTGTTACATCTGTCTATTCCCTTCCCCATTAGTACTGTGGCTTAACAGCAGCTTATACAGCTCTGCTACATCGGATTCTCTCTTCCACCAGCATTGATTCTAAACCGCCACATATACATCTCTGTTACATCTGTCTATTCCCTTCCCCATTTTTTTTTTTTTTTTTTAAATATATTTTATTTTCCAAAAGACAAAAACAAGAAGAAAAAACGACAATCTTCCACTTCAGTGTCACATAATAATAGAGTCAGTATATTAGATTCATCTTGTATTAAATTTCTCTTTTACTAATCATCCCCCTTGTCCCTCCCTCCACCCCCCCTTTTCTTTCGGCGGAGCTGCCGTGTCTACATTGATTGTTAATTCATTATTATTTCTAGTTGTCCCCTTTCTGTTCCAAATCTACATCAACTATCATTGTTTCCAGTTACCCCAGATCCGCTGCCAGACTACCTTTTTCCGAGCTGTTTGGGCTAATATGTGTTCATACTGCCTAACCCTGTTCATCCACTCCATCCACTCCCAAAAACTGGGGTATTTCATTGTGCCCCAATGTTTAACAATTATTATTTTGGCTAGTGCTGTGCCCCGTAACCAGAGTGTCTGCTCGGTTTTATTTTGATCTGTCTCTGGGAAGATCCCCAGAATAGCATAATCAATGCATGCCTGGTACTTCATCGGGGAACAGTCCTGCAGTTTCCGAAATATTTTGATCCAGTATTGATTTATCCCTGGGCATTCCCACAGCAGGTGTTTATAATCTCCTCTATCTTTGTTACATTTATAGCAGTTCTGTTTCCTATCTTTATAAATGGTATGGAGTAATGCTGGTGTGTAGTAAAGGCGGTGTATGATTTTCAAAAGAATCCATGCATGGGCGGGCGACACAGTCGATCTTTTAATATTTCTATAAACAATATTCCAAAAAATGGATTCCCCCTTCTGTAAATCTCTTTCCCATTTATCCTCACCTCTAAAAGTGATAGTTTTTGTGTATTCATATTTTAACTTAACATAAATGTGCGATATAGACATGTTGAATGTCATGTCGTGGCAATCATCTAAAAAAGTGTTTTTTACTATCTTCAAATAGTTCTTATTATCCGTGTGGTGTATAGCGTGACGTAATTGTTCATATCTAAATTTATCCATAAATCCTAGTTTAGTGTCTAGTAGTATTTCATTTAGGGGCTTAATCTGTCCCTTATGAAAAACTTGTGTTACTAAGTGTATCCCATATTTTTCCCAATATTCAGCTTGACCCAATTGCATAACTTGTGGCAAGTGTGCATTGCCCCACAGTGGGGTGTACTGAACTGCTTCAGATGCACCTACCATATCTCTAATCTGTTGCCAGATTTAACCAAGCATTCTACTAAACGGATTTGTTATTGTTTTCTTTTTAAAGATACTGGTTTCGAGAATATGGAAGAGGTCCGACCATGGTCTACAATGCTCCCCAAAAAGGAGCCGAATGCATTTATTCCTTCGATTCCTCACACACCATCTCAGTTGAGCAGCAAGATAATATCCTTTTATGAACGGGATGGACATTCCACCCCCTTCTTTATACAGATACCGTATCTTGATTCTGACTCGTTTACGGCCCCAAATCAGTTCGTTAAATAGGCTCTCTAACTTATTAAAGAATTTATCTTCTATCGTAATTGGACTGGCATTGAAAACGTATAGTAACATTGGTAGTAATGTCATTTTAATGAGGGCTATTCGGTTAATTTGTGACAGGGGAAGTTTAAGCCATGTTCTAATTTTTTCCTTAACTTTATCTATTATTGGGAGTATATTCAGTTTCTTATAATGTTCCAACTTGGTCCCTATCTGGATACCCAGGTAAAGTAGGGAGTCTGCTGGGGTCAGTATACTGACCCGAACATTATGGCCCTGTGGAACCGGGCGTCTCAATGGAAGAAATTTTGATTTTTCCCAGTTTATATCGTATCCAGACAGGCATCCAAACTCGTCCAGACTTTCCATAACCCTGGGTAAATTTGTATACCCCTTCCCCAAAAAGAGCAGCATATCGTCTGCGTATAAACTAATTTTATCAGCTTCTCCCTCGCACCCGAAGCCAAATATTTCCACATCTGATCTAATTTTACATGCAATTGGCTCCAGGAACAGTGAGAAGAGCAAGGGGGAGAGGGGACAGCCCTGACGTGTTCCTCGGGTCAGAGAAAAAGGGGCAGAGTATTCACCATTAACTCGGACCCTGGATACCGGAGTTTGGTACAGAATGCGCACCCATCTGGAGAAGTATTCGCCTATCTTTACCCGGGACATTACCCTCCAAAGGAAGGGCCACTCCACCCTGTCAAAGGCCTTAGCGGCATCCAGTGACAGGATGGAGCAGTCCTCCCCATCCCCCAGCTGGATGTTCAAAAAGGCCCGCCTTATATTGTCCTGTATATTCCTTTTGGGGATAAACCCGGTTTGGTCTGCATGAACGATTTTATGAATGACGGTTTTTAATCTGTTGGCTAGCAATTTTGCAAGAATTTTATAGTCTGTATTCAACAGAGAGATGGGGTGGTAGGAAGTGACCAACAGCGGATCCTTCCCCTTCTTGGGGATCAGTGTGATGGTGGCCTCCATCCATGAGGGTGGAAGGGAACCCATTGTCCAAGATTGATTTAGCACCTCCAGCATTTGAGGGAGAATGGTTCCCTCATGTTTCCGGTATAGTTCAAATGGAAAACCATCCACCCCTGGAGATGTATTGCCCTTGATGGAGTGCAACGTAATCTGTAGCTCGGTCAGTTGAATTCCCTTCCCCATTAGTATTGTGGCTGAACAGCAGCTTATTCAGCTCTGCTACATCTGATTCTCTCTTCCACCAGCATTGATTCTAAACCGCCACATATACATCTCTGTTACATATGTCTATTCCCTTCCCCACTAGCACTCTGGTTCAGATACAGCTCTGCTATATATATATATATAGTTACATATAAGGGCGGAAAAAAAAATATGGAACGGACACGGACAAATACTTTCTTGTGCATGAGCCCTAAGGGTAGGTTCACAGAGGTTTTTTGAAGCCGGTTTTGAGACAGATTTCCATTCACATTTTTCAGCCAATGCCAGCAGTGAATCCAGAAGGAAGGGACGTGGAGTCCTTCTTTTACATTTCCGATTCCTTTCGAACCCACTTCTGGTTTTGAATGAAAGAAATGCAGGAAAATTTGCCTCAAAACTTCCTCCAAAAATCTCTGTGTGACCCTACCCTTATTCATGTCCTTTTACGCAAATAACTGAAAAATAACGGGGCATATCTGTAAATTTTCTGGACAAAATACTGTATTTATGAAGCGCTGCTCTGTACCATGCACCAGTGTTGATAAACCTGCGTTAACACTGCAGTCAGTGGATGCAGTTGGCGTATGTAGCCATAGGCCTGTATTCACCTGATGGAGGCCAAAAAAGCTTCCTCTTCGCTTCTATGGCAATTTACTACCTCATAAAAGAGCGCGTCAGGCTGCCTATTTCAATACAGCAGGTCATAGCTTTTTTTTGTATTATTTATTAGCCATAGCTTTTTTATTTTTTAACTGATTGTCTTAGGTAGGGGCTCATTTTTTGCTGGATGAGATGACGGTTTAATTGGTACTATCTTGGGGGGCATACACCCTTTTGATCACTTGGTGTTTCACTTTTTGTGACAGTAGGTGACCAAAAAATTTATTTTTTGGCCGTGTTTTTATTAAATTTTTTACGCTGTTCATCTGAGAGGTTAGGTCATGTGATATTTTTATAGAGCTGGCGATGTGGCGATTCCAAACATGTTTTGGGTATTTTATTTTCTTTGTTTTTACAGAATTATAAAATTATATGTATATGGGAAAATGTTAGATTTTTTTTTTCAACTTTTTTTTCAATTTTGTTTTACACTTTTTTGACTCAGACCCACTTGATTATTGAAGATCCATTGGGTCTGATGCCTCTATAATACACTACAGTACGCTGTATAGTATACTGCAGTGTATTTTCTATTACACTTAGCCTGGTCAGGCCTAAATATACCATGGCAAGCCGGATGCCTGTGAAGGCGACCGGTTGCCATGGTAATCAGGTTGCCATGGTAACCATCGTAGCTGACACAGCAGAGCCCGATGGGGGAGGGAGCTCCCCCTTCCATAAAGCGGTCCCTACGGACCGCGGGATGGAAGGGGTTACTGGCCGACATCAGTGCAGGCATGGGGGCATGGGGTTCCGATCGGCCATCCTGAAATTGAAGGAGGGGGGGGGCCTGCACAGTTATACACAGCAGCGCAGCCCCGATCTCCTCACCATTCACTGAGGAACGCTGAAAGCCCGGACAGAAAAGTGTGGGAACTCACCCAAGATCCACTGCCACCCTGACCCCCCACCCCTCCCTCCAAAAAAAATATTATATATATATATATATATATATATAGCTTGAAAAAGATAGGACTGCACTCCAGATAAAGTGAAAAATCAGTGGAGCTTTATTCACCCATAACTTTGGCAACTTAGCGACGTTTCGGCTCACAAGAGCCTTCTTCCAGGCTGGAAGAAGGCTCTTGTGAGCCGAAACGTCGCTAAGTTGCCAAAGTTATGGGTGAATAAAGCTCCACTGATTTTTCACTTTATCTGGAGTGCAGTCCTATCTTTTTCAAGCCATATTGTTGGGGTACTGCCGCTGCCTCTGTGGATTTTGCACCCGACTCCTGGTGGTGCTCCCGCTGGACTTTTCTTCTATATATATATATATATATATATATATATATATGTCAGGTCAATAAATATTGGGACATCGACACAATTCTAAAATTTTCCGCTTTATACACCACCACAATGGATTTGAAATGAAACTAACAAGATGTGCTTTAACTGCAGACTCTCAGCTTTAATTTGAGGGTATTTACATCCAAATCAGTTGAACTGGGTAGGAATTATAACAGTTTGCATATGTGCCTCCCACTTGTTAAGGAACCAAAAGTAATGGGACATAATAATAATCATAAATCAAACTTTCACTTTTTAATACTTGGTTGCAAATCCTTTGCAGTCAATTGCAGCCTAAAGTCTGGAACGCATAGACACCACCAGACGCTGGGTTTCATCCCTGGTGATGCTTTGCCAGGCCTCTACTGCAACTGTCTTCAGTTCCTGCTTGTTCTTGGGGCATTTTCCCTTCAGTTTTGTCTTCAGCAAGTGAAATGCCTGCTCAATCGGATTCAGGTCAGGTGATTGACTTGGCCATTCCATAACATTCCACTTCTTTCCCTTAAAAAACTCTTCGGTTGCTTTTGCAGTATGCTTTGGGTCATTGTCCATCTGCACTGTGAAGCGCCGTCGAATGAGTTCTGAAGCATTTGGCTGAATATGAGCAGATAATATTGCCCGAAACACTTCAGAATTCATCCTTCTGATTTTGTCAGCAGTCACATCATCAATAAATACAAGAGAAGCTGTTCCATTGGCATCCATACATGCCCACGCCATGACACTTACCACCACCATGCTTCACTGATGAGGTGGTATGCTTAGGATCATGAGCAGTTCCTTTCCTTCTCCATACTCTTCTCTTCCCATCACTTTGGTACAAGTTGATCTTGGTCTCATCTGTCCATAGGATGTTGTTCCAGAACTGTGAAGGCTTTTTTAGATGTCGTTTGGCAAACTCTAATCTGGCCTTCCTGTTTTTGAGGCTCACCAATGGTTTACATCTTGTGGTGAACCCTCTGTATTCACTCTGGTGAAGTCTTCTCTTGATTGTTGACTTTGACACACATACACCTACCTCCTGGAGAGTGTTCTTGATCTGGCCAACTGTTGTGAAGGGTGTTTTCTTCACCAGGGAAAGAATTCTTCGGTCATCCACCACAGTTGTTTTCCGTGGTCTTCCGGTTCCTTTGGTGTTGCTGAGCTCACCGGTGTGTTTCCTCTTTTAACCTCTTGCCGCCACACTAATGCCGATAGGCGTCAGGACGGCAGCGCTCTCAGGTCTCTGTTGGCGTCATCTCGTGAGACCCGAGATTTCGCGTGAACGCGTTCACAGCGGCGCGCAGCTCTGAAGTTAAACTATAGCCTGCCAGCGCTGATCATTCCGTGGCAGGCTGTAGATGTTTTAAAAATCGCATCAGAAAAATATACTAGACGCTGTTTTGTTAACAGCGTCTGATATACCTGCTACCTGGTCCTCTGGTGGTCCCCTTTGCTTGGATCGGCCACCAGAGGACACAGGGAGCTTTGTAAGTAGCACCAAGCGCCAAACTACACTACACCCCCCCCCGTCACTTATTAACCCCTTATTAACCCCTGATCACCCCATATAGACTCCCTGATCACCCCCCTGTCATTGATCACCCCCCTGTAAGGCTCCATTCAGATGTCCGTATGTGTTTTGCGGATCCACGGATCCGCGGATCCGCAAAACACGTACACCGGCAATGTGCTTTCCGCATTTTGCGGATCCGCACATTGCCAGAACTATATAGAAAATGCCTTTTCTTGTCCGCAATTGCGGACAAGAATAGGACATGTTCTATATTTTCGCGGAACGGAAGTGCGGACCCGGAAGTGCAGATCTGCAATTCCGGATCCGAGCGGGACAAATTCTGTCCCCATAGAAATGAATGGGTCCGCAATTCCATTCCGCAAAATGCGGAACAGAATTGCGGACGTGTGAATGGGGCCTAAGGGTCCTTTATCACCGCCAGTTAGTTAGCTACTTGTTAGGTAGTTAGCGCCCAGCCCACCGCACCCAAGATTTATGGACCTGACTGTATATATATATATATATATATATATTTATTTCTCAGAAAATTCAGTGCAACATAAAACATAAACAAAAACTGGAATTTGCACTATATGTCTGTCTTTCATATTATAAGCTCCCCTTATATATAATTTACTTACAGTTCTGAAGACTCAGGGGTTCTGGCTGGCTTGGCCTCAGGGGTGCTGGCTGGCTTGGCCTCAGGGGTGCTTGCTGGCTTGGCCTCAGGGGTGCTGGCTGGCTTGGCCTCAGGGGTGCTGGCTCGCTTGGCCTCAGGGGTGCTGGCTCGCTTGGCCTCAGGGAAGCTGACAGACTTGGCCTCAGGGGTGCTGGCTCGCTTGGCCTCAGGGGTGCTGACAGGTTTGGCCTCAGGGGTGCTGGCTCGCTTGGCCTCAGGGGTGCTGGCTCGCTTGGCCTCCAATCGGTAACCATGGCAGCGCTCTCAGGTCTCAGCGACGCCTATTGGCGTCATCTCATGAGACCCGAGATTTCGCGTGAACGCGTTCACAGCGGTGCACAGCTCTGAAGTTAAACTACAGCCTGCCAGCGCTGATCATTCGCTGGCAGGCTGTAGATGTTTTAAAAATCGCATCAGAAAGGTATACTAGACGCTGTTTTGTTTACAGCGTCTGATATACCTGCTACCTGGTCCTCTGGTGGTCCCTTTTGCTTGGATCGACCACCAGAGGACACAGGCAGCTCTGTAAGTAGCACCAAGCACCACACTACACTACACCCCCCCGTCACTTATTAACCTCTTATTAACCCCTGATCACCCCATATAGACTCCCTGATCACCCCCCTGTCATTGATCACCCCCCTGTAAGGCTCCATTCAGACGTCTGTATGTGTTTTGCGGATCCACAGATCCGCGGATACGCAAAACACGTACACCGGCAATGTGCTTTCCGCATTTTGTGGATCCTCACATTGCCAGAACTATATAGAAAATGCCTTTTCTTGTCCGCAATTGCGGATAAGAAAAGGAAATGTTCTATATTTTTGCGGAACGGAAGTGCGGACCCGGAAGTGCAGATCTGCAATTCCGGATCCGAGCGGGACAAAGTCTGTCCCCATAGAAATTAATGGGTCCGCAATTCCGTTCCACAAAATGTGTGAATGGGGCCTAAGGGTCCTTTATCACCGCCAGTTAGTTAACTACTTGTTAGGTAGTTAGCGCCCAGCCCACCGCACCGCAGTCACTGATTAGCGTCATCGCTGTCGCTAATCAGCACTAGTACTATATAGTATCTGTAAGTGATCAAGACTGAACGCAATCAGATCTATATCAGTACATTAGGGTCACCTTAGGCTCTACAAAAAACTCTTGTGTGCACACTTGCGTTCAGTCCGACCCACCACAGTGACAGAAATTTTTTTTTCTGCTCACTGCAAAAAAAGACAAAAACACAGAAATATAGTGGCAATACTGGAGGAGCGGCTCAACCCCTAACACTGTAGCGTGTTTTTCATTGGGGGAGCAGCCCCACCGCAAGACTATTCCTAGCAAAAAATGCATACGGTGGAGGATGTCGGCGCAGTCCACATGCACCACAAGGGCATCCTACACAAAACGGAGCATTGTGCGGATGTAAATACAATCATATAAATCACTAGCCAGTATAGTCAGTGGCATTTTTTCTGTGATTTATATGATTGTATTTACATCCGCACAATGCTCCGTTTTGTGTAGGATGCCCTTGTGGTGCATGTGGACCGCGCCGACATCCTCCACCGTATGCATTTTTTGCTGGGGATAGTCATTTGCTGCGGTCCACATGCGGTGGGGCTGCTCCCCCAATGAAAAACACGCTACAGTGTTAGGGGTTGAGCCGCTCCTCCAGTATTGCCACTATATTTCTGTGTTTTTGTCTTGTTTTATATGTAGTGTATGTGCCTTTACCTGGCATTCAAACACTCTTTTGCACCTGGTGACCTCCATCACAGGGTCTGATATGGGTGTGGCTTGCAGTCTTGGCTTTGTTCACATTGCACTAGTTGTCCTGCTAGGCGTTTGTGTGGAAGCCTGGCTGTGAGCTGGATTACATCACCTTCAGACCTTGTTCACACCATAGTTAGCGTAGTGGTAGGACCCTTTGCCATGCTGAGTGACCGTGACGTGGTGCATGAAGGGCTCCGATATTTTCCTGACAGGAATATATTGGCGAAAGTCTCAGCTTTTAATATCTGCATTTATGACTAGCCAGTATAGTCAGTGGCATATCCGTTTGGTGCATTTTTTCTGTGATTCACTGCAAAAAAAACATAAAATCGCACATTTTTTGGCAGAGATTTTTTCATCCACATTGATTTCATTACCCGTATGCTCAATATAAGGAGAATAGCAGAAACGCCTAATGCTGGCCATACATGTAATGATTGCAGGGACCCTCAAATGCCAGGGCAGTACAAACACCCCACAAATGACCCTATTTTGGAAAGAAGACACCCCAAGGTATTCGCTGAGGGACATATTGAGTCCATGAAAGATTTAACTTTTTGTCACAAGTTAGCGGAAAGGGAGACTTTTTGAGAAAAAAAAATATATATCAATTTCCGCTAACTTGTGCCAAAAAAAAAAATCTTCTATGAACTCGCCATGCCCCTCACGGAATACCTTGGGGTGTCTTTCCAAAATGGGGTCACATGTGGGGTATTTATACTGCCCTGGCATTTTAGGTGCCCTAAAGCGTGAGAAGTCTGGAATCCAAATGCCTAAAAATGCCCTCGTAAAAGGTACTCATTGGCCCCTTTGCGCATCTTGGCTGCAAAAAAGTGTCACTCATGTGGTATCGCCGTACTCAGGAGAAGTAGGGAAATGTGTTTTGGGGTGTATTTTTACATATACCCATGCTGGGTGAGAGAAATATCTCTGTAAATGATAACTTTTTCCATTTTTTTATACAAAGTTGTCAATTTACAGAGATATTTCTCTCACCCAGCATGAGTATTTGTAAAAATACACCCCAAAACACATTGCCCTACTTCTCCTGAGTACGGTGATACCATATGTGTGACACTTT
This sequence comes from Bufo bufo, assembly GCF_905171765.1. Taxonomy (NCBI): domain Eukaryota; kingdom Metazoa; phylum Chordata; class Amphibia; order Anura; family Bufonidae; genus Bufo; species Bufo bufo. The sequence continues at coordinate 129,219,139 of NC_053395.1, read as the reverse complement.
TTTGCAGTCTAGGTGCGCAAAGGGGCCCAAATTCCAATGAGTACTTTTAGGATTTCACAGGGCATTTTTACCCATTTGGATTCCAAACTATTTTCTCACGCTTTAGGGCCCCTAAAATGCCAGGGCAGTATAAATACCCCACAAGTGACCCTGATTTTAGAAAGAAGACACCCCAAGGTATTCCGTGAGGGGCAAGAGGGAAAAGGAGGTAAAATTCATTTGGGTGCCAAGTTGCATGACCGAGCAATAAACCGTTAAAGTTGTGAAGTGCTGATTTGTAAAAAAGGGCCTGGTCACTAGGGGGGTATAAACCTGTGGTCCTTAAGTGGTTAAAGAATGTTCCAAACTGTTGTTTTGGCAATGCCTAATGTTTTTGCTATCTCTCTGATGGCTCTGTTTTGGTTTTTCAGCCTAATGATGGCTTGCTTCACTGATAGTGTCAGCTCTTTGGATCTCATCTTGATAGTTGACAGCAACAGATTCCAAATGCAAATAGCACACTTTGGCCCCTTTCACACGCGCGAGTTCACGTGAGGTGAACGCATTGCACCCGCACTGAAACCGGACCCATTCATTTCTATGGGGCTGTTTTGGCCACGCCTAATGTTTTTGTTATCTCTCTGATGGGTTTGTTGTGTTTTTTCAGTCTAATGATGGCTTGCTTCACTGATAGTGACAGCTCTTTGGATCTCATCTTGAGAGTTGACAGCAACAGATTCCAAATGCAAATAGCACACTTGAAATGAACTCTGGACCTTTTATCTGCTCATTGTAATTGGGATAATGAGGTAATAACACACACCTGGCCATGGAACAGCCGAGAAGCCAATTGTCCCATTAATTTTGGTCCCTTAACAAGTGGGAGGCACATATACAAACTGTAATTCCTACACCGTTCACTTGATTTGGATGTAAATATCCTCAAATTAAAGCTGACAGTCTGCAGTTAAAGCACATCTTGTTTTTTTCATTTCAAATCCATTGTGGTTGTGTATAGAGCCAAAAATTTTAGAATTGTGTCGATGTCCCAATATTTATGGACCTGACTGTGTATATATATATATATATATATATATATATTTATTTCTCAGAAAATTCAGTGCAACATAAAACATAAACAAAAACTGGAATTTGCACTATATGTCTATCTTTCATATTATAAGCTCCCCTTATATATAATTTACTTACAGTTCTGAAGACTCAGGGGTGCTGGCTGGCTTGGCCTCAGGGGTGCTGGCTTGCTTGGCCTCAGGGGTGCTGGCTCGCTTGGCCTTAATGGGTGCTTTCTCCCTTGGCCTCAGGGGTGCTGGATCGCTTGGCTCAGGGGTGCTGGCTCGCTTGGCCTCAGGGGTGCTGACAGGCTTGGCCTCAGGGAAGCTGACAGACTTGGCCTCAGGGGTTCTGGCTCGCTTGGCCTCAGGGGTGCTGGCTCGCTTGGCCTCAGGGGTGCTGGCTCGCTTGGCCTCAGGGGTGCTGACAGGCTTGGCCTCAGGGGTGCTGGCTCCCTTGGCCTCAGGGGTGCTGGATTGCTTGGCTCAGGGGTGCTGGCTCGCTTGGCCGGGCAGAAGGAGTGTGAGAGACTCATTTTTCATTACATCTCAAGTCAGACCACCAATCAGACCCCCAATGTTAATCAGACCTCAGCTAACAGCCCCAATTAGATCCCCAATGTTAATAAGACCCCAATAAGACCTCAGATAACACCTCAGCTCAGACCCCAATATGAATGACCCCCAATCAGACCTCAGATAAGAGCCCCATGCCTCATAGCAGCCCCCAGTAGCCTCATAGCAGCCCCCAGTGCCTTTCCATCAGCCCCTAATGCACCCTCCCCGGTATTAAAATCATTAGTGGGCAGTGCGCCCTCCCCGGTATTAAAATCATTGGTGGGCAGTGGGCCCCCCCCTCCCCGGTATTAAAATCATTGGTGGGCAGTGCGCGCTCCCCCCCTCCCCGGTATTAAAATCATTAGTGGGCAGTGCGCCCTCCACCCGTCCTTCCCAGTATTAAAAATCATTGGTGGGCAGTGCGCCCCTTGCCCCCCACACCCCCGCCCTTCCCAGAAGTAAAAATCATTGGTGGGCAGTGCACCCCACGCCCCTCCCCCCCCCAATCATTGGTGGCAGCGGCAGTTCCGATCGGAGTCCCAGCAGTGTAATACTGGAGCTACGATCGGTTACCATGGCAGCCAGGACGCTACTGAAGTCCTGGCTGCCATGGTTAGTTAGTCACCATTATACTTACATGCTGGGTGGCCGGCGCCCCTTCTTCTTGTAACTCACAGGTCTGTGCAGCGCAGTGATTACACTGCTGGGACTCCGATCGGAACTGCCGCTGCCACCAATGATGGGGTGGGGGGAGGAGGGGGAGGAGGGGGAGGGCGCACTATGGCAGCCAAGACTTCAGTAGCATCCTGGCTGCCATGGTAACCGATCGGAGCCCCAGCATTACACTGCTGGGACTCCGATCGGAACTGCCGCTGCCACCAATGATTGGGGGGGGGGGGCGGGATGTGCACTGCCCACCAATGATTTTGCCACATAAATTTTATTTTTAATAAATCAGCGGCCATTCTGAAATTGAAGGGGGGGGTGGGAGGCCGGCATAGTTATACACAGCAGCGCAGCCCCGATCTCCTCACCATTCACTGAGGAGATCCGGGCTGCGCTGCTGAGCGCTGAAAGCCCGGACAGCTCCTCTCCTCCGCATAGGAAACTATTCTCCCCCCATACTGCTTTCTCCTTCTGTTCCGCCCGGCAACGTGCGCGCTCACAGTGTGAGTGAGAGGCCGGCCACTAGATCGCCAGGGAAACCACTGCGCAAGCGCGGCCCATGGATGTGGCAGGCGAGCGGCGTCCGTATCCATGGACAGTGTAGATAAACAATGGATTTCAATAATGCGATTTTACAGAGAATAGTAGTTTTTTTTTAATGCTTTATATTTGGAAAAAAATTCACAGGGGGGCATATAAATTAATGAAATACCATCAAGAAGATGGGATTACCCATTTAACAATCTATTAACAGAGCTATTGTTATGGTTGGTGTCTTTAATGTGTCCTTAAAGACATGTCTCAAAGAGACCCAGTGTAACTGAAGACCTTTATTTGTAATGATATGAACAATTTTTGTACTACTTTTTTTATTGTGCTTGTTAATAGAGTTGAGCGAACCCAAACTGTAAAGTTCGGATTCGTACCGAACTTTAGCTTTTTCGGGACCCGAACCCGAACATTTACGTAAAAGTTCAGGTTCGGGTTCAGTGTTCGGCACTTTCTTGGCGCTTTTTGAAAGGCTGCACAGCAGCCAATCAACAAGCGTTTAACTGTGTGCCCTTAGAAGCCATCACAGCCATGCCTACTATTGGCATGGCTGTGATTGGCCAATTGCAGCATGTGACCCAGCCTCTATTTAAGCTGGAGTCATGTAGCGCCGCCCGTCACTTACTATGGTTTAAAAAAAAAACGTTTGTTCATATACTGGTCATTTTTGATTAAACGTGCATTGATTACAGTCACATTTAGGCCACAAATACGGCCATTTGGTTACTGCGGTTTAAAAAAAACATTTGTTCATATACTGGTCATCTTTGATTAAACGTACATTGATTACAGTCACATTTAGGCCACAAATACGGCCATTTGGTTACTGCGGTTTAAAAAAAACGTTTGTTCATATACTGGTCATTTTTGATTTAACGTGCATTGATTACAGTCACATTCAGGCCACAAATACGGCCATTAGGTTACTGCGGTTTAAAAAAAACGTTTGTTCATATACTGGTCATCTTTGATTACACGTGCATAGGTGACAGTCACAATCTCTCAAAATCCTCTGTTCTATTGCTGGGTGACATGAACCCCCTTTTGCCGTGAATGAATACCTGCTGTGCCTGGGTGACAGGGGCCTAAATCTCTCAAAATCGTCTGTTCTATTGCTTGGTGACATGAACCCTCTTTTGCTGTGAATGAACCCCTGCTGTGCCTGAGTGACAGGGGCCTGTAACGGGGTTCCGAAGGTGCACTCGGTCTCCCATTAGCCGCAGACCTGCTGCTTAGCTTCAGGAGCGAGGATCTGTGTTTGACCTCGTTCCCAGGGCGGCTTTGCTAGCTGGGAGGCCTCCTGCTCCTAAGTCTGCCTTGAGCACCGAGCTGATCACTTGGTGCTCGACTGGTTGGTCTGTCGGTCATGTGACGCTGGCCACGTCACATGACCCTCACTCCCCACTATAAATACAGGCAGCCTGCTCCCCACTGTTAATTTAGGTTCCACCTGTGATTTTGTCTTTCCTGGCGTACTTACCTCCTGCTGAATTCCTGACGATCCTCTGCCTGCTCCTTGTGTACTTTGCTGCTCTCCTGGTATTCTGACCCTGGCCTCCTCCTGATGATCCTCTGCTGACTCCTTTGGTACTTCACGACTCTCCTGGTATTTATGACCCCGGCTTCTCCTGACAATTCTCTGCTTGCTCCATTTGTACTTTCCTGGTATTGACTCGGTCCGTTCACGTTCTGTTGTTTGTCTGTCATCCCTGCACTTATTACAAGCTAGGGATTGCCGTCCAGTTGTCCCCTGTCATTAGGACTCGCGAGGCAAGTAGGCAGGGCCAGGGGTAAGGGTGGAGTGCAGGGGTCACTTCCCTCCCCCCTGTGTGTGTGTGTACGCGACCGTTACAGATTAACAGGCCCAATAACCACTGTATTATGAATCCTCTGGTGACCCTGACTGACCATGTCTCTAATCTGACGCAGATGGTACAAGAGTTAGGGGAAAAACTGAGTTATTTTGAGTTAGGGCAAGGTTCTTCGACTCCTCAGGCCTCCAGTCCACATTTTGAGCCCCAGTTTAAGCTCCCAGAACCCTTTTCAGGAGACCGGAAAAAGTTTCTCTCTTTTAAGGAGAATTGCAAACTTTACTTCCGTTTGTGCCCCGTGTCCTCTGGCCCCGAGAGTCAACGCGTGGGCATTATCATTTCCCGACTACAGGGTGATCCCCAGGACTGGGCGTTCTCTTTACCTGCTGGCGCCAGTTGTTTATCTTCTGTGGAAGGGTTCTTTCAGGCCCTGGGTACCCTCTATGATGAACCAGACAGGGCTCTAGTAGCCAAGACGGCTCTAAAGGCACTGGTTCAGGGCAATCTACCTGCGGCAATCTACCTGAGGATTATTGCACCCAATTCTGAAGGTGGTGTATCCCCTCAGGATGGAACGAACCAGCCCTGAAGAGTCAGTTCAGGTCAGGTCTGTCTGAGAATTTAAATGATTTTCTGGTCAGTTATCAACTTCCAGAGACCTTAGAGGAGATGATGACCCTTGTTGTCCGACTTGACCGACGGGTTAGAGAGAGAGACGACAGGAACAACAGTTCTCTTCCCAGATGGTGGTCCAGCCAGAGGCCTATCCCAGAGACAATGCTGAGGTCTCCACCGAGGAACCCATGCAGGTTGGCATGACCCGAGGGAATCTTCGCCGCAGACGTGGAGAATGCTTTTACTGTGGAGATCCTGACCATTGGATCAACCAGTGTCCTAAGAAGGTCCTCTCTGTCAAGTCTCCTAAGGCAAGGCAACCTAAAGACCAGGTACACCCTGATTTTTTTAAATGTAAGCTTTTGGTACCCATTACGATTTCTCTGGGAGTAGATAAATGGCCGGGTAAGGCCTTTATTAATTCTGGCTCAGCGGCCAGCTTTATTGACTGAGTATGCTGTAAGATTGGGTATTCCAATGTTTGCTTTACCAACTCCTATCCATGTCATGGCTATTGATGCTACTCCTCTTATTGGTGGTACGGTGAGCTCATGTACCTCGGAGATTTCTCTAACCGTGGGTGTGTGCCACTCAGAGATGTTCCCTTTTAGTCCTGGAGAACCTACCGGCTGAGGTGGTACGAGGGTTGCCTTGGCTCCGACTACATAACCCCACTATAGATTGGTCCAATGGGGAGTTGGTGAGATGGGGGCCTAAGTGTGACTCGTGCTTGTCTGTGGTACAGGCTGGGGTCTCAGTAAAGTCTGATACTTTACCCACTGTTGTTAGGGAGTATTCTGATGTATTCTCATCACCAACCCCAGAGGTTTTACCCCCCCATAGACCTTATGATTGTACTATAGAGCTAGTAGAGGGGGCCACGTTTCCTAAGGGGGGAATTTATAATCTTTCTAAGCCCGAACGCAAGGCCATGGAAGATTATATTAAAGGAGAGCCTTGGTAAAGGGCATATTAGACCTTCTGTCTCTCCTATGGGGGCGGGGTTTTTCTTCGTTAAGAAAAAAGATGGTGGTCTTAGGCCATGTATCGATTACCGGAGATTAAATAAAATCACTGTCCAGAATAGATACTCCCTCCCATTGATTCCGGATTTATTTAACCAGGTTCTGGGGGCAACCTGGTTTTCCAAAATTGACCTGAAAGGGGCATACAATCAAATCCGAATCAAGGAGGGAGACGAATGGAAGACGGCGTTCAATACTCCGGTAGGACACTTTGAATATCAGGTGATGCCTTTTGGACTCAGCAATGCCCCAGCTGTATTCCAAAACTTCATGAATGACATTCTTAGGGAGTTCTTAGGTAAATTTGTTATTGTCTATCTTGACGACATTTTGATATTCTCTCCTGATTTCGAATCCCATGTGTCTTATGTTAAACAAGTATTAGAGGTTGAGGGAGAATCAGCTATCCGCTAAGCAAGAGAAATGTGTCTTTGGTGTTCAGGAGACTCTGTTTCTAGGGCATGTTCTGACTCCTCACGCCTTTAAGATGGATCCTGGTAAGGTACTAGCAATTAAGGAATGGGTAAGACCTTCATCCTTAAAGGCCTTACAACGGTTCTTAGTTTTCGCCAATTACTATCGTAAATTTATTATGAATTTTTCCGTAATTGCTAAACCGTTGACCGACCTTACTAAGAAAGGGGCGGATTTGGAAAATTGGTCTACTGAGGCCATTTCTTCATTTGAAAAATTAAAAAAGGCATTCAGTAGCGCTCCCATTCTGATCCAGCCTGATCAGGAGAAACCTTTTATTGTGGAGGCGGATGCGTCCGAGGACAGCGCAGGAGCAGTCCTTTCACAAGGTCCTGCTAGCCTCACTAACCTGAGACCATGTGCCTTCTTCTCTAGGAAATTCTCTCCCACGGAGAGAAACTACGACATAGGGAATAGGGAGCTGCTGGCCATTAAATGGGCATTTGAGGAGTGGAGGCATTTTCTGGAGGGGGCAAGGCATTGTGTAACTGTTGTCACTGACCATAAAAACCTTATGTTTCTCGAGTCTGCTAAGAGGTTGAATCCCCGTCAAGCCAGATGGGCTCTGTTTTTTACTCGTTTTGATTTTTCCATTACGTTCAGGCCAGGAAGTAAAAATGTGAAGGTGGAAGCATTATCTCGCAGCTTCCATGCTTTTCAACCTACTGAGGTACCACCTGAATCCATCCTACCAGCAAAAATCTTCATAGCAGCTCTAACCCAGGATATCTCAGCTCGCATTAGGTCTGAACAACATCTGGCACCGGTATCCACCCCAACAGATAAGTTGTTTGTTCCGTACAATTTCATCTCCAGCTGCTGGGTGAGTGTCACGATTCTGCCTTTTGTGGACATCCGGGTCTTGAGGGCACTAAGGATCTGGTTTCTAGATCTAATTGGTGGCCCACTCTTACTAGGGATGTCAAGTCCTACGTGTCAGCCTGTGAGGTTTGTGCCAGGTCCAAGACACCTAGGACTCGCCCTGCTGGTAACCTACGACCCCTACCCATTCCCAGTAGACCCTGGTCCCATATCTCGATGGACTTTATAACTGACCTACCGCCGGCGGAGGGTAAGACTGTAGTTTGGGTAGTGGTCGATAGGTTTAGCAAGATGGTCCATTTCATTCCCCTGTCTAAACTCCCGAATGCCAAAACCCTGGCGTCTATTTTTGTGAAAGAAATTGTTCAATTGCATGGTATCCCGGAAAATATTGTTTCTGAAAGGGGTGTGCAGTTTGAGTCCAAATTCTGGAGGGCCTTCTGTTAAAAATGTAAAATTTCATTGTCTTTTTCTTCTGCCTACCACCCTGAGAGTAATGGGCAGACTGAACGCCTTAATCAGTCTGTGGAACAATTCTTGAGGTTGTATGTTGCTGATGACCAGCAATTATGGGTGAAATTTCTTCCATTGGCTGAATTTGCTTTAAATAACCGTGTCAATTCTTCTGCTGGGGTTTCACCTTTCTTTTGTAACCATGGTTTCCATCCCCGTTTTTATTCTGGGTCATCCGTCTCCTCCTCTAACCCTGAGGCGGATAGGCTCTCCTCTGAACTGTGCACAGTTTTGGCCCGGGTTCAATCGAACTTAGAAAAGGCTCAAAGTTCTCAGAAACTCAAGGCCAATAGGAGACTTTCAAGGGGGGTGAATTTTCAGATTGGGGATAAGGTATGGTTGTCCTCCAAGAATCTCTCTCTTAAGGTAGATTCTAAAAAGTTTGCTCCTCGTTTTATTGGACCATATAAGATCACGGAGGTGATTAACCCGGTATCATTTAGGTTGGAGCTGCCCGAGTCATTCCACATTCATAATGTGTTCCATAAATCTCTGCTTAAAAAATATTTTGAACCGGTAGTACCATCGAAAGCCTCGCCTCTGCCGGTTCTTGTTAATGATGCTGTCGAGTATGTGGTGTCTAAAATAGTGGATGTCAGGAAGGTGCGTAATTCCTTGCAGTACCTGATTCACTGGAAGGGGTATGGACCTGAAGAGAGATCTTGGGTACCTGCCAGGGAGGTTCATGCTCCTAGACTTGTTCGAAAATTTCATTTAGAACACCCTGAAAGGCCATCGCCTGAAGTCTTGGGTCCGGTGGCCCCTCGTAAAAGGGGGGGTAAAGTAACGGGGTTCTGAAGGTGCACTCGGTCTCCTATTAGCTGCAGACCTGCTGCTTAGCTTCAGGAGCGAGGATCTGTGTTTGACCTCGTTCCCAGGGTGGCTTTGCTAGCTGGGAGGCCTCCTGCTCCTAAGTCTGCCTTGAGCGCCGAGCTGATCACTCGGTGCTCGACTGGTTGGTCTGTCGGTCATGTGACGCTGGCCACGTCACATGACCCTCACTCCCCACTATAAATACAGGCAGCCTGTGGCCACAGGTTGCCTGTTAATTTAGGTTCCACCTGTGATTTTGTCTTTCCTGGCGTACTTACCTCCTGCTGAATTCCTGATGATCCTCTGCCTGCTCCTTGTGTACTTTGCTGCTCTCCTGGTATTCTGACCCCGGCCTCCTACTGATAATCCTCTGCTTGCTCCATTTGTACTTTGTAGCTTACCTGGTATTGACTCGGTCCATTCACGTTCTGTTGTTTGTCTGTCTGTCATCCCTGCACTTATTACAAGCTAGGGATTGCCGTCCAGTTGTCCCCTGTCATTAGGACTCGCGAGGCAAGTAGGCAGGGCCAGGGGTAAGGTTGGAGCGCAGTGGTCATTTCCCTCCCCCCTGTGTGTGTGTGTACGCGACCGTTACAGGGCCTAAATCTCTCAAAATCGTCTGTTCTATTGCTGGGTGACATGAACCCCCTTTTGCCGTGAATGAACCCCTGCAGTGCCTGGGTGACAGGGGCCTAAATCTCTCAAAATCGTCTGATCTATTGCTGGGTGACATGAACCCCCTTTTGCCGTGAATGAAGCCCTGCTGTGCCTGTGTGACAGGGGCCTAAATCTCTCAAAATCCTCTGTTCTATTGCTGGGTGACATGAACCCCCTTTTGCCGTGAATGAAGCCCTGCTGTGCCTGGGTGACATGGGCCTCGTTCTCTCAAAATCGTCTGTTCTATTGCTGGGTGACATGAACCCCCTTTTGCCGTGAAAGAACCCCTACTGTGCCTGTTTGATATGGACCTAAATCTATCAAAATTGTCTTTTCTATTGCTAGGTGACATGAACCCCCTTTTCCCGTGAATGAACCCCTGCTGTGCCTGGTTGACAGGGGCCTAAATCTCTCAAAATCCTCTGTTCTATTGCTGGGTGACATGAACCCCCTTTTGCCGTGAATGAACCCCTGCTGTGCCTGGGTGACAGGGACCTGAATCTCTCAAAATCCTCTGTTCTATTGCTGGGTGACATGAACCCCTTTTTGCCGTGAATGAACCACTGCTGTGCCTGGGTGACAGGGGCCTAAATCTCTCAAAATCCTCTGTTCTATTGCTGGGTGACATGAACCCCCTTTTGCCATGAATGAACCCCTGCTCTGAATTGCTGACAGGGAACTAAATTTGGTGAAAACATCTGTTACTGATCGGATTATGCGCGACTACAAGCGCACGCTGATGATGGCATTCCCACCTGACAGCGGGGGCACAGTGGGAGCACAAGGCGAAGACAGAGGAGGAGGAAGAGGTCGCCAACGCAGCTGGGGCACCGCCAGCACCTGAGAAGGCAGGGTTAGCATGGCCCAAATGTGGAAAAGCTTTGTCAGCCTTGGAGGTGCTGACCTTCCCTGCAGCCAGTGTATAGTGTGAACGTGTGTTTAGCACGGCAGAGAGCATTATCACAGGCCGCAGCCAATGTCGACAAGCTTGCGTTTATTAAAATGAACCAGGCATGGATCCCAAAGGACTTGTCCGTACCTTGAGCAGAATAGACATTTATACCAGCCTCAACCATCCATTTTTGTACTCAAGTGCACTTATAACAAAAGAAAACTAAGAATATGTCCCAATATTTTGGGGGATACCCCAATTAAAAAAAAAAAAATAACACAAATCAGTGTTGGCTACCTATTCCTCCTTCACCGCCGCTTCCACCTACACCGCCACGTCAACCTACACCGCCACATCCATCCATCCACCGCTTCCTCAACCTCCTACTCCTACATCCAGATTGTTATTTTTAATTTTTCTGTATTTTATGTTTTTTTAAGTCATTTCCCTATCCACATTTGTTTGCAGAACAGTTGCCATGCTCATAACCACATTTTGATGCCATTTGCAGCCCTGTATCCCTTTCCATGACATTTTTACAGCCATTTTAGTGCTCAAAAGTTCGGGTGTTCATTGACTAAAATGGGGTTCGGGTTTGGGGTCAAGTTCGGGTCAAGTTCGGGTCCCGAACTCGAACTTTTTTGTGAAGTTCGGCCAAACCCATCGAACCCGAACATCCAGGTGTCCGCTCAGCTCTAATTGTCACCTGACATAAACCATCTGTTAGCTTGGTGGGTGAACGCAAAGAATGAGGAGAGCGTCAAATAAGGGACGTGGCCCTGGTCGTGGTGCTGCTGGTGCTGGTGGAGCTCCTGTTGCAGGGAGAGGATGTGGTCGATCTGTGCCAGCTACAGGCACAAGTGAAACACCTTCCTCAGGTGCGAGTAGGCGACAGAACCTTCAGCATTATTTGGTAGGCCCGAATGCCGCTCTACGAATGGTTAGGCCAGAACAAGCGATAGTAGATTGTATCCCACCCAGTCCCCTGCTGAAAGATCAGAGTTGGCACCTGCAACCCATGGCCATCAGTCTTTCACCTCACCCCCTTGCAAATCAGCCAAGCAGTCTGAGCCCCAAGTCATGGAGCAGTCTCTTCTGCTTTTTGATGACTCTGCTAGCAGGGTTTCCCAGGGCCATCCACATAGCCCTGCCCCAGAAGTGGAAGAGATTGAGTTCACCGATGCCCGACCACTAATGTTTCAGGATGAGGACATGGGAAGACCACCGCAGCACGTCTCTGATGATGACGAAACACAGGTGCCAACTGCTGCAGCTTTCTGCAGTCTGCAGACCGACAAAGAGGGCAGGGGTAAAGAGTGGGTGGAAGATGATGTGGAGGATGATGAATTACTAGACCCAACAGGAAATTAAGGTCATGCGAGTGATGTGTCCAGTTTGGCGGAAGAGGCGGTGGTCGCACAGAGGCACCAGCACAACAAAAGAGGGAGCAGGGTGCAAAAGCGTCTGTTACATTTTTGGGTGACATTTTACAATTTTTGCCGTGAATAAACCCCTGCTCTGCATAGGTGACAGGGACCTAAATTTCTAAAAATCGTCTGTTACATTCTCAGGTGACATTTTACCATTTTTGCCGTATATAAACCCCCTGTTCCATTGGTGGGTGACATGAACCCAGTTTTGCCGTGAATAAACCCCTACTCTGCATAGGTGACAGGGACCTAAATTTCAAAAAATCGTCTGTTACATTCTCGGGTGACATTTTACCATTTTTGCCGTATACAAACCCCTGCTCTGCATTGCTGACAGGGAACTAAATTTAGTAAAAACGTCTACTACTGAAGAGGTGCGATTACAAGTGCAGGCTGGTCGATGCGCTGCTGATAGCATTGCCACCTGACAGCGGGGGCAAGGTGGAAGCACAAGGCGAAGGCTAAGGAGGAGGAAGAGGTCGCCAACGCAGCTGGGGCACTGCCAGAAGACAGGGTTAGCATGGCTAATGTGGAAAAGTTTTGTCAGCACACCACAACAACCAGCACCACCAGCTGATATGGAACGTCTTAGCAGGAGGCAGCATTTGACCAACATGGTGGAGCAGTATGTGTGAAAACGCCTACACGTACTGACTGATGGGTCTGCCCCCTTCAACTTCTGGGTCTCCAAATTGGGCACATGGCCTGAGCTTGCCCTTTACGCCTTGGAGGTGCTGGCCTGCCCTACCGCCAGTGTATTGTCTGAAGGTATGTTTAGCACGGCAGGAGGGGGTTATCACAGACAAGCGCAGCCGGCTTTTCACAGCCAATTTGGACAAGCTCACGTTCATTAAAATGAACCAGGCAGGGATCTCACATGACTTGTCAGTACCTTGTGCAGAATAGACATGTATACCGGCCTCACCCAGCCATTGTTGCACTCCAGCGCACTTTCTCTTTGTTTTATTTTTTATATTTCCCAATGTTTTGGGGTTTCCCCAAATTTAAACCAAAAAATAATAATAAAATAAAATACAAAAACCAGTGTTGGATACCTCCTCCTCCTCCACTGCCACTTCCACCTACTCTATATGGACCTCCTCCTCCTAGATCAAGATTATTAGTTTTTATTTTTACGTATTCTATGTTATTTTAAGTCATTTCCCTATCCACATTTGTTTGCAGAGCACTTGCAATGCTCTTAACCACATTTTTCTGCTTTTTGCAGCCCTCTCCCCTTTCCATGACTTTTTTAGAGCCATTTTAGTGATCCAAAGTTCAGGTACCCATTGACTTCTATGGGGTCCGGGTTTGGCGTCAAGTTCGGGTCAAGTTCAGCTCCCGAACTCAAACTTTTTTGAGAATTCAATAGCAATTATCCTTGTGACAGATTTCCTTTAAAGCTCTCCTTCAGCAGTGAAGAAAAATGGCTGGGTTGTTATGGAAACCTAGAGTAAAACTGTGTATGTGGAGGCTGGAGGACCTGTGAGCTTCTATTGGCTGATAAGGGTCATGTGACGAAGCTTCTATTGGCTTATGCATTTTTTGGGAATATCTCAGGAACGGTACATCCTAGAGAGCCGAGACCGGGTCTAAAACCTTCCCGGACACCTGATGTGCCTGTGTTCCAGATTTCGTGATTGCAAATGTGACGGTACAGATTTCTTTAGCGGACATACACGCACATACACTCAGCTTTATATATTAGATTGAATATTAAATTGAACCAAAACTTGATTAAAATGATAAGAAAGTAAACTTAAATTCACCAATATAATATCCCAATCTTCTAGGGAAATTCACGGACAATCAATTTGCCAAGCCTTTTGTGCCGGAGAACGTATATCATTAAATCGTGTTTTAAGCAACACTTTATAAAGTTAAGAAATTTTAACCTTCTGTTCTGTCCCTGTCATGGTGGGGAGTGGGGGAAACCCACCACCGTACAATGTAAAGGATAATAGATAGCTGCTAGGCCAAGACGCTGGGATCAGGGAGCAGGACACCTGCTAAAGTGTCCCTAACGCCTCACTGTATGAGCGAACCTGGATGGTAGGACGGCTCATACCCGGAATACCTTTGGCTCTGAGGCGCCCTGATAATCCCTTTCATAGGAGCAGGGGAGAGACGACCTGTTCTTCCAAGATGCGGAAGAACAGGAGTCTCAAATGGACTAGTTGCAAGGAAAAGTAGGAGACTGTATGCAGTAACTAAATCGGCAGGTAAGTACACAGAGACACACTTAACTGCCACAGCCAGCATAACTGAAACACGTGCATAAGCACAGGAGCCCACACACCAAACAGGACACCGTACCAACAACACCCACACACAGGTATCCAGCACACCAGCTACTGCCTGGACCCCATGTCGCAAGGTGCACGGCAGCCCCAGGCACTGCTGCATACAGGCTTATGGTTCACCCCTCCGGGAAAACAGCCCCCTTCTGGAGGTACACAGGAACAAGTCTAGCAAACATGCTGGACTACAAACACCAAGGGACCAGACATGTAACAACCACTAGACAAGACAACAACCACCCATACATAAACATGACCAAACATATGCAAGGGTAGTGAAGGGAGGACAGAGGGATGACAATGGAGAGACATTGCAGGAGACATTGATGTCCCACTAGGTGGCCCTCAAGGACAGGGCAGACAGAACACCCTGGACTGGAGCAGAGCTCCAGCAGCAACGACGGCTGGAGTACAACTGACTCCAGCCAGGGAGCCACAGGTAATAAAATTCAAGTGACCACATCCAGCCAGGGAGTTAAGTCTTCCAGTATCAGAAAGAGCAGGAACCAGGAGAAGGGGAGCAAAGAACACACATGCAGACGACCATGCATTGCCCCTGGTAACTGGCATGTACGGCAAAGGTGTCACAGCGTACAACACCGAGGACGTGACAGTCCCATATTCCCTATAAATGAATAGACGAAGCGGCCTCTGTGGCCTCCTCATGCTGCTGCCACCTCCGCAATCTCTCGTCGTCGTGCCTCTCTGTGGCGTCCTCATGCTGCTGCCACCTCCACACTATGTCACCTTGCCACTCTGTGGCCTCCTAATGCTGCCGCCACCTCCATACTATGTCACCTTGCCACTCTGTGGCCTCCTGATGCTGCCACCCGCCACCTCACAACTATGTCACCTTGCCACTCTGTGGTCCCCTGATGATGCTGCCACCTCCACGCTAGGTCATTGTGCCACCCTGTAGCCTCCTTTTTCTGATGCTGCTGTCGCTGTAGATGGACAGCTAAGACTTGTCCTAGTTTGCTAATATGCCTTATATTTGTGTACAGCTATACCAGCCAATATACTTAATACAGTTCCTATGTTTATGTGTTATAGACAAAAGCAGAGTTATTTACTGTGACATCATGTTTTGGATGTCATATTACAGCTATATTTTGTGTTCACAGAAGCATAAAAAGATAATATGCCTTTAAGATTCATTTTGTAATGTAAGGTAAGCTCAGTGACACAGCAGAAACAAGAGAAAGCATAGTGTTAATATGTTGTTGCTGGGCAGAAGCCTAGACCAATAACAGCCAGCTTCTCACACAGCAAGAGTTTTCACCAATCAAAGCCATCCTCACACACAGCCTGTCTGGAAATTCCCCTAACAGGAGCTGCTGGAATCATTACTCACGAGAGAGAGGAGCTGAACAGACACATAGTTCCAGTTGTACGGGAACAAGAGGCCAAAATAGGTATTTAAAACAGTTATATAATGTCCCTACTGTTAGTATAGTGATTAGAACTGTATACTGAACCAGTTATATGTGTGTTTACTTACAGTTCCACCAAATGCAAATTGCAAGCTACAATTGCAAGCTACAATTGCAACCATTCAAATTCCATACTGCAATCCAAATTGCATACAACCATACCAGATTATACTCAACCAATCTGCAAATAGTTACTGCTAACTGCATACTGCAAATTGTAACCAAATTCAGCAAGTGAACTATTAGACCTTAGATATACCTCTCAGAGAGATCATAAAGTGCTTAAATAACTTAGTCAGAGTACAGATACTCAAGAGAGAAATATATCCACCATTTTATGTTGAATGACAAGATTGAACAGTTGAACCACCATCTTATGCATACCGCCATTTTGTGATAATTTTTTAAACACGTGTTTTGTACATGGACTATCTGCTGCGGAGGCGGCAGTGTTATATATGAAGAAAAGTTGAAGTTAATAAATAAGTTATTTCAAGCATTTGGTGTGCTCTTTAAACCTACTATTTCCATAGAACGGCGCTAGAGGAATTACAGAGTAACAGACAGTCTGGTTAGACTAAAAGTCAGAGTTATCAAAATTCTTCTAATGCCACAGCGCAAAAGGCATTTCACAGTGCTGCACCTGCCATAGCCGCCGCCACCTCCTCGCTCTGTCATTGTGCCACTCTGTGGCCTCCTACTGATGCTGTTGCTGCCGCCACCTCCACACTCTTTCATTGTGCTACTCGGTGGCCTTCTCCTGATGCTGCTACTGCTGCTGCTGCCACCTCCAGACTCTGTCATTGTGCCACTCAGTTGCCTCCTCATACTGAAAATACATTGAGATAGGACAGCACCACTTACTGACGTATATTATTCCATATTAGGCAGCGGTGCTTGCAGTGTCAGGCCCCGGCCTCAGGGACCCCACAATGGCAAAAAAAAAAAAATGAAACCGCAGCACTCCAATCTTCTATCCAATAGTGTGTTTATTGACACCGAACAAAAGCAACATTTCAACCCAAAAAGTCTGTTTCAAGCTATATCTAGCTATAGATATAGCTTGAAAAATATTTTGGGTCGAAACGTTGCTTTTGTTCGGTATCAATAAACACACTATTGGATTGAAAATTGGAGAGCTGCGGTTTCCTTTTTTCGTTTTTCTCCTCATACTGCTGCCACCTCCAAACTCTGTCATTGTGCCACTCTGTGGCTTCCTCATACTGCTGCCACCTCCACACTCGGTCATTGTGCCACTCGGTGGCCTCCTCATACTGCTGAGGAAACCTAGAGATAGGACACCAGGACTTACTGACGTATATTAGTCCACTCCAGACTCTCTCATTGTGCCACTCGGTGGCCTTCTCCTGATGCTGCTACTGCTGCTGCCGCCACTTCCAGACTCTGTCATTGTGCCACTTTGTGGCCTCCTGATGCTGCTGCCACCTCCACACTGTCATTGTGCCACTCTGTGGTCTCGTCATGCTGCCACCACCTCCAAACTCTGTCATTGTGCCACTATGTGGCCTCCTGATGCTGCCGCAACCTCCAGACCCTGTCATTGGGCCACTCTGTGGTATCCTCATGCTGTTCCCACCCTCCACACTTCATGACTGGGCCACTATTTTGCCTTTCGGCCTGGCTGACATCATCATTTGTTTGACCCTTCGTCTGATCTGTCAGAAGGAAGGAAAAATGAGATGCACAATGGATCGTGTCTGTGTAGCAGCTGTAAGGCCTGTATGGTCTCATCAGAATTGGCTTATGATTTGGTAGCCAAAAGCAGGAGTGGGTACAAAACACAGAAGACATGCAAATATTCCATTCATGTGTCATCTCTGTTTTATATCCACTCCTGGTTTATTTGGCATTAGGAATACTGATGGATTATTGAGCAAATGCTGACCGAGTGAAGGCGTATGCTCCACAGACAGGATCCGTTTTTTGTGGGTTATTGTTCTGAGGAACAGAGGAAGGGCAAATTAATCAGTGACATCAACACAAACTTACTGCTGACACGCTCTCCGCTCTGTCGGTGGGGCTCTACTTGTATAAGCATTTAATAGAACAGGTTCTGTAGACATCTATGTGGAATCAGCTGACGACGGTGTAAAAGGAGTGCACTTCTTCTTGGCGCTAACATCAACCTGTAAGGCTGAGTTCAAACTTGAGTTATTTGGTCAGTTTTCACCCCGTGACTGCCCATATAAGTGAAGTGTGCAGTGATTCTAAGAGCGACGTCTCTCATCTGCATGTCATACTGACTCACAGTATTATTTCACTACCGCAACACACTCTCTATGCGTGTTACTGCAAGGCACAGTGTTCTACACCCCTGTAAAGGCTCTCTGCAGCCCGGAAATAGCTGTTTTTTAACGCGATTCACCACGAATAAATTCGGATTGAAGCAAATGTTTTTGGAAAATTTGGCGAAGCAGTTGAAATTAACTTTTGAGAAATTCGCTCATCTCTAATCATAACCAATAGTCTCCACATACTGTATGTGCGGAGTTAATATTATAGGGCATAATAAAGCTAATTAATTCAAGTTCCGCTGTGCTTACAGCCTCCCTTGATGCTGATCGTCTGATTTCAGCATTTAGTAGGCCATCTAAATTTCTACCCCACCAAAGCAACTCTGTAGTATAACGTTTCCACAAACAATCTACCTAGGAATACCTTTTTATTACTTTACAGCACATTTTCTCTCCCTGAAGTTTTATGGCATTTCATTAAAGCAGCCAGAAGGTGATACCGGTCCCTTTTGCCGAAGTGAAATAAATTCAGGTTTTATCGCTCCTGGAAATGCTACAATAGCTGTCACACTCTTGATGGATATTCTCAATTACAAGACTTGTGGAGCATTTTATACTTACATCTACACTGTAGCTTAACACACACTGCCTCAATTCCAGACCATTTTCTTTTTCTTTTCGGCCTGCTTTTGCATCCCTTAGCATATAATGACCAATTTGTTATCGTCTTGACCCTCTGTTCTCAGCATACCTTTTTCTATAATTGTATTTTCTTTGCTTTATATGTGCATATTATTCCTCATTTACTCAGTCTTTTCTTTTTCGAAAGAAAGGAAGACGTCCTCAAATGTTAAATATAAATGTTTTTATAGTCTAATGTGAAACATGCATAAACTGAAAAACATAACTCCTTCAAAATCATTTAACCTTTATACTGTCTTAAAGTAGTTGTCCGGTATTCTCATTTTAATTACTTATCCCCTGCAAATTAGCTGTTGGAAGAGAATGGCGAGCAGGTAAACAGTGAATAGAACGCAGCCCTCATATGTGCGCTGTATACTCTTTATACAGCTGATCTGTGGGGTTCCAGATAGGTCATTAATATGAGAATGCCAGACAACCCCTTTAAGAGATATTCTGAACATACTATAGCAGATAGTTTCCAGTTGCAGTGCATTCTAGCAGCTCAGTAAACATATAAAAGCTTATTAATTGTACAAATGTATATTCTCTATATAAATAAATATGAGGTATAAATATTTTGATCAGACTATATGAACCCATCTTCCCCAGCAATATGACCTCTTTCAGATGGGTCCTAAAATAAAATGACACACCTTATCATGGACCAAGGCCTCCAAATGAACTCAGGGAAAGGGAGATCTAGCTATATTTTGCTCTAATTAAAAACAGCCTTGGGCAGGTGGGTAGCTATAGTGCACAACGGAGAAAGAAACCCTGATTCCTTTAATATATATTTTATACAGGCTGGAATTCCCATTATGAAAACCTCACCATCAGCTGTTATATTTTAATGGCGGCTGCAATTAAAGCTCATACCTCTATGCCTCGATATGTCTGGCAGAGGTAAGGCCAGGTTCACATCACTATTTAACGTTCAGACAAACAGAAAGCTAAACAGTGATATCAACTCGGCCTAAAAAGCAGGGTGAGGAAAGGACACTACTCACAGGCCAAACCTCCATGCTTGTCCCCAGGCTACAATTTGTCAGCCCCCAAACACTCCATCAATCACCCATTAACTAACCATGTACATTTCAAAAGTATACCTCAGATGTTGGCACCTGTATTCCTAGATAGTGACTGTACATATCATCTGCCATTGACCCTTATTTTAAAAATGTATAGCATGTGGTATACACTTTTCTCTAGATACCCTTTAATTAAAGTATATAGTCGACTACAACTTTTAATACACGAATATCGGACAATTGTATGCGCTTTTGATAGGTGTGACTTACTGAGGGGTGTAATATACTTAGAAAGTATATTATAACATAGAAAGTATATTATAGTGCATTTGTATTGTGCAGCAGTTGTGTACGGTTCTGCTGCGATACCGCAGCTATACAGAGAGACAAACGCTATTGGAACAACTAATTGCAACTGGTGTGATATACTAGTTGCCCCCACAAAAAAAATGATTGAGGCAGGGGTGTGATATACCTGTAACATACTTTCTTTATAGTGCATGCGCAGCATTTGTGTGCAGTTCTGCTGAGATACCGCAGCTATACAGAGGGACAAACACTATTTGAACAACTCATTTCAACTGGTGTGATATACCAGTTGCCCCCCCCCAAAAAAAAAAACTGATTGAGGCAGGGGTGTGATATACCTATAATATAATTTATATATAGTGCATGTGCAGCATTTGTGTGCGGTTCTGTTGCGATTCCGCAGCTATACAGAGGGACAAATGCTACTGGAACAACTAATTTCAACTGGTGCGATATACCAGTTGCCCCCCAAAAAAACTGATTGAGACAGGTGTATGATATACCTATAATATACTTTCTATATAGTGCGTTTGTATTGTGCAGGATTTGTGTGCGGTTCTGCTGAGATACCGCAGCTATACAGAGGGACAAATGCTATTGGAACAACTAATTGCAACTGGTGTGATATACCAGTTGCCCCCCCAAAAAACGGATTGAGGCAGGGGTGTGATATACCTGCAACATACTTTCTATATAGTGCATGCGCAGCATTTGTGTGCGGTTCTGCTGAGATAACGCAGCTATACAGAGGCACAAATGCTACTGGAACAACTAATTTTAACTGGTGTGATATACCAGTTGCCCCCCCAAAAAACTGATTGAGGCAGGGGTGTGATACACATATAATATAATTTATATATAGTGCATGTGCAGCATTTGTATATGGTTCTGCTGAGATACCGTAGCTATACAGAGGGACAAACGCTACTGGAACAGCTAATTTCAACTGGTGTGATATACCAGTTGCCCGCCAAAAAAACTGATTGAGGCAGGGGTGTGATATACCTATAATATAATTTCTATATAGTGCATTTGTATTGCGCAGCATTTGTGTGCGGTTCTGCTGATACCGCAGCTATACAGAGGAAAAAACGCTAAAAACGGGATTTTGTCATAGGGTCATTTTGAAAATGACAGGCAGAGGAAGAGGTAGGCCATTCCGCAGGGGTGGTAGGGGACAGGCAGGTGCACCAGGCCAGAGCCTAAGTGGGAAGTTGGAGAAGGTGCGTGCGATTGCGCCAAAGGACCCACCAGAGTTAGATGAGTGGCTCACTCAGTCTTCCGCTTCTGCACCCTCCTCATCCTCTGTATCACCACCCTCCTCACTCTCTGCTGTGTGCACCCCCAAAGACACCACCACCACCACAACCATAGTGTCACGGATGGTGTTTCAGAAAGCTGGAACTTATAAATAAACATCCGACTGGCTTGATCCCAAACTAAGGAGCATATGGGTGAGCCCTATAAAACACCTAGAGCTCTCCCTGACTGCTATGCCCATGCAAAGTTTCGTTATGGTAGACGATTGCATGTCCACGTACCTTATACTATCTGACACCTGAAAACCCTATAATAGTGAGGGGACACGACCACCGGCTCCCTGCACTTAATACGGACGGAGTCAGGGTCACCTACAATCAAGCCAGCAAGTAAACACAAATAAAGGAAACAGACTTATCTGAGGAATAAAGAGAAGGAGCATCCAGCAGTGAACAACTCATCGAGGAAGAAGTATAAACCGCAAAGTGAGGCAGTATGGGAGGGAATATAAAGGGAGACAATCAGTTCAAATAGATGACAGCTGGGAGAAGGAAGGAGATGACAAAGTGAATGTCACGGCGGAGAGCGGGGAAAACACCCCACCGTGCAATGGCAATGGCTGCAACGCAAGATAGCAGGGCACAAGGAGCTGATCACCACCTAAAGTAACCCTGAGCTCTCCCTGGACTCCTAGCGCATGAGCCGCCTCAGATGGTAAGGGGGCTCATGCTCACGAACCTAGGACTCTACTATCCCTGTAATGCCCTAGGCCAAACGACAGGGCAGAGACCACCTATTCATCCTACACCACGGATGAAAAGGTGTCTCCAGAGACCCAGTGGCAGACAGGAAGCAAGACCATGGGATAAACAGTACGGCAGGTAAGTTACACAGCAACATAACTATGCAATCCACACTTACCTGCCATAGCCAAGATGGAATGAGGCTCCAGGCTGGGAAACCCACAGTCTTGTCTTCGCTTAAACCCCTCCGGGAAAGCACGCCCCTTGTGGAGCCTAGACACCACCAGAAAACCTCCATACACCAACCACACTAATACAACATACACCAGGTGGGGGAGGAAAACAGAGACACACCGGAGGGGACACACAGCCAGGGCAAGGAATCAATATAATAAATAAGGGTGACTCACACAGACATAAAGACATACCGCCAGGGAGCAGATCTCCACCTCAGGCAGACAACAAAATAAGACTGACCACACGCTCCAAGACACCAACATATAAAGAGGCCTGAGGTCACACCCACCACACCTAGCAGACACACCTAAATTAACCCTGTGACAACCAAAATTGTGAAAACACCAACTAAAGGAAAGTGTACGTGCAAACAGCAAACTACTCGTTGCCCCCGGCAACCAGTCTGCACGCAACAGCGTCACGGTCAAACATAAATTGGCCGTGACACTCAGACCCCTCAAAGCCCCCCCAACCGAAAAAGGGGAAGTTGGTGGGGCACAACAAACAATGGGAGGGGGAGTGGGTAATAAAAGGTCAGTGTCAGACTGTCCCTCCTAGACTGCCGCCAGCAAGCCAGGACCATCACCTAGGTCCCTGGCCGCCAGCCAGCAAAGCAGTCCGAAGGACATACTGGACACCGCGTCCAACTCAGACAACGCTCCCACTCCCCAACCAGCACACAGCCGGAACACCAAAGGAATGCTGCCAGCAGACGACCAGAGATAGGAACAAAGAGAGGGACGAGGGATCACCAACACGGACACGGCTAGCAAGGTGGCGGGGAATAAGCCACCAACCGCGCCATTATCGGTGAACCCCATAACGCTCTCCCTCTGGAGAATGCGCATGTATGCCCCAAAACGTCAGGCCATACATGCTGCACCCTCTTCCGAAGGCACCGCGGCTGCGGAGCCACTATTTATTATAATGTCATGGCGGAGAGCGGGGAAAACCCCCCACCGTGCAATGGCAATGGCTGCAACGCAAGATAGCAGGGCACAAGGAGCTGATCACCACCTAAAGTAACCCTGAGCTCTCCCTGGACTCCTAGCGCATGAGCCGCCTCAGATGGTAAGGGGGCTCATGCTCACGAACCTAGGACCCTACTATCCCTGTAATGCCCTAGGCCAAACAACAGGGCAGAGACCACCTATTCATCCTACACCATGGATGAAAAGGTGTCTCTAGAGACCCAGTGGCAGACAGGAAGCAAGACCATGGGATAAACAGTACGGCAGGAAAGTTACACAGCAACATAACTATGCAATCCACACTTACCTGCCATAGCCAAGATGGAATGAGGCTCAAGGCTGGGAAACCCACAGTCTTGTCTTCGCTTAAATCCCTCCGGGAAAGCACGCCCCTTGCGGAGCCCAGACACCACCAGAAAACCTCCATACACCAACCACACCAATACAACATACACCAGGTGGGGGAGGAAAACAGAGACACACCGGAGGGGACACACAGCCAGGGCAAGGAATCAATATAATAAATAAGGGTGACTCACACAGACACAAAGACATACCGCCAGGGAGCAGAGCTCCTACTCAGGCAGACAACAAAATAAGACTGACCACAGGCTCCAACACACCAACATATAAAGAGGCCTGAGGTCACACCCATCACACCTAGCAGACACACCTAAATAAACCCTGTGACAACCAAAACGGGGAAAACACCAACTAAAGGAAAGTGTACGTGCAAACAGCAAACTGCTCGTTGCCCCCGGCAACCTGTCTGCATGCAACAGCGTCATGGTCAAACATAAATTGTCCGTGACAGTGAAACCAAAAAAAAGAACTTCATGCAAGAGGTAGCGAAGAATGTCTAACAGACCTTCTCACAGAGCTGGTGGTGACAGTACCCCTCCCTCTACGGGTGGACTCCGGACACTCAGAGCCCACCTTTTCAGGATGAGATCTATGGAAAGCCCTGATGAAACGAGTGGCCTTAATGTCCGCCACTGGGACCCACAGCCTCTCCTCAGGTCTATAACCCTCCCAATGAACGAGGTACTGGAGAGAACCGCGGATAATGTGAGAATCCACAATCCTAGAGACCTGAAATTCAAGATTACCATCAACAACAATCGGAGGAGGAGGCAAAGAGGAGGGTACCGTGGGTTGAACATAAGGTTTCAATAGGGACCTGTGAAAAACATTATGGATCTTCCAAGTCTGAGGAAGATCAAGACGGAAGGCAACGGGATTGATGACGGACAAGATCTTGTAAGGCCCAATAAACCTAGGACCCAACTTCCAGGAGGGAACCTTCAATTTGATATTCTTTGTAGACAACCACACCAGATCCCCCACATTCAGGTCCGGACCAGGCACACGTCTCTTATCCGCCACACGCTTATATCTCTCACTCATCCTCTTCAGATTACCCTGAATCTTTTGCCAAATAAATGACAAAGACAAGGAAAATCTCTCCTCATCAGGTAAACCAGAAGACCCCTCTCCAGAGAATGTCCCAAACTGTGGATGAAACCCATATGCACCAAAAAATGGTGACTTATCAGAGGACTCCTGGCGACGGTTATTTAAAGCAAACTCAGCAAGGGACAAAAAAAAACACCAATCCTCCTGATTCTCCGCCACAAAACAGCGCAGATATGTCTCCAGATTCTGATTGACGCGTTCGGTCTGACCATTCGACTGCGGGTGAAAAGCAGAAGAGATCGACAACCGAACCCCCAAGCGAGAACAGAAGGCCTTCCAGAATCTGGAAACAAATTGTGTGCCCCTATCAGAAACGATGTCTGAAGGAATGCCATGCAATTTAACAATGTGATCAACAAACGCTTGCGCCAGCGTCTTAGCATTGGGTAACCCAGGAAAGGGAATGAAATGCGCCATTTTGCTAATACCGTCCACTACTACCAGAATCACAGTCTTCCCCGAGGAACGAGGCAGGTCCGTAATGAAGTCCATGGACAGATGCGTTCAAGGACGGGAAGGAATGGGTAACGGGAGGAGAGAACCCGATGGCCGTGAATGAGGGACCTTGGCACGAGCGCAGGTCTCGCAGGCTGCCACAAAACCCTCAACCGTCTTACGAAGAGCCGGCCACCAGATTCTCCGAACAATGAGATCCACTGTGGCTCTGCACCCCGGGTGCCCAGCAAGGACAGTATCGTGGTGCTCCTTGAAAACCTTGTGTCGTAAAGCGAGAGGCACAAACAACCTCCCAGGGGGACAAAGATCAGGAGCCTCTGCCTGGGCTGCCTGAACCTCTGCTTCAAAATCAGGATAAAGAGCAGAGACGACCACCCCCTCAGCCAAAATGGGACCCGGGTCTTCAAAATTCCCCCCTCCCGGAAAACAACGTGACAGGGCATCCGCCTTCACATTTTTAAGCCCAGGGCGGAACGTAACAACAAAATTAAATCTAGAAAAGAACAAAGACCATCTGGCCGGTTTCGGGTTCAGACGCTTGGCCGATTCCAAGTAGGCCAGATTCTTATGGTCTGTAAACACGGTAATAGGGTGTCTGGCTCCCTCTAACCAATGGCGCCATTACTCAAAAGCTAATTTGATGGCCAACAAATCCCTATCTCCCACATCGTAATTTCTCTCTGCAGAGAAGAGTTTCCTTGAGAAAAAGGCACACGGTCACCATTTGGCAGGAGAGGAACCCTGAGATAAGACCGCACCCACACCCACCTCAGAAGCGTCCACCTCAACAATAAAAGGTAGAGAGACATCAGGTTGTACCAAAATGGGAGCGGAAGCAAAACTCTCTTTGATACTAGAAAAGGCTTTAAGCGCATCTACCGACCACGAAGAAAAATCTACCCCCTCTTTAGTCATATCAGTGAGTGGCTTAACAACAGAGGAATAATTCAAAATTAACTTTCTGTAATAATTGGCAAAACCCAAAAACCGCATCAGCGCCTTCTGATTCTCAGGAAGCTCCCAATCAAGCACAGCGCTGACCATCTCAGGGTCCATGCGAAAACCAGAAGCGGAGAGAAGAAAACCAAGAAATTGAATCTCCGGAGCCGCAAACACACATTTTTCCAGTTTAACGTACAATTTATTATCCCGCAAGATCTGACGTAGGTGGTCTCGATGAGTCTTGAAATCAGGAGAAAAAATCAAAATGTCATCCAGATACACCAGTACAAATTTCCCCATTAAATGATGAAAAATGCTGTTCACAAAATGTTGGAAGACGGCCGGAGCATTCATCAAACCAAAGGGCATAACCAAATTCTCGAAATGACCCTCAGGGGTATTGAAGGCCATCTTCCATACGTCCCCTTCCCTGACCCTGACTAAGTTGTATGCCCCTCTTAAATCCAACTTAGAAAAAACCTTAGCCCCAACAATATGGTTAAACAGGTCCAGGATCAGAGGAAGCGGATATGGGTCATGAATCGTGATACGGTTCAGCTCCCTGAAATCCAGACAAGGTCTTAAAGAACCATCTTTTTTCTTAACAAAAAAAAAAAACAGCGGCAACAGGTGACTTCAAGGGTCGGATGTGTCCCTTTCTCAGGCTCTCAGAGATATAAGTACGCATAGCGACTCTTTCAGGTTGGGAGAGATTGTATAAACGTGATTTTGGCAGTTTGGTGCCTGGGATGAGATTAATAGGGCAGTCGTACTCCCGGTGCGGGGGCAACTCCTGGACACCACTCTCGGAAAACACATCCGAAAATTGCATTTATTTGCCTTGCTTGCCAATCAATGGTGGGGTTATGTTTAGTGAGCCAGGGTAGCCCCAACACTAGAGGAGTAGGTAATCCGATTAAGACGAAACCTGACATATCCTCAACATAAGCGTCACCCACAGTCAAACAGATATTGTGAACTATGCCCTTTAACGATCTTTGAGAAAGTGGAGCGGAATAGATAGCAAAAACAGGTATATCCTTTTCCAAAGTGCATACCTGGAAACCGTGCGTTATTGCAAAATGATTATCAATGAGATTGACAGCTGCTACACTATCTACAAAAATCTCACAAACAAAGTTCTTGCTGTCTAGCGTCACCCTGGCAGGTAGGGGAAAACGGGAACTAGAAGTAAATGGCGAACCTTCAATTTCCGCATCAACCTTGCCAATAGTAGCAAATGGAAAGTTTTTAGAGGGTTTTTTTCTTTTGGTTTTTGTTTTATTACCCTCAGAAAACTCCATGAATCTCCTAGAGGGGAAAACATTAGCCAAATGATTTATACCCCCACAACAGAAACAAACCCTCTTCTGAGAGCTGAATCCTCTACTATCAGAGGCAAGCAAACCCAGCTGCATGGCCTCCTGCTCAGAGGGGATTGAGAGAGACTGAGACCCATGTGCACTGAATGAGACAGCCCCACTGTACTTGGACTGAATATGACAGGAAGGAGTAGTCTCCTCTCTCTCTCTAAGACGCCTGTCAATACGAACAGCTAGAGACATGGCTGACTCTAACGACGCTGGTCTCTCATGAAAAGCGAATGCATCTTTCAATCTTTCCGAAAGACCATGGCAAAATTGACTTCGGAGTGCAGCATCATTCCAACCAGTATCAGCTGCACATCTCCGAAATTCTGAACAATATATCTCTGCGGACTGTTTACCCTGGCATAAAAGACACAGTTTAGATTCAGCCAGAGCAATACGATCCGGGTCATCATATATCTGCCCCAGGGCTACAAAAAATTCATCCACCGATCGGAGGGGCCGTGCCCCGACTGGCAGCGAAAAGGCCCAAGACTGAGCGTTATCCCTGAGCAGAGAGATGATGATCCCCACCCTCTGCTCCTCATCACCAGAGGAATGGGGAAGTAGGCGAAAATGGAGTTTGCAAGCCTCTCTAAAGCGAACAAAATTCTCACTACCCCCGGAGAACGTATCCGGAAGCGAGATCTTAGGCTCGGAACAAACTCCATGAACGCAAGCAGAACCAGTCACCTGAAACTAAGACACAGTTTTACGGAGATCTGCTACCTCCAGTGAAAGACCTTGCATGCGGTCAATCAAGGCTGAAACTGGATCCATGCTTAAAACGGTTATGGCGGTTTATAATGTCACAGATGGTGTTGCAGAAAGCTGGAACTTATAAATAAACATCCGACTGGCTTGATCCCAAACTAAGGAACATATGGGTGAGCCCTATAAAACACCTAGAGCTCTCCCTGACTGCTATGCCCATGCAAAGTTCTTTATGGTAGATGATTGCATGTCCACGTACCTTATACTATCTGACACCTGAAAACCCTATAATAGTGAGGGGACACGATCACAGTCTCCCTGCACTTAATATAGACCGAGTCAGGGTCACCTACAATCAAGCCAGCAAGTAAACACAAATAAAGGAAACAGACTTATCTGAGGAATCAGGAGAAGGAGCATCCAGCAGTGAACAACTCATCCCGGAAGAAGTATAAACCGCAAAGTGAGGCAGTATGGGAGGGAATATAAAGGGAGACAATCAGTGCAAATTGATGACAGCTGGGAGAAGGAAGGAGATGACAAAGTTAAACCAAAACAAAGAACTTCATGCAAGAGGTAGTGAAGAACGTCTAACAGACCTTATCACAGAGCTGGCGGTGACACATAGCCCCTCCACTCGAGTCAGAGGAATTATTTTCCCATCAATTTCCAGACCTTACCGATGCGCAGCCATTCTTGGCATTGGATGAGGAAGAGGAGGTAGCAACGGCCGCCACCCAGCGGTCTGACGACAGGACCCAAATCAGCCCAAGGAGGGTGGTCCCCGCTGTTGCTGCATACTCCGAGATCTCTAATGTCAGTGTTGGTGAAGGTGACAATGATGACATTTCGATGGACGTCACTTGGGTGCCCACAAGAGAGGAGCGTCAGAGGGAGAGATCAGAGGGAGAGGTCAGATAGGGAGGAGAAGGAGTAGAATCAGGCAGAACTTTCAGTGCACCAGAGGCAAAAAGCAGACTGCAAATATATCTGGAGCGAGCCATCCACCTTGCACGGTCACATCTTGCGCTCCCAAGACACTGGCACATTGCTCCGCAGTGTGAGCTTTTTTTAACTTGTCAGCTGCTGACAATAGTGTTGCCATCTGCAGCCTGTGCTGTCAACGCATAAGTCGGGGTAAGCCCAACACTAACCTAGGGATGACCGCCTGAAGAAGGCACCTGGACTCCTAACACCGAGCCCAGTGGGAGCAAAGCCTCACTTTTGGCGCTCCACGTCCTGCCTCTTCTCCTTATTCTTTCTCCTCCCATTTGTCCTTCACTTCACCTTCCACCGTGACGTTGTCGCGTTTATCTGGCAAAAGGCAGGCTTCCGTGGCCCAAATGTTTCAATGTAAAAAGTTGATGACGCCGGATAACCCTCTTGCCCAATGGCTGACCGCCGGCTTGTCGGATCTGCTAGCCGGCCAACTACTGCCATATAAACTGGTAGACTCAGAGGCCTTTAGAAAATTTGTGGCCATTGGCACATCGTAATGGAATGTCCCAGGAAGGAAATATTTCTCCCAGAAGGGCATCCCAGAGCTATATGGCCATGTTCAGCGGCAAGTTAATGTATCTCTGGCATACAGTGTCGGTGCCAAGATACATCTGACCACAGACACGTGTTCGAGCAAACACGGGGATGGAAGGTACATAACTTTTACTGCCCACTGGGTGAACCTTCTGACGGCCATCAAGCATGTAACCCGTGGCACCCGTGTGGATTTGGTGTTACCGCCACGGATTGAAAGCAGGCCTGCCTCTGATTCTCCTCCTCCTACTCCATCCTCCTTCTCCTCCTCGGCTGACTCCTCCTTTTCCACTGCTACCACCTCTTCTGCTGCACCCCCCAAGCTCCCAAGAACCTATTTGATGTGCAAGGTGAGACGTTGCCATGCTGTGCTGCGGCGGTTGTGCCTGAAAGCCAAGAGCCACACCGGCCGATCAATGGCTAACCTCGCTCAATTTGACAGTTGGTAAAGTTGTGTGCGGCAACTGTGCCAATCTCCTGAGTGCGCAAAATGACACACCTGCCGTGCATGGCACACGTCCTGAACTTAGTCGTGCAGCGATTCGCTGCCAAATACCACGGGGTCCAGGACGTCTTGCGGCAGTCCAGGAAAATCTCTGGCCATTTTAGAAGATCTTACATGGCCATTACTCGCCTTGCGGACGTTCAGCG
Source organism: Bufo bufo (assembly GCF_905171765.1). Lineage (NCBI taxonomy): Eukaryota > Metazoa > Chordata > Amphibia > Anura > Bufonidae > Bufo > Bufo bufo. The sequence continues at coordinate 129,188,906 of NC_053395.1, read as the reverse complement.
GCGACACTACCTGCCGGTTAGACGTCTGATTTGTGACATCCCGATGCGCTGGAACTCCACCTTGTATATGCTTGATAAGCTTCTCCATCAGAAACGTGCCGTTAACGACTTCCTGTACGAACTCTGCAGCAGGACAGGTTCTGGGCAGCTTGTTTTTTTTTGTTCACCGCGCCAGTGACTGCTTATGCAAGATGCATGCAGACTTCTGCGGCAATTTGATGAGATCACCAAACTGGTCAGACGCAGCCAGGGCGCCATCAGTGACATCGTACCTTACGCCTTTTTTCTGGAGCTTGCATTGCGTTGTGTCATTGATCAAGCCATCGAAGAGCAGGAGCAGGAATATGAGGAAGTCGCAATGCTAAATGAATTCCCAGACAAGTCAGCAGGAGTCTGAAGAGAAGTCAGAGGAGGATGGTGCCTGGGGGGAGGAGGAGGATGAACAAGAAGAGCAGGCTTTAAACTTTTCTGGGATCCCTGGTGTTGTCCATGGATGGAGGGAGGAGACCAAGAACGACATTCTCCTGGGCGATGAGCAGGAGCCAGGCCGCTCCACCGCTTCCAATTTAGTGAAAATGGGGGCCTTCATGCACCATTGTTTGAAGAGGGACCCCGTATAAAAATCACTTGATCTTTTATGTACGGTAAATGCATAATTTTTGGGGCCTGTTATCTAACTGGCCAACAGTAAATTTGTTATACGGTGAACGCCTAATGTACCTCCAGCCACATTATCAATTGTTCTTTTCTGTATGGTGAATGAATAATTTTTGGGGCCTGTAGTCCACTGGCCTGCAGTAAAATTGATATCCATTGACAGTATAATATACCTCCGGCCACATAATCACTTGACATTTATGTACGATGAATGCATAATTTTTCGGGCCTGTAATCTAACTGGCCAACAGTAAATTTGTTATACGGTGAACGCCTAATGTACCTCCAGCCACATTATCAATTAAGAATTTTTGGGGCCTGTAGTCCACTGGTCTGCAGTAAAATTGATATCCATTGACCGTCTAATATACAGTACAGACCAAAAGTTTGGACACACCTTCTCATTCAAAGAGTTTTCTTTATTTCCATGACTATGAAGGCATCAAAACTATGAATTAACACATGTGGAATTATATACATAACAAACAAGTGTGAAACAACTGAAAAAATGTCATATTCTAGGTTCTTCAAAGTAGCCACCTTTTGCTTTGATTACTGCTTTGCACACTCTTGGCATTCTCTTGATGAGCTTCAAGAGGTAGTCCCCTGAAATGGTCTTCCAACAGTCTTGAAGGAATTCCCAGAGATGCTTAGCAGTTGTTGGCCCTTTTGCCTTCACTCTGCGGTCCAGCTCACCCCAAACCATCTCGATTGGGTTCAGGTCCGGTGACTGTGGAGGCCACGTCATCTGGCGCAGCACCCCATCACTCTCCTTCATGGTCAAATAGCCCTTACTTTCAAAGTTTTCCCAATTTTTCGGCTGACTGACTGACCTTCATTTCTTAAAGTAATGATGGCCACTCGTTTTTCTTTACTTAGCTGCTTTTTTCTTGCCATAATACAAATTCTAACAGTCTATTCAGTACGACTATCAGCTGTGTATCCACCTGACTTCTCCTCAACGCAACTGATGGTCCCAACCCCATTTATAAGGCAAGAAATCCCACTTATTAAACCTGCAGTAAAATTGATATCCATTGACCGTCTAATATACCTCGGGCTAAATAATCACTTGATCTTTTATGTACGGTGAATGCATAATTTTTGGGGCCTGTAATCTAACTGGCCAACAGTAAAATTGTTATACGGTGAACGCCTAATGTACCTCTAGCCACATTGTCAATTGTTCTTTTCTGTCCGGTAAATGAATATTTTTTGGGGCCTGTAGTCCACTGGCCTGCAGTAAAATTGATATCCATTGACCGTCTAATATACCTCCAGCCACATAATTAGAGTTGAGCGAACACCTGGATGTTCGGGTTCGAGAAGTTCGGCCGAACTTCCCGGAAATGTTCGGGTTCGGGATCCGAACCCGATCCGAACTTCGTCCCAAACCCGAACCCGAACCCCATTGAAGTCAAAGGGGACCCGAACTTTTGGGCACTAAAAAGGCTGTAAAACAGCCCAGGAAAGAGCTAGAGGGCTGCAAAAGGCAGCAACATGTAGGTAAATCCCCTGCAAACAAATGTGGATAGGGAAATGAATTAAAATTAAAATTAAAAAAATAAAAATGAACCAATATCAATTGGACAGAGGTCCCATAGCAGAGAATCTGGCTTCACGTCAGCAGAGAATCAGTCTCTTCATGCCATAGCAAAGAATCTGGCTTCATGTCAGCAGAGAATCAGTCTCTTCATGCCATAGCAGAGAATCTGGCTTCATCTCAGCACAGAATCAGTCTTCATGTCATAGCAGAGAATGAGGCTTCACGTCACCCACCACTGGAACACGCCACTGTCACACATTTAGGCCCCGGCACCCAGGCAGAGGAGAGCGGTCCCGTAACAGAGAATCTGGCCTGATGTCAGCGCAGAATCTGTCTTCATGTCATAGCAGAGAATCAGGCTTCACGTCACCCACCACTGGAACAGGCCACTGTCACACATTTAGGCCCAGGCACCCAGGCAGAGGAGAGAGGTCCCGTAACAGAGAATCTGGCCTTATGTCAGCGCAGAATCTGTCTTCATGTCATAGCAGAGAATCAGGCTTCACGTCACCCACCACTGGAACAGGCCACTGTCACACATTTAGGCCCAGGCACCCAGGCAGAGGAGAGAGGTCCCGTAACAGAGAATCTGGCCTTATGTCAGCGCAGAATCTGTATTCATGTCATGAACAACAACTTGACCAGCTAAAACAGTATAGATTTGGTTAAATAGAGATGTGAGGCCTGTTTTTTTTGCGCTGTGTGACAGGTATAGGTTTAATCACAGAATCAGACTTCTATCTGCACGCTAGCGTGTGTCTTAGGTTTTTCTGAATGACACTATCACTAGCTTCAATGTAAGATATTCTTTTTGGGATAGATTTCAAGTAGGCCTCAAATACCAGAAACTAGTTATTTTGAGAATGGCAAATTTGGGAATGGTTTTTCAACCCAGAAAAAAAAGTGTGCTTTTACGGTCACTACAAATAACTTGACCAGCTAAAACAGTACAGTACAGATTTGGTTAAATAGAGATGTGAGGCCTGTTTTTTTTTGCGCTGTGTGACAGGTATAGGTTTAATCACAGAATCAGATTTCTATCAGCACGCTAGCGTGTGTCTTAGGTTTTTCTGAATGACACTATCAGTACCTTCAATGTAAGATATTCTTTTTGGGATAGATTTCAAGTAGGCCTCAAATACCAGAAACTAGTTATTTTGAGAATGGCAAATTTGGGAATGGTTTTTCAACCCAGAAAAAAAAGTGTGCTTTTACGGTCACTACAAATAACTTGACCAGCTAAAACAGTACAGATTTGGTTAAATAGAGATGTGAGGCCTGTATTTTTTTGCGCTGTGTGACAGGTATAGGTTTAATCACAGAATCAGACTTCTATCTGCACGCTAGCGTGTGTCTTAGGTTTTTCTGAATGACACTATCACTAGCTTCAATGTAAGATATTCTTTTTGGGATAGATTTCAAGTAGGCCTCAAATACCAGAAACTAGTTATTTTGAGAATGGCAAATTTGGGAATGGTTTTTCAACCCAGAAAAAAAAGTGTGCTTTTACGGTCACTACAAATAACTTGACCAGCTAAAACAGTACAGATTTGGTTAAATAGAGATGTGAGGCCTGTTTTTTTTTGCGCTGTGTGACAGGTATAGGGTTAATCACAGAATCAGACTTCTATCTGCACGCTAGCGTGTGTCTTAGGTTTTTCTGAATGACACTATCACTAGCTTCAATGTAAGATATTCTTTTTGGGATAGATTTCAAGTAGGCCTCAAATACCAGAAACTAGTTATTTTGAGAATGGCAAATTTGGGAATGGTTTTTCAACCCAGAAAAAAAAGTGTGCTTTTACGGTCACTACAAATAACTTGACCAGCTAAAACAGTACAGATTTGGTTAAATAGAGATGTGAGGCCTGTTTTTTTTTGCGCTGTGTGACAGGTATAGGTTTAATCACAGAATCAGATTTCTATCAGCACGCTAGCGTGTGTCTTAGGTTTTTCTGAATGACACTATCAGTACCTTCAATGTAAGATATTCTTTTTGGGATAGATTTCAAGTAGGCCTCAAATACCAGAAACTAGTTATTTTGAGAATGGCAAATTTGGGAATGGTTTTTCAACCCAGAAAAAAAAGTGTGCTTTTACGGTCACTACAAATAACTTGACCAGCTAAAACAGTACAGATTTGGTTGAATAGAAATGTCAGGTCTATTTTTTAGGCGCTGGGTGACAGGCTCAACTTGCCCCTGATGTAATATATGGCCAAAAAATAACCACACTGTTGATGGTTAAATGCACTTGGGTGACACAGGCTCAGCCTGCACCAGATGTAGTATATGGCCAAAAAATAATCAGACTGTCGATGGTTAAATGCACTTCGGTGACACAGGCTCAGCCTGCAGCTGATGTAGTATATGGCCAAAAAATAACCAGACTGTTGATGGTTAAATGCACTTCGGTGACACAGGCTCAGCCTGCAGCTGATGTAGGATATAGCACAAAATAACCACACTATCGATGGTTAAATACACTTGGTGATAGCTTGTGCTGGCGCACCACAAGTCACAAAATGGCCGCCGATCACCCCAGAAAAAAAGTGATCTAAAAACGCTCTGGGCAGCCTCAAAAAAGTGAGCAAGTCAATAATAGCACTTCAATGATCCACAGCTGCAGATCGATCACAGAATGAAGTCTTTTGGAGGAGTTAATCTGCCTAATCTCGCCCTAACGTCGCAGCTGCAACCTCTCCCTATACTGATCATAGCAGAGTGACGTGCGGCGCTACGTGACTCCAGCTTAAATAGAGGCTGGGTCACATGCTGCACTGGCCAATCACAGCCATGCCAATAGTAGGCATGGCTGTGATGGCCTCTTGGGGCAAGTAGTATGACGCTTGTTGATTGGCTGCTTTGCAGCCTTTCAAAAAGCGCCAAGAAAGCGCCGAACACCGAACCCGAACCCGGACTTTTACGAAAATGTTCGGGTTCGGATCCGTGTCACGGACACCCCAAAATTCGGTACGAACCCGAACTATACAGTTCGGGTTCGCTCATCCCTACACATAATCACTTGATCTTTTATGTACAGTGAATGCTTAATTTTTGGGGCCTGTAATCTAACTGGCCAACAGTAAATTTGTTTTACAGTGAACGCCTAATGTACCTCCAGCCACATTATCAATTGTTCTTTACTGTATGGTGAATTAATAATTTTTGGGGTCTGTAGTCCACTGGCCTGCAGTAAAATTGATATCCATTGACCGTCTAATATACCTCCGGCCACATAATCACTTGACATTTATGTACGGTGAATGCATAATTTTTGGAGCCTGTAATCTAACTGGCCACCTGTAAAATTGTTATACGGTGAATGCCTAAAGTACCTCCATCCACATTATCAATTGTTCTTTTCTGTACGGTGAATGAATAATTTTTTGGGCCTGTAGTACACTGACCTGCATTAAAATTGATATCCATTGACCATCTAATATACCTCCAGCCACATAATCACTTGATCTTTTATGTATAGAGTTAAGCGAACCCGAACTGTAAAGTTCGGATTCGTACCAAACACTAGGTTTTTTGGCACCCAGACCCGAACCCGAACATTTTTGTAAAAGTTCGGGTTCGGTGTTTGCCGCTTTCTTGGCATTTTTTGAAAGGCTGCACAGCAGCCAATCAACAAGCGTCATACTACTTGCCCCAAAAGGCCATCACAGCCATGCCTACTATTGGCATGGCTGTGATTGGCCAACTGCAGCATGTGACCCAGCCTCTATTTAAGCTGGAGTTACGTAGCGCCGCCCGTCACTCTGCTCGAATTAGTGTAGGGAGAGGCTGCAGCTGCTGTGAGGGAGAGATCAGGGAGAAATCTTATGAAGAACTACTTTTTTACTCAGCGATCTACAGCAAATGTGTTTTGTGGGTACAGTGCACAATTTTTTTAAGCCTGCCCTGCGCCAACTACTGCTGAAAACGAACTTTTTTTACTTCAGTTTGTCAATATCAATACATAATTAATAGACATTTTATGCAACGATAGTGCACCAGCACAGGATATCTGCATGTCTGCAAGTCCAGAAATACAGCTTTTGAAACACTGGGGTTAAAAATTAACTTTTTTTCATATAGTGCACATCTAGGATTAGATGTGCATAAGTGAGTGTCACATTTAGGCCAGAAATACAGCTTTTTGCTTACTGGGGTGAAAAAACCCTCTGATAAACTGCACATCTGGGATTAGACGTGCATAAGTGACTGTGAAATTTAGGCCACAAATACGGCTTTCTCATACTGGGGCATACTGTGGTGAAAAAAAACCATCTGTTTCATATAGTGCACATCTAGGATTAGACGTGCATAAGTGAGTGTCACATTTAGCCCAAAAAAAAAGCATTTTGCTTACTGGGGTGAAAAAACCCTCTGATATACTGCACATCTGGGATTAGACGTGCATAAGTGAGTGTCACATTTAGGCCAGAAATACAGCTTTTTGGTTACTGGGGTTAAAAAACCTTCTGATATTTTGCACATCTGGGATTAGACATGCATAAGTGACTGTCACTTTTAGGCCAGAAATACGGCTTTGTGCTTACTGGGGTGAAAAAACCCTCTGCTATACTGCACATCTGGGATTAGACGTTCATAAGTGAGTGTCACATTTAGGCCACAAATACGGCTTTGTGCTTACTGAGGTGAAAAAACCCTCTAATATACTGCACATCTGGGATTAGACGTGCATAAGTGACTGTCACTTTTAGGCCAGAAATACGGCTTTGTGCTTACTGGGGTGAAAAAACCCTCTGCTATACTGCACATCTGGGATTAGACGTGCATAAGTGAGTGTCACATTTAGGCCACAAATACGGCTTTGTGCTTACTGAGGTGAAAAAACCCTCTAATATACTGCACATCTGGGATTAGACGTGCATAAGTGACTGTCACATTTAGGCAAGAAATACGGCTTTGTGCTTACTGGGGGGAAAAAACCCTCTGATATTCTGCACATCTGGGATTAGACGTGCATAAATTACTGTGAAATTTAGGCAACAAATACCGCTGTCATATAGAGTTAAAAAAAAAATATAGAGTGCAATACCCTACATCAGGGTTTATATTGGCGGTTAATTATTTTTAACATACTTAACCACTTTTTACTTTGCTTGGTGAACGCTAACTATGAGGCAAACATCTAATAAGGGACACGGTCATGGTCGTGTTGGTGGTGTTGGTGGAACCTCTGGTGCAGGGAGAGGACGTGGCCATTCTGCCACAGCTACACGTCCTACTGATCCTACTACCTCAGGTCCCAGTAGCCGCCAGAATATACAGTGATATTTGGTCGGGCCTAATGCCGTTTTAAGGATGGTAAGGCCTGAGCAAGTACAGGCGCTAGTCAATTGGGTGGCCGACAGTGGATCCAGCACGTTCACATTATCTCCCACCTAGTCTTCTGCAGAAAGCGCACAGGTGGCGCCTGAAACCCATGCCCATCAGTCTGTCACATCACCCCCGTGCATATCGGGGAACCTGTCTGAGCCTCAAGTCATGCAGCAGTCTCTTATGCTGTTTGAAGACTCTGCTGGCAGGGTTTCCCAAGGGCATCCACCTAGCCCTTCCCCAGGGGTGGAAGACATAGAATGCACGGACGCACAACCACTTATGTTTCCTGATGGGGACATGGGAATACCACCTCAGCAAGTCTCTGATGATGACAAAACACAGGTGCCAACTGCTGCATCTTTCTGCAGTGTGCAGACCGAAAAGGAGGTCAGTGAGGAAGACTGGGTGGAAGACGATGCAGGGGACGATGAGGTCCTAGACCCCACATGGAATGAAGGTCGTGCCACTGACTTTCAGAGTTCGGAGCAAGAGGCAGTGGTGAGACAGAGCCAACACACCAAAGGCAGCTTCAAGGAGTTCCCTGGCATGGCACTTCTTCACACAATGTGCTGACGACAAGACCAGAGTGGTTTGCACGCTGTGCCATCAGAGCCTGAAGCGAGGCGTTCTGAACCTTAGCACAACCTGCATGACCAGGCATCTACATGCAAGACACGGGCTGCAGTGGAGTAAGCACCTTCAAAACCAAAAAATGTCTCAGGCCCCTCCTGCTCCCTCTTCTGCTGCTGCCTCGGCCTCTTCCTCCGCCTCTGGAGGAACGTTGGCACCTGCCGCCATGCAAACAGAGAATGTGCCACAAACAACACCACCTCCGTCACCAAGCAACTCCACCATGTCACATGGCAGCTCTCCATCTCACAAACCTTTGATAGAAAGCGTAAATTGCCACCTAGCCACCCTCAATCCCTGGCCCTGAATGCCAGCATTTCTAAACTACTGGCCTTTGAAATGCTGTCATTCAGGCTGGTGGAGACGGACAGCTTCAAACAGCTCATGTCGCTTGCTGTCCCACTGTACGTCGTTCCCAGCTGCCACTACTTCTCCAGGAGAGCCGTGCCCTCCCTGCACAATCAAGTATCGGATAAAATCAAGTGTGCACTGCGCAATGCCATCTGTGACAAGGTCCACCTAACCACAGATACGTGGACCAGTAAGCACGGCAAGGGACGCTATATCTCCCTAACTGCACACTGGGTAAATGTAGTGGCGGCTGAACCCCAGGCGGAGAGCTGTTTGGCGCACACGTCCTTCCACCGCCAAGGATCACAGGGCATCATTCTTTGCCTCCTGTTGCCTCCTCTTCCTACTCGTCTTCCTCCTCCTCTTCTACCACCTCCTCATCCGGTCAGCGACAGACCTTCACCACCAACTTTAGCACAACCAGGGGTAAACGTCAGCCGGCCGTTCTGAAACTGATGTGTTTGGGGGACAGGCCCCACACCGTGCAGGAGTTGTGACAGGGTATAGAACAACAGACCAACTAGTGGTTGGTGCCAGTGAGCCTAAAGCCTGGCCTGGTGGTGTACGATAATGGGCGAAATCTCGTTGCATCTCTGGGACTAGCCGGTTTGACGCACATCCCTTGCCTGGCGCATGTGCTGAATTTGGTGGTGCAGAAATTCATTCACAACTACCCCGACATATCAGAGCTGCTGCGTAAAGTGCGGGCCGTCTGTGCGCGCTTCCAGCGTTCTCATCCGGCCGCCTCTCGGCTGTCTGCTCTACAGCGTAACTTCGGCCTTCCCGCTCACCGCCTCATATGCGACGTGCCCACCAGGTGGAACTCCACTTTGCACATGCTGGAGAGACTGTGCGAGCAGCAGCAGGCTATAGTGGAGTTTCAGCTGCAGCACGCATGGGTGAGTCGCACTGCGGAACAGCACCACTTCACCACCAATGACTGGGCCTCCATGCAAGACCTGTGTGCCCTGTTGGGCTGTTTCGAGTACTCCACCAACATAGCCAGTGGTGATAACGTCGTTATCAGCGTTACAATACCACTTCTATGTCTCCTTGAGAAAACACTTAGAGTGATGATGGATGAGGATGTGGCCCAGAACGAGGAGGAGGAAGTGGCTCAGAAAGAGGATTTTTGCAACAGCAGAGGCCAGGTACAAATTTGGCCAGCCAGGGCCCACTACTGGAGGACGAGGAGGATGAGGAGGAGGAGGAGCAGGATGGGGATGAAGCATGTTCACAGCGGGATGGCATCCAACGCAGCTCGGGCCCATTACTGGTGCGTGGCTGGGGGGATATGGAGGACGCAGACGATACGCTTCCCACAGAGGACAGCTTGTCCTTACCTCTGGGAAGCCTGGCACACATGAGCGACTACATGCTGCAGTGCCTGTGCAGTACGCAGCCCTGCAGGGTATTGCGATTGTGAGGTCACGGTTACTTAGGCAAACAAGGGTTGCTATGGGTTACTCACAGTTTGTAGGATGACCCTGGGCAGCGTACAGCAGTGATGGAGAGGCTGGCACAGAAGTCCTCTGGGGCACTCTCTGTATATGGGGACCAGGCCTGATGGTGGGTGAGGTGCCCTGGATGTTGCAGATGTTTAATGTGCCTAGGGCAAGGTCCCTTTAAGGTTCGTGACGCCAGTGCCTGTAATGGTGGCACACCGATTGGTAGTAGTAATAAGTGAGGAACACGTTGTTGGGGTGAACCAAACTTTTCTTTACTGGAAATAGTTCAACTTTATACAATTTGAATTCAGTTCCACTTTGCAGCAGTAATCAATAGCAGGCTTTACATCAATGGCAGGTAATGTTCTTTGCAAGATACTCAGAGGGTAAAATCAACACTCACAGACCAGGCTGCACTATTCCTCAGATATCCTGGCCGTCTGTATCCCAAGGCCCGTATGCCCTAATGCTGGCTTTTATCCTTGGTAGCAATCCTCCTCAGGTATATATATCCCTTGCTTTAGTTTAATGATCCTTCTGCCCTTCAGCTTACTTGACTAGCTGGAACACTGGCTCTGCTCTGGTTAGGGAACTGCAGGTTTCTCCCATGAGGCAAACTCTTCTCTTGGGGTGAATCTTCTGAGCTAACAGAGGCTCAGGAACTTCAGGCAGGCTAGACTGCACTTACTAGCCTCCTGGACTGCACTACTCCTTCCTGTCTGGGTCTAAGTATATATATTAGGGGTTCCCTAGCTCCCTTTAGTGCCTAGGAGGAGGAACTACACCCTAACAGGCCTGATACCCAGATAACACAGGGAAAATACACATAACACATCATATCAATTATAATGATCATATTAACCCTTGTGTAGTGCCCACATTTACCTAGTGGGACACTACATACCCCGTTGCTGTGACGTTGCTCGTCCTCGGCGCAACATAAGGGGCCCGCCCAGCTGGAAACTACAGCCTGAAAGGCAAAACAGAAAGTAGGCATATACCGTAGTCAACACTTTTACAGTAAAAATATATCAAGCAGTTCCTCTGGAAAGTGCGGTGGAAAGGGGCGTCGTTCTCTTCCCTCAGGATAGTATAAGGCAGTGGTGGCGAACCTATGGCACTGGTGCCAGAGGTGGCACTCAGAGCCCTCTCTGTAGGCACCCACGCCCTGGAAAAAGTCAAAGGTGTACCAATATGCCTTAGACTTTTCCTGCCATTCATCATCGCAGGGCGCACTATGTACAGCACAGGCAGCGCATTGAATGTAGGCAGGCTATTATAGCCAAATGATAAAGTACATGGAAGATATACTGTATTGGACTGTAGTATTCAGGTTAAATTGCTGTGTTGGCACTTTGCGGTAAATATGTTGGTTTTGGGTTACAGTTTGGGCACTCAGTCTCCAAAAGGTTCACCATCACTGGTATAAGGGAACAGGGGGCGCTGATCTGGTACAGCGTATCAAAGATAACCAGGATAGTTCATAATGATAGTCAATAACGATAATGATAGAAAATGCAAATAGGAGATAAGTTCCTGGAGGCTCAAAGACCAAAATGAGTCCGTACCCTGGTCTTGTAAATAGTTAAACAGGGGTTTCCTGGGAGGGGCTACCTTGGCCCACAATGTAGTCTCCAAATCTCATACGTGGGTGCCCCTTAGTAGACCGCGTGGACCTTCTTACTGGTGGAGATTCTTCCTGCCTTGGTTCAGGAGGGTTGGAGGAGTCCACAGGCTCTGGAGCTCTTTCAGGTACACTCTGGGACAGGTCATCCTGGGGTTGAGGACTAGCAGGAACTGGAGCTTGTACTACCAAGTTCAACCAGGGTGTGAGGAACCAATGAAGTGGCTCTTTATCATGTATCAGGTTCTCAACAGCCTACATAGGATCAGCAGGTTGGGCTGGCAACTCGGGCTCAGGAGACTCCGGCTCAATATCCTCTGCTGCAATTTCTCCTTCTTTGCAGGGTTTTAAACGATTCCTGTGTACAATTTGGGAGCCTTTATCTTCTCTGGAAATTTGATAAATATGGGCCTCAGCATTAGGGATGGTAGAAATGACATTGGGAGTCCTTTCCCACTTACTGTCCAATTTACTGGTTCGGTGTTTTTTTTTAACCACACCATGTCTCCTATAGCTAGAGGCCCTGCATGAGTAGCCAGGTCATAGTCTCTCTGCTGTCGCTCCCGGGCATTTTCCATGCGCTCCTGGAGAATCTTTAGCATTGAGGAGACGCCTTTGATGCTCCACCACCCAATCAGTCTTTGGTAGTGGATTGATGACATCAGGCACCTCTATATCCAGGGAGTGGTCAGCAGGTAACCTCCCTTGACGGCCAAACATCAGATAGAAGGGCGTGTACCCGGGGGAGCAGTGAATGGTGTTGTTATAGGTGTACATGAGCTGTGGCAGCAGAGTAGGCCAATTACCCCTTGTCTCAGGGGGTACTGCTCTCAGCATTTCAATGAGAGTTTGATTCATCTTTTCACAGAGTCCGTTACCTTGTGGATGATAGGCGGTGGTCCAGACTTTCTGGCAATTATGTAGCAGGCACATCTCGTGGAACAACTGTGATTCAAACGCAGACCCTTGGTCGGTGAGGATCCTCTCTGGGCAGCCGTAGGGCAGGAGGAAATGTTTCCAGAACGCCTCCGCCGCAGTCTTGGCTGTCAGGTCTTTCACAGGCACTGCTACGACAGACTTAGTGAAGTGATCAATAATAGTCATGGCATAAGTATACCCTGAACGACTTGGCTCCAACTTCAAATGATCAATGGCAACAAGTTCTAAGGGAGTTTTACTCACGATAGGATGGAGAGGCGCCCTCTGGTCATGGCGTTCACTTCTCCCCACGGCACAGGCAGTACATTCCCGGCACCATTTCTCAATGTCTTCTCTCATCCCGATCCAATAGAACCTCCTGCGAATGGTGGCCTCAGTTTTCTGCACGCCGAAATGTCCAGACTGGTTATGATACATCTCCAACACCAGACTGGCATCTCGACGTGGTATGAGGATCTGGTATACCCTATCGCAGTACACTGGATCCAGGCTCCTTCTAAGCAACAGGCCTTTTTGAAGGAAGAGTTGGTGGCGATGTCTCCACAGTCTCAATAGTTCTGGGTCTGCACTCTTCCTGCGGACTCTCTCAGGAGTTCTCCCACTAGTAAGGAAGTAGAGCAGTTCACCGAGGACTCTACTTTCTGACTGGAGCTTAATCCACCTTTCTTGTTCGTCCCTGGACTCAGGAATATTTGATGAGGAAGAATCAGCAGCTGAGCGACTTTCAGTGCGTACATTATCTTGCTGAGCAAATTTGTTGCAAAACGCCGGCAAGATAGTCTTTACATTTTTCAGTCACAGCCCACACTAGAGGAACTCCAGCTTGAAAGAGCTATAATTCTGATCATTTTTCTCAGCTCCTCTCAGGGATCTGCTGGCGTAGGCAATCACCCTCTCTTTGTTGTCCTGCACCTGGGCCAACATGGCTCCCAGGCCTCTTTTACTGGCATCCGTGTAGAGGTGGAACGGCTTCTGATAATCCGGGTAACCCAGAACAGGGGGTTCAGTCAGCTTCTTCTTTAGGAGCTGGAAGACAATCTCCTGTTCTTCATTCCATTCAACAGGTATAGGAGTCTTTGGACTCTTCTTGGGATGCCCCCTTAGGAGTTCCTAGATCGGATCCACAATTTGTACAAAAGTGTCTATAGTATCCTGCAAAGCTGAGGAAACTTCTCACCTCTTTCACGGTGGTGGGAGTAGGCTAATTACGGACAGTGGCAATTTTATCAGGATCAGGCTGGACTCCTTCGGCACTAACAATGTGCCCTAGATACTTTACTGCTGGTTTCAGAAGGTGGCACTTGGACGGCTTAATTTTAAGGCCATATTTAACAAGGACTTGAAACACTTCAGCCAGGTGTTTTAAATGGTCCTCATACGTCTTTGAGAAGATAATGACGTCATCCAGGTATAGCAGTACAGTCTCAAAGTTCCTATGGCCTAAACCACGGGTGTCAAACACAAGGCCCGCCAGACCTCGTCATGTGGCCCGCGCAGCCGCCGCCGGCCGCCAGCCTTCACCTTTTATTCTCGTCTGCCCTCTAGCGGCGCCGGCCGTTCTACACAGGAAATAATTGTACCGTATATCCTAATTGCTTGTGTAGAATGCACGCAGGCCGGGCGGGCGACAGCGTAACTCCCTGGTGTCACGTGCCTGCACCGCCTCCTTTATGAATGAAGCAGGCGGCGCAGGCAAGTGACGTCAGTGAGTGACGCGCCGGCCGCCCGTCCTGCCTGCCGGCATTATACACAAGCAATTAGGATATACGGTACAATTAGGAGTGAGGGGGGCATGTTTAATAACTTTTAATTCAATAATACATTTTAAATTTGTATACTGGGGGGGGGGAACGGCAGCAGGGGGGGGGTTTACATGGAATCTGTGGATGGCACAGTTAAGGGGTGGGGGTCTGTGGATGGCACTGTTATGGGGTGGGGGGTCTGTGGATGGCACATATATAACACTGCCATCCACAGATCCCCCCCCCCTGTAACAGTGCCAGCCACAGATCCCCCCCCCTGTAACAGTGTCTGTCATCCACAGATCCCCCCATAAGTGTCTGTCATCCACAGATCCCCCCATAAGTGTCCGTCATCCACAGATCCCCCCATAAGTGTCCGTCATCCACAGATCCCCCCATAAGTGTCTGTCATCCACAGATCCCCCCATAACAGTGTCCGTCATCCACAGATACCCCCATAACAGTGTCCGTCATCCACAGATACCCCCATAACAGTTTCCGTCATCCACAGATCCCCCCATAACAGTGTCCGTCATCCACAGATCCCCCCATAACAGTGTCCGTCATCCACAGATCCCCCCATAACAGTGTCCGTCATCCACAGATCCCCCCATAACAGTGTCCGTCATCCACAGATCCCCCCATAACAGTGTCCGTCATCCACAGATCCCCCCATAACAGTGTCCGTCATCCACAGATCCCCCCATAACAGTGTCTGTCATGCACAGATCCCCCCATAACAGTGTCCGTCATCCACAGATCCCCATAACAGTGTCCGTCATCCACAGATGTTTAAAAATAAAATAAAATTACTGTCTGTTACCAAAAATCATTTTTCAATAAATTGTACATTTGAATATCTACTTGCCATTATTCTGACTATGTTTCTGCTTTCAGAGCTAGTTATTACTTACATTATTACAAAAAAACTGTAATAATTGAATGCAGTGACAATAATTTATGATAATAAAGAGTGGACACATAGTCCTACAGATACAACCGGCCCTTTGAGGGTGACCAAACTGCTGATGCGGCCCCCGATGAATTTGAGTTTGACACCCCTGGCCTAAACAATGCTCCATCAACCGCTGGAACGTTCCTGGAGCGTTACACAGTCCGAAAGGCATATAATTAAATTCGAACAGGGCCATAGGTGTAGTGAAAGCGGTCTTCTCTCGATCTTCTGGGGCCATAGGTACCTGCCAGTACCCGCATGTTAAGTCCAGAGTGGAGAAGTAGGCTGATGACCCCAGGGCAGTTAAGGATTCCTCAATGCGTGGTAACGGATAAGCGTCTTTGTGGGTGATTTGATTGATTATTCTATAATCCACGCAGAACCTTATGCTGCCATCTTTTTTTCGGACAAGAACCAGGGGCGCAGCCCAGGGACTATGACTGTCCCGGATTATATTAGAATCTTTCATCTCCTGTATCATCTCTTTCACAGACTGTTAGGTAGTAGGTGGTATGGGTCTGTATCTCTCCTTGATAGGAGGATGAGAGTCTGTGGGTATGGTGTGCTTGATTACACTGACCCCTCCGTAGTCTGTGGAGTGCTTGCTAAAGGCCTTGTGGTGCTCTTTCACCAGACTCAGGACTCCCTCTATTTGCTCCTTCTGGGTGGATTCGTTCCCCACATGAAGTTCTTCCCACCAGGATACTGAAGAGGCGCTGGCAGGGGTGCTGCTGCTCTGTGTGGTCTGGAACGTCTCCGTGGCAGGCAGACGGATCACATCCTGGAAAGACACCTGGAAAAGCTGAGCGACGGGGCAGTGCTTAAAAAGAGTAACAGGGTGATCACCTAAATTAATCAGACGGACAGGCACTTTACCTTGAGACACGGTCACCAGAC
This sequence comes from Bufo bufo, assembly GCF_905171765.1. NCBI lineage: Eukaryota > Metazoa > Chordata > Amphibia > Anura > Bufonidae > Bufo > Bufo bufo. Next base: position 129,172,781 of record NC_053395.1, on the reverse strand, counting down.
TCTTGGCTGTTCGTACGAAGGGATGATTCTCAATTTGAATAGGTTCCACTAGGGCTTGATAGTCCTGGCCCTGGATCCCTAACACAGCACGACACCACAGGATGATTTGGGAATTTGGAGGCAGAATTATCTGCCGGTTGTCCTGGATCCGGACAGTACAGATTTCTCCTTTTCCATTTGCGAACCTTTGTTGAGCACACAGCACACTGATAGTCTTTTGAATGACTCTTTTAGAAGCAGGTGAGGCTGAGGGTATAGTTTGATTCAATGCTTCAAGCACTTCGGAGTAACAATTTTTAAAGACATTAGTCCCTAGGATCACAGGGTGTACCCCTTTATCTCTGGCTTGTACCACAATCACACCTTGCTGTGGTAAGGTGGTTTCTCCCACCTGAAGGGTAGGTTCCCATTACCTATGAACTTTCACTGGCTTACCGTTGCTGGCAATGATATCCAGCCAGGATTCTGGCGGCTGGGTGAGGAGACTTGAATCCCAGAACTTGTCAAAGGCGGGTCGGTGGATGGTGGTGACCTGAGACCCAGTATCCAGCAGGGCTTCAAAAGGGATCCCGTTGATGCATATGTTAATTTTTGGACGAGATCCTACGTATCTGGGCATCCAGCTTAGATCCTTTGGACCTATTGTTCTACCTCCCGAGGGGCGGTCCTCGGCCTCGGGGGTGGCCCGTTTAACTGCCAACACGTTGATTCAGTGTGTCCATACTTTTTACAATAGTGGCAGACAGGCTGCTTGCGACTCCTGGACCGGTAACTCAGTCGCCCATCCGGTTCTTTGGGGTATACATCTTTATATGCAGGTGGGAGCCTTGGAGGCAGTGGGCTTTCATCTTCCAGTAACAATGGTCTCTCCCATGCCTCTATTTTCCTGCACACATTCTCCAGGCTCTTAGTGAGATGGTTTACCTGCTCCATTAGTGCCGCCACCACATCTTTCACTGGAGCCTGCGTGGCTTGACTGACCCCAGACGGACTTACATTAACAGTTTTCGGCCGACAGGCCTGAGGTTCCAGGGGGGCTGCTGACCCCGTGGCCGGGTGTTGGCCTAGGATACTGATGGCCAGCTCTTTAAAGTCCAAAAACGCACAATTAAGGTGTTGGGCTGACAGCATCCTCAGCTGTCCCTTTAAGTGCTCAGTATTTATACCCGCAATGAACTGCTCTCTTAGAGTCCTGTCCTGGTCCTCGGCCTCCTTGGGGTCCACCTGGACCACAGCTCTCAGGGTCTCTTGCAAGGACAGAGCAAAATCGCAGAGCGACTCCCCAAGCTGTTGCTTCCTGCTGAAAAATCGCATCTTAACTTCGGACACCGTTCTGGCCTCAAACGTGGTGCCGAGGCGATCAAAGATTTGTTCTAGGCTGCGCTTTTCAGAGTGGGGCCATGACATGACTTCCCTGTGGGCGGCCCGTTCTAACTGAGCTAGGAGGATCTCCATTTGTTGTTCAGCAGAGATAGGGTAAAGCCGAAATAAGGCCAGGATCAGGTCTCTAAAGTCCTTCAGTTTATGGGCCTCCCCGGAATATCGTGGGAACCAGGGAGCCCCGAAATAATATGGCATGGTCAGTGGCATCAGGCTTGATGCTGCGTGTACTTCAGAGGGCACAACGGGGGCCGCCTGCCCCGCTTCTTCAGGTGCGGACATAGCGTTGCTAAGGGGTCTTTGGAGTGAGTATGGCCCTTTAAGAAACTCCGGAGCTGACCGGAGCAAAGGTGGACGTATTTTTCCCCCAGGTCAAGTCTCTTATTGCTAGTGGGGAACCTTCCCCAGTCTCCTGGCAAGGATCGGGACCTTCCCGGTACGGATATATGAAGGGGCCAGTGAATATGAAAGTTTGTACTTACTCCGGCGGTGCTCGCTCCAAATCTCACGAGATGCGAGATTACGTCAGACGGGAGTCCCACGCGCGGCGTCAGAAGGTAGGCGCGGCCTCTTGGAGCTCCGGGATTCAAGGTAGGCGGGATCTTCTTTACAGACAGGGCGGCGTTTCTTTCTTGCAGGCTGGGCGGTACCTTCTCTTTGTCTTTTTTTTTTTGCGCCAAACGGACACAACGAGGCGCACAAATAATCCAGTCAGGTTAAGCGGCCATCTTTGAGCACATCGCTGTCTATTCACTGACAGCAAGCGGTGACTTAAATAAACGGCAAACAGTCCATGCAATAAAATCTTCACACTGCGATTATTACAGTTCTTTGGCCCAGCAATTTTTCCAATAAACAAGTAGGGCTTAGTCACTTTATGGGCGAATAATGGCACACAGTTTTTAAATTCCACAATGGCGTAGGAATAATCCGTAAATCCTGTTCGTGACGCCAAAATATGCAGTACACAGCCCTGCAGGGTATTGCGATTGTGAGGTCACGGTTACTTAGGCAAACGAGGGTTGCTATGGGTTAATCACAGTTTGTAGGATGACCCTGGGCAGCGTACAGCAGTGATGGAGAGGCTGGTACAGAAGTCCTCTGGGGAACTCTCTATATATGGGGACCAGGCCTGATGGTGGGTGAGGTGCTCTGGATGTTGCAGATGTTTAATGTGCCTAGGGCAAGGTCCCTTTAAGGTTCGTGATGCCAGTGCCTGTAACGGTGGCACACCGATTGGTAGTAGTAATAAGTGAGGAACACGTTGTTGGGTTGAACCAAACTTTTCTTTACTGGAAACAGTTCAACTTTATACAATTTGAATTCAGTTCCACTTTGCAGCAGTAATCAATGGCAGGCTTTACATCAATGGCAGGTAATGTTCTTTGCAAGATACTCAGAGGGTAAAATCAACACTCACAGACCAGGCTGCACTATTCCTCAGATATCCTGGCTGTCTGTATCCCAAGGCCCATATGCCCTAATGCTGGCTTTTATCCTTGGTAGCAATCCTCCTGAGGTATATATATCCCTTGCTTTAATTTAATGATCCTTCTGCCCTTCAGCTTACTCGACTAGCTGGAACACTGGCTCTGCTCTGCTCTGCTCTGGTTAGGGAACTGCAGGTTTCTCCCTGGAGGCAAACTCTTCTCTTGGGGTGAATCTTCTGAGCTAACAGAGGCTCAGGAACTTCAGGCAGGCTAGACTGCACTTACTAGCCTCCTGGACTGCACTACTCCTTCCTGTCTGGGCCTAAGTATATATACAGGCTCGGACTGGCCCACAGGGGTACAGGGGTATCCCCCGGTGGGCCCCTGAACAACGTGGGCCCCTATTCTCCCACCTCCTGCACAAGTGGCACATAACACATTAGATTTACTGCACTACATACATATATTCAATGTACAGCATCTCAACCAGCCTATGTTTTTATAAAAAAACTTGTTCGATTATTTATTATATTTGAATGTATCTGTACGGTGGGCCCTCAAAATTAATTTTACAGGTGGGACCTAGGTACCCCAGTCCGACACTGTATATATATTAGGGGTTCCCTAGCTCTCTCTAGTGCCTAGGAGGAGGAACTACACCCTAACAGGCCTGATACCCAGATAACACAGGGAAAATACACATAACACATCATATCAATTATAATGATCATATTAACCCTTGTGTAGTGCCCACATTTACCTAGTGGGACACTACACCAGCGCAACGACAGCAGAGTTGCCCACATTTTAACGTGTGCTGACTACTGGGTGGCCACCCTGCTGGATCCCCGTTACAAAGACAATGTGCCGTCCTTAATTCCCTCACTGGAGCGTGATCGGAAGATGCGCGACAACAGGTGCACGCTGGTAGACGCGCTCCTGAGAGCATTCCCGACTGACGCCGGGGGACAAGTGGAAGCACAACGCGAAGGCAGGGGAGGAGAAAGAGGTCGCCAACGCAGCTGTGTCAGCGCCAGCACCTCAGAAGGCAGGGTTAGCATGGCCGACATGTGGAAAAGCTTTGTCACCTCGCCGCAACAACCGGCCCCGACTGCTGATATGGAGCGTGTTAGCAGGAGACAGCATTTGAACAACATGGTGGAACAGTACCTGTGCACACGCCTACACGTACTGACTGATGGTTCTGCCCCATTCAACTTCTGGGTCTCCAAATTGTCCACATGGCCAGAGCTTGCCCTGGATGCCTTGGAAGTGCTGGCCTGCCCTGCAGCCAGTGTACTCTCTGAACGTGTATTTTGCACGGCAGGAGACGTCATTACAGACAGACGCAGTTGCCTGTCCACAGCCAACGTGGACAAGCTCACGTTCATTAAAATTAACCAGGCCTGGATCCCACAAGACTTGTCTGTACCTTGTGCAGAATAGACAGTTCTAACAGCCTCAACCATCCATCCTTGCACTCAAGTGCACTTATTCCTTTTTATTTTTATTTTTTATGTCCCAATATTTTGGGGGATACCCCTATGTAAAAATGCAAAATAACACACATCTGTGTTGGCTACCTATTCCTCCTTCGCCGCTGCTTCCACCTAGACCGCCACGTGAGCCTACACAGCCACATCCACCCATTCACCGCCTCCTCTACCTTGTTTTTTTAATTCATTTTCCTATCCACATTTGTTTGCAGAGCACATTTTGCTGCCTTTTGCAGCCCTCTAGCTTTTTCCAGGGCTATTTTAGAGCCATTTTAGTGGCCAAAAGTTCGGGTCCCAATTGACTTCAATGGGGTTCGGGGTCAAGTTCGGGTCAAGTTCGGGTCACGAACCCGAACTTTTTTTTCAAGTTCGGCCAAACCTGCCGAACCCGAACATCCAGGTCTCTTCTCAACTCTATTTATGTACGATGAATGCCTAATTGTTGAGGCCTCTAATCTAACTGGCCAACAGTAATATTGTAATATGGTGAATGCCTAATGTACCTCCGGCCAAATAATCAATTGTTCTTTTTTGTACAGTGAATGAATAGTTTTTGGAGCCTGTAGTCCACTGGCCTGCAGTAAAATTGATATCTATTGGCTGTCTAATATACCTCCGGCCACATAATCGCTTGATCTTTTCTGTACGGTGAATGCCTAATTGTTGGGGCCTCGGAGGAATTCAACACCTGTGACGACCACGTGTTATCGAATGCAACCTATAATCATTTGGGGTTTATTCAAGAGGGGGGATTTCATTAGCCATGTTTTTAATAAAATTTTATGTATTTGACATGTATTTGTACTGGCCTGCAGTAAAATTGATATCCACTGACCGTCTAATATACCTCCATCCACATAATCACATGTTCTTTTCTGCACATTGAATTAATAATTTTTTGGGCCTGTACTCCACTGGCCTGCAGTAAAATTGATATCCAACGACCGTCTAATATACCTCAAGCCACATATTCACTTGATGTTTTCTCTCCGGTGAATGCCTAATGTTTGGGGCCTGTACTCCCGTGGCCTAAAATAAAAAAAAATTTGGCTCCAGCATGGCACATTTTTAAGAGTTTCCCTTTAAGACGCATAAAAATGGTACCTGATTAAAATACATATTTTTTGAGGGAATTTTTGCCATTGATCCCCCTCTGGTATGTCACTGTCCATGTTGTGGGACAATTTGTGCACTTCTAGTAAGCATTTGGTTGCTGCAAATATGACCTGAAGGTTTTTCAAGTTCGCCTGCCATTAAAGTAAATGGGGCCCGCCGCAAACTTGCGGTTCGCGAACATTTTATTGCGTTCGCATGATCGCGTTCGCGAATCGTCCCGGCCGATGTTCGTCCACTACTAGTTGGGAGGTGCTTTGGCATATATGCAGAATTTAAGTAATAGAAATTAGGAACACATTATGCCTATGCCTATAATAACTGTCCATTAGAGATAAGCGAAGTTCTTGAAAGTTCGATTCGGCTCCTTTGCTACATTTTACAAAAAAAAATTATACATGACGAATAAATATGAGCAAATTAAAAAAAAAAATCGATTCACCAGTTCGCCGAATTTTCTTTTTTAAATTTTATTCGATCTGAATAAATTTGCGGCGAATTACATTAAAAACGGCTATTTCCTGGCTGCAGAGAGCCTTTATAGTGGTGTAGAACACTGTGCCTTGCCGTAACACGCATAGGGAGTCTGCTTTGTTAGTGAAATAATACTGTGAGTCCGTATGACATGTAGAGATGTCCTGAACTATTCGCCGGCGAACAGTTCCCAGCGAACATAGCTTGTTTGCGTTCGCCGCGGCGGGCGAACATATGCGATGTTCGGTCCACCCCCTATACATCATCATTGAGCAAACTTTCACCCTGTACCTCATAGTCAGCAGACACATTCCAGCCAATCAGCATACCCTCCCTCCCAGACCCTCCCACCTCCTATCAAAAAGCAAGGACAGCATCCATCTTAGATTCTTTCTGAAGCTGCAGTGTCACAAATTTAACTAAGTTGTAATCGCAATGCGATTAATACAGGTTATATTAATCGCATTGCGAATTCAACTTAGAGCTGGGTTCCTAATGGTTGTATTGCTAGAATATAACGAAGATTGAGAATATAGTGCTATATTCATTATATTCGTCAATTCTAGCAATACAACCATTAGGAACTCAGATCTAAGTTGTAATCGCAATGCGATTAATGCAGGTTATATTAATCACATTGTGAATTCAACTTAGAGCTGGGTTCCTAATGGTTGTATTGCTAGGATATAACGAAGATTGAGAATATAATGCTATAGTCGTTATATTCGGCAATTCTAGCAATACAACCATTAGGAACTCAGATCTAAGTTGTAATCGCAATGCGATTAATACAGGTTATATTAATCGCATTGCGAATTCAACTTACCACACTCTGCGTCAACTACGTAATTTTCCATGGGAGTTTTGCCATGGATCCCCCTCCGGCATGCCACAGTCCAGGTGTTAGTCCCCTTGAAACAACTTTTCCATCACTATTGTGGCCAGAAAGAGTCCCTGTGGGTTTTAAAATTCGCTTATCTATTGAAGTCTATGGCGGTGCGCGCGGTGCGCCCGTTTAGCGAACATTTGTGGAAATTCGCATTCGCCGTTCACGAACGGAAAATTTTATGTTCGCGACATCTCTAATGACATGCAGATGTCAGTCGTCGCACTTAGAATCACTGTACACCTCTCTTATTTGGGCAATCACGGGGCCTAAACTGACCAAATAACTGTAGTATGAACTCAGCCTTACAGATTGAAGTTAGCGTCAAGAAGAAGTGCACTCCATTTACACCGTCATCAGCTGATTCCACATAGATGTCTACAGAATTTACAAGCTGATGCAAGTATCCATGACAGGAGTAAGTTTGTGTTAATGACACTGTTTATTTTGCCCTTCGTCTGATCCGTCATAAGAACATCACACAAAAAACTGACCCTGTCTTTTGAGCATCCGCCTTCACATGGTCAACATTTGGTCAGTAATCCAAAAAACAGTAGTGGATCCAAAACAGAGATGACATGTGAACGGAATAGTTGCATGTCTTCTGTGTTTTGTACCCACTCCTACTTTTGACTACCAAATCACAAACACTTTTTTTTTTTTTTTTTTTATGGGGGAGAAAAAATGTTTATTTAAAAATGTTTATTTAACAAACAGGATATTAACACACATAAAATTCAACACAGAAGGGGCAAAACCACAAGATTTAAAAAGACAAACTGTAAAAACAAAGTGCCTCATCAACAAGAATGGATTGATGACCAGTGTCGGGGTGACCAAGAGGGTAATGCATACAGATCAAGAAATGTATGGGGTTATGCCTGATAACTGGAGCACAGTCCAGCAAACAAGCCGACTCCAGCTCATTCCGTGACGAGCTGGGTTGCTGATAAGTGGATTCTAAAGTGTCTGAAGAAATCCAAGTAAAGACATTGGAATAAATTGTCCGCTTCCTCTAACGTGACCTCGTCCTTATCATTCCATAAAGTCTTAAAGTCCTCTGCGTGGCTGGCATAAGAAATGTCCATGCGAGGTTCGACGGGCACAGAGAAAAGAAGCTCTGTGGCCGACACTAATCCAGACACTTCATAGCCGGTCCACATCGCTGCTAGCCACGTAAGGTCCCGAGAACCAGATTACCAAAATCACCAGATTGGAACCACATTCCTACGACAGCCGTGAGCGCCTTGGAGCCGTTATACAGGAAGAGCGGGAGGCAAGTAAATATCTTAGGTAACACCTCCAATAGATCGTTCTCTTTGTACGTTCTGCAGAACCAACCTGTCCACACAATCTGGTCCTCTGTGCTTGCCTTGGTGAGTGGAGGCTTTGTAGAAATCTGTATAAGCACAGCCAGTGGATCTCTGTCCTTTCCTTTGAGTCCGTGTAAACAGGAAAATTTGGCTTTTAGGTTCAGCTCTGAGCCCACTTCAATGGCAAGACCCTTCTGCTTCTCGGCAGCTATGTGGGCAGACAGGTGCTTTGTCACTGTCCCTCCCATGACAGAGGTGAGAAGATCGGAGAGACTGGCGGCACGTGAGGGTATCTGACAGTCTCTCTGTTTTTTCCTTTCAGTGTTATGTTTGGTAATGATCACACCTCTTGTCAGGTGCAGCTTATAGTCATTACTGAGGCCCTATTTAGTTCTGACTTAGTTCTGACTACTTACCATGCGGTTGATATTTCCTGCTGGAGTTGGTTGAGCTGGTGTGTTGTTCCTTTGGATCTCCTGCTCCTCCATTCTGCTTTAAGCTAAGTGCATTATGTCTTGCATTTTGTTGTTCGCTTGTGTGTGTGGTTAACCAGTAATCTCATTCCCTGCCACCATTCCTAGGGCCTTCCAGGGTCTTCAGGGCCTAGGTTCCGGTGTATGAGTATTTCCACCTTCAGGGTCTACTCATACTGGCAGGAGTCAGGGAGAGGTCTAGGGATTCCTAGGAGGTCACCATTAGGGTTGAGCGAACCCGAACTGTAAAGTTTGGGTTCATACCAAACTTTAGGATTTTTGGACCACAGACCCGAACATTTCAGTAAAAGTTCGGGTTCGGGTTCGGTGTTCGGCACTTTCTTGGCGCTTTTTGAAAGGCTGCAGAGCAGCCAATCAACAAGCGGTTAACTGTCTGACCTTAGAAGCCATCACAGCCATGCCTACTAATGGCATGGCTGTGATTGGCCAGAGCAGCATGTGACCCAGGCTCCATATAAGCTATAGTCACGTAGCGCTGCACGTCACTCTGCTGTTACAAGTGTAGGGAGAGGATGCTGCTGGACTTGTGATTTCAGGGAGAGAATAGGAGAGAATCTAACTCAGCGATCTACAGATAAATAGTTGTGTGGGTGCAGGGCACAATCGTTTTACCCTGCCCTGAGCCCATTGACCAAAAAAAAAATTTGATGCAGCTCAGTGCACCAGCACTGCATCTGAGCTTTTGGGACATTGCAAATCACAATTTTTTGGGGCAAACTACAACATCTGGATTAGTCAGTGTGCAATTTAAGCTAGAAATACACCCATCATTTTCTGGGGTTTTAAAAACACACTTTTTTGTCAAAAAAACTGTATTTTCCTGATCTGCAAGTGTTAAATTCAAGTTTAATATATACAGCTTTCATATTCTGTTACCAAAAAAACACTTTTTTGGCAATCTACAACATCTGGATTAGTCAGTGTGCAATTTAAGCTAGAAATACACCCATCATTGTCTGGGGTTTTAAAAACACACTTTTTTTGTCAAAAAAACTGTATTTTCCTGATCTGCAAGTGTTAAATTCAAGTTTAATATATACAGCTTTCATATTCTGTTACCAAAAAAACACTTTTTTGGCAATCTACAACATCTGGATTAGTCAGTGTGCAATTTAACCACCTCAGCCCCCCTAGCTTAAACACCCTTAATGACCAGACCACTTTTTACACTTCTGCACTACCCTACTTTCACAGTTTATTGCTCGGTCATGCAACTTACCACCCAAATGATTTTTACCTCCTTTTCTTCTCACTAATAGAGCTTTCATTTGGTGGTATTTCATTGCTGCTGACATTTTTACTTTTTTTGTTATTAGACGAAATTTAACAAAATTTTTGCAAAAAAATGACATTTTTCACTTTCAGTTGTAACTATTATTTGTTTAAACGACATCTATATATAAATTTTTCTCGAAATTTATTTTTCTACATGTCTTTGATAAAAAAAAATGTTTGGGTAAAAAAAAAATTGGTTTGGGTAAAAGTTATAGCGTTTACAAACTATGGTACAAAAATGTGAATTTCCGCTTTTTGAAGCAGCTCTGACTTTCTGAGCACCTGTCATGTTTCCTGAGGTTCTACAATGCCCAGACAGTAGAAAAACCCCACAAATGACCCCATTTCAGAAAGTAGACACCCTAAGGTATTCGCTGATGGGCATAGTGAGTTCATAGAACTTTTTATTTTTTGTCACAAGTTAGTGGAAAATGATGATTTTTTTATTTATTTTTTCCTTACAAAGTCTCATATTCCACTAACTTGTGACAAAAAATAAAAACTTCCATGAACTCACTATGCCCATAACGAAATACCTTGGGGTGTCTTCTTTCCAAAATGGGGTCACTTGTGGGGTATTTATACTGCCCTGGCATTTTAGGGGCCCTAATGTGTGGGAAGTAGTTTGAAATCAAAATGTGTAAAAAAATGCCCTGTGAAATCCGAAAGGTGCTCTTTGGAATGTGGACCCATTTGCCCACCTAGGCTGCAAAAAAGTGTCACACATCTGGTATCGCCGTACTCAGGAGAAGTTGGGCAATGTGTTTTGGGGTGTCATTTTACATATACCCTTGCTGGGTGAGAGAAATATCTCGGTCAAATGCCAACTTTGTATAAAAAAATGGGAAAAGTTGTCTTTTAGAGAGATATTTCTCTCACCCAGCATGCATGCTGAGCAGACTATATACTCAATCTGATTAAAATTCGGCAGACGGGCTCAAATGATTTTGTACAAAATGTATTTGCTAAGCATCTTTAAGTTATTATTTGCAATGTAATATACTTTTGTACTCTACTTTTGGTTTAGTGTGCTGTTGCACCTTGTGTTTGTCAGATGCACAGTATTATCTGCTGACTATGCATTTTGTCATCATAATGGAATCCTGGATACTATCCTCTTTTCCCCACGACCTGGTAGCATCTTGCTGCTGTGTGAGCAGATAATATTTGAATGTATCCGTACGGTGGGCCCCCCCCAAATAAATTTTACTGGTGGGCACTAGGCACCCCAGTCTGACACTGGTACCCTGTACCCATATACTATGCCGGAATTAGCTGATCTGAGCAGCCTGCTCTGCTAAGCTAAGAGAATTGCATATGAAAAAAATATTTTTTGGGGGATTAGGGACAACATATTAAAAATTATTATAAAAGTTTAGTTGCTCTTTAAATTCTAACAGGCAGCCTATTAGGCACTAAAAATGGTAATATGGCAGCCTTGAGAGCCATTGTTAGGCTTCCCTGCTGCAATAGCAAGCATCAGCACCCCTCTATCGTGTCACAAGGAGAAATGGATTCTGGTCAGGAAGGGGTTAAAATCAATAACAGCACTACTGCATGCAGTAAACTCCTAAGCTCCCTCTGGTGGTGACTACAGGCAGCCAGATTGGTTTATGTTAAGGGAGTATTCTGGTTGTTAGACGTTATCCCCTATCCTGTATAACTATCCTATAACAATCTGATCGATGGGGGTCCTACCGCTGAGACCCCTAATGCTCATGAGAATGGGGGCCCCATATCACCTGCAGCCCCTCTGAAGTGAATGGAGTGACCACTCCATTAGTTTCAATGCGAGTTCCGGAGATAGCCGAGTACAGCATCGGCTATCTCTGGAATTCCCGTAGAGCTGAATGGAGCGTCTGCACACATGACTGACCGCTCAGTTCAGCGGGACTACAGAGGGTACTAGTTATCCCCTATCCTGTGATTCACTTTAAGGACCACAGTACTAAAACACCAAATTTGAAACCCCAAAAGACTTATGCTTTTCCTTTAAACTATGCAGCAGAGACATTAAATATAAATCTCTATTCTTACATGCCAGTGATCTCCACAGTGGTTAAACATTCAGGTTGTCTTCAAACTGTAGAATCATATGTGTCTTTTGGCTCCTTAGCATCTTATTTAATGTGAAACGAATATGCCTTTTGCTTTGAACTATCCAGCACTACACACCACACAGGCTTGTGCACCTTGTATGATTTTCCGTAGATTAGCAGTTGAACTTTGGTTGACATAAGCAAAATTAGAATATTCTGCAAAGTTCATTTATTTCAGTAATGCAACTTAAAATGTGAAACTAATATATGAGATAGACCCATTACATGCAAAGCGAGATATTTCAAGCCTTTATTTGTTATAATTTGGATGATTATGGCTTACAGCTTATGAAACCCCAAAGTCACAATTTTGAGGTACCCTTTGATCAGGGGGTGTGGACTAATTAGCTGACTAGCGTGTGACACTTTGAGCCTAGAATATTGAACTTTTTCACAAAATTCAAATTTTAAGCTGCATTAATGCAATTCCTTTTAATTTGCATTACTGAAATAAATGAACTTTTGCACGATATTGAAATTTTTCGAGTTTCACCGGTACACAGCAGTAGACAGAACCGGCCGTTTTTAAGCCCAGGGCCTGTTAACCAGAATGTCTGTCCATTCACCTGCTTTACCTCTGAATTCTAAAGACAATGACTAGTGTTGACTTTGTTGTACATTTGGCAGCTAGATAAGCACTTTTAGCCTTTTCTTGAGTATAAGCTTATTCTGGTTTCACTTAATCTGTTGAGCAAACAGCAATCTGGAGATCACATTTTGCTGAGGATTTACAAGATTCAAGAACAATATTTTTAGATTTTCTTTTCATCTGCCAGTAGACGCCGGCTTATCTTTCTGTGGCTGTAGTTCCCAAATAAAACTGAAATCCCTGATGGTTAAAAGTTATTGCGCAATGCTGGTTTTCGTCATATAGCGGTGTGCATTATATACACTAGTGAGGTCATTTTAATGGATGTATAATCTGCATTTTCCTGTCTCAGATTTAGTAGTTAAAGCAAATCTTGCTCATCTTGTGGTGCACAGATACTGGCAGCTGTGGTTTAAATTGCACACGGCGTATATCTGTTATCTAGGATAAACAGACAGTAACAAGCATGTTGCAAAAGGTGAACCACGTCCCACAAAAATAAACATACTGTAGTTATCTATCTTCATTTAACCCCTCAGAGATGCAACTATTGTGGGACTTGAGGACCTAGGGATTTTATATTTTTTATTACTGTGTTTCAAAAGCCATAACTTTTTAATTTTTTCACTAATATAGCCACATATACCCTCAGAAAGCTGCACTCCACACCCCTCCCATTCTCACAGGGGAGGGAGAGAAAGAAAAGAAAAAAACTCTAACAAAAATCCATTTTATGCCATTTCACACCATATTTTCCATAACTTCTTGTAAATTGTCCTTTCTTCAGATTGCCAACAGTATTAAAATTAACCAGAGTATCAATTTATTTATGGAAGGGACTTACCCCTATACAACCACAGCAAATATAAATCACTGCAAGGATAATAATCATAATCTTACCTAAATTGGAATCTTTTTAGAAATTTTAGACATTTGATCAGCCTTGTCAACCCTGAGGACCTACAAAGGACCCCAGGGCTGTCTATTCATTATGCCTTCTGTTAGGGCAGTGCTGTTCTAACAGCAGCATGTGTCATAGTGACAGAGAATAATGTATCCGCATACAAGAGTATGCTAATTAACTTTTTCTGTGTCCATTTCGTTAGTTTCGTCGCCCACATGTGGAACCATTCACTTAAAAAAAAAACAGAAATGACTCTGTGTGTATTCCGTGTCAACCTGGCCTTTCCACAAAAAAATTAGAACATGTCCTATTATTGTCCACATCACGCACAAGGATAACACTGTTCTATTAGTGGCCGGCTATTTCGCTCTGCAAAATTCGGAATGTACGCATCCTGTATACATGTTTTGCACATCCAACGGTCGTGAGCGTGATTCCTAACCTTGAAAAAAAGTTATAAAATTGTAATACCATAATGGGATTATTTTATTTTTTTAAGAAAATGCTGTAAATATTGTAATGACAATTTAAGAAAACTGCAACAATATTTAATATATTTTTTTTTTTACTGTGCACACATTAAATAAAAATGTAAAAACTACACATTAGGAATCAGCAAGAACAATTTATTTAATGTGAAACATGAATGGTATAAACATGAATGGTATAAAATATTTCCACAGCAATCTAAATCATATAAATTACACCTCGGTAAGACAGGCAGCAACATAAAATAAAAAATAAAAAAGTTATGGCTGTTAGAATTGCAGAATGAAAAAATGTTGCTGGCCATTAAAGCCTTTTCAGGCTTGGTCACTAAGGAGTTAATTACATATCCACAATGCATAATAGTTAGATTCCACTTCATGTAAGACTGTGTTAAACTGGGTGATTTGCATTATATAAAATGTATTTAAACCCACCAATTTTGGCAGGAACAACCCAGGTCTTCTAAATCTGTCACAATGGCAGATGTCAGAGCAAAAGAAAGACTATGGATGTCAACAAACCTGATCCTTTGTTCCCATGAGAGGCATCTGCTGCAGGAAGAGTCTGGCAGCAGCTAATTCCCCTCTTCCCATGCATGCATATTTAGAGTAAGGTGGAGTCAGGAGGCAGGGGACCAAATGAGTTTTCTGATAACTTAAAGGGGTTCTCTGGGAATTAAGAAAATTAAAATACTTAAATATTACTTTATTCTAAATATATTCCCAAATACATTTCATTAGCTATAATGGTTCTTTTGTTTAGGGAGCAATCATTAGGAGAAATAAAATGGCCGCTGTCCTATTAGTACACACAAAACCTGTCCTAATCACACAGCAGGACAAGTTACTTTACAACACTGAGGTAAAGTGTTGCCTCATCCTCCTCTCTGCTCTACTTGTCAGATATACAGATGATAAGAACTTTAGCTGAATTTAGTTCATGAGAGACATGAAGTACAGAGAGGACTGACAGGACAGGCTGTGGTAATGGACAAACAAACTGAAAAAAAATGGCATGGTGTTAAACAGGCAGGAAGTGCTCAAACCCATATGCAATTGTGTGTGTGTGTGTGTATATATATATATATATATATATATATGGGAGCAAATCCTGCACTTGTGGCCCATTGCTAATGGCGATCCCCAGCAAAAATGCATACAGTGGAAGATGCCCGCAGCGGACCATAAGTACCACAATAAACATCCTACACAAGATAACAATTATGTGGATGTAATAACCAATATAACAATATAATAATAGCAAAGACAGGTGCACTCTGCGGTCTTACTAAACCCTCAAACTGATGTTAAAATTGAGAGATAAGCCAACATATCCTACTATGGAGGACATTTCTGAGCCCGAGCACCGCGCCAAGGTTTCTCAAGGAGCTCGGGTCCTAACACTCACCTACCTGAGCCGTATGGGCAATACCAGGGGCCAATGGGCGAATTACAGGAGCGTGAGGTCCTACTCACAGACAACTCACCAGTTACCTCCAGAATGTAACCATGCTAGCAATGGGAGGAGGGAGGAGTCTGCGAGTCCCACTCAAGACTGGCTGATATGGCCCAGACCTCGCAGGTGCACCTAATTGTAGCCTGTGGATGGAAACAGGCACATTTAAATTGGAGTTTATACACCTTCAGGCATCTCTATGTACAAACAAACTGGAAAAAAATGGCATGGTGTTAAACAGGCAGGAAGTGCTCAAACCCATATGCAGTTGTGCATATATATATATATATATATACACACAGGGGAGCAAATCCTGCACTTGTGGCCCGTTGCTAATGGCCGCAGAGGACCACAAGTACCACAATAAACATCCAACACAACAGTTTGCTTGTACATAGAGATGCCTGGAGGTGTATAAACTCCAATTTAAATGTGCCTGTTTTCCATCCACAGGCTACATTTAGGTGGACCTGTGAGGCCTGGGCCATATCAGCCAGTCTTGAGTGGGACTTGCAGACTCTTCCCTCCTCCCATTGCTAACATGGTTAGGTCTGTGAGTCGGACCTCACGCTCCTGTAATTCACCCATTGGCCCCTGGTATTGCCCATACGGCTCAGGTAGGTGAGTGTTAGGACCCAATCTACTTGAGAAACCTTGGCGCAGTGCTCAGGCTCAGACATGTCCTCCATAGTAGGATATGTTTCCTAATCTCTCAATTTTAGGGTCCATTCACACGTCCGTTGTTTCTTTCCTGATCTGTTCCGTTTTTTGCTGAACAGATCTGGACCAGATCTGGACCCATTCATTTTCAATGGGTCCTGAAAAAAAATCAGACATTGAGCTGTCCGTTTTTTTTCAGGACCCATTGAAAATGAATGGGTCCAGATCTGGTCCAGATCTGTTCAGCAAAAAACGGAACAGATCAGGAAAGAAACAACGGACGTGTGAATAAGGCCTTAACATCAGTTTGAGGGTTTAGTAAGACCGCAGAGTGCACCTGTCTTTGCTATTATTATGCTGTGGTAATGGAGACTGTAAACAAGTGCTGCTGCTCATTTACCACACCTCACCCTCCTCTCTGTACTTCATGTCTGCTCATCATTTCCATTCCCACAAAGATTCACCTGTATTCAGGATCATGATTCCTGACAAGTAGATCAGAGAGGAGGATGAGGTAGCACTATGGCTCATTGAGGTGAAGTAACTTGTCCTCCTGTATGATTAGGACAGGTTTTGTGTGTACTGATAGGACGGCGGCCATTTTATTTCTCCTAATAATTGCTCCCTAGACAAAACAAGCCATTCTAAGTAAGGAAAGGCATTTGTGAATATATTTATTATAAAATAATATTAAGGGGTTTTGCCATCTCAGACAATGGGGGCATATCGCTACGATATGCCCCCATTTTCTGATAGGTGCGGGTGCCAACAATGGGACCTGCAGCTACAATGAGAATGGAGCTGGGAAATGAAAGGAGGGCGCACTGCGCATGCGCAGCCTCCCTCCTATTATTTCTATGGGGCCACCAAAAATAGCCGAGCGCTGGCTTTGCTATTTCCGTCTGCACCATAGAAATGAATGGGAGCAGGGGCCTCGCATACGCGGTGCTCTCCCATTCACTTCTATGGGAGCAGCAGGGAGCAGCATTTGGTGGTGGATGGACCCCGGAAAATCCGGGGTCCTCCTACCACGGCTCTCCCCGCTCCGTTCTTGTTGTAGGTGCGGATCCTAGCAATATGCCCCCATTGTCTGAGATGTGTATAGTGTATATACCCCTTTTTAAGTATTTTAATTTTTTAATTCTTGAAGAACCCCTTTAACATTGGCAAAATATAAAGTTAAAACCTTGCCTCAATGATTTCATTATAACTACTTTCTGGTTTGCGACTGCTGTCAAATACCAGTTGTCATCATAAGAAGGATGCAGCTGGAGGTAGTACTGTGGAAGTTGGAAGAATGGTGGATACGACCTAAAGTAGATAAATTTAGCCATTTGGAACTCTCCAGATACACAACTACAGTGAGGAACAGAAGTATTCGAACACCCTGCGATTTTGCATGTTACCCCACTTAGAAATCATGAAGGGGTCTGAAATTCACAGAAAATAAATAAATCAGAAAATCACATTGTATGATTTTTAAAGAATTTATTTGTCTTGCACTGCTGAACATAAGTATTTGAACACCTGAGAAGATCAGTGTTAATATTTGGTACAGAAGCTTTTGTTTGCAATCACAGAGGTCAAACGTTTCCTGTAGTTCTTGACCAGGTTTGCACACACTGCAACCGGGATTTTGGCCCACTCCTCCACATAGATCTCCTCTTTCGGGGCTGTCGCTGAGCAACACAGAGTTTCAGCTCGCTCCAAACTCGCTGCATTTAGGTCTGAAGACTGGCTAGGCCACTCCAAAACCTTGATTTGCTTCTTACGGAGCCAATCCTTGGTTATCCTGGCTGTGTGCTTTGGGTCGTTGTCATGTTGGAAGACCCAGCCGCGACCCATCTTCAATGCTCTGACTGAGGGAAGGAGGTTGTTGCTCAAAATCTCACAATAAATGGCCCCATTCAATCTCTCCTTAATACAGTGCAGTCGTCCTGTCCCCTTCACAGAAAAGGACCCCCAAAGCATGACGTTGCCACCGCCATGCTTCACAGTAGGGATGGTGTTCTTGGGATGCAACTCCAAACACGACAACTGAAGTTTAGACCAAAAAGTTCTACTTTGGTGTTATCTGACCACATGACTTTCTCCCATCATCCAGATGGTCATTGACAAACTTCAGACGGGCCTGGACATGTGATGAATTGAGCAGGGGAACCTTCCATGCATCACATGATTTGAAGCCATGACGGCGTAGTGTTCTACCGACAGTGACCTTTGAAACTGTGGTTCCAGCTCTCTTCATGTCATTGACCAGCTCCTCCCTTGTAGTTCTGGGCTGATTCCTCACCTCTCTTATCATCAGTGAGGCCCAGTCCAAGGGAAACTGACAGTCGTCTTTAGCCTCTTCCATTTTCTAAGAATTGCTCCAACAATTGATCTATTTTCACCAAGCTGCTTGGCAATTGCCCTGTAGCCCTTTCTAGCCTTGTGGAGGTCCACAATTTTGTCTCTGGGGTCCTTTGACAGATCTTTGGTCTTGCCCCTGGTAGTAGTTGGCGTCTGACTGACTGTGGGGTGGACAGGTGTCTTTAAAGAGCTCAGACAGGTGCTATTAAGTTAGATTAATGAGTGGAGTAGAGGTGTACTTTTTAAACGCACAGTAACAGGTCTTTGAGAGTCAGAATTCTTGCTGTTTCTCAGGTGTTCAAATACTTATGTTCAGTAGTGCAAGACAAATACATTCTTTAAAAACCATAAAATGTGATTTCCTGTTTTTTTTTTTTTTATTCTGTCTTTTAGAGTGGGAATGCACCTACAATGTGAATTTCAGACCCATCCATGATTTCTAAGTGGGTGAGTCTGCAATTCCGTTCCCGAAAAAAATAGAACTTGTCCTATTTTTGTTCACAAGAATAGGCATATTCTATTAGTGCCGGCGATGTGTGGTCCACTCTGCCCGTGTCCATTTTTTGCGGATCCATGGATCCACAAAACACGCTACGGACATGTGAATGGACCCTTAGTGGGGAAAATTGGCTTCTACCTCACAGTTTTTTTTTTTTCCTTCCTCTGGATCAACTTGCAGGATAACAGGCCGAACTGGATGGACAAATGTCTTTTTTCTTTTTTATATACTATGTTACTATGTATGTACAGTCGTGGCCAAAAGTTTTGAGAATTACATAAATATTGGAAATTGGAAAAGTTGCTGCTTAAGTTTTTATAATAGCAATTTGCATATATTCCAGAATGTTATGAAGAGTGAGCAGATGAATTGCATAGTCCTTCTTTGCCATGAAAATTAACTTAATCCCAAAAAAACCTTTCCACTGCATTTCATTGCTGTCATTAAAGGACCTGCTGAGAGCATTTCAGTAATCGTCTTGTTAACTCAGGTGAGAATGTTGATGAGCACAAGGCTGGAGATCATTATGTCAGGATGATTGGGTTAAAATGGCAGACTTGACATGTTAAAAGGAGGGTGATGCTTGAAATCATTGTTCTTCCATTGTTAACCATGGTGACCTGCAAAGAAACGCGTGCAGCCATCATTGCGTTGCATACAAATGGCTTCACAGGCAAGGATATTGTGGCTACTAAGATTGCGCCTCAATCAACAATTTATAGGATCATCAAGAACTTCAAGGAAAGAGGTTCAATTCTTGTTAAGAAGGCTTCAGGGCGTCCAAGAAAGTCCAGCAATCGACAGGATCGTCTCCTAAAGAGGATTCAGCTGCGGGATCGGAGTGCCACCAGTGCAGAGCTTGCTCAGGAATGGCAGCAGGCAGGTGTGAGCGCATCTGCACGCACAGTGAGACGAAGACTTTTGGAAGATGGCCTGGTGTCAATAAGAGCAGCAAAGAAGCCACTTCTCTCCAAAAAAAACATCAGGGACAGATTGATCTTCTGCAGAAAGTATGGTGAATGGACTGCTGATGACTGGGGCAAAGTCATATTCTCAGATGAAGCCTCTTTCCGATTGTTTGGGGCATCTGGAAAAAGGCTTGTCCTGTGGTGAGCGCTACCATCAGTCCTGTGTCATGCCAACAGTAAAGCATCCTGAGACCATTCATGTGTGGGGTTGCTTCTCATCCAAGGGAGTGGGCTCACTCACAATTTTGCCCAAAAACACAGCCATGAATAAAGAATGGTACCAAAACACCCTCCAACAGCAACTTCTTGCAACAATCCAACAACAGTTTGGTGAAGAACAATGCATTTTCCAGCACGATGGAGGCAAAAGTGATAACTAAGTTGCTCGGGGACCAAAACATTGACATTTTGGGTCTATGGCCTGGAAACTCCCCAGATCTTAATCCTATTGAGAACTTGTGGTCAATCCTCAAGAGGCGGTTGGACAAACAAAAACCCACTAATTCTGACAAACTCCAAGAAGTGATTATGAAAGAATGGGTTACTATCAGTCAGGAATTGGCCCAGAAGTTGATTGAGAGCATGCCCAGTCGAATTGTAGAGGTCCTGAAAAAGAAGGGCCAACACTGCAAATACTGACTCTTTGCATAAATGTCATGTAATTGTCGATAAAAGCCTTTGAAATGTATGAAGTGCGTGTAATTATATTTCACTACATCACAGAAACAACTGAAACAAAGATCTAAAAGCAGTTTAGCAGCAAACTTTGTGAAAACTAATATTTTTGTCATTCTCAAAACTTTTGGCCACGACTGTAGGTTGGAAGCTTGTGGCATCGCTGAAACCTTGACCACTTGATTATACAGGTGCATATCAATAAATTAGAATATCATCAAAATGTTAATTTATTTCAGTAATTCAATTCCAATATTGAAACTCATATATTCTATAGATTCATTACATACAGAGTGATCTATTTTAAGTGTTTATTTCCTTTAATGTAAATTATTATGGTTTACAGCTAATAAAAACCCAAAAGTCTGTCGTTTAGAAAATTAGAATATAATATAAGACCAATGAAAAAAAATATTTTTAATATAGAAAATCTAGTCTACTTAAAAGCATGTACAGTATATGTACTCAATATTTGGTCGGGGCTCCTTTTGCATATATTACTGTATCAATGTGGCGTGACAACGATCAGCTTGTGGCACTGCTGAGGTGTTATGGAAGCCCAGGTTGCTTTGATAGCGGCCTTCAGCTCATCTGCATAGTTGGGTCTGGTGTCTCTCATCTTCCTCTTGATAATACCCCATAGATTCTCTATGGTGTTTAGGTCAGGTGAGTTTGCTGGCCAATCAAGCACAGTGATACTGTGGTTATTAAAGGTATTGGTATTTTTGGCATTGTGGGCAGGTGCCAAGTCCTGCTGGAAAATGAAATCAGCATCTCCATAAAGCTTGTCAGAGGGAAGCATGGGTGCTCAAAATTTTCCTGGTAGACAACTGCGCTGACTTGATATAACACAGTGGACCAACACCAGCAGATGACATGGTTCTTCAAACCATCACTGACTGTGGAAACTTCACACTGGACCTCAAGCAACTTAGATTGTGTGCCTCTCCACTCTTCCTCCAGACTCTGGGACCTTGATTTCCAAATGAAATGTAAAGCGTTCTTTAATCTGAAAAGTTTTTTTTTTTACAAAAGGTTTTGACACTGACATCTCCATCCTGTACACTTCGTATTAACATTTACACAGAGGTATATATATATGGGACAATGCTGGGAGGCTGCAGTTCAAAAGTCTTGGTACAAGTACAAACATGGAATATGTCTGGGCCATTGCTACCTTGAGAGTTGATACCTGGCCAAACAGTTGGCAGAATAAGAAAAGTCTCTTTGGGATATTTTACAGTTCACTCAAGGTGAATGGGATAAGGGGAAATATACACTGCGTGCAGAATTATTAGGCAAATGAGTATTTTGACCACATCATCCTCTTTATGCATGTTGTCTTACTCCAAGCTGTATAGGCTCGAAAGTCTACTACCAATTAAGCATATTAGGTGATGTGCATCTCTGTAATGAGAAGGGGTGTGGTCTAATGACATCAACACCCTATATCAGGTGTGCATAATTATTAGGCAATGTCCTTTCCTTTGGCAAAATGGGTCAAAAGAAGGACTTGACAGGCTCAGAAAAGTCAAAAATAGTGAGATATCTTGCAGAGGGATGCAGCACTCTTAAAATTGCAAAGCTTCTGAAGCGTGATCATCGAACAATCAAGCGTTTCATTC
This sequence comes from Bufo bufo, assembly GCF_905171765.1. Classification (NCBI taxonomy): domain Eukaryota; kingdom Metazoa; phylum Chordata; class Amphibia; order Anura; family Bufonidae; genus Bufo; species Bufo bufo. The sequence continues at coordinate 129,150,605 of NC_053395.1, read as the reverse complement.
AAAATAGTCAACAGGGTCGCAAGAAGCGTGTGGAAAAACCAAGGCGTAAAATAACTGCCCATGAACTGAGAAAAGTCAAGCGTGCAGCTGCCAAGATGCCACTTGCCACCAGTTTGGCCATATTTCAGAGCTGCAACATCACTGGAGTGCCCAAAAGCACAAGGTGTGCAATACTCAGAGACATGGCCAAGGTAAGAAAGGCTGAAAGACGACCACCACTGAACAAGACACACAAGCTGAAACGTCAAGACTGGGCCAAGAAATATCTCAAGACTGATTTTTCTAAGGCTTTATGGACTGATGAAATGAGAGTGAGTCTTGATGGGCCAGATGGGTGGGCCCGTGGCTGGATTGGTAAAGGGCAGAGAGCTCCAGTCCGACTCAGACGCCAGCAAGGTGGAGGTGGAGTACTGGTTTGGGCTGGTATCATCAAAGATGAGCTTGTGGGGCCTTTTTGGGTTGAGGATGGAGTCAAGCTCAACTTCCAGTCCTACTGCCAGTTTCTGGAAGACACCTTCTTCAAGCAGTGGTACAGGAAGAAGTTTGCATCCTTCAAGAAAAACATGATTTTCATGCAGGACAATGCTCCATCACACGCGTCCAAGTACTCCACAACGTGGCTGGCAAGAAAGGGTATAAAAGAAGAAAATCTAATGACATGGCCTCCTTGTTCACCTGATCTGAACCCCATTGAGAACCTGTGGTCCATCATCAAATGTGAGATTTACAAGGAGGGAAAACAGTACACCTCTCTGAACAGTGTCTGGGAGGCTGTGGTTGCTGCTGCACGCAATGTTGATGGTGAACAGATCAAAACACTGACAGAATCCATGGATGGCAGGCTTTTGAGTGTCCTTGCAAAGAAAGGTGGCTATATTGGTCACTGATTTGTTTTTGTTTTGTTTTTGAATGTCAGAAATGTATATTTGTGAATGTTGAGATGTTATATTGGTTTCACTGGTAAAAATAAATAATTGAAATGGGTATATATTTGTTTTTTGTTAAGTTGCCTAATAATTATGCACAGTAATAGTCACCTGCACACACAGATATCCCCCTAAAATAGCTAAAACTAAAAACAAACTAAAAACTACTTCCAAAAATATTCAGCTTTGATATTAATGAGTTTTTTGGGTTCATTGAGAACATGGTTGTTGTTCAATAATAAAATTAATCCTCAAAAATACAACTTGCCTAATAATTCTGCACTCCCTGTACAATAAAGGTCCAGATTTTTGCCATTGTCTGCCTTTCTGGTATATGCTCTGTTACAGAAGTCTTTCATAAAAAAGTGGAATGATCTTTTACAGATCAATAAGGGTCCATTCACACATCCGTAAGTGTTCTGCGCATCCGCAAATTGGGGATCCGCAAAACACGGACACTGGCAATGTGCATTCCACAGTTTGTGGACCGCACATCGCCTGCACTATAATAGAAATGCCTAATCTTGTCCGCAATTGCGGACAAGAATAGGACATGTTCTATTTTTTTGCGGAAGCACGGATGTGGAAGTGTGGATCCGCAAATGCGGACAGCACATTCCGGCCCCATTGAAAATGAATGGGTGTGCACCTGTTCTGCAAAATTGCGGAACGGATGCGGACCCATTTTGCGGATGTGTGAATGGACCCTTACAGGTTGTGTGAACACCAATTTGAATCTCTGTTGAGGCTAGTCTGACCAGTTTTTTTTCATAATTATTTATAAAGGAGTTCTGCACTTTCATTTAACTGATGATCTATCCTCTGGATAGATCATCAGCTTCTGATTGGCGGGGGTCCGACACCCAGGACCCCCGCCGATCAGCTGTTTGAGAAGGCAGGGCCGCTCCAGCAGCGCCGCGGCCTTCTCACTGTTTACCGCCGGCCCACTGATGTCACGACTAGTATCAACTAGTTGTGTGAACACCAATTTGAATCTCTGTTGAGGCTAGTCTGCCCAGTTTTTTTGATAATTATTTATTAAAGGGGTTCTGCACTTTCATTTAACTGATGATCTATCCTCTGGATAGATCCTCAGCTTCTGATCGGCGGGGGTCCAACACTCGGGATCCCTGCCGATCAGCTGTTTGAGAACGCAGCGGCACTTCAGCAGCGCCGCGGCCTTCTCACTGTTTACCGCCGGCCCACTGACGTCATGACTAGTATCAACTAGCGTGGGCGGGGCTAAGCTCTGTTCACTTGAATGGAGCTTAGCCCAGCCCACGCTAATTGTTACATCAGTGGGCCGGCGGTAAACAGTGAAAAGGCCACGGTGCTGCTGGAGCGCTGCTGCCTTCTCAAACAGCTGATCGGCGGGGGTCCCGGGTGTACAGAGGATAGATTATCAGTTAAATGAAAGTGCAGAACTCCTTTAAGGAGGCCTTCCTAAGGTGCACATCCACCTTTAATAGATGGAAAATCCTCAATCGGGACGATTCGCGTTCGCGATCAAATATTCGCGAAACGTGGGTTCACGGTGTACCCCATTCACTTTAAAAGGACACTGACAGGCCCAATAAGCATAATTATCTATATACACTCGCCTAAAGAATTATTAGGAACACCATACTAATACGGTGTTGAACCCCCTTTTGCCTTCAGAACTGCCTTAATTCTACGTGGCATTGATTCAACAAGGTGCTGATAGCATTCTTTAGAAATGTTGGCCCATATTGATAGGATAGCATCTTGCAGTTGATGGAGATTTGAGGGATGCACATCCAGGGCACGAAGCTCCCATTCCACCACATCCCAAAGATGCTCTATTGGGTTGATATCTGGTGACTGTGGGGGCCATTTTAGTACAGTGAACTCATTGTCATGTTCAAGAAACCAATTTGAAATGATTCGAGCTTTGTGACATGGTGCATTATCCTGCTGGAAGTAGCCATCAGAGGATAGATACATGTTCTCATTCTGTTTACGCCAAATTCAGACTCTACCATTTGAATGTCTCAACAGAAATCGAGACTCATCAGACCAGGCAACATTTTTCCAGTCTTCAACAGTCCAATTTTGGTGAGCTCGTGCAAATTGTAGCCTCTTTTTCCTATTTGTAGTGGAGATGAGTGGTACCCGGTGGGGTCTTCTGCTGTTGTAGCCCATCCGCCTCAAGGTTGTGCGTGTTGTGGCTTCACAAATGCTTTGCTGCATGCCGCGGTTGTAACGTGTGGTTATTTCAGTCAACGTTGCTCTTCTATCAGCTTGAATCAGTCAGCCCATTCTCCTCTGACCTCTAGCATCCACAAGGCATTTTTGCCCACAGGACTGCCGCATACTGGATGTTTTTCCCTTTTCACACCATTCTTTGTAAACCCTAGAAATGGTTGTGCGTGAAAATCCCAGTAACTGAGCAGATTGTGAAATACTCAGACCGGCCCGTCTGGCACCAACAACCATGCCATGCTCAAAATTGCTTAAATCACCTTTCTTTCCCTTTCTGACATTCAGTTTGGAGTTCAGGAGATTGTCTTGACCAAGACCCCCCCCTAAATGCATTGAAGCAACTGCCATGTGATTGGTTGACTAGATAATTGCATTAATGAGAAATAGAACAGGTGTTCCTAATAATTCTTTAGGTGAGTGTATATGAATGCACAGGTCTTCTAATGTGCATTAAAAACATACAAGTATAACCCCTGTCCACCTTATAAATACAGCAAACTCATGTTTTATAACCTGAAGAAATCGCTTTTCTTTCTGCCCAAGGGGCGGCGTTTCAGATTCACTTCTGCACAGCCAGCCGCCCCACAACCTCCGTTTTGAAGCGCCGCCCAGCTCATCAATATTCACTTCGCTGGGCGTAACTGATGAGTGTGGTTACCACATTAGTCCGGCTGCATTGCCGATAGTCTGCATCAGTACCTCACTTGATTGAAAATGAGGTCTAGACTAATGTGGTAACCAATACTGTTGTGGAGGGGCTGGTCCTGGTCCATTTGTCGGACTACTTATATGGTTTATCGCAAAAATTGTCTGCTGGAAATTACAAATCCATTATTGTCATTAGTGGGATAATTGATTTTTATCTATGTATGATGCCTACTGGGACACTGTATTAGGTGTCCCCTGAAGAGCCCAGGTTATTGTTATGGGCGAAACGCGTTGGGATTTAGGGGCCTAAAGCGTGGTGTTGCCAATTGCAATAGCTTAGGCACTTATATCATTGTATTATAAACTGGCGAATAGTGTACTTGCCATCTAGTTGTCGATAGTATCATTTATGCAATAGAAAATATAGCTATGTACTCAGCATTTACTTGATATCTATAAAGATAACTGTGTGTACTGAGTATCATTATTTTTGTATCTAGAAGAATGCCATTGTGTACTCAGCATTTAATATCTACTATTGTGTACTCAGCATTTATTTAATATCTACTATAACAACTATGTGTACTGAGCATTTATCATTTTTTTGTACCTAGAATAGGCCACAATACATCAATATTGGGCATATCATATGGCTCTGCCTGTGTCACCTATCTTCAGGGCCATCCTAGGGCATACAGGAGGTTCCTGAATATAGGATCACCCCTATCGGGGTGGCCATTCCGTTCTTTAGGCAGGGTCTATTAAGAAAAGGGTCAGCATTAGGGACAGGTCCCAAATCAAATGCCACAACCCTACCCAGAGAACAGTCTCCTCCAACATCTTGGAGGATTCAGGAACACCCGATCTACATCGTATCTAATGCTAATTCTCTAAATGCATTGTTGTTCTTCTCTTTTTTTATTTTTGTGTTATTTGTGGGGTTGTTATTTATATGAAATTGATTAAAGGCTACGTTTTATAATAGGTGGTACTCTGTGATAAAAAAGGTCATATTTCCAGCCAGCAAACACCTACTTGAAGTACACAAATAGTCCCACAATATGGACAGTGATATACCAGAGGGGGCTCATTGGCAAAAATTCCCACAAAAAATATGTATTTTAATCAGGGGCCATTTTTATGCGTCTTAAAGGTAAACTTTCAAAAATGTGCCCTGCTAGAGCCTAGAAATGTTTTATTTCCTATCGGTTTGATGTATACAAATGGGCAGCACTCCACGTTTTTGTATCCTGCAGAGTCCATTAAAAAAATGCATACATTAACGTAATGTTTTTTTTTCTACCATGGAACTGTATGGTGAACGGACTCCACTGTACGGCATCAGTCTGAGGCATTTGTTAATGCATACATTTTTGGTATGCATTAAATGGATGGCAAAAATAGGATGTGAACCCAGCCCTAGTGTCAGAATAAGCACCAGTACACAGTGGAGCAGCGTGGCGGAGAGGGGAGGCCGCCATGTACTGACAGAGCGCTACCTGGTCCTGGTGGTCAGGGATGAGGACTCCCAAGGATCATTTTCTACTGGGAAATACAGGGCACAGTATAATACACTAGAATCTATATAATATAAAGATATTAGCCCTACCCCCGAGTAATAATACAATTAGGTTGTCATTTATTATATAGAAAAACGTCTATGTTAGGCGTATTTCTGACACAGACTGTGGCGCAAAGGTCCTTAGCACCGCAATCTGCATATTTTTCCAGCTCAAGCCAGGTCTAAAAAAGGATGGCGTGAGCAGCGAAAGGGATACAGTTATGGCCATCCAGTTGTTATTGGATACCACCTCCATACATTGACCATAAAACACCTCTGTACAGTGACAGGATAACAACGCCATACCGTGACCGGATAAAGGGTATAAGAGGGCGCAGTACAGAGAATGACTAGGAGCACTGCACAGGGTGTGGTAAAAGGGCACAATGCAGAGTAAAAGGGGGCACAGTACGGAGTGATTTCTTTCCCATTCTGACATTCAGTTTGGAGTTCAGGAGATTGTCTTGACCAGGACCACCCCCCTAAATGCATTGAAGCAACTGCTATGTGATTGGTTGACTAGATAATCGCATTAATGAGAAATAGAACAGGTGTTCCTAATAATTCTTTAGGTGAGTGTATATAGCTCAGCTCAGGCCTAGTCTAGCAGTGTAGAGTGTGCAGTCTGGGTGTGTCAGTTCCAGACCAGTGAGTTCCAGTTCAGTCTGAGTCTGGAGTTTTGATCCCTGAGTTGAAGTGCTCCATTGACTCAGCAGGAAATGAATTCAAAGAATACTAAGGCTACTTTCACACTAGCGTTCGGGCTCCGCTTGTGAGCTCCGTTTGAAGGGTCTCACAAGCGGCCCCGAACGCATCCGTACTGCCCCAATGCATTCTGAGTGGATGCGGATCCGCTCAGAATGCATCAGTCTGGCAGCGTTCAGCCTCCGCTCAGCAAGCGGACACCCGAACGCTGCTTGCGGATCCGACTATGCAGACAGCAGACGGATCCGCTCTGAACGCAAGTGTGAAAGTAGCCTAAAGAAGGAGACCCCCAAAGAGTAACGGCCATCTCTACAAGTGCCTTAGGACCTTTGGATTCAAAAGTGAATGATTCACCAGCCTCCTGCAGCCTCACTAGCCTGCACTGGGATAGCAAGGACCAGCATAAAAGTCCTCTACCAGTAAGCACATAAATCTGTATCATTTAAGAGCTAGAGAGACACTACATCTGTCAGCAGTGGACCTGTAGCAGCGTTACCTCTGTCCATCTTAAAGAGACTGTACTATACTTGGATGTTACTGTTACTAGGAGCAACGTTCAGTAAAAGTTATAAGTTGAATTACACCATCCTCGTCTCAGTCTTCAGTTCCTCAATTAATACTACAGTAAATGGTTGTACCACCACGACTACAAGGGACCTTGCCATAGGCACATTATTACAGACCATCAAGGGCATGTCACGACCATGGTTATGGTCGTGACTCTTTGGTCGCATGCTGTTGTCAGCGGTTTCCTTTTGTTGTCAATCACAGGTGAGGGCTCTGTGTATGTTGCCTCACGTGTGGTTGCCGCTGGCAACATGATGTGGTTGGCAGTGTAGCAGCTGGAGCTGGTGGCTAGGCTGCTTGCTGTAATAGCATGCGGTTGCCTCTGGCAACGTGTGGTTTTAGTGTTCACTTTTTATGTTTGGTGAAAGGGAGTTTAATGTCTGAACACTTCCCCTTTAAGTGACACTTACTTGGTTTGGTGATGGAAGGGTTAAGCTCCTTTCCTAGTGTGTGTGTGTGGGTGTGGCCGTTTGGGTTATTTAGCTTCCTGCTGGATGGCTGAAGCTGGAGGGGTACTCCAGGCATGTTGCTGGAGTTGTCCTCCTGGTATCCTGTTACCATCCTTCCAGTAAGGGCCACTCCTCCGGTCATAAATCCAAATCCCTGATGTTTAGTTGATGTCCTATGCTTTTGGTTTTTATTGCAGCTATGGATGTCCTGGTTCCTCTGTGTTTGTGTGGACAGCGTTTCTGAGCACGGGTTCCAGTCAGCAAGGCTGTGGCAGGTTAGTGTGGAACTGTCTGGTTCACCTGTCATATTCATAGGTCTGTTCTTGTTCCCCTTCTCCCTGCTGCTTGGCCATTTTAGACTTCTGTTTCTCCGCATCCAGGAGGAACAGGTGGTCTACCCAGCTCCTAGTTCAAGGATCAGCGCAGGGTCAGTAGGGATCCGAGGTTCCTGAGCATGAGCCCTCCTACCTTCAAGGTCGGCTCATGCAGCTAGGAGTCAGGGTCAAATTAGGGAAGCTATAGGAGGTGACCTGCTCCCTAATTCTGTCGTCCTGGCCGAGTAGCGACCGGACATCTTCTGAATATCGCACGGCTGAGGGTTTCCCCCATCCTCAGCCGTGACAGGGCACCTCGAATCACCATCTGGCCTGTGTCCCTTACACCAGAGTGTGCCCCAGAGAATCCTTGTGCCGTTCTCCTTATCACTTATGCGAGCCTGCCCAGGGACAACGTAACCGTGAGTAACCAGAACTGTATTTACCTCGGCCCACCTATTGCTCACAGCGTGACCTCACATATAATTCCCCTGTTTGTTCTGGCATACCGCATAATAAAAATTGGCGTCCACGAACAGGATTTCAGATAAATTATTTTGTGCCTTTAATGAACTGTGTGAACAACACTTGCAAAACCCTGCATCATTATAGACTGCCTATTGTGAATGAGCCCCAACTGTTTATTGCTTTTATTGGGCCAAAAGACTTTTCAGATTACTTATAAACTGTCTGCATGTATTGTTCTATCCTTCTACTACAAAACCGCATCGTTAAAACTGCAAAATTGTGGATTTTTCAAGAGTCAGTAGCGCTGCTTGTTGTATTTGAATGGACTGTTTTACACTTAAAATGGCCGCCTGAATGACTTGTAGTTGTTTGCTGCGCCATCACAGAGCAGCCTGGCGGGAAAAACCAAGTTACAGTACAACCCCTTCCAGTGCAGGGAAAGTTGGTGCACCGCCCCATATGCAAAGTAATTATTCAAAAGTGCCGCCTACCACTCCTGTAGTGGTCAGGGGAGGCCAGACTGTGGCCAAAGTGTAGCACCTCCCCCTCTGGCTGTGGATCGCATTGAAGAGACTCCGTGCATGGGACTTGTGGGTGACGTCCTCTCGCGCATCGCGAGATCTGGCGTGCGTGCAAGAGAGAGGAGGATCGTCGCATTGCCAGTCAACCTCCACGTGGATAAAAGCAAGTAAAAGCCCCGATCTTACTGTTCATCCTGTGAGAGATCCTCTATCTGTAATAAGGGGACATTTAATCAGAATTCTCCTCAACAGTAACCTCTGGCCTGTACCGATCATCTTAAAGGGCCATACACACACAACGGTTGCCTATAGCAACCCCATTCAAAAATCGCATAAAGTCAAATTTAGCTTGCAGCATTTAAATAAACTGTCATTGACATGTCTGTTCAGGAGGAAGCCGCGCAGCTTGACCTCAGCGGATCCCCTGCAGCAGCCCCAGCTGGCTCCAGTACACCGCTAGCTGCTGCAGCAGCCAGCATGATGCCACTAACCATGTCTTATTACTTTGGGGCCCCTTGGTTCCTCCGATACTCTGGGGAAACACACCCTAAGAGACTTTAAAGAGAAAATGTGTGCCTTGTTCAGATTGTACCCTGTCTCCACAGAGCAGCAAATGGAAATACTTCTAGCCCAATTAGAGGGAGCCGCACTCCGGGAGGTGAATTCCTGGCCTAGCTCCGAAAGAAGAACACTGGGACAGATCTTTGAGAGACTCTACACCACCTTTGAACCCAATACGGTGTCAGAAGTCAAAATGAGGTTCTTCAGCACGAAACAACGAACCGGTGAGTCACCCAGAGACTTTGCATTGTCTTTACAAAAAGCCCTTAGAGCTGTGGTTCAGGTAGACCCCCGTGAGGAAAAGAACCAAGACAAAATTTTAAAGGAACAATTAATTGAAGGTGTTAACACTGACAACCTAAAAAGCCAGTTGAGAATGTTAGCTGCACAACACCCAAGTGTCACCTTCCTAGACTTTAAAGAGCTAGCCATTAGTATTCTGGGAAAGAGTCAGCGGCCATAGCCTGCTAAAATTGCTGAAACTCTTGTCCACACACCTGCTATCCCTTCCACGTGTTGTCCGGTAGCCAGCCAGGCAGCTGAAACTCCAGTCCCTGATGCCGTAGCAGCCTTGACAGGTTAACTTTTGGACAAAAAGCCTGGAGAAGATGTGTGAGAAATTGGGACAGTGGGAGAAGCCTTTATTATTGGAGGATGAGACACTTGTACAAAAATAATTTTTCCCTCCTAACTACAAAGATATATATCCCAGAAGGCCTGGCGGGCGCCCAAATGACCACTCCAGCGCCCGCAGGCGACCTGTTTGCACCTACTGTCATAAGTCGGGACATACAGAAACAATGTGCTGGCGGTTAAAAGAGAGACCCTCGAGGCAAAGAACCGCCCCTCGAGAGGAAAACCAGTAGGTCCACAAGATCCCAACTGGATGCCCAGATACGTAGGATCCTGTCCAGAAGTAGCAATCCGAATTAACGGAATTCCCTTTGTCGCCCTACTGGACACTGGATCTCAGGTCACTACCATCCTACGGCCTGCATTTGATAAATACTGGGTGCAGAGCCAACTTACGCAACCACCAGAATCCTGGTTGGATCTTATGGCCAGCAACGGGAAACCCGTGCCAATACATGGTTATTGGGAGCCAACTCTGCAAGTAGGAGAAACCACCCTACCTCGACAATGTATTATTGTTGTACAAGACGGAGACAAAGGTGGCTCTTGAGTGATCCTAGCAATGAATATCCTTAGGAATTGTTACACTGAGAGGTTTGAGGCATTGCATAAATCTATGCCTACTGCTTCACCTGCCTCCAAAAGGGTCATACAACAGACCATCCGTGTGTTCAGCGCACAACAGAAATTCTCCAATGAGAAGGGAGAAATCTGCTGTGTCCGCATCCGGGGTAACCAACCTGTGATCCTTAAACCAAATACTGAGACACTCATATGGTGCCGTACCACCCTGGGAATTCAAGGTAAAGACTACCAAGCCATGGTAGAGCCCTTTGCGCTAGACGATCATCCCCTAGTCAGAGCTGCAAGGAGCTTACTGACTGTTTTCCAAGGTAAAGTGCCTGTCCGTCTCATAAACCTGAATGATCACAACGTCACGCTCACTAAACATTATCCTGTTGCTCAGTCATTGCAAATCTCTTTCCAGGATGTTATCAGCGTGCCTGCAATTAAAGTAGAACAATCTGCGCAGAGCTCCAGAACATGCTCCGCCTGCCTCATGGTGGGAAGAACTTAACGTGGGAGACAGCTCTACGCCCAAAAAACTAATTGAAGGAGTTTTGAACATCGTGAAGGAATATCGTCAAGCCTTCAGTAAGCACTCTACGGATTATGGGGAAGTCTGTGGGATCAAACACACTATCCCTACCGGCTTTCACCCTCCAATAAAAGAACGGTACCGGCCTATACCACCAACGATGTACCAATCTGTGAAACAAATGATCGATGAGATGAAGGATTCCAATATTATCCAAGACAGCCATAGTCCATGGGCTGCACCCCTAGTTCTTGTCTGGAAAAAGGATGGCAATATCAGGTTCTGTGTGGATTAAAGAAAAATTTATCAAATCACCCACAAAGATGCCTATCCCTTACCCAGAATTCAAGAATCCCTGACAGCACTGGGATCATCTGCCTATTTCTCTACTATTATCTGACCAGTGGATACTGGCAAGTACCCATGTCTCCTGAAGATCGAGAGAAAACAGCTTTTACCAACCCCATGGGTCTATTCAAGTTTAATTACATGCCCTTTGGACTTTGTAATGCACCAGGAACGTTTCAACAACTAATGGAACGCTGTTTAGGCCATAGAAAAGTCCTCATTAAACATGGACTTAAGAACAAACCATCTAAGTGCTACCTGCTGAAGCCAGAAGTCAAGTACCTGAGACATGTTGTCAGTGCAGACGGTGTTAAAGCAGATCCAGAAAGTTAGCTGCAGTCCAGAATTGGCCTACTCCTACCACAGTAAAAAGAGGTGAGAAGTTTCCTTAGTTTTGCAGGGTACTACAGACGCTTCATCCCTCACTTCGCCCAGATTGCTGAGCCAATTCAGGAACTCCTAAGAGGACACCCAAAGAAGTATCAGAAGACGCAGATACCTGTGGAGTGGAATAAAGACAGAGAAATTGCCTTCCAGCTCCTGAATAAGAAGCGGACTGAACCACCTGTCTTGGGATATCCAGATTACCAACAGCCCTTCCATCTCTACACTGATGCCAGCCAGAAAGGCTTGGGAGATGTGTCCTGTCTCAAGTGCAAGAAGGTAAAGAGAGAGTAATTGCTTATGCTAGCAGATCCCTGAAAGGAGCTGAAAGGAATGACTGGAACTACAGCTCTTTCAAGTTAGAGTTCCTAGCACTTGTGTGGGCTGTCACCGAAATATTTAAGGACTACCTTGCAGCAATTCCCTTCATAGCTTTCACTGATAACAACCCACTGGCACATCTCAATACAGCCAAGCTAGGTGCCTTAGAACAAAGATGGGCCTCACGCCTTGCTAACTACAACTTCACCATAAAATACAGAATGGGCAAGTCCAACGAGAACGCAGGTGCCTTATCTCGTCTGCCTACCAAGGAAGATCCTACTGCACACATAGATGTCTGGGAAGAAGTGGAGATGCCTAATTTCTACAAAAACTTCGCCCAACAAAGTATCCTCTCCATCAAAAACAAAAGAATTCCTAAATCCCCATCTACAGAACAATCCAGAATCTAAAATTGAAAAGGTGAGATGGATCAAACTTCAGTCAGAAATTAGAGTAATTGGAGAACTACATGACTTCCTCACCAGTGGAAGAACACCTGAGAGAATCCGCAGAAGGAATACAGACCCAGAACTGTTGAAGCTGTGGAGACACCGGAAACAACTCTTTCCGCAGAAGGGCCTACTATTGAGAAGAAGCCTGGATCCAGTTACCTATGACAGGGTATACCAAATTCAAATACCCCACCGGGATGCAAGCAGCATTCTTGAGATGTACCATGACAAATCAGGACACTGGCGCGCAGAAGACAGAAGCTACCGTCCGTAGACGATTCTATTGGATTGGAATGCGAGAAGACATTGAGAAGTGGTGTCGAGAGTGTTCTGCCTGTGCTATTGGACGAGGTGAAAAGCATCACCAAAAAGCACCCTTACATCCTATTGTAAGCCAAAAACCGTTGGAGATCGTTGCAATTGACCATGTGAAGCTAGAACAAAGTCGCTCAGGCTATACATACGCTATGACCATCATTGACCACTACACCAAATTCTTTGTAGCCGTACCTGTTAAGGACTTGACCGCTAAAACAACTGCAGATGCCTTGTGGAAACATTTCCTGTTACCATACGGATGTCCAGAGAAAATTCTTACAGATCAAGGATCTGCTTTTGAGTCGCAACTGTTCAAAGAATTGTGTTCACTTCACAATTGCCAGAAAATCAGAACGACAGCCTACCATCCCCAAGGTAATGTACTTTGAAAAGAAGAACCAGACCCTAATAGAAATTCTTAGAGCTGTGCAACCTGCTACCAGGAATGATTGTACTCTTCTACCTCAATTGATACCTATAATAATACCATTCACTGTTCCACTGGGTATACACCTTACTATCTCATGTTTGGCTGACAAGGTAAACTACCTGCTGACCATACTTTGGACGTACAAGTGCCTGATGCCATCAATCCATTGCCAAAAACTGTTTGGGTGAGCGAGCACCAAAGATGTCTAGCTGATGCACAAGAAATTGTTCACCACCGCATGGAACATGCTCATAAAAGACAGCAAAAAGATTATGACCAATCTGCCAAAGCAGAACCTCTTGAAATTGGTGATTATGTGTGGCTAAAGAACAATCATCGCACCAGCAAGTTGGACAGTAAGTGGGAAAGAGACACCTACATCGTTTCAGCTCTCCCTAATCCAGCAACTGACACCTATGAGATCACTAGAGAAAACAAATCCCCTCAAATAGTTCATCGCAATCGCTTGAAACTGTGTAACAAGGAGAAAGATACTCCAGGAGGAATCCTTCCAGATGAGACTGTTACAGAGGAACATCAGCCTCCAATTCAAGTGCCTGAACTACCAGTTAAGCCTGTAGAGCCTATGCAAACTGTTGAAAAACTAATGACTGAAACAGATCCTTTAAAATGGTTCCTTACACCATGTAATGACCGACGACTAGAGATGGCCCGAACTATCCGACGGCGAACAGTTCCCGGCGAACATAGCTTGTTCGCGTTCGCCTCTGCCGGGCGAACACATGCGATGTTCGGTCCGCCCCCTATACATCATCATTGAGCAAACTTTGACCCTGTACCTCACAGTCAGCAGACACATTCCAGCCAATCAGCAGCATACCCTCCCTCCCAGACCCTCCCACCTCCTGCACAGCATCCATTTTAGATTCATTCTGAAGCTGCAGTCTTAGTGAGAGGAGGGAGACTGTAACTGCTGCTGATTTAATTGGGAAATCGATAGCTAGGCTAGTGAATTCAGTGTCCACTCCAGTCCTGAAAGACTCATCTGATCTCTGCTGTAAGGACAGCGTCCTGACAGCACCCCAAAAAGCCCTTTTTAGGGCTGCAACATTAGTCTGCTTTTTTTTTTTCCTTTATATACATATTGCAGTTGCCTGGCCTGCCTGTGTGTGAGGAGCTGCAGGCCCACAGACTGTAGTGTGCCCACTGCCAGTGCTCACCCCTGTCATTCCGTGTGGCACAGGACTTTGCTTAAAAAAAGGCACTTAATTTTTACACTTTAATCTAAGGTTAGTTGCCTGCCAGTGTGTGTCAGGCTGACTTCCACTGACTGTAGTGTGCCCACTGCCAGTGCCCACCACTCATACCGGCTGGCACAGGACTTTGCATAAAAAAGGCATTTAATTTTTACACTTTAGTGTAATTTCAGCTGCTTGCCTGCTGCTAGTGTGTGTCAGGCCGACTTCAACTGACTGTAGTGTGCCCACTGCCAGTGCCCACCCCTGTCATCCCGTGTGGCACAGGACTTTGCTTAAAAAAAAGGCACTTCATTTTTACACTTTAATCTAAGGTTAGTTGCCTGCCAGTGTGTGTCAGGCCGACTTCAACTGACTGTAGTGTGCCCACTGCCAGTGCCCACCCCTGTCATCCCGAGTGGCACAGGACTTTGCTTAAAAAATAGGCACTTAATTTTTACACTTTAATCTAAGGTTAGTTGCCTGCCAGTGTGTGTCAGGCTGACTTCCACTGACTGTAGTGTGCCCACTGCCAGTGCCCACCACTCATACCGGCTGGCACAGGACTTTGCTTAAAAAAAAGGCACTTCATTTTTACACTTTAATCTAAGGTTAGTTGCCTGCCAGTGTGTGTCAGGCCGACTTCAACTGACTGTAGTGTGCCCACTGCCAGTGCCCACCCCTGTCATCCCGAGTGGCACAGGACTTTGCTTAAAAAATAGGCACTTAATTTTTACACTTTAATCTAAGGTTAGTTGCCTGCCAGTGTGTGTCAGGCTGACTTCCACTGACTGTAGTGTGCCCACTGCCAGTGCCCACCACTCATACCGGCTGGCACAGGACTTTGCTTAAAAAAGGCATTTAATTTTTACACTTTAATGTAATTTCAGCTGCTTGCCTGCTGCTAGTGTGTGTCAGGCCGACTTCAACTGACTGTAGTGTGCCCACTGCCAGTGCCCACCCCTGTCATCCCGAGTGGCACAGGACTTTGCTTAAAAAATAGGCACTTAATTTTTACACTTTAATCTAAGGTTAGTTGCCTGCCAGTGTGTGTCAGGCTGACTTCCACTGACTGTAGTGTGCCCACTGCCAGTGCCCACCACTCATACCGGCTGGCACAGGACTTTGCTTAAAAAAGGCATTTAATTTTTACACTTTAATGTAATTTCAGCTGCTTGCCTGCTGCTAGTGTGTGTCAGGCCGACTTCAACTGACTGTAGTGTGCCCACTGCCAGTGCCCACCCCTGTCATACCGAGTGGCACAGGACTTTGCTTAAAAAATAGGCACTTAATTTTTACACTTTAATCTAAGGTTAGTTGCCTGCCAGTGTGTGTCAGGCTGACTTCCACTGACTGTAGTGTGCCCACTGCCAGTGCCCACCACTCATACCGGCTGGCACAGGACTTTGCATAAAAAAGGCATTTAATTTTTACACTTTAGTGTAATTTCAGCTGCTTGCCTGCTGCTAGTGTGTGTCAGGCCGACTTCAACTGACTGTAGTGTGCCCACTGCCAGTGCCAACCACTGATACCGGGTGGCACAGTAGCTTGCCGATAAATAAGGCATTTAATTTTTAGACAGTAGTCTAAATTCAGTTGCTTGCCTGCTGCCAGTGTGTGTCAGGCCCGCTTCCACTGACTGTAGTGTGCCCACTGCCAGTGCCAACCACTGATACCGGGTGGCACAGTAGCTTGCCGATAAATAAGGCATTTAATTTTTAGACAGTAGTCTAAATTCAGTTGCTTGCCTGCTGCCAGTGTGTGTCAGGCCCTCTTCCACTGACTGTAGTGTGCCCACTGCCAGTGCCAACCACTCATACCGGGTGGCACAGTAGCTTGCCGATAAATAAGGCATTTAATTTTTACACTTTAGTGTAATTTCAGTTGCTTGCCTGCTGCCAGTGTGTGTCAGGCCCGCTTCTACTGACTGTAGTGTGCCCACTGCCAGTGCCAACCACTGATACCATCTCCCCGTTCGAAAAATCTATTCAATAAATGGCACCCAGATTGGGGACGTTAGAGGGATTAAACTGATGAGAATAGTACTACAGAAAATACCACTCATATCGGGTGTGACAGTAAATTGCACGGCGCAGACGCAGTCACCGTGGATAAAAACAAAGGGGAGGGAGCCAGCGTTTTTTTAACCATCTCCCCGTTCGAAAAATCAATTCAATTGACCTTTCGGGGACCCTTGGTGTTGTACGTGGCTGGGTGGAGGAAGAAACCTTCAATGACATCACCGGGACGTGGCTAGCTTGGTATCCAACCTTGTGCAAATGGGGAGTTTGCGGTTGTGCAAATGAACTGTTTGCGGTGCATTAAAAGGGGAGTTTGGTCTGTCAATGTCTGTGATGCGGGCGTAACCCTTACACTACCTGATCGATACAACATCATACCTGATCGTATACACACACTGGATGTTTTAAAGCACGTTATTCCAAACAATTTAGGAATGTTAGTTGATTTATGCCCTTTATGGATTAAAACCCGACTCTGCGTCCACTACGTAATTTTCCATGGGAGTTTTGCCATAGATCCCCCTCCGGCATGCCACAGTCCAGGTGTTAGACCCCTTGAAACAACTTTCTCATCACTATTGTGGCCAGAAAGAGTCCCTGTGGGTTTTAAAATTCGCCTGTCTATTGAAGTCTATGGCGGTTCGCCCGGTTCGCCAGTTCGCGAACATTTGCGGAAGTTCTCGTTCGCTGTTCGCGAACTGAAAATTTTATGTTCGCGACATCACTACCGACGACACGCACAGGGAGGAAAACAGGGAAAGCCCTGCCCAAGGGAGAGGGAAAGGTGGTGACCCCTAACTCACCTTGCGGCTGGCACCTGACTGCCCTGACGTCCCTAGACGGGTTCCTCACCCGTGCGGCGATCGCGTGCCTAAACCCTGATTTCCCTAATATGAGCCCTGGATAGTGAACAGGCCGGTGGGATCGCTAGTCCACACCACTATCACTAAGAGGGAAACACCAGGGAGAGGACAGACAAAACAGACAAACACATACACCCAGGTGGGCGACCACAATAAACCAAAAAGGTCCAACAGGGATCTGGAGGGTAGCGTACTGGACCAACTACCAGCGAACGCAGCAACACGGCTCCAGAAGGTCAGAATAGATGTCCATGCAGGAAGCTCTATCTCTGGCAACCAGAGAAGTGTGAGAGAGAAATATAAGTAGGTCTGGGAGTGCTGGACAAGGAACAGCTGAGGAGAAGGAGCTACGGATCCCTGAGTGAGCCAAAAGGGTTTGCTAAGCAAATCCAGAAAGCTACCAAAAGGAAAACAGCCCTATCTTAAATAGAGCGTGCAGCCAACCGCTGCGACTTCCTGACCCCGGGTATAACGGAGTCAGGCGTGGTCCTCGACACCCTCGTGACACACCATGGTTAAACATTGCTGCACCAGTCAGTACAGTGTCACATCAGCCAGAGGAACCACCTCAAGAAGAAGTTTCAGTAGTGCAAGAAACTCCAGAAGTACCAAGTCCCCTTGCGCCAAGGCCAGAAGAAGGACCACCACTTCGCAGATCCAATCGGAGTACCAAGGAACAACTACCTGCTTGTTATAGGGAGTATCTACTGCAAACCCAGAGGAGAAAGCTTCTAGCTATTCCAGTTTAATGTGGATTTCAATTTTGATTCTTGGTGAGACTACAGAGCCTGGGTAAGAGACTTCTTGACTCTGATTATTTGCCTTACTCCAAAGACTCTCTACAGTCTTCTTTGTTTTGTTGTCACAAAGTTCAAGCCTGTGCCCAGAGATAGACTCAGACGTACATGAGCCTCTGTGTTGTTCATCGTCTTTATATCCCCTATGCTCAGGGAACGGACCCATGCCCTGTGAGCCTCCTGACCTACATCCCTGTTCATTATTTCCCCATTATGGACTATCCTGGTGTATAATTGTTCTGCTGTGCCAGGTCAGCGCCCCTGTTCACCAGTCTCCAGAGGGAAGAAACTACGCCCCTTTTCACTTGTTTACCACCATTCTTGATGTTTGCCTGATAGTTACAATTGTGCCTAACCAATTGCTTTTCAGATCTCAAAAAAAAGTATTGTTATGGGTTATGGTACTGTTCTTCATGCATGCAGGATTGTTCTCTTTTTGTATTTTTCAGGAGACCTTCATCTTCGTGCCGAGGGTGACACGGGTTAAACAAGGGGGTTATGCAGTGTCCCACTACCCTCGTGGGTACTGTAAAGTTGTTGTATTATGCTTTGCATTCCATATATAGCCTGTTTTATGCTGCAATGCATCTTTATGTATAATCCCTGCTTACAGGTGTATTTAAATTGCATTACACTGAGCCTACCACTAGGGGGAGATAACACCTCCCATATATAGCTCAGCTCAGGCCTAGTCTAGCAGTGTAGAGTGTGCAGTCTGGGTGTGTCAGTTCCAGACCTGTGAGTTCCAGTTCAGTTTGGGTTTGGAGTTTTGATCCAAAAGTTGAAGTGCTCCATTCACTCAGCAGGATATTAATTTAAAGAATACTAAAGAAGGGTTATGGTCATCTCTACAAGTGCCTTAGGATCATTGGATTCAAAAGTGAAGGATTCACCAGCCTCCTGCAGCCTCACTAGCCTGCACTGGGATAGCAAGGACCAGCATAAAAGTCCTTTACCAGTAAGCACATAAATCTGTATAATTTAACCCCTTAAGGACACAGCCTTTTTACACCTTAGGACCAGGCCATTTTTTGAAAATCTGACCAGAGTCCCTTTAAGTGCTGATAACTTTAACCACCTCCAGACCGCCTAACGCAGGATCGCGTTCCGGAGGTGGCAGCCCTGCGCAGAGTCACGCATATATGCGTCATCTCGCGATGGCCGAGATTTCCTGTGAACGCGCGCACACAGGCGCGCGCGCTCACAGGAACGGAAGGTAAGAGAGTTGATCTCCAGCCTGCCAGCGGCGATCGTTCGCTGGCAGGCTGGAGATGTGTTTTTTTTAACCCCTAACAGGTATATTAGGCGCTGTTTTGATAACAGCGTCTAATATACCTGCTACCTGGTCCTCTGGTGGTCCCCTTTGTTTGGATCGACCACCAGAGGACACAGGTAGCTCAGTAAAGTAGCACCAAGCACCACTACACTACACTACACCCCCCCCCCCGTCACTTATTAACCCCTTATTAGCCCCTGATCACCCCTGATCACCCCATATAGACTCCCTGATCACCCCCCTGTCATTGATTACCCCCCTGTCATTGATCAACCCCCTGTAAAGCTCCATTCAGACGTCCGCATGATTTTTACGGATCCACTGATAGATGGATCGGATCCGCAAAACGCATCCGGACGTCTGAATGAAGCCTTACAGGGGCGTGATCAATGACTGTGGTGATCACCCCATATAGACTCCCTGATCACCCCCCTGTCATTGATTACCCCCCTGTCATTGATTACCCCCCCTGTAAAGCTCCATTCAGATGTCCGCATGATTATTACGGATGCACTGATGGATGGATCGGATCCGCAAAACGCATCCGGATGTCTGAATGAAGCCTTACAGGGGCATGATCAATGACTGTGGTGATCACCCCATATAGACTCCTTGATCACCCCCCTGTCATTGATCACCCCCCCTGTCATTGATCACCACCCCTGTCATTGATCACCCCCCTGTCATTGATCACCCCTCTGTAAGGCTCCATTCAGACATTTTTTTGGCCCAAGTTAGCGGAATTTTTTATTTTTTTTTCTTACAAAGTCTCATATTCCACTAACTTGTGTCAAAAAATTAAATCTCACATGAACTCACCATACCCCTCACGGAATTTAAATGCGTAAAATTTTTTAGACATTTATATTCCAGACTTCTTCTCACGCTTTAGGGCCCCTAGAATGCCAGGGCAGTATAAATACCCCACATGTGACCCCATTTCGGAAAGAAGACACCCCCAGGTATTCCGTGAGGGGCATATTGAGTCCATGAAAGATTGAAATTTTTGTCCCAAGTTAGCGGAACGGGAGACTTTGTGAGAAAAAAAATTAAAAATATCAATTTCCGCTAACTTGTGCCAAAAAAAAAAAATTTCTATGAACTCGCCATGCCCCTCATTGAATACCTTGGGGTGTCTTCTTTCCAAAATGGGGTCACATGTGGGGTATTTATACTGCCCTGGCATTCTAGGGGCCCCAAAGCGTGAGAAGAAGTCTGGTATCCAAATGTCTAAAAATGCCCTCCTAAAAGGAATTTGGGCACCTTTGCGCATCTAGGCTGCAAAAAAGTGTCACACATCTGGTATCGCCGTACTCAGGAGAAGTTGGGCAATGTGTTTTGGGGTGTCTTTTTACATATACCCATGCTGGGTGAGAGAAATATCTTGGTCAAATGCCAACTTTGTATAAAAAAATGGGAAAAGTTGTCTTTTGCCAAGATATTTCTCTCACCCAGCAAGGGTATATGTAAAATGACACCCCAAAACACATTCCCCAACTTCTCCCGAGTACGGAGATACCAGATGTGTGACACTTTTCTGCAGCCTAGGTGGGCAAAGGGGCCCATATTCCAAAGAGCACCTTTAGGATTTCACAGGTCATTTACCTACTTACCACACATTAGGGCCCCTGGAAAATGCCAGGGCAGTATAACTACCCCACAAGTGACCCCATTTTGGAAAGAAGACACCCCAAGGTATTCCGTGAGGGGCATGGCGAGTTCCTAGAATTTTTTATTTTTTGTCACAAGTTAGTGGAAAATGATGATTTTTTTTTTTTTTTTTTTTTCATACAAAGTCTCATATTCCACTAACTTGTGACAAAAAATAATAACTTCCATGAACTCACTATGCCCATCAGCGAATACCTTGGGGTCTCTTCTTTCCAAAATGGGGTCACTTGTGGGGTAGTTATACTGCCCTGGCATTCTAGGGGCCCAAATGTGTGGTAAGGAGTTTGAAATCAAATTCTGTAAAAAATGACCTGTGAAATCCGAAAGGTGCTCTTTGGAATATGGGCCCCTTTGCCCACCTAGGCTGCAAAAAAGTGTCACACATCTGGTATCGCCGTACTCAGGAGAAGTTGGGGAATGTGTTTTGGGGTGTCATTTTACATATACCCATGCTGGGTGAGAGAAATATCTTGGCAAAAGACAACTTTTCCCATTTTTTTATACAAAGTTGGCATTTGACCAAGATATTTACAGTATCTCACCCAGCATGGAGTGAGATAAACCAGTTCAGGTGTCAAGTCACTTTGCGGGGCTTACATTATAGAAACCACCCAAAAATGACCCCATCTAAGAAACTACACCCCTCAAGGTATTCAAAACTGATTTTGCATTTGTTGTTAACCCTTTAGGTGTTGCACAAGAGTTATTGGCAAATGGGGAGGAAATTTGAGAATTTCATTTTTTTGTCTAATTTTTCATTTTAACCCATTTTTTCCCACTAACAAACCAAGGGTTAACAGCCAAACAAGACTGTATCTTTATTGCCCTGACTCTGCCGTTTACAGAAACACCCAATATGTGGCCGTAAACTACTGTACGGCCACACAGCGGGGCGTAGAGGGAAAGGTGCGCCGTATGGTTTTTGGAAGGCTGATTTTTATGGACTGGTTTATTTACACCATGTCCCATTTGAAGCCCCCTGATGCACCCCTAGCGGAGAAACCACCCAAAAATGACCCCATCTAAGAAACTACACCCCTCAAGGTATTCAAAACTGATTTTACATACGTCGTTAACCCTTTAGGTGTTGCACAAGAGTTATTGGCAAATGGCGATGAAATTTAAGAATTTCATTTTTTTGCCTAATTTTCCATTTTAACCCATTTTTTCCACTAACAAAGCAAGGGTTAACAGCCAAACAAGACTGTATCTTTATTGCCCTGACTCTGCTGTTTACAGAAACACCCAATATGTGGCCGTAAACTACTGTACGGCCACACAGCGGGGCGTAGAGTGAAAGGTGCGCCGTTTGGTTTTTGGAGGGCTGATTTTGCTGGACTGTTTTTTTTGGCACCATGTCCCATTTGAAGCCCCCCTGATGCACCCCTAGATTATAAACTCCATAAAAGTGACCCCATCTAAGAAACTACACCCCTCAAGGTATTCAAAACTGATTTTACAAACTGTTAACCCTTTAGGTGTTGCACAAGATTTAATGGAAAATAGAGATACAATTTCAAAATTTCACTTTTTTGGCAGATTTTCCATTTTAATATTTTTTTTCCAGTTACAAAGCAAGGGTTAACAGCCAAACAAAACTCATTATTTATGGCCCTTATTCTGTAGTTTACAGAAACACCCCATATGTGGTCGTAAACTGCTGTACGGGCACACGGCAGGGCGCAGAAGGAAAGGAACACCATATGGTTTTTGGAAGGCAGGTTTTGCTGGACTGTTTTTTTTTACACCATGTCCCATTTGAAGCCCCCCTGATGCACCCCTAGAGTAGAAACTCCAAAAAAGTGACCCCATTTTAGAAACTACGGGATAGGGTGGCAGTTTTGTTGGTACTAGTTTAGGGTACATATGATTTTTGGTTGCTCTATATTACACTTTTTGTGCGGCAAGGTAACAAGAAATAGCTTTTTTGGCACAGTTTTTTTTTTTGTTATTTACAACATTCATCTGACAGGTTAGATCATGTGGTAATTTTATAGAGCAGGTTGTCACGGACGCGGCGATACCTAATATGTATACAATTTTTTTTATTTATGTAAGTTTTACACAATGATTTCATTTTTAAAACCCAAAAAATGTTTTAGTGTCTCCATAGTCTAAGAGCCATAGTTTTTTTTTTAGTTTTTGGGCGATTATCTTAAGTAGGGTCTCATTTTTTGCGGGATGAGATGATGGTTTGATTGGCATCTATTTTGGGGTGCATATGACTTTTTGATTGCTTGCTATTACACTTTTTGTGACGTAAGATGACAAAAAATGGCTTTTTTTACACCGTTTTTATTTTTATTTTTTTACGGTGGTCATCTTAAGGGTTAGATCATGTAATATTTTTATAGAGCCGGGCGATACGGACGCGGCGATACCTAATATGTATACTTTTTATTTATTTATGTAAGTTTTACACAATGATTTCATTTTTGAAACAAAAAAAATGATGTTTTAGTGTTTCCATAGTCTAAGAGCCATAGTATTTTCAGTTTTTGGGCGATTATCTTGGGTAGGGTATGATTTTTGCGGGATGAGATGACGGTTTGATTGTTACAATTTTGGCGTACATGCGACTTTTTTGATCACTTTTATTACCTTTTTTGGGAAGTAAGGTGGGCAAAATTTCAATTTCATCATAGTTTTTATTTTTTATTTTTATAGTGTTCACCGTTCGGGTAAAGTAACATGACCGTTTTATAGATCAGGTCGTTACGGACGCGGCGATACCAAACATGTGTAGGGAATTTTATTTTTTTCATTTTTTATCAGTGATAAATGTGTTTTTTGATTTTTACTTTTTTTTTCACTTTTATTCACTTTTTTTTAACCCAGACCCACTTGGTTCTTGAAGATCCAGTGGGTCTGATGTCTGTATAATACAGTACAGAACAATATATATTGTACTGCACTGTATTTTACTTACACTGAACAGATCTATGCCTTTCAGCACAGATCTGTTCAGCACCATGGACAGCAGGACGCCTGAGAGGCGTCCTGTTGCCATGGGAACCTTCCCCGTCTGCTCAGAACTTCGCAGACGGGGAAGGGTAAGGAGGGGATCTCTCGGGGGGCTGTCTGGGGGCTCTCTCCCTCTCCATCGGGGGGCTGCAAAGGCACAGCAGCCCCCCGATGGGAGAGGGAGGGAGCTCCCTGCGCTGTTAACCTTTTCCATACAGCGGTCCGTACGGACCGCTGTATGGAAAGGGTTAAACGGCTGACATCGCATCGCAGATGTCAGCCGTTTATACCAGGGTGCCAGCAATGTGCTGGCACCCTGGTATACCCACTGAACACCAATGAATTTTCAAGGGGAGGCGGGCGGGGGATCGCGATCCCGCCTGCCCCACCGCCCGCCTCCCGCACCGCCCGCAACCCTCCCCCTGCACCTCCCGCCACCATAAAAATCATTCGGGGGTGCAGGGGGGGGTGAATAAAACTTTTTTTAGGCATATAAAGTTTCTGATCCCCGCGGTCAGGGACCGCGGGGACCAGAAACTGCAGAAATCGCAGCAAACCGCAGGTCTGAATTGACCTGCGGTTTGCCGCGATCGCCGACATGGGGGGGTCACGGGACCCCCCCGCGCATTTAGCCTAGGTGCCTGCTCAATGATTTGAGCAGGCACCGGGTTCCGATCACTGCCGGCCGGGCAGTCCTTAAGTACCAGGACATCATGACGTACCGGTACGTCATGTGTCCTTAAGAGGTTAAGAGCTAGAGAGACACTACATCTGTCAGCAGTGGACCTGTAGAAACGTTACCTCTGTCCATCTTAAAGAGACTGTACTATACTTGGATATTACTGTTACTAAGAGCAACGTTCAGTAAAAGTTATAAGTTGAATTACACCATCCTCGTCTCAGTCTTCTGTTCCTCAATTAACACTACAGTAAATGGTTGTACCACCACAAAAGGTACTGGCGCCATGACTACAACGGACCTTGCCATAGGCACATTAATACAGACCATCAAGGGCACCTCAAATCACTATCTGGCCTTTGTCCCTTACACCAGAGTGTGTCCCAGAGAATCCTTGTGCCGTTCTCCTCTTCACTTATGCGAGCCTGCCCAAGGACGACGTAACCGTGAGTAACCAGAACGGTATTTACCTTTGCCCACCTATTGCTCACTCTGTGATCTCATGTATAATTGCCCTGTTAGGTCTGGCATACCGCAACCTGACAGCAAAGAACTTTGGATTCTGTGGCTGGAGGTACATTAGGCGGTCACAGGATAAATATGTAACTGTCGGCCAGTATAGGCCCCAAAAATTAAGCAATAGGCATTCACCTGACAGCAAAGAACTTTGGATTCTGTGGCTGGATGTGCATTAGGCGGTCACAGGATAAATATGTAACTGTCGGCCAGTACAGGCCCCAAAAATTAGGCATTCACCTGACATAAAAGGCCTTTATGCCACTGTATATACATAAGGCAAGGACCATTCTATGTTCTCGGTGGTTGCGGATATGTGTGGGCTGTCATGAGGAAATTCAATTACACGTGGTCAT
This sequence comes from Bufo bufo, assembly GCF_905171765.1. Lineage (NCBI taxonomy): Eukaryota > Metazoa > Chordata > Amphibia > Anura > Bufonidae > Bufo > Bufo bufo. The sequence goes on along the minus strand of NC_053395.1, from coordinate 129,125,335 downwards.
CATAGGTGATGAATTCCTCCAAGATCCATGCCTCATTCATTTTTGAAAATGTGAGGTAGTCCACACTGTCGTGAGCTAGGCGAGTGCGCTAATCGGTCACTATCCCCCCTGCTGCGCTGAATGTCCTTTCGGACAGGACACTTGACGAGGCGCAAGCCAAGAGTTCCATGGCAAATTGTGCCAGCTCTGGCCACAGGTCAAGCCTGCACACCCAGTAGTCAAGATGTTCCTTGCTTCTCAGAGCCTCCACATCGGCCGTTAACCCAATGTAGTCTGGATCCTGAGGGCGGCTGTCGATGGGTTGGCTGCAAGAATGATCTCATATCCGAAGTGACCAACACATCTTCAAACCACCATCTTTTTGCAGGCGCGGTAGGATTGGTAACCACACCTGTTTCTCTGTAGGTGGAAATTCCTCTGCCAGTGCCTGCAACAGCAGAATGCAGCATCTCTCGCAGCAAGGCCTGGAAATGCTGCATTCTGACAGTCCTTTGTGAAGCTGGTAACATGTCTACATTGCCACCCAGTACAGGTCCTTGACTTTTATGCTTTATATACGGGAGTCCCTCTTCAAACACTGGAGCATGAAGGCCCCCATTTGCACTAAATTGGAAGCGGTGGTGCGCCCTGGCTCCTGCTCATCGCCCAGGAGAATGTTGTCCTCGATCTCCTCCCCCCAGCCACGGACAACACCAGGGATCCCCAAAAACTTTAAAGCCTGCTGTTCTTCCTCCTCCTCCTTCTCCTGCCCCCAGCCACCATCCTCCTCTGACTCCTCTTCAGACGCCTGCTGACTTGTCTCAGATGGAGTAACCCCCCCTGGGAATTCATTCAGCATAGAGACTTTCTTCATCTTCCAAATCCTGCTCCTCGACGGCTTGATCAATGACATGAAAATACACACTCCAGAAAGAAGGCGTAAGGTACGATGTTACTGGTGGCACCCTGGCTGCGACTGACCAGTTTGGTGATTTCATCAAATGGCCGCAGGAGTCTGCATGAGCAGCTGAAGCGGTCAGGAGGAGGGAGAGAACGCAAAGCAGGATTCAAGTACAGTACAGCGGACAAGGAGACTGAAGCAAAAACGGCTTTATTAAAGAACCAGATGTAACTGTCGGAAAATCGGATTAACAGTATAAACAGGTTTACACATATTACATTAACACGAGTTAGAATAAATGCGTACCACAGTATACACATCAGAGTCAAGGCTACACTCAGCTAGTATACTCCTATCTAGCCCTGCTACCCAGGGGACGCTTCTACAGCGCACTGACTAAGTACCTGACTCTATAACCTATCACAGATCAGCACCGGTGCCACTCACAGTGCTGCAGATTCTCTTGGATCCAGGTCCGGTCGCTTGCTTGGCTGTCTTTCTCTCTCTGGTCACAAATGCAGCTCTCCACCTCTGGCAGGACGGATCCGGCGTGTCTCTACACGGTCCCACTTCTTCTGGAACACACAGTGCAGTCTCTTTCTCTGGGTCACAGCTGCAGCACTTTAGTTCAGAGTCTATCTTGGCCTGTCTCTAGAACAGCCAGCTTCTCAGGACTCCAGTCAGGCTCCATGTCCCATCACTAGCCTTTACTTGGCTCCTAACATGGCAGCCATCCTCTCACAGCTCTGAGGACACACCCACCTCCAGTCAGGACTCAAACCCCAAGAACTTCTGGCTCCTCCTACCTCTTGGGCATCTCAGCAACAGTTCAGCTTCCTCATTCTCAGAGCCACAGTGACCTCTAGTGGCTGAAATAAGTAATCACAGTCTATGTAACACCATATTGTAAGATATCTGTGCAAAGAACAGTATTCTAGGGGCTGACCCTTACATGCCCCCCACTTTAAAGGCGGCCGTCCTCGGCAGTACAACATTGTCCACCATACCTATAGGCAGACCAAATGAACTCATCAGCAGCGTACCTGTTTGGTGGAACCCCTGCAGTAGACCTACTGGATCTCCAGAGGTCTTGACTTTCTGCTAGGACCTGACTTTCTCCACTGGTAGCTGTTAACCTGGGTTCTTCCTGGACAGGAGATCTGGATGTGGTCGCGGGTTCTTTGGACCGGCATGGCCGTAGAATATTCCTATGTAGAGTCCGTGAGGCAAACTCCTCCTTTTCAACCTGCACTTTGTAAGCCGGACTATCGGGATACACTCCCTTGCTCACTTTGTATGGCCGTACCTCCCAACACTCGCTCAAACCGCCTCTGGGATGTTTCTCTCGCGGAATTACCACAGATTGGTGTGCTGGGACTCTCTTCCGGGTCCCACAAAATCGGATCCGCTGTTGAAATGCTGTCTGGGTAGGTTTGTGTGGAGTGGCTTGCTCCCAATAATCCAGAGGTTCTGGGTGTCTAGGCGGCTTACTCCAACACTCTCTGGCGAAATGTCCTATATTTCCACACTGCCAACACTGTATCCTTTGACGGCCCCCTCTCTGCCTGCGTGCGGGAGGTGCCCCTAAAACTTGGTGGGGAGGCAACCTAAGGTGAGGACATTCTGGTGTAGGGACCTGCAGGGTCGCCTGATAGGCTTGTTGTCGGGCCGGACAGGCCGCCTCAGGGAGATAACACGACTCCATCCGTTTTTCCAGTTGCGTCAACTTTTCGTGCATAGCACTCAGGGAGCTCTGCAAGTCTTGTACCACTTTGACTAGGACCTCTTTGCTCTTTGTAACCCCGAGGGGTGTGACAGTCTGGGTACGTATCACTCCGGACGCATAACTTTCCTCTTTACTCCGTGCCACAGCCTCTGCCAATATTTGTCGGAAGGTTAGGGCAGGGTCCACCCTGACTCGTTCCCGCAGGGCCTGTCTTAGGGGGAGTGCTGTAGAGTCCCAGAATAAATTGTTCCCGCAGTATACGGTCTACGGGCCCCAGGCCGGTTACTCCGTCTGCCTCTTTTTTTCTGTATCTCGGCCAATATTCCCTGTAACGCCATCGCATATTGTGAGACCCCTTCCTCTTCTCGCTGAATCCGGTAAAAGAACGTTGCCCGGAGGTGCCCCGCACTAGTCGTCTCACCGTATATTTCTTCTAGAAAATGCACACTCTCTTCCAACGTTCTACGGGTGGCTTCTGGTTGTAGGAAAACAGTCTTCCGGGCCTCACCCTCTAAGGCGGCTAACGCGATTTCCACCAGGAGTTCTGGGCCGACATTGTAAATCCTAGCAGTGCTCCGTAACCTTATCACCCAGTCCGACAGTGACATATTCTGGCCATCAAATTTGGGTAGCAAGTTAAACAACATGCCCATAGGGAGGGCCCTTGCAGGGGTTCCACCATTGCCTGAGGTGCTCACATTAGCATTATGCACATTGCCTTCAGCCGCCTCCATCTCTGTGACTGTACCCTGCTCGCAGCGCCACTTGAAGCAGTCAGGAGGAGGGAGAGACCGCAAAGCAGGATTCAAGTACAGTACAGCGGACAAGGAAACTGAAGCAAAAACGGCTTTATTAAAGAACCAGATGTAACTGCCGGAAAATTGGATTAACGGTATAAACAGGTTTACACATATTACATGAACACGAGTTAGAATAAATGCGTACCACAGTATGCACATTAGAGTCCAGGCTACACTCAGCTAGTATACTCCTATCTAGCCCTGCTACCCAGGGGACGCTTCTGCAGCGCACTGACTAAGTCCCTGACTCTATAACCTATCACAGATCGGTACCGGTGCCACTCACAGTTCTGCAGATTCTCTTGTATCCAGGTCCGGTCGCTTGCTTGGCTGTCTTTCTCTGGTCACAGATGCAGCTCTCCACCTCTGGCAGGACGGATCCGGCGTGTCTCTACACGGTCCCACTTCTTCTGGAACACACAGTGCAGTCTCTTTCTCTGGGTCACAGCTGCAGCACTTTAGTTCAGAGTCTATCTTGGCCTGTCTCCAGAACAGCCAGCTTCTCAGGACTCCATCAGTCAGGCTCCATGTCCCATCACTAGCCTTTACTTGGCTCCTAACATGGCAGCCGTCCTCTCACAGCTCTCAGGACACTCCCACCTCCAGCCAGGACTCAAACCCCGGGAACTTCTGGCTCCTCCTACCTCTTGGGCATCTCAGCAACAGTTCAGCTTCCTCATTCTCAGAGCCACAGTGACCTCTAGTGGCTGAAATAAGTAATCACAGTCTATGTAACACCATATTGTAAGATATCTGTGCAAAGAACAGTATTCTAGGGGCTGACCCTTACACAGCCACTTGTGCAGTGAAAAAAAAAACAAGCTCCCAGAACCTGTCCTGCCGCAGAGTTCGTACAGGTAGTCGTTAAAGGCACATTTCTGCTGGAGCAGCCTATCAAGCATATACAAGGTGGATTTCCAGTGCATCGAGCAGTCACAAATCAGACGCCTGACGGGCAAGTGGTTTCGCGGCTGAACGTCAGCAAGGCGAGCCATGGCTGTGTAAGATCAGATAAAATGGCCAGAGATTTTCCTGGCCTACCGCAAGACATCCTGGACCCCGGGGTATTTGGCAAGGAATCGCTGCACGACTAATTTCATGCACGGCATGTGTGAAATTTTGCCCTGTTTCAGCGCGCTAAGCAGATTGGCACAGGTGTCGCACACCACTTTACCGACTGTCAAATTGAGCGGAGTTAGCCAATGATTGGCCTGTGACCGCAGAGCTGAAAGGAGTGCAGGACCGGTGTGGCTCTTGGCTTCCAGGCACAACAGCTGCAGCACCGCATGGAAACGTCTCACCTGGCACGTTGAATAGGTTCTAGGGAGCTTGGGGGGGTGCAGTGGAAGAGGCAGTAGCAGTGGAAAAGGAGGAGTCAGCTGAGGAGGAGACGGATTATGGAGTAGGAGGAGGAGAAGAAGAGGTAGGCCTGCATGCAATCCGTGGTGGTAACACCAAATCCACACGGGTGTCACGGATTACATGCTTGATGGCCATCAGAAGGTTCACCCAGTGGGCAGTAAAAGTTATGTACCTTCCCTGCCCGTGTTTGCTAGAAGTCAGGCGTCTGATTTGTGACTGCTCGATGCACTGGAAATCCACCTTGTATATGCTTGATAGGCTGCTCCAGCAGAAACGTGCCTTTAACGACTACCTGTACGAACTCTGCGGCAGGACAGGTTCTGGGGAGCTTGTTTTTTTTTCACTGCACCAGTGGCTGTGTAAGTGTCAGCCCCTAGAATACTGTTCTTTGCACAGATATCTTACAATATGGTGTTACATAGACTGTGATTACTTATTTCAGCCACTAGAGGTCACTGTGGCTCTGAGAATGAGGAAGCTGAACTGTTGCTGAGATGCCCAAGAGGTAGGAGGAGCCAGAAGTTCCCGGGGTTTGAGTCCTGGCTGGAGGTGGGAGTGTCCTGAGAGCTGTAAGAGGACGGCTGTTGTCAGATGTATCTTGGCACCGACACGGTGTGCCAGAGATATATTAACTTGCCGCTGAATGTGACCATAGAGTTCAGGGATGCCCTTCTGGGAGAAATATTTCCTTCCGGGCACCTTCCATTGCGGTGTGCCAATGGCCAAAAATTTTCTAAAGGCATTCTAGTCCACCAGTTTATATGTCAGTAGTTGGCGGGCTAGCAGTTACAACAAGCCAGCAGTCAGCCGTTGGGCACGAGGATTATCCGGCGTCATAATTTTTTTTACACTTGAACATTTGGGCCACGGAAGCCTGCCTTGTGCCAGATGAACGCGACGACGGCACGGTGGAAGGTGGAGTGGAGGACAAATTTAAAGAGAGAGGAGGAGGAGAAGAGCCAGGACGTGGAGCGCCGGGAGAGTGGCTTTGTGGGTTCTGACGGCGTTGCTCCCACTGGGCTCGGTGATGAGAGGCCAGGTGCCTTCTTAAGGTGGTCGTCCATAGGTGAGTTTTGGGCTTACGCGACTTATGCGTTGACAGGACAGGCTGCAGATGGCAACACTATTATCAGCAGCTGACACGTTAAAAAAATCCCACACTGCGGAGCCATGTGTTGGCGTCCTGGGAGCGCAAGTTGTGACCGTGCATTTTGGATGGCTCGCTCCAGATACATCTGCAGTCTGTTTTTTGCCTCCTGTGCACTACGAGTTCTGCCTGCTTCTCCTCCTTCTCCTCCCTATCTGCTACTCTGTCTATCCCTCTGAATTTGCCTCCTCTTCCTCTCTTGTGGGCACCCACGTGACGTCCATCGACACGTCATCGTCGTCACCTTCACCACCACTGATATTAGAGATCTCGGAGTAGGCAACAACAGCGGGGACCACCCTTCTTGGGCCGAATCTGTGTACTGTCGTCAGAGCTGGGTGGTGCGCCCTTTGAAGTTATCGCACGCGTCTTCTCCAACTTCCCACTTAGGCTCCAGCCTGGTGCACCTGCCCAAACCCTACCATCCCTGCGGAATGGTCTGCCTCTTCCTCTGCCTGTCATTTTCTAAATGACCCTCTGCCTAAGTCCGTAGAGAAGAGCAGCATTTGTGGAAGAAAGTATATCGTAGCACTCAATCAATATTTGGCGGAAACAGGAATATGGCACCCCTCAATCAGTATTTTGTGGAAGCAGGTGTATTGCACCCCTCAATCAGTATTTGGTGAAAGAAGGTACATGGCACCCCTCAATCATTATTTGGCGGAAACAGATGTACGGCACCCCTCAATCAGTATTTGGCGGAAACAGGTATATAGCACCCCTCAATCAGTATTTGGCGGAAACAGGTATATGGCCCCTTTCAATCAGTATTTTATGGAAGCAGGTGTATCGCAGCCCTCAATCAGTATTTGGTGAAAACAGGAATATGGCACCACTCAATCAGTATTTTGTGGAAGTAGGTGTATTGCACCCCTCAATCAGTATTTGGTGGAAGAAGGTATATGGCACCTCTCAATCAGTATTTGGCAGAAACAGGAATATAGCACCCCTCAATCAGTATTTAGCGGAAACAGGTTTATAGCACCCCTCAATCAGTATTTGGCAGAAAAAAGGTGTATTGAACCCGTCAATCGGTATTAGGTGGAAGAAGGTATATGGCAATAGCACCCCTCAATCAGTATTTAGTGGAAGAAGGTATATGGCACCCCTCAATCAGTATTTGGCAGAAACAGGAATATAGCACCCCTCAATCAGTATTTAGCGGAAACAGGTTTTAAGCACCCCTCAATCAGTATTTTGTGGAAGTAGGTGTATTGCACCCCTCAATCAGTATTTTGTGGAAGAAGGTATATAGCAATTGCACCCCTCAATTAGTATTTAGAGGAAGAAGGTATATGGCACCCCTCAATCAGTATTTGGAGGAAAAAGGTGTATTGCACCCCTCAATCAGTATTTGGTGGAAGAAGCTATATAGCAATAGCACCCCTCAATCAGTATTTAGTGGAAGAATATATATGGCACCCCTCAATCAGTATTTGGTGGAAACAGGTATATAGCACCCCTCAATCAGTATTTGGTGAAAGAAGGTATATGACTTTGCCAAATATTTCAAACAAAAGATAGTCAACATCAGAGAAAGCTTTACTACACAGTCCCCACAGACCCTCTACACAACTGCTCAGTCCTCTTCTCCCAAAATCCGCTTCTCCACCATTACAGAAGAAAAACTCTCCACTCTACTCTCCAAATCTCATCTGACCACCTGTGCACTTGACCCAATCCTATCCCACCTCATCCCTAACCACACCACAGTGTTTATCCCAGCCCTAACTCTCCTCTTCAACCTATCACTAAACTCTGGTGTCTTCCCCTATGCTTTTAAACATGCTACCATTACACCCATCCTCAAAAAGCCTTCACTTTGTCCAGTTATCGCCCCATATCACTTCTTCCGTATGCCTCAAAGCTACTTAAACAACATGTCCATTCAGAACTGTCCTCCCACCTCTCCTCTTGCTCCTTCTTTGACCGCCTACAATCTATCTTCCGACCCCACCACTCGACCGAGACTGCCCTTACCAAAGTCACCAATGACCTACTGACAGCCAAAACCAAGAAATAATACTCTGTCCTCCTTCTCCTTGACCTGTCCTCCGCCTTCGACACTGTTGACCACTCCCTTCTATTGCAAACTCTCTCATCTCTTGGCATCACCGACCTGGCCCTCTTCTGGATCACATCATACCTCACAGACCGGACGTTTAGCGTCTCCCACTCTCGCACCACCTCCTCGTCTCATTCCCTCTCTGTTGGTGTCCCGCAAAGCTCTGTCCTAGGACCCCTGCTCTTCTCTATCTACACTTTTGGCCTGGGACAGCTCATAGAGTCCCATGGCTTTCAGTATCACTCCTACGCTGACGACACACAAATCTACCTCTCTGGTCCAGACATCATCACCTTACTATCAAGAATCCCACAATGTCTATCTTCTATATCATCCTTCTTCGCCTCTCGCTTTCTAAAACTTAACATGGATAAGACAGAATTCATAATCTTTCCCCCATCTCGTTCAACCCCCCTTCCCCCAACAGACCTATCTATCATGATCAATGGTTGCACACTCTCCACGGTCAACAAAGTCCGCTGCCTTGGAGTGACCTTGGATTCTACCCTTTCCTTCCGACCGCAAATCCAAGCCCTTTCCACCACCTGCCGCCTCCAACTCAAAAACATCTCCCGCATCCGTGCTTTCCTTAACTTTGAATCTGCGAAAATTCTTGTACATGTCGTCATTATCTCCCGCCTAGACTACTGCAACATTCTCCTCTGTGGCTTTCTATCTAGCACTCTCGCACCCCTTCAATCTATCCTCAACTCTGCTGCCTGACTAATCCACCTCTCATCCTATTACTCCTCTGCCTCTCCCCTCTGCCAATCCCTTCACTGGCTCCCCATTGCCCAGCGAATTCACTTCAAAGTACTAACAAACACATACAAGGCCGTCCACAACCTGTCCCCTCCCTACATCTCTGAACTACTTTCCCGATACATCCCCACACGCACTCTCCGATCCTCGCAAGACATCCTTCTCTCCACTCCTCTTATCGCCTCTTCTCACAATCGACTCCAAGATTTCTCCCGTGCATCCCCCATACTCTGGACTCCCCCAACATATCAGACTCTCACCTACATTGGAATCCTTCAAAAGAAACCTGAAAACCCACCTCTTCAGACAAGCCTACAACCAGTGACCCTGCTGCCTCTATACTGCCATGACCAACTTAACCCGCACCTACTGTGTCCTTCTCCCATACCATGTAGATTGTAAGCCCTCACGGGCAGGGCCCTCTCTCCTTCTGTACCAGTTTGTAACTTGTGTTGTTTATGATTAGTGCAATTGTCTGCATAATGTATGTGCACCGCTTATCATATGTACAGCGCTATGGAATGAATGGCGCTTTAATAATAAATAATAATATGGCACCCCTCAATCAGTATTTGGCGGAAACAGGTACCATATATAGCACCCATCAATCAGTATTTGGCGGAAACTGGTATATAGCACCCCTCAATCAGTATTTGGTGGAAGAAGGTATACTGCACTCCTCAATCAGTATTTTATCGAAGCAGGTATATAGCAACCCTCAATCAGTATTTGGCGGAAACAGGTATATGGCACCCCTCAATCAGTATTTTGTGGAAGCAGATGCATTGCACTCCTCAATCAGTATTTTGTGGAAGCAGGTGTATCGCAGCCCTCAATCAGTATTTGGTGGAAGAAGGTATATAGCAATAGCACCCTTCAATCAATATTTAGTGGAAGAAGGTATATGGCAACCTTTCAATCAGTATTTGGCAGAATCAGGAATATAGCACCCCTCAATCAGTATTTGGCATAAACGGGTGTATGGCATCCCTCAATCAGTATTTGGTGGAAACAGATATATAGCACACCTCAATCAGTATTTTGTGGAAGCAGGTGTATTGCACCCCTCAATCAGTATTTTGGCAGAAACAGGTGTATGGCACCCCTCAATAAGTATTTAGTGGAATCAGGAGTATTGCACCCCTCAATCAGTATTTGGTGGAACAAGCTATATAGCAATAGCACCCCTCAGGCAGTATTTAGTGGAAGAAGGTATATGGCACCCCTCAATCAGTATTTGGTGGAAATAGGTATATAGCTTGGATGAGGGGAGGGTGCCTGGACCATAAGAAAAGGTCTGAAAGTGATGGGAACACCTCTGAAATCGATCAGGAACAGCAGGGGGACCATGTCTGGATGCATCTTGGACAACAACGTCACTGCTGGGAACCATGTTGTCCAACTTGTACGCCACTTTAACAGACTGAGAAAAAAACTGACAAAACCCCGCCCCCACAAAAAAAAAAAAATCCTTTTTAGAGGAAAAATTGTTAGGAAACATTCTTTCCTGTAGATTCAATTGTATATACAGTGTAAGTGCTGCCAAAATTTACAAGGAAGAAGAGATACAGCCTGTATATCACATAAAGGAGGGCCTCATTCACATGGTGCTAAAATTGTTCAGGTAGTGGGACTCCTACACAAATAAAGCACTATGCACTAAGTGAAAGGGCTGCCAAAAATTACAAGGAACTGGCACTACAATGCACCCTTTATTACACATAAAGGAGGGCATCATACACACACTTTAAAAATTATCATTGATGGCCTGCTGGTGACCCTCAAAAACATTAGGAGCAAGGGCCTGCTGATCTGACCACCTAAGAAGTTAATTGACCCGGTCAGCACAGGCTACCAAGAAAGAATGATCAATTTCTAATCGTAATGTTCCTTTGGGTTCCAAAGAACGTCACATAGCAGAGTTAGCGCAGGGAATGGCGGTCAGCATTTGTTGCCTATTTACATTATGGAACTGTACCACAATTACAAGCTGCTATCGGACTATCTTGGAATTCTACTGTCTACCCAAAAGAAAGATCTAGGAAAAGTGGCACATACAATGAAAAAAATATATATAATTGTAATTCCTCCAGGCCCCAAATGTGAAAGGGTCTGACATTAGAGATGTCCCGAACTATTTGCCGGCGAATAGTTCCCGGCGAACATAGTTTGTTTGCGTTCGCCGCGGCGGGCGAACATATGCGATGTTCGGTCCGCCCCCTATTCATCATCATTGTCTAAACTTTGACCCTGTACCTCACAGTCATCAGACACATTCCAGCCAATCAGCAGCAGACCCTCCCTCCCAGACCCTCCCACCTCCTGGACAGCATCCATTTTAGATTCATTTGGAAGCTGCATTCTTAGTGAGAGGAGGGAGAGGGTAGCTGCTGCTGATTTAATAAAGAAATTGATAGCTAGGCTAGTGTATTCAGTGTCCACTACAGTCCTGAAGGACTCATCTGATCTCTGCTGTAAGGACAGCACCCCAAAAAGCCCTTTTTAGGGCTAGAACATCAGTCTGCTTCTTTTTTTTTTTTTTCCTGTGTAATCTAATTGCAGTTGCCTGCCTGCCAGCGTGTGTGTCAGGCTAACAGCATATACTGTGCCCACTTGCCCAGTGCCACCACTCATATCTGGTGTCACAGTAGCTTGCATTTAAAAAAAAAAAAAACTTTTTTGACTGTAATATAATAGCAGTCAGTTGCCGGCACGCGTGTGTGTTTCATGCCCTGCAAGTGCATAGTGTCACCAGCGCCATTCATATCTGGTGTCACATTCGATTACATTTAAAGAAAAACAACAATTTTGACTGTGAATAAATAGCAGTCAGTTGCACACTAGAGATGTCGCGAACATAAAATTTTCAATTCGCAAACGGCGAACGCGAATTTCCTCAAATGTTCGCGAATGGGCGAACCGGGCGAATTGCCATAGACTTCAATAGGCAGGCGAATTTTTAAAACCCACAGGGACTCTTTCTAGCCACAGTAGTGATGGAAAAGTTGTTTCAAGGGGACTAACACCTGGACTGTGGCATGCCGGAGGGGGATCCATGGCAAAACTCCCATGGAAAATTACATAGTTGACGCAGAGTTGGGTTTTAATCCATAAAGGGCATAAATGACCTAACAATCCTAAATTTTTTTGAACAACGTGGTTTAAAACATCCAGTGTGTGTATACGATCAGGTATGATGTTGTATCGATCAGGTAGTGTAAGGGTTACGCCCGCTTCACAGACATTGACAGACCAAACTCCCCTTTTAATGCACGGCAAACAACCGCAAACAGTCCATTTGCCCAACCGCAAACTTCCCATTTGCACAAGGTTGGATACCAAGCTAGCCATGTTCCGTTGATGTCATTGAAGGTTTCTTCCTCCACCCAGCCACGTACAACACCAAGGGTCCCCGAAAGGTGAACTGAATAGATTTTTCGAACGGGGAGATGGTTAAAAAACGCTGGCTCCCTCCTCTTTGTTTTAATCCACGGTCACTGCGTCTGCACCGTGCAATTTACTCTCACACCCGATATGAGTGGTATTTTCTGTAGTTCTCTTCTCATCAGTTTAATCCCTGTTACGTCCCCTATCAGGACGTGTATTGAATGGATTTTAGACAACCGCAAACAGTTGTCAAAAGTTGACAAACTCCTTGCAGAAATGTGATTTATCTGTGTGCGTCCTTCTTGTTACTTCCAATTTGGGGCACTGCGCGTGCGCCGTGCAATGTACTCTGCCACACGGTATGAGTGGTGTGTTAACTATTCTTATCAGTTTAATCCCTGTTACCTCCCTTATCCGGGGACTTGTGTTGAATTGATTTTAGGAACCGGGAGATGGAAAAAGCAGCTTGGTCGGTCCTCTTACTCCCAAGTTGGGGCACTGCGCGTGCACGGAGCAATGTGCTGTGACACCCTATATGAGTGGTGTCTTAACTAGTACTATTCCTATCAGTTTAATCCCTGTTACGTCTTCTATCCGGGGACGTGTGTCGAATTGATTAACCATTGTCGAATTAACGAACCATTACGACATCCTGAAATAATTTAGTTCTGAGCTTTGTACTTGCTTTGTATTGGAATTGATGGGGATTTTTTAAATTGTCTGCATTATTTCTAATAAACTATTAAGAGACTTTATTATGATTTTTTTTTATTTTATGTATTAAAAACCCATACAACTTTAAAAAAATATATAATAATTTATGTTTTTTCTATGAAAAATTATCCAGCCGATCGTTTTTGGTCTGATCATAATGAAGCAACGGCCTTATCATCTGGGGTGTGGCAACATTGCCAACACACTCATTGAGGTGATGATCGCTTCATTGTGATACGCAAGCCCCTTCACCACAACAAGGTAACAATCACAAAGGGTAATTGACACTTGTATGTGCCTTTTTTTTTTTTTTTTGCAGCCACAGTGCAGCACCAGAGGCCAGAAAAATTAGGCATCTACACATGCCTGAAAAATAATGGTATTGTTGCAGCCGCTGTTTTAGCAGCGGACGGAAAAATTTATGTTTTCCAGGCAGAAAGGTGACTAAAACATTGCGGCTTGAACCCTAGTTGGTGGCGGAGAATTCACGAAAGTCATCCGGTATGCAGACATTAAATACAGCAGCGTGGGGACCAATTTGAGGCCAAGGCATGTCATCAGGCCTTTTGTTAGTCAAACGTATCCCCCACTGTCAGTCCCTTCGGGATCCATGCCTCATTCATCTTAATGAAGGTGAGGTAATCAACACTTTTTTGACCGAGGCGACTTCTCTTGTCAGTGACAATGCCTCCTGCTGCACTGAAGGTCCTTTCTGACAGGACACTTGAAGCGGGGCAGGCCAGAAGTTCTATCGCAAACTGGGATAGCTCAGGTCACAGGTCAAGCCTGCATACCCAGTAGTCAAGGGGTTCATCGCTCCTCAGAGTGTCGATATCTGCAGTTAAGGTGAGGTAGCCTGCTACCTGTCGGTCGAGTCGTTCTCTAAGGCTGGATCCCGAAGGGCTGTGGCAATGTGTAGGACTGAAAAAGCTCTGCATGTCCTCCATCAACAACACATCTGTAAAGCGTCCTGTCCTTGCCGGCGTGGTCGTGGTAGAAGGGGGATTACTTTCACCTCTTCCCCTGTTAGTTTCCCGTTGTGCTGTGACATCACCCTTATACGCTGTGTAAAGCATACTTTTTAATGTATTTTGGAACTGCTGCATCCTTTCCGACTTGCGGTAATTTGGTAACATTTCCGCCACTTTCTGCTTATACCGGGGGTCTATTAGCGTGGCCACCCAGTACAGGTCGTTCTCCTTCATCCTTTTTATACGAGGGTCCCTCAACAGACATGACAGCATGAAAGACCCCATTTGCACAAGGTTGGATGCCGAGCTACTCATTTCCCGTTCCTCGTCCTCACTGATGTCATTGACAGCCACATACAACACCACGGGTCCCAGATAGGTGACAACAACGAGCACCCTGGGATGCCTGCTGTGGTTGGTCTTCCTCCTCCTCAAAGCCACATTCCTCCTCTGACTCCTCTTCCTCATACTCCTCTTCCAGCGTTGCCGCAGGTCCGGCAAGCGATGATGTCAAGGCTCTTTCTGGTGGTGATGGTGACCACAACTCTTCCTCTTCCTCTTCACGCTCATCTACAGCCTGATCCAGCACTCTTCGCAGGGCACGCTCCAGGAAGAAAACAAATGGGATGAGGTCGCTGATGGTGCCTTCGGTGCGACTGACTAGGTTTGTCACCTCCTCAAAAGGACGCATGAGCCTACAGGCATTGCGCATGAGCGTCCAGTAACGTGGCAAAAAAATTCCCAGCTCCGCAGAAGGGTGTCCTAGCACCCCGGTCATACAAATACTTGTTGACAGCTTTTTCTTGTTGGAGCAGGCGGTGGAACATTAGGAGTGTTGAATTTCAACGTGTCGGGCTGTCGCAAATCAAGCGCCTCACTAGCATGTTGTTTCGCCACTGAATATCGGAAAAGTGCGCCATGGCCGTGTAGGAACGCCTGAAATGACCACACACCTTCCTGGCCTGCTTGAGGACTTCCTGTAAGCCTGGGTACTTAGACACAAAGCGTTTTACGATGAGATTCAACACATGTGCCATGCACGGCACATGTGACAACTTGCCCAAATTCAATGGCGCCAACAAATTGCTTCCATTGTCACACACCACTTTGCCGATCGCCAGTTGGTGCGGGGTCAGCCACTGATCCACCTGTGCGTTCAGGGCGGACAGGAGTGCTGGTCTGGTGTGGCTCTCTGATTTCAGGCAAGTCAACCCCAAGACAGCGTGACACTGTCGTATCCGGGATGTGGAAAAGCCCCTGGGGAGTTGGGGGGATTCAGTTGATGTGCAGCCAGACGCCGCAGCAGTAGAGGACTTAGCCGAGGAGGTTATCGAAGAGGATGGAGTAGGAGGAGTAGAGGAGGTGGCAGTAGGCCTGCCTGCAAGTCGTGGCGGTGTCACCAACTCCGCTGTAGAGCCACGCATTCCATTCTTGTCAGCCATCAGCAGGTTGACCCAATGCGCAGTGTACGTGATATATCTGCCCTGACCGTGCTTTGCAGACCAGGTATCAGTGGTCAGATGGATTCTTGCCCCAACACTGTATGCCAGAGATGCCATGACTTCCTTTTCAATAACAGAGTAGAGGTTTGGGATTGCCTTTTTTAAAACAAAAATTTGTCCGGGTACCTTCCACTGTGCTGTCCCAATAGCAACAAATTTTTTGAAGGCCTCAGACTCCACCAGCTGGTATAGTAAAAGCTGGCGGGCTAAGAGTTCCGTCAAGCCAGCTGTCAGACGCCGGACAAGGGGGTGACTTTGTGACATTGGCTTCTACGCTCAAACATTTCCTCGACAGACACCTGACTGTGTGCAGATGAGATGGAACTGCTGAAGGTGAGAGGCGGAATGGCGGGTGGTTGAGAGGGGGCAAGGAGGACAGCAGTGGTTGACGTGGCTGAAGATGCTGGACCAGAAGGAGGATGGTGGCTTTGCGTTTGTGTGCTGCTTGTACTCATGTGTTGATCCCATTGGCGTTTGTGATGTGAGATCATGTGCCTTCGCAAAGCAGTTGTACCGAGGTGGGTGTTGGACTTCCCACGACTCAGTTTCTTTTGGCACAGGCAAATGGCATCGCTGTTATCAGAGGCAGACACACACAAAAAAGCCACACTGCTGAGCTTTGCAATGATGGCATTCTGGTGGTGGCAACAGCATGCGTTGATTGGCATGCTGTCTGGCTGACCCCGGGTGCCGATACATGCTGTCTGACTGTGCCACTAGCTCCTTGCGTCAGTTGCACACACGTGTTTGTGTGTGTAGCCCCAGCTGCCAGTGCATAGTATGACTTCAGCGCCATTCGTATCTGGTGTCAAATTCGATTACAATTAAAGAAAAACTTCATTTTTGACTGTGAATAAATAGCAGTCAGTTGCACACACGTGTTTGTGTGTTTAAGGCCCAGCTGCCAGTGCATAGTGTCACTTCAGCGCCATTCATATCTGGTGTCACATTTGATTACATTTAAAGAAAAACATCAATTTTGACTGTGAATAAATAGCAGTCAGTTGCACACACGTGTTTGTGTGTTTAAGGCCCAGCTGCAAGTCCATAGTGTCACTTCAGCGCAACTCATATCTGGTGTCACAGTAGCTTGCACGCATAGTACAACTTAACTAATATAAAAAAAATGACAGGCAGAGGCAGGCCACCCCGCAGGGGCCGTCATGGTCGTGGTGCTGTGATTCCCTTTGGCCCTAGAATAATGCCCAGTGTTCAGAGGCCACGTACCCTGAACTCGAAAAGTTCTGAGGACATAGTTGACTGGCTAACACAGGACACCCAATCTTCTACAGCTTCCGCCACCACTAACACTAGCACCACAGCCGCTTCACTTGATATGTCAGAGGAGTTATTTACACATCAGTTGGAAGAAATGAGTGATGCGCAACGATTATTGCCAGAGTCTGTAGATAACAGGGATATGTCTCAGTCAGGCAGCATTACACACATGGACGTACGGTGTGATGATGATGATGTTGTACCCGCTGCTGCTTCCTTTGCTGAGTTGTCAGATACAAGTGAAGCGGTTGATGATGACGATGTGTTCGTGGATGTTACGTGGGTGCCCGCTCGAAGAGAAGAAGAACAGGTGGAAAGTTCTGATGGGGAGACAGAGAGGAGGAGGAGATGATTTGGAAGCATGGGGAGGTCGTCGCAAGGAACTAGTGGCACAGTCAGACAGCATGCATCGGCACCAGGGGTCAGCCAGACAGCACGCCAATCAACGCATGCTGTTGCCACCACCAGAATGCCGTCATTGCAGAGCTCAGCAGTGTGGCAATTTTTTTTGTGTGTCTGCCTCTGACAACAGCGATGCCATTTGCAACCTGTTAGGCAATTTGGACTCTTTGCCTATTTGTGTCCCTGACACAAGACTTTCGGTGGTAAGCTTGAATTAAGTATTTTCTGGTACTAGGAGGGTGAATCAGATTGGACACCAAACACGTGTCTTGTTCCAATTCACTCTGTTTATTAACAGCATGTAAAAGCTTAATAAAGGGGGGTTGAACTTCCTTGACATCCAATCATATGTTAGCATTTGTCTTAACCTATAATGTAGTTACACATAAGCTTTGCATTAACATAATAGATGACTCATAATAACAGCATTAACCAATCAGGTATAGACACAAATGGGCTTAGTATGTATTGAACCAGGATGACCATATAAGGTGTGACTATTTAAACTAAGGAATGTTAAGGGTCTTCTAGAAACTGTCCAAGGACAGGAAATATCTCAAATTCCACAGAGGGGAACTTGAAACAGTGCATGAACCAGATGTAATCATAATACACATTCTTAAAACAGACAAAATGGAGTTACTTATACCCCTTCACAACCTGTGCCAAAAGAAACGGAGTCGTCGGAAGTCCAACACCCACCTAGGTACAACTGCTTTGCGAAGGCACATGATCGCACATCACAAACGCCTATGGGATCAACACATGAGTACAAGCAGCATACAAACTCAAAGCCTCCATTCTCCTCCTGGTCCAGCATCTTCAGCCACGTCAACCACTGCTGTCCTCCTTGCTCCCTCTCAACCATCCGTCACTCCGTCTCTTGCCTTGAGCAGTTCCTGCTCATCTGCCCACAGTCAGGTGTCTGTCAAGGACATGTTTGAGCATAAGAAGCCAATGTCACAAAGTCACCCCCTTGCCCGGCGTCTGACAGCTGGCTTGTCTGAACTCTTAGCCCGCCAGCTTTTACCATAGAAGAAGAAGAACAGGGGGAAAGTTCAGATGGGGAGACAGAGAGGAGGAGGAGACGAGTTGGAAGCAGGGGGAGGTCGTCGCAAGGAGCTAGTGGCAAAGTCAGACAGCATGCATCGGCACCCGGGGTCAGCCAGACAGCACACCAATCAACGCATGCTGTTGCCACCATCAGAATGCTGTCATTGCAAAGCTCAGCAGTGTGGCATTTTTTTTGTATGTCTGCCTCTGATAACAGCGATGCCATTTGCAACCTGTGCCAAAAGAAACGGAGTCGTGGGAAGTCCAACACCCACCTAGGTACAACTGCTTTGCAAAGGCACAAGATCTCACATCACAAACGCCTATGGGATCAACACACAAACTCAAAGCTACCATCCTCCTCCTCCTGGTCCAGCATATTTAGCTACGTCAACCACTGCTCTCCTCCTTGCTCCCTCTCAACCACCCGCCACTCCGCCTCTCACCTTCAGCAATTCCTGCTCATCTGCCCACAGTCAGGTGTCTGTCAAGGAAATGTTTGAGCGTAAGAAGCCAATGTCACAGAGTCACCCCCTTGCCCGGCGTCTGACAGCTGGCTTGTCGGAACTCTTAGCCCGCCAGCTTTTACCATACAAGCTGGTGGAGTCTGAGGCCTTCCAAAAATTTGTAGCTATTGGGACACCGCAGTGGAAGGTACCCGGCAGAATTTTTTTTTTCACAGAAGGCAATCCCCAACCTGTACTCTATTGTGGAAAAGGAAGTCATGGCATGTCTGGCACACAGTGTTTGGGCAAGGGTCTATCTGACCACTGATACCTGGTCTGCAAAGCACGGTCAGGGCAGGTATATCACGTACACAGAGCATTGGGTAAACCTGCTGACAAGCATGGAATGCGTGGCTCTGCAGAGGAGTTGGTGACACCGCCACGACTTGCAGGCAGGCCTGCTGCTACCTCCTCTACTCCTCCTACTCCATCCTCTTCGCTAACCTCCTCGTCTGAGTCCTCTTCTGCTGCTGTGTCTTGCTCCACATCAACTGCACCCCCCCAGCTCCCCAGGGGCTATTCCACATCCCGGATACGACAGTGTCACGCCGTCTTGGGGTTGACTTGCCTGAAAGCAGAGAGTCACACCAGACCAGCACTCCTGTGCGCCTTGAACGAACAGGTGGATCAGTGGCTGACTCCGCACCAACTGGAGATCGGCAAAGTGGTGTGTGACAACGGAAGCAATTTGTCGGCGGCATTGAATTCGGGCAAGTTGACACATGTGCCGTGCATGGCACATGTGTGTAATCTGTAGTGATGAGTGGCAGGTGCCATATTCGATTTCGACGAAATTGAATATTCAGCATTATTCTAGTTATCGCGATTAAAATGCGATTAAAATAATCGCGTATTGCGATTTTAACTTAAGGCTACTTTACTAATGGTTTGATATATAGAATTAGCGAAGATAACGAATATGACAAATGAATCCGTCATATTCCTCAAAACGAAGATAACGAAGTATTCTCCATCTTTGTTTTTAGCTACCTATTCGTCAACTTCGCTAATTCTAGCAATCAAATAGGAAAGTTGACTATAGAGACAGCCAGCTAAGTTTAATTCGCTATGCGATTATATTACTTTGCTTTTTTTAAAAAAAAATTGAATAGTTAAATACTTGATTTGATTCTATTTATAAAAAAAAAAAGCAAAGTAATATAATCGCATAGCGAATTAAACACAGCTGTCTCTATAGACAACCTTCCTATTTGATTGCTTGAATTAGCGAAGTTGACGAATAGGTAGCTAAAACGAAGATGGAGAATACTTCGTTATCTTCATTTTGAGGAATATGACGAATACATTCGCCATATTCGCTAATTCTACCAAGCTAACCATAGTAAACAAGGTTGAAATCGCAATTCGATTATTATAACTTGAATTAATCGAATTGCGATTTCAACGTAATTCTCAAATCCGACAGTACATTCTAGTATGGAGACGTTCCCATGGTGATGGGGAAGCTCCATGAGCACGGAAGTTGGCAGAAGCGGCAAAGGGCACTGACTGGAGCAGCCAGGATGTCAGGAATCCTAAGGAAAGGTAAGAACAACTTTAGGGAAGTGGGAAAGAAAAAAATATAACAATAAAAAATAAAAAAAAATAATATTTGACATATCGAATTTATAGCACTATATTAGAAATATTCGCGAATTAGTGAAGTGCCGATATTCGCAAAAAAAAATTGATATTCGGATATTCGCGCTCAACACTAGTAATCTGATCTTACAACGCTTTGTGCATAAGTACCCAGGCTTACAGGACGTCCTGAAGCAGGCCAGGAAGGTGTGTGGCCATTTCAGGCGTTCCTACACGGCCATGGCGCACTTTTCAGATATCCAGTGGCGAAACAACATGCCAGTGAGGCGCTTGATTTGCGACAGCCCGACACGTTGGAATTCAACACTCCTAATGTTCCACCGCCTGCTCCAACAAGAAAAAGCCGTCAACGAGTATTTGTATGACCGGGGTGCTAGGACAGCCTCTGCGGAGCTGGGAATTTTTTTGCCATGTTACTGGACGCTCATGCGCAATGCCTGTAGGCTCATGCGTCCTTTTGAGGAGGTGACAAACCTAGTCAGTCTCACCGAATGCACCATCAGCGACATCATCCCATTTGTTTTCTTCCTGGAGCGTGCCCTGCGAAGAGTGCTGGATCAGGCCGTAGATGAGCGTGAAGAGGAAGAGGAAGAATTGTGGTCACCATCACCACCAGAAACAGCCTTATCAGCATCGCTTGCTGGACCTGCGGCAACGCTGGAAAAGGAGTGTGAGGAAGAGGAGTCAGAGGAGGAATAAGGCTTTGAGGAGGAGGAGGAAGACCAACCACAACAGGCATCCCAGGGTACTCGTTGTCACCTATCTGGTACCCGTGGTGTTGTATGTGGATGGGGGGGGAAGAACATACCTTCAGTGAGATCACTGAGGACGAGGAACGGGAAATGAATAGCTCGGCATCCAACCTTGTGCAAATGGGGTCTTTCATGCTGTCGTGCCTGTACGGGACCCTCGTATAAAAAGGCTGAAGGAGAACGACCTGTACTGGGTGGCAACGCTACTAGACCCCCGGTATAAGCAGAAAGTGCCTGAAATGTTACCGAATTACCGCGGAAAGGATGCAGCAGTTCCAAAATAAATTAAAAAGTATGCTGTATAAGGGTGATGTCACAGCACAACGGGAATCTAACAGGGGAAGAGGTGAAAGTAATCCTCCTCCTCCCACGACCACGCCGGCAAGGACAGGACGCTTTACAGACGTGTTGTTGATGGAGGACATGCAGAGCTTTAAATCCTACGCATCGCCACAGCCCTTCGGGGTCCACCCTCAGAGAACGACTCGACCGACAGGTAGCAGACTACCTCGCCTTAACTGCAGATATTGACACTCTGAGGAGCGATGAACTCCTTGACTACTGGGTGTGCAGGCTTGAAATGTGGCCTGAGCTATCCCAATTTGCGATAGAACTTCTGGCCTGCCCCGCTTCAAGTGTCCTGTCAGAAAGGACCTTCAGTGCAGCAGGAGGTATTGTCACTGAGAAGAGAAGTTGCCTAGGTCAAAAAAGTCTAGATTACCTCACCTTTATTAAGATGAATGAGGGATGGATCCCGAAGGGACTGACAGTGGGCGATACATTCGACTAAAAAAGGCCTAATGAGGTGAGCTGCCTTGGGCTAAAAATGGTCCACACGCTGCTGTATTTTATCTCTGAATGCCGGATGACTTGCGTGAATTCTCTGCCACCAACTAGGGCTCAAGCCGCAATGTTTTAGGGCACTTTCTGCCTGGGAAACATTAATTTTTCTGGCCGCTGCTACAGCGGCTGCAAAAATACCCAATTTTTCAGGCATGTGTACATACCAAATTTTTCTGGTGCTGCACTGTGGATTCAAAATCCAAACAAAAAAAAAGGCACATACATGTGTCAATTCCCCTTCGTGATCGTTACCTTGTTGTGGTGAAGGGGCTTGCGTATCACAATGAAGCGACCACCTCTATGAGTGTGTTGGCAATGGCAATGTTGGCACACCCCAGATGATAAGGTCGTTGCTAAATTGTGAACAGACCAAAAGCGATCGGCTGGATAATTTTGCATAGAAAAAACATTAATTTTCTTTGTGATCATCTAAGGTGATCATTAAAGCCTACTAGGCCAACAATGGGCCCACACTGCAGAATCATTGTTTTCTGGGTCACTTAACTGTCACTGACCTACATCAGCACGACCATAGGCTTTGAATAACCGCCATCGCCTGCAATCTCCCAAACGTGCGCACGAGCACAGTCATCACTACACCAAGATTGACGCATAGAGGTATAAAATTTATGTCATGAGTGTGTCAACTATTGACAACTCTTTGCGGTTGTCTAAAATCTATTCCATACACGTCCCCTGATAGGGGACGTAACAGGGATTAAACTGATAGGAATAGTACTACTTAACACACCTTATAGTAATAATAATAATAATAATAATAATACTAGTGGACGTAACAGGTAATAATAATAATAATAATAATAATAATAGTGGACGTAACAGGGATTAAACTGATAAGAATAGTACTATTTAACACACCGCTCCTATCTGGTGACACAGTAGATTGCACGCGCAGTGCCCCAAATTCGACGTAGGAGAACCGACCAAGCATCTTTTTCCATCTCCCGGTTCCTAAAATCGATTCCATATACAAGTCCCCTGATAGGGGACGTAACAGGGATTAAACTGATAGGAATAGTACTACTTAACACACCTTATAATAACGCAGAGAGAGGAGTCTGAAGAAGAAGAGTCAGAGGAGGAAGGTGGCATTGAGGAGGTAGAAGACCAACCACAGCAGGCGTCCCAGGGGGCTTGTTGTCACCTTATAGGGACCCTTGGTGTTGTGCGTGGCTGGGTGGAGGAAGAGACCTTTAATGACATCAGTGAGGACAAGGAACGGGACATGGCTAGCTTGGTATCCAACCTTGTGCAAATGGGGAGTTTGCGGTTGTGCAAATGGACTGTTTGCGGTTGTTTGCGGTGTGTTAAACGGGGAGTTTGGTCTGTCACTGTGAAGCGGGCGTAACCCTTACACTACCTGATCGATACAACATCATACCTGATGTTTTAAAGCACGTTATTCCAAACAATTTAGGAATGTTAGGTGATTTATGCCCTTTATGGATTAAAACCAGACTCTGCGTCAACTATGTAATTTTCCATGGGAGTTTTGCCATGGATCCCCCTCCGGCATGCCACAGTCCAGGTGTTAGTCCCCTTGAAACAACTTTTCCATCACTATTGTGGCCAGAAAGAGTCCCTGTGGGTTCTAAAATTCGCCTGCCTATTGAAGTCTATGGCGGTTCGCCCCCGGTTCGCCCGTTCGCGAACATTTGCAGAAATTCGCGTTCGCTGTTCGCGAACTGAAAATTTTATGTTCGCGATATCGCTATCTGACATATTTTTTAAAAGAACATTGAAATATTTACCCCTGTGCCACTATATAAAAAAAAACAGAATCCTGTAAAAGACACATGCGTGAAAGATTCACCACTGAATGAAACCAAATGATGTTTCCTTCCAAGTCTGAAACATAGAAAACAATATACCATGTCAGCTGACCCCCTAAAAAATTGTAGGTGAGGGCCTGCAGGTGAGCAGATCCTCTCTGAAGAGGTACATGAGGATATCTTATGCACTGATCCCCAAATTCTTAAGCCTCCAAAGTCAGAAGAAGATGACGGGGGGGAATGGCAATTAGTGTTTTACTTGGTGGTTGATGGGGATGAGACACAGTTGTCAATAAGTAGGGTCTTGTTAAGTCAACACAAGTCAGGAGGATGACCAGAGTGAGGAAGGGGATTTGGAGATGGGGGATGATGACATCACTGACCCAACCTGGGAAGGTGGAAAGCCAAGCGAGGACATCAGGACAGAGCGGGAGGGATCCACAGCACCGCAACAGGCTGGAAGAGGCTGTGTGGTGGCAAAAGGGAGAAGGTGGGCCACAATAAACAGGCCGGCAACTGTTCCCCCTTGTGCAAATCTCCCTTGACAAGGGGCAGGTGTTCCGCAGTCTGGGGCTTTATTGAGGAAGGTGGGGATGATAAAAGAATTGGAATTTGCTAACTGTAACTGTGCTATACCTAAATAAGAACTCAACATTTCATAAATAACAATAACCATAACATATTTTACATCCTATTAATAAACTAACCAAAAATATAACAATAAACACTCAAACACTGGAACATAATGGGGGAAGACTGTACACTGGAGGCTAAATGAATAAGGATGGGAACAGTAGCAACCTCAACCCCACCAGCATGATCCGCCACATGCCACCACAGCACCCTAATCGGTGGGCCGAACCCCGGTTCCACAATCAGTGTCTGTGGGTCACTCCACTGCCTCCTCTTCCTCCCCTGTGTTGCGTGATGGCCAATCCTCTGTCCTAGACGCAGGCCTGGATGACTCCCGCCCTGCAGCTGGGCCTTTGCAAGCACCATCTGCTAGCACACCCCTTTCTGTGTCCAAGCACAGTGTACAGATGTCCCCAGGCCTTTGATCGTAAGCGCCAATACCCCCCACCCACCCACAGGCTATAGCACTAAATGCGCACCTTTAAAAATTTGTTGGCATGGAAATGTTACCATCTAGGCCTGTGGACACTGAGGCTTTCCTCAGCCTCATGGCGGCGGCCGTCCTTCATTACTCAGTCCCCAGCCGCCACTATTTTTCACGGTGTGCCGTCCCCGCATTACATCAGCAATTGTGTGTGTGTCCCATAACATCACCCGTGCCCTGACCAATGCAGTTATTGGGAAGGTCCACTTAATGACGGACACATGGACAAGTGCTTTTGGCCAGGGACGCTACATTTCCGTTGCGGCACACTGGGTGAACCTTGTGTAGGCCATTAGCGAGTCGGACCCTGGGATGGCAGAGGTGCCACTGACTCCAAGGATTGAAAGGGCACTACTTCCATCAGGATTTCTGCCACCACCTACATTAGTGGCAGCAACCCCCCTTCTTCTCCTCCGCCTCGTCCTCCACTGCAAACTCTGAATTCTCATGGGGAAGCGGCAACAGGCCTGCTGAAATTAATTTGCTTGGGTGACAAAAAGCACACCGCCGCAGACTGGGGCAGGGTATAAGGGACCAGGTTGGCTGTGTCTGATAATGGCAATCATACAGCATATATGTACCATGCACAAGAAACATCCCAAACTTATACACTAATATAACTAAAAACCTAACAAACAAGAGTGGAGTTAAACCAATGGCATGAACTTTTTAATAACCATAACATATTTTATTTTACAGACTAATCATAAAATCAAACTCAAACAATAACAATAAAAACATGAAACCCTGGAACATAACAGGCCCAGCCCTCAGCGAATCAGGGCCATCACAGGGGCAGAAAACAACCTCTGCCCAGTGAAGAAGGTAAAATTGTACATGGGGCAAATGCTGATAAGGCCATGTGGATCCCACCTTAATGTCCGAGATCCGGCCAAACCATGCCTAGGCCACGTGTTCTCAATTTTCTCCCAACCTTCCCCATTTTGCCTGAGCTACTGGTGAAGGTTCGCTGTGTGTGTGCCCATTTCCAAAAGTCATCTACAGCTGCCGTCGGTTTGGCAATGCTCTTGCAGTGCTTGAATTTGCCAGCTAACAGACTATTTTGCGACGTGAGCACACGCTGGAACTCTACGTTCTACATGTGGTCCAGGCTTTGTGAGCAGCAGAGGGCAGTAGTGGAATACCAGCTGCAACATGCTCTTGTATGTCTGACCTCTGTGAGGTTTTACGCAACTTTGAGGGATAAACACTGATGGTAAGTGGCGATGCCGCCATTATCAGCCAAACCATACCACTTCTGTGTCTAGTAAAACGCTGGCTGCTAACGATGAAGGCGGACGCCTCAAATGTGGAAGAGGTGGAGATAGGGGGAAGACATTACACAGGGTGAACACCATCAGTTCGGCTTCTCAGTGTGAATTGGATGATGAGGAGGAGCAAGAGACAGTTGCCTACGCTACAGAGGGTAGTAGCAATAGCAGGTTTACTCCATCTGTTCTGCATAGATGGGCAGGAGAAGGGGAATAGGATAAGGAGAATGATAGTCATCCTCCTGATGACGACAGCGAAGTCTTGGCTGTTGGGAATCTGGCACACATGGCTGACTTCATGTTAGGCTGCCTTTCCCACGACCCGTGCGTTACACGCATGTTAAACAACACAGATTACTGGTTGTTCACCCTTAACCCCCCTACAAAGGGAACTTCTCATCTCTCATTCATGTGGTGGAGAGGACGAGCAAAACAATGCAATAACAGAATTTCTTTGTTTAAAAATTGCTTAGAAAATTTCCATATGACAACAGTGGAGGCAGAGAGTGGAGGTAAACCAATGGCAGGGCCTGTTAATTAACACATAAATAACCAAATAACCATAACATATTTTACAACCATAAACCATAATAGCAATTATAATACCAACTATATGACAAACATAAAACTATAATAATTACAGAACAGAATGTCATCGCAGAAATATTTACAGCTGACAACGCTGGTGGCAGAGTACGTAGTTCCTTGGCCAACCCAGGAGGGGAGATGGGGGGGACACACCGCAGTTCCAACAGAGGCAGGACAACACTCTACAAGGCCTGGGACAGTTTCATGTCACAAGGAGGGAAACATTGTGGAAGATTGCGAAGGAGTACATAGCAGACCGTGTCAGCATCCTCGGTGATCCCTCTGTGCCTTACAACCAGGGCCGTCTTTAATATTGATTGGACCCTGGGCAAGAATTTACTTGGGCCCCCTGGATCCCGCCCCACCCCCCCGCACTTTGCTGTACTTGCTATACAGCAGCACTTACCTGTCACATCCAGGGCCTCCAGGTGACGTCTCCTCTCTGTCATCATCTTCTCTGTAGATCTTCTCTCTCATCATCTTCTCCACTCGGTCTGGACAACTTCTCTCAGCCGCCTCGTCTCTGCAGAGTGTGACACACAGACATCTTAGCTTCCTCACATTCTATCATTATCCCCCAACTGGAGTCCCCACAGTGTTATCCTGCTGCTTGCTGTGCCCCCCCCCCCCCCCCAGGGGTGTAGCTATAGGGGGTGCAGAGGTAGCAGTCGCTACCGGGCCCAGGAGCCTGAAGGGGCCCAAAGACACTTGTGCCGCATAAGGAGACACACAAAGCACTGAGGGAAGGGGGGCCCAAGCTGAACTCTTGCACCGGAGCCCATGAGCCTTTAGTTACGCCCCTGCCCCCCCAATACCCCCAAATACTATCCTGAAGAAACATTACTGCCCCCCATAGTAATAGTGCTCCTAATAGTGTCCCACCAATAGTAATTCCCTTCTAGAATGCCCTCATTAGTAACACTGCCCCAACCGTGATAATGCTCCTCAACAATGCCCCCATTATTAGAAGAGCCCTCCCATATTAATAATACCCTCACAGAGTCCCCAGTAGAAATAAGGCCCCCTATTGTTTCCCCAGTGGTAATAAAGCTCCCTACAGACCCCTCAGTAGTAATAAGGCCCCCATAGTGCGCTTAGTAGAAAAAAGGCGGATCTATAAGACCCTCCTATAGAGCCCCCAGTAGTAATAAGACCACCTATAATGTCCCCTGGATCTGCAGTGCCCCCTGCAGTTATAATCCTCCCTCCACCATACAGTCCCATGTAAATAACATCACCTCCTCCCCAGACGCCTCCAACGCACAATCCCACAATACGGATCCGTCCTGACTTACATTGAAAGTCAATAGGGGACGGATCCGTTTACAATTGCACCATTTTGTGTCAATGCAAAGGGATCCGTCCCCATTTACTTAAATTGTAAGTCAGGACAGATCAGTTTGGCTCCGCAAGGCCATGCGTACACAAAAACGCTGCTTGCAGCATTTTGGAGTCCGCCTCCAAAACGGAACGGGGGGCTGTACGGAGCCGAACGAATGCATTCTGAATGGATCCGCATCCATTCAGAATGCATTGGGGTTAAATTGATGCATTTGGGGCTGCTTGTGAGAGCCTTGAAACGGATCTCACAAGCGGATCCCCAAACCCAAGTGTGAACGTAGCCTAAACATTAAGTCCCATGTACATAAACATCATTCCCCCCCACCATCCACTTTCAACATACAGTCCCATGTAAATAACATCACTCCCTCCCCCAGCCACCTCAAGCACACAGTTCCATGTCAATAACATCCCTCCCTTCAGCCCTAACATACATCCCAGTTAAATAACTACAACTCCCAGCATTGCTCTGCCTCTCCCTTCACTTACCTCTCCAGTCCTCATATACAGACATCAACATTAGGCTCCGGTCCAATCCTGCACTGGTCACATGATGGTGACATCATCCAGGTCATCCTATCACAGCCTGTTTTGCTGATCACATGACCTGTGATGTCACCACAGGTCCTTCACCTGTATTAGATTCAATTGTATTGCCGTTCTGTGTACGGCAATACAGTTGTATCTAGCAGACAGGCAGGACATTCGGGGCCTGGGACAAAACATCAGGGGCCCAGGCCCCGAATTTTTTAACCTAGCGACGCAGTCACTAGTGAATATGGGAGTCGGGAAACGGAACTCCCTTGGGCCCCCAGGAGCAACTGGGCCCGGGGAAGCTGCCCCTTTTGCCCTGCGGCAAAGACGGCCCTGCTTACAACTATTGGGTGTCCAAGCTGGACACATGGTACAAACTTGCACTCTATGTCTCAGAGGTGCTGGGATGCCCTGCCACCAGCGTTTTGTCAGAGCGGGTATATAGTGTTGCTGGGGGCATAAAAACTGACAAGCGCATCCGTCTGTCAACTGAAAATGCTGACAGGTCGACTCTTAAAAAAATGAACAAGGCCTGGATTGCCGCTGACTTCTCTACTCCACCAGAGGAAAGCGGGTGAACAACAAGGCACTTTAAATGTGTTTTTTGTAAAGTACTGAATACACTGTATTAACATGCACCTCTGCCACCATCAAAAAGGTTATATGGTTCAATCTTCCTTTTCTCGTCCTTCTCCTCCTCCATCATATCAACATGTTTTTTAGGCTGCCCTCGCTCATAATGTTTTATAGGGTCAGCGAAACCCTCTCACAGGTGCCAGGGGCGACACTCAGAGCCATCTCTGCTGGCACCCTTACTCTTGAAAAAGTCTATGGTGCACCATTATGCCTTACAGTTTTCCTGCCATTTATCAGCATCGGGTACGCCATAAATGGCACAGGCGCCACATTGACTGTAGGCCACTATAGCTAAATAATAAAGAACATGGAAGATATAGTATATTGGACTGTAGTATTCAGGGAAAATGATCGTGTGGGCACTTTGCGATAAATAAGTGTGTTTGTGGTTGCAGTTTGGGCAATCAGTCTCTAAAAGGTTCGCCATCGCCTTCACTGTTTTAGAGGGTTAGCGCACCTGGAGGCACTCATCTACATTATTTTACTCTGTTTCATTGAGCCCAGGGCCACAGCCTCTGCGTGAACCATCAGCATGGTAGATGTGGCACAAATATTTTACTTCTCACAAAAATACAATGTTTTCACATGTGGTACTGTATTTGAAACAGAGAGCCATGCTCTATGGACACTAGATTTTGAACAGATAATATATTTTGTCGATAGACACTCAAATTTTTAATTTGACTCAGTATATGCTCCAGTAATGAACAGAATATGGACACTAGATTATGCAAAGATTATTTAGATTGGCGCAACAGACACTCTTTTCAAATGTGATAGAGTATTTGTCACATGAGTCCACAGTACATGGACAGTATATTTGGCACAAAACAGTTAAATATAAATAAAAATAGAAATAATTCTCTGAGGAATTACTGTATATATGGTTGCGGACTAAATTCACACACACACATGAGACCCAAAATACCTAAATTCACGCACAGATGTGACCTAAACCAGTGAAATTTGTCCCAAATAGAAATAATTCTCGGCTGAACTACTGTTTATATGGTTGTGGCCTAAATTCACGCACAGAAGTCACCCAAATTAGTGAAATTTGTCCCAAATAGAAATAATTTTCTGCTGAACTACTGTATATATGGTTGCAGACTAAATTCACACACACGAGACACAAAATACTGAAATTGGTCCCAAATAGAAATAATTCTCTGCTGAATTACTGTATATATGGTTGCAGACTAAATTCACACACACATGAGACCCAAAATACTGAAATTTGTCCCAAATAGAAATAATTCTCTGCTGAACTACTGTATATATGGTTGCGGCCTAAATTCACGCACAGATGTGACCTAAACTAGTGAAATTTGTCCCAAATAGAAATAATTCTCTGCTGAACTACTTTATATATGGTTGTGGCCTAAATTCACGCACAGCTACCCAAATTAGTGAAATTTGTCCCAAATAGAAATTAATCTATGCTGGATTACTGTATATATGGTTGCGGCCTAAACACAGACACAGATGTGCCCAAAAGTATTGAAATTTTTCCCAAATAGAAATCATTCTCTGCTCAACTACTGTATATATGGTTGCAGACTAAATTCACACACACGAGACACAAAATACTGAAATTGGTCCCAAATAGAAATAATTCTCTGCTGAACTACTGTATATATGGTTGCAGCCTAAACACAGACACAGATGTGCCCAAAAGTATTGAAATTTGTCCCAAATAGAAATAATTCTCTGCTGAACTACTGTATATATGGTTGCGGCCTAAATTCACGCACAGATGTGACCTAAACCAGTGAAATTTGTCCCAAATAGAAATAATTCTCTGCTGAACTACTGTATATATGGTTGTGGCCTAAATTCACGCACAGAAGTCACCCAAATTAGTGAAATTTGTCCCAAATAGAAATAATTCTCTGCTGAACTACTGAATATATGGTTGCAGCCTAAACGCAGACACAGATGTGCCCAAAAGTATTGACATTTGTCCCAAATAGAAATAATTCTCTGCTGAACTACTGTATATATGGTTGCGGCCTAAATTCACGCCCAGATGTGACCAAAACCAGTAAAATTTGTCACAAATAGAAATAATTCTCTGGTAACTAACTGTATATATGGAAAACCTCAGGGATTGGCAGCACTACTTATCCCACACACTTGGCTACAGACCAGAAGACAGGCTTCAAGCTGGGTGATGCACACAGATAGGGATCCTGGATGGGGGTCCCAACTCATCCAGAAGCTTCAATAATCCGCAGCACTCGCCAGTAGTTGATGTAAATGGTGATTTATTCACTCAGACAGCAAGATTATAGCGACGTTTTGACCATGGTTGGTCTTTATCAAGCAATGAAGTCCAATATCCCAGAGTGCCTTAAATAGTGTACAGAAGTGGTTACATTGGTGGGTGTGTACAGTCCCTCCTCCCAAGTGGGAGTATACTTATGTCTGCACATAACCTGATTCAAGTAAAGAAAAGCTCAGAATAACATCAATGGCATCAAGGTGATGTACCTTAGAACACAAGTGGTGACCAAAACAATACATTCCATTATACCTTATTAGAGATGATGATCCCTGCAAAGGCCGCGCAATCCACACTAGTCTCAGTGAAGCGCCAAATACCAGCGTTTTTGGCGCTTCACTGAGACTAGCGTGGATTGCGCGGCCTTCGCAGGGATCATCATCTCTAATAAGGTATAATGGAATGTATTGTTTTGGTCACCACTTGTGTTCTAAGGTACATCACCTTGATGTCATTGATGTTATTCTTGATGTTATTCTCGGCCAAGCATGCTCGGTCATCACTATATGGCACTCCTCAATCAGAATTTGACGGAAACCGGTATATAGCACCCCTCAATCAGTATTTGGCGTAAACAGGAATATGGCACCCTTCAATCAGAATTTTATTAAAGTAGGTGTATTGCAACCCTCAATCAGTATTTGGTGAAAGAAGGTGGTATATAGCAATAGCACCCCTCAATCAGTATTTAGTGGAAGAAGGTGTATTACACCATTCAATCAGTATTTGGCGGAAAATGGTGCATTGCACCCCTCAATTAGTATTTTGGGGAAGATGGTATATATAGCAATAGCACCCCATAATCAGTATTATGTGGAAGAAGGTATATGGCACCCCTCAATCTGTATTTGGCGGAAACAAGTATATAGCACCCTTCAATCAGTATTTGGCAGAAACAGGTATATAGAACCCCTCAATCAGTATTTGGCGGAATCAGGTATATGGCACCCCTCAATCAGTATTTGGCGGAAACAGGTATATAGCACCCCTCAATCAATATTTGGTGGAAACAGAAATATGGCACCCCTCAATCAGTATTTTGTGGAAGCAGGCATATGGCACCCCTCAATCAGTATTTGGTGGAAGAAGGTATATGGCACCCCTCAATCAGTATTTGGCAGAAACTGGTACCGTATATAGCACACATAAATCAGTATTTGGCAGAAACAGGTACATGGCACCCCTCAATCAGCATTTTGTTGAAGCAATTGTATTGCACCCCTCAATCAGTATTTGGTGGAAGAAGGTATATGACACCCCTCAATCAGTATTTGGTGGAAAATGGTGTATTGCACCCCTCAATCAGAATTTGGTGGAAGAAGGTGTATAGCACCCTTCAATCAGTATTTGGTTGAAGAAAGTATATAGCAATAGCACCCCTCAATCAGTATTTAGTGGAAACAGGTGTATGGCACCACTCAATCAGTATTTGGCAGAAACAGGTATATGGCACCCCTCAATCAGTATTTTGTGGAAGCAGGTGTATTGCATCCCTCAATCAGTATTTGGTGGAAAAAGTTATATAGCAATTGCCCCCCTCTATCAATATTTAGTGGAATAAGGTATATGGCACCCCTCAAATAGTATTTGGCGGAAACAGGTATATAACACCCCTCAATCAGTATTTGGCGGAAACAGTTATATAGCACCCCTCAATCAGTATTTGTCGAAAACAGGTATATGGATATAATGGTAGATGAAAAGATTTGCGGCACTCACCACTGTCTTGAAATTATTTCAATGCTTTATTTCACACATACATATAAAAGTTTGCAGGCTGGGGAGCGGAATAGCCCTTCAGTGTTGATCGGTGCTGACGGCCGTTTCACGCATGGTTTGCGCTTCCTCGGACCGCTATAACACACATGCACAGCCGTGCTATATATGGGCATCCACCCGACCAGCACTCAGGTAACAGGGAGGTGCTCCCACAGGTGTGCAACATGTGCAATTAAAATCAAGCAATGCAGACAGGACCAGTGTGAACAGGACTGTGTGTGCACTTACACCCAGCGCAACAAAGTATATGAGCAACAAAGTAACATAGTGACATGATGTCATCATCACGGCAAAAAGTTACAAATACATAAAACGGGTATAAAAAGATATGGAAGCGAATAAATCAGCAAGGTATTCATAAAAATACTGCCATGACAATTTTATCATTTAAGCCGTGCGGACCCATGGCGCTAGTTCTGATGATCCACCAGGCCTCCCGTTGCAGCAAGAGGAGGTGGCGATCACCACACCTAGGGATGGGTCCCACGGCCTCAATGCCAGCAAAAGAGAGGCTCGATGGATCGCCACCGTGGACCGCACGGACATGGTCGATCAGGCAGGGGGAGCCCCGTCCCGTTCTAATGGAGCTCAAGTGCTCCCGGACCCGTTCAAATAGGGGTCTGATAGTTTTACCAATGTAAAACCGATGACATGTGCATGTAATAATGTACACTACAAAAGATGTACGGCAGGTGATGAAATCTTTTACTTTATGTCACCTCCCCAATATTTAGCATTTTACTCTGTGAGTTATGGGAACAAAATGAACAATTTCCACACTCTAAGTTTCCCTGCGGTTTTCTACTCTGCAACCAATTAGTTTGTTTGGGTTGTCTCACCACACTATGGACCAATTTGTCTCTGAGAGTGTGACATTTCCTAAACGTTATTAATGTTTTTTTTGAGGCCAAGTCCCCCAGAGCAGAATCACCCTTTAGTAGGTCCCAATTGCTTAACACGGCCTGTCTCACTATGCTAGCAGCGGGACTGAACTTAAACGCAAAAGTGAATCTATCAGTGTCACTTTGTTTAATCCTGTCACTAAGGAGGTTGTGACGTGTGTAATGGCTGGCGCGATGTAGGGCTTCAACAACGCCCCTCCGTGGGTAACCCCTCTCTAAGAGTCTCTCCTTAAGCTGGTGGGCCTCACTAAAATAGCCCTGATCCGTGCTATTAATTCTGCGGAGACGGATGAATTGCCCGAACAGGACCGCATCCTTCACTGCAGATGGATGAAAGCTGGTCTGGTGGAGCAGCGAGTTGGTCGCAGTGGGTTTACGGAAGACTGTGGTACATAGGGTATCATTTTCTGTGGTGTTCCTCACATCTAAAAAATCCAAGGAATCACCACCAAAATTGAGCGTAAATCTCATGTTCATTTGGTTAGTACTGTTTAAATGATGTACAAACTGCTGACAAACCTCTTCGCTGCCCGACCAGACCAGAAATACATAATCTACATAGTGTAAGTAAAGATGAATATGTCTCAGAAAGGGGTTCCCTGATGAGAAGATGTATGTCTCCTCAAATACCGCCAGATACAGGTTCGCGAAAGTGCACGACACTGGTGTGCCCATCACTGTACCTAGTATCTGGCGGTACCACTGCCAGTCAAATTGGAACACGTTATTAGTGAGTATCAAGTCTAAAGATTCCTGTATAAATTTGGAGAACGTAGGGCCTTTGTCGGAACGACTCAGAACCATACTTATGGCTTTTAATCCCAGATCATGCGGGATTCTGGTATACAGACTTTCCACATCTAAGCACACAAGGCAGGATTCCTCCCGCCACTCAAAGTTATTGAGGGCGCGGAGGAAGTCTCCGGTGTCCTTAAGGTATGTGGGGGAGCCCCTAAGTAAAAGCCTCATCAACCAATTAATGTACCTAGAGAGGGGTTCAGTCGCTGACCCGATCCCGGCAACGATGGGTCGCCCAGGGGGTCGGGAAAGCGACTTGTGTATTTTGGGAACAAAGTACCAAGCAGGATTCTTTGGAAACTTTGGGCTCAATTTTTCCAGAATGTTTTTAGGCAAAAACTGCATATCTATATATTTGTCAAGAAGCTTGTCATCAAGCTGCCTAACTGCCTCCTCCAAGTAGTAATCCCTGGTCATGAGGACCACATTTCCTCCCTTGTCGGCGGGCTTTATGACCACGTCATCTAAACCACTGAGCCACTTCAGGGCTAACCATTCCTCACGAGTAATATTGGGAGGTGCCACTGGGTAAATCAGTGCACGTACAGTACAGACCAAAAGTTTGGACACACCTTCTCATTTAAAGAGTTTTCTTTATTTTCATGACTATGAAGGCATCAAAACTATGAATTAACACATGTGGAATTATATACATAACAAACAAGTGTGAAACAACAGAAAATATGTCATATTCTAGGTTCTTCAAAGTAGCCACCTTTTGCTTTGATTACTGGTTTGCACACTCTTGGCATTCTCTTAATGAGCTTCAAGAGGTGGTCCCCTGAAATGGTTTTCACTTCACAGGTGTGCCCTGTCAGGTTTAATAAGTGGGATTTCTTGTCTTATAAATGGGGTTGGGACCATCAGTTGCGTTGAGGAGAAGTCAGGTGGATACACAGCTGATAGTCCTACTGAATAGACTGTTAGAATTTGTATTATGGCAAGAAAAAAGCAGCTAAGTAAAGAAAAACTAGTGGCCATCATCAGTTTAAGAAATGAAGGTCAGTCAGTCAGCCGAAAAATTGGGAAAACTTTGAAAGTAAGGGCTATTTGACCATGAAGGAGAGTGATGGGGTGCTGCGCCAGATGACCTGGCCTCCACAGTCACCGGACCTGAACCCAATCGAGATTGTTTGGGGTGAGCTGGACCGCAGAGTGAAGGCAAAAGGGCCAACAAGTGCTAAGCATCTCTGGGAACTCCTTCAAGACTGTTGGAAGACCATTTCAGGGGACTACCTCTTGAAGCTCATCAAGAGAATGCCAAGAGTGTGCAAAGCAGTAATCAAAGCAAAAGGTGGCTACTTTGAAGAACCTAGAATATGACATATTTTCAGTTGTTTCACACTTGTTTGTTATGTATATAATTCCACATGTGTTAATTCATAGTTTTGATGCCTTCATAGTCATGAAAATAAAGAAAACTTTTTGAATGAGAAGGTGTGTCCAAACTTTTGGTCTGTACTGTACATCCCTAGGTACTCTTTTGTAGAAGAGGTCAATGGCAGAGCCCGCCGGCATGGGAGGGAGAAAAGGGGACCTGATGCCGCCCAAAAAACCCTGTACGGTTGTCGGATATGCTATCAATGTCAGCAAGGAACTTTACACATTCAATCTCCTCGTGACTAAAACGCTGTTTTAGGTGGAAATTGGCACATGTCATATGTGCAGGGACATCACCAGGGAAAGGTGGGGGACGTGTTGGATTGCTTTCAGCCCAAAAAAAATTTAGAAATAATTTACGTATAGTTCGATATAAATCTATTTCAAAGTCCACCACGTTGAATTGTTCCACTAAGCTGTATCCCAGCCCTCGACATAGGAGTGAGAGACAGCTCGGGGGCAATTCATGTGGGGTGAGATTAATTACAAAGTTGGGAGAGTCCTGTGGGGAAGAGTCAGGAAGGAGGGTCTCTACTGTTTCCATAAGACCTGCCTCCTCCTTCTCATAGACTTGCGAATCTGGTTGCCCTTTTCTTTTGCGGCACCCTCGCCCCTTTCGGGTTCTTTTCCTAAAGGGGAGCGGTTGCTGGCTGGAATATTAGCTCCACTCTCTGATTGACTCGAATCCGAGTCCGTTGTCCAAAAGTCACTCTGGGTTTGGCGTAAATTGCGTCTGGAGCGGCCTCTCTTTTTGATCCAGTCAAAGACTTTATCATTTTCGTAGTCATTTTTATCTCTCAGGAATTTGTCCCTTTTTCGTTCTTTAATTTCCATTTGAGTCACAGTAAGTTTTTTGCTCAGTCTTTTTTCAAAGTTGGTGTATTGTGTTTCAGTTAACCTCATTTTAAGTTCAGCCTGCGCTTTCTCTAAATCCTGTTCAACCACGGTGTACTCTTTTTCATCCCGTGATAGTACCAGGGTCAGTACTTGCATGGAAAAGTCGAAATGCATATTTTTCCACATTTCTGCAAAATTGTCATCCTCCTCATATTGGTGCATTTCTTTATAGACTCTCAATCCACGGGGGACGCGATTGCATTCCTTATATGAGGTCAAAGATTTAATAGTCCAAAATAGGCGTACTTTCATGTCTGCTAGTTGGAAAATTTTTGCATCGGGTGGATGCCCATATATAGCACGGCTGTGCATGTGTGTTATAGCGGTCCGAGGAAGCGCAAACCACGTGCGAAACGGCCGTCACCGCCAATCAACACTGAAGGGCTATTCCGCTCCCCAGCCTGCGAACTTTTCTATGTATGCGTTAAATAAAGCATTGAAATAATTTCAAGACAGTGGTGAGTGCCGCAAATCTTTTCATCTACCATTATATCCATATTATGTGTCTGCTTTGAACCAGACTTTGCTGAGCACCACACGAATCTGTCTGCATCGACTGAGCCGTGGTTGCTGCATCTGGCAATACGGAGTGTTTGTGGGGCGAGCAACAGCAGTGCCGCTGATTTCTTTTCTGGTCCTTGTATAATATACACGAAAACAGGTATATGGCACCCCTCAATCAGTATTTTGTGGAAGCAGGAGTATTGCAGCCCTCAATCATTATTTGGTGGAAGAAGGTATATGGCACCCCTCAATCAGTATTTGGCAGAAACAGGTATATAGCACCTCTCAATCAGTATTTGATGGAATAAGGTATATCGCAATAGCACCCCTCAATCAGTTTTTAGTGGAAGAAGGTATATGACACCCCTCAATCTGTATTTGGCAGAAAATTGTGTATTGCACCCCTCAATCAGCATTTGGGGGAAGATGGTATATAGCAATAGCACCCCTCAATCAATATTATGTGGAAGAATGTATATGGCACCACTCAATCTGTATTTGACGGAAACAGGTATATAGCACCCCTCAGTCAGTATTTGGCAGAAACAGGTATATAGCACCCCTCAATCAGTATTTGGCGGAAACAGTTATATGGCTCCCCTCAATCAGTATTTTGTGGAAGCAGGTGTATTGCAGCCCTCAATCAGTGTTTGCTGGAAGAAGATATATAGCAATAGCACCCCTCAATCAGTATTTTGTGGAAGAAGGTATATATAGCACCCCTCAATCAGTATTTGGCAGAAACAGGTATATAGCACCCCTACATCAGTATTTGGCGGAAACAGTTATATGGCTCCCCTCAATCAGTATTTTGTGGAAGCAGGCGTATCGCAGCCCTCAATCAGTATTTGGTGGAAGAATGTATATAACAATAGCACCCCTGAATCAGTATTTTGTGAAAGAAGGTATATAGCACCCCTCAATCAGTATTTGGTGGAAACTGGTAAATAGCACCCCTCAATCAGTATGTGGCAGAAAAAGGTATATAGCACCCCTCAATCCGGATTTTGTGGAAGAAGGTATATGGCACCCCTCAATCAGTATTTGGCGGAAACAGGTATATAGCACTCCTCAATCAGGATTTTGTGGAAGAAGGTATATCGCAGCCCTCAACCATTTTTTTTGCGGGCAACAGGTATATCACACCCGTTGCATTTAGTTACTCCAATAGCGTTTGTCTCTCTATCTAGCTGCGGTATCGCACACAACTGCTGCACAATAAAAATACACTATAATATAATTTCTATGTTAGAAAGTATATTATAAGTATATCACACCCCTCTATATCACACCTATCGATAGCAAACCTATACTAGTCCTTAAAAGGACTTTTGTGGCCCTATTAGCTAGAGTTTGGTGTCCCTAACTGTCCCTGCTCCAAAATGCAACCTCTCCCTACACTGGCAAAACACATAATGTAAAATGGCTGCAAGATCGGGTTCTGTTATAGGGTTGGGGGTGTGTCCATGTGCTGAAACGTCTCAATTGGCTGTCCTATCCAACCTGATGGATGTGTCATGTCATGGGTCAAAATTTGACGCTATGCAAAAAAAATAAGGCGTGTGCGAATATCGCCATATGTTCGCATGTTCTGCAAATCGCGAACGAGCAAAGTTTGCCGCAAAATGACCACCGGGCTTACCGCAAGGCCATCTTTAATTTCTTTCTTTAAACACTTCCATCTTCAATGCCTGAATCCTCTGAGACCTAAGAAACAATTCAGAGACAAGGTTTTGACTCCTCTCAGCAATGCTTCTTGTGAACCAGCAGTTCGCCAATGCTCTGTATCTCCATGGTTTTAAAGATCACATTGATATATGGACATTCATTTCAGGCTGTTCCCAATGGAGGTATTTTCATCTCTGAGATCCTGCGGGACTGTTTTTAAAGTGGCCTAAATGAAATTGTTTCTCCGTCACTTCTCGCTGTCACTGAACTGTCAGCCTGTACCAGCCCACATGCGACAATAAAAATGTTCTTATTTATAGAAAAGGTTTTATCTCTGCTATTCTCTGCGCCTGCAACAAAGAGAGCCATGAATGGTAGAACATATTTTAACATGTCCGAGCTGTCTTTGTGCTCTCATAAAACTGTTTGTGATGCCTATTTCATCTATGTCTTAATCAAAACTGCTGTGTCTGCTCTTTTTTCCTTTATTTCTAGTATATGTTGAAATATATGAAAATGTTTTAGGAATCTCCTCTGAAAGTAAAATTTTTAATATAAATGCCTTTGACTGTGACGCAAAGTATATTATACACGCAGCATATTATTATATTTAGATGCATATTTCTTTTACTTTCTCCTCCTAGTTGCATCTACAAATGTATTTAGAATTTATTTATGTTGCTTATATAGTATCACATTTTATAGAGGTTGTTCAAGTTTGATAAAACCCATGCAGCAGCAGTAATGTGATAAAAGAACAAAAAAAATCTTTGTAATAACATACAGTAATTATGTCTGTATAAATTTCTATGACCACCGAACCCCTTTAAATTCAGAAAATAGTTGTCTTGTTGCTTTCAAGTTAATACACATTTTTCAATTTAGTCTTGTTATCCTTTGGTCTGCTTGGGATCATCTCAAGTCACAGAAGCCAGTTGTAGTGAACTTGCCTGCTTAGAGTCCAGTAACAGAAATATTGCAAGCTGGTGTTCAATTTAAAGTGCCTTACCGTTTGATGGTTCAGAAATTAATTTTAAAGCTGAGACCGACCTCCACTCAACAAATAATGTCTGTGGTTTTATTTGTATCAGTTGTGTGGGGGGGGGGGGGGGGGGTAAGGTATTTGGGCTCTTATCAGTCTTGGACAGTTTTAAAACTAGAACCCAGAACTGCCAGGGAACAGTGGCAATTACTGAGCCAAATGTAATGAGTGAGTATTTTACAGGAGGACAGTTATCCACAGAGATAGAAAATAAACAGTAAATATACAGTAGGTATTAATTGTGTTATCTTGGTGGGTGCCATAATCTTTAGATAAGAGGTTACGATTCAAACAAATATTAGAAAAGATTGGAATGAGCCCCCTTAACTACAGTCCTCTTACCCTGAGGCAGCCCCTGATCTCTGGTGATCAGGCATTTCCCATGGTCTGGTATCTTTACTACTCAAAAGGATGGGGATAAAATTTCCCACTACCATTTTCTGACAGAGGTAGAATTAATTAAAAGATTTCAACTGATGAAAAGTGCCACTTTTATCATCAGTCACATTCTGTGCAATGAAGTTATTTAACCCCTTCCCTACATCCGCCATACATGTACGGCGGATGTAGAGTCTTTAAAAATGGTGCCCGCTCGGGAGCGGAGCTAGCGCCATAGCTGCTGGGTGCATGCTGTTTCATACAGCAAGCACCCGCAGCTAATATCCGCGATCAGAGTTAATGCCGAACGTCGACATTTAACCCCTCAGATGCTGTAGTCAAATGTTATCACAGTGTCTGAGCAGGTGTAATGACCAGCGTCACGCAAAGGGAGGGAAATGCAAAGGCCCTGTCCAAGGGAGAGGGAAAGGTGGTGACCCCTGACTTACCTTGCGGCTGGTTCCTCACCCGTACGCCGATCACGTGCCTAAACCCTGGCTTTCCCTAAGATGAGCCCTATGTAGTGAACGGGGCGGTGGGATCACTAGTCCGCACCACTGACACTAAGAGGAAAGCACCAAGGAGAGGACAGACAATGCAGACAAACATATAATCCCAGGTGGGCGACAACAGCAGACCACCAAGGCCCAACAGGGATCCGGAGGGTAACACTCTGGAACAACAACCAGGGATCTCAGCTACTCAGCTCCAGTGGGTCAGTATATAAGTCCAGGCAGGAAGCTCTATATCTGGCAACCAGAGAAGTGGGAGATGGGAATATAAGGAGGTTGGGATTGCTGGACAAGAAACAGCTGAGGAGGAGAAGCTACGGATCCATGAGTGAGCCAAAAAGGATTGCAAGGCAAACCCAGAAATCTACCATTACGAAACAGCACTTTCTTTGTACATCGAACGCGCAGCCACCCACTGCGACTTCCTGACCCCGGGTATAACGGAGTCAGACGTGGCTCTTGACACCCTCGTGACAGCAGGATAAAACCCGGAATCGCGTGCTTCCAGGTCAGGCTCACTTTCCCCCGGCAGAGACTGTAGGAAGCTCCCTGTTCTATTAATGAGCCAAAGCCTGTATTAGGCTTCCAGGTTCATTATTAGTATATCCCAGTTTAGACAAGCAGGTGGCAGCACTGAACTGGGATACAGTGATTTCTGTACAGAATAATGGAGAAAAGTTAAATAAAGTTTTAGCAGCAATCAATCATGAGGAGATTGCAAAAAGACAACAGAATGCGTGCACTCATCCAACGGCGCAAAAGCTGAACGTGTTTCCGGCCAAGTTGCTGGCACAACAGTCCTTCCCTTTCCATGTGGTTGACTTTGCCTATTTCAGAGAACTGATGGCTTGCGCCGAGGTGAAAAGTCCCAAGGCCTCACTACTGTTACACATGTATGTGTCACCGCCAGTTCTGTGAGAAGGTCTGTTAGACGGTCTTCTCTACCTCTTGAATGAGGTTCTTTGTTTTGGTTTCACTTTGTCATCTCATTTCCTTCTCCCAGCTGTCACCTATTTACACTAATTGTCTCCCTTTATATTCCCTCCCATACTGCCTCACTTTGCGGTTTATACTTCTTCCTGGATGAGTTGTTCACTGCTGGAGGCTGCTACTGCTGATTCCTCAGATAAGTCCTTTTCCTTTATTTGTGTTTCCTTGCTGGCTTGATTCTAGGTGACCCTGACTCCGTCCGTATTAAGTCCAGGGAGCCGGTGGTCGTGTCCCCTCACTATTATAGGGTTTTCAGGTGTCACACAGTATAAGGTACGTGGGCATGCAATCGTCTACCATAAAGACCTTTGCATGGGCATAGCAGTCAGGGAGAGCTCTAGGGGTTTTATAAGGCTCACCCATATGCTCCTTAGTTTGTGATCAAGCCAGTCGGATATTTATTTATAAGTTCCAGCTTTCTGCAACACCATCCGTGACAATATGTTGAGCAGAGGGTGGGCCAGTCTTTGAGCCTGTCAGTGTCTGGTACAGTTCACAGGAGTGCCAACGTATGGAACCATAACATATCCAAAAACAAGAATGAACCTGGATCACACCTCCTCATGCTATGCTTTGATCTAATAACTGCTACACATTTTGATCAAAAAGCATAAGCTCACTCACCACGACAAGGTGGTGCTGCGTGTTGGCCATTGTTGCTGTGGTGCTATGCTGGTGGGTTGGTTGGGCCCAGTGCCAGGGTGTCATTGCCAAACAGCAGGGGTGCTGTTTGGCTGCTGAGTCCCGCCATCTGCTGGTGGTTTCGGTGTTGGCCACGCAGTGCCACGCCAAATTTAGAGTAGGTCCCCACTCGAGGAATCAACCTTGTCATGGTGAGAGGGCTTATGCTTTTTGATCAAAATGTGTACTAATGCCTCATGTAAGCATGCAACATAGGGGCCTGTATACTAATTATGACAATGAGAAGCAGTTATTAGATCAAAGCAGAGCATAAGGAGGTGTGATCCAGGTTCATTCTTGTTTTTGGGTATGGAACTATGGTCAAGGACAATATCTATTCTTTTCGGCGCACTGGGTAAATGTGGTTTCTGCCCAGCCACCCCAGCAACTTGGCCAGGTGACGGCAACGCCGCCTTCGTCTTCTCAACCTGTGATTCCTGTCAATGTCCTCCTCAGCCTCCTCATCCTCAAACTTTTCCTCAGCCTCCACTGTAAGCACAGTTCAGAGTGGTCCTCCAGCATACCACTTATGCAGAGCACAGCTGTGTCATGCTGTTCTGCACCTGGCTTGCCGGGGCGAACAGAGTCACATCGTGGAAGAACTGCTACATGTCCTTCAACAAGAAATCAAATCCTGGCTATCTCCTAGCCAACTGAAGATCAGAACCATGCTCACCGACAACGGGAAGAACATTCTGTTGGTGATGCATCAAAAAGGGCTGACCCCTGCGCCCCCTTC
This sequence comes from Bufo bufo, assembly GCF_905171765.1. Taxonomy (NCBI): domain Eukaryota; kingdom Metazoa; phylum Chordata; class Amphibia; order Anura; family Bufonidae; genus Bufo; species Bufo bufo. The sequence goes on along the minus strand of NC_053395.1, from coordinate 129,081,749 downwards.
ATGGCACACGTCTTTAATCTGGTTGTAAAGCGGCTACTCAAGTTTTCCCCCCAATTGCAAGACATCTTGAAAATGGCCAGGAAACTTGCACTTCAGCTACTCTTACCCTGCTAAACATGCTCTCCTTGAGCTGCAAAGGCAGAATAGCGTTCCTCAACATTGCCTCATGTGCGACATTTCCACATGTTGGAACTCCACCCTCCACATGTTGGACCGACTATATGAGCAGAGGAAGGCTGTGAATGATTTCTTCATGATGCAGCCAGACGGGAGTACTCCCCTGTGTTACTTCTACTTTAGCCAGTGGCAGCTTATGCGTGACACCTGCCTTTTGCTCGGGCCCTTTGAGGAGGTCACTTTATTTGTTAGTTGCCCGGACTACAGGATGAATTATGTCATTCCACTCCTTCACGTCCTGGAGCAGATGCTGATAAATCTGGCTAGACAGTTAACAGGACATGTGGCGCCAACATCTCACAGCCAACTGAGCCCTGTGGTGGGTGAACTGGCAGAGGAGGAGGACGAGGAGAAGGACATTCACACGCAAGCAATGTGTACATAAATAGGTGGTTTATCTGCACAAGCGAAAGGAGAGGAGCTGGAGGGCGATGTGGAAGACCAGGCAGGTGAAGCCGACACACCATGGCAGTATGCAGTGGAGAAAGAGGTAGGGAGTCGCTCTGATTCCCATGTGCAAATGGCCAGATGCATTCTAAGTTGCTTGTGTAGTGACAGCTGTATTATCACCATTCGGCAGAGGGATGACTACTGGCTCTCCACCATGTTAGACCCTCGCTGCCGCTCCAAAATGGGGGCCTTTTTTCCACCGGCTGAGAGGGAGAATAACATCAACTACTTTTGAGACATCCTACGTAGTCAATTGATAGCTATGTGCGCCATAGCCCATTCTCACAAAGGTCTGACCGGGGGGCTATCTGTGCTCATGCTCTACTGCCATGACTGCTGGAGGGGGGGGGGGGGCAGGAGAAGCACCAGTTCCATCAGAAGCTACTCTCTAATGGGCACATTTCTTCACCCACTGACTGAAGAAACCACCCAGCAGCAGGACATGGAGCAGAACCTGAACCAGCAGGTGGTGGCAGACTTGGACTGCACCCTGCCACCCCAGATCCAAGATCCCCTGGACTACTAGGCAGCCAAACTTGATTTGTGGCCGCAACTGGCTGAATTCGCCCTGGACAAGTTTCCTGCCCAGCCAGTATTGTGGCATCACAGCAGGTGTTTAGTGCGGTGGGGGGCAAAGTTACCCAAAAGAGAACTTGCCTTTCAACAGAAAATGTTCAGAGACTAAACTTTGTTAAGATGAATCAGGTGTGGATCAACTAGGATTTCCACACACCAAAATATTGTGAAAAATGGCCCGTTACTTCTGGCAACGTGCTTCAGCCACTATTCTGACGTTGCCATCCCCCTGATATCATACAAACTACAGCCTCTGCTGCCATCTTCTCCTACTGCCACTATCTTGTGCTGTTACTGTCACTGCTGTTGCCCACCACCTCCCTACTCTGTGACTGGGCCACTATGTTGACTCCTGATGCTGTTGCCAACCTCTCCACTCTATGACTGGGCCACTATTTTGACTCCTGATGCTGTTGCCACCCTCCCCACTCTGTGATGGGGCTCATGCTCCTGCCACTCACACCACTCTGTGATTGGTCCTGTATGTTCACTCCTCTTGCGGTTGCCATCGTCCCCACTCTGTGATGGGGCCACTATGTTGACTTATCGTACTGTTGCCACCCTCACTACTCTGTCACGGGACCACTAGTGTCCCTGTTTAAGGCCTCCATCACACGGTCAGTATTTTGCATCAGGATTTGATCACAATTTGGAAGCCAAAAGAAGGAGTGGGTCCAAAATACAGAAGACATGCAAATATTTCCATCACGTGTTATCTCTGTTTTGGAACCTCTCCTGTTTTTTTTATCTTACTAATACTGATGAAATACTGATGCAAAAACCTGACCAAATACTGACTATGTAATATAGGCCATTAAAGTCTTACATGCAGGACTTCTTTTCCATCTGAATAAAACTGATTTCAGAGGCAAATATCCAAAACCAAAACTCATGCAACTTGAGCATGAGGCTTCTATCACATGGTCAGTGTTTTGCATCTGGATTTGCTCATGATTTGGAAGCCATAAGCAGAAGTGGGTACAAAACACAGAAGACATGCCTTACCAATACTGATCAATCACTGATCAGTTGCTCAAAAGACAGGATCCATTTTTTGGGGGTTGTTCTTCTGATGGATCAGAAGTAGGGAAAAATAAATAGTGACATCAATAACTTACTTCTGACACTCTCTTCACTCTGTCATGGGCCCACTACTTGTATCAGCATGTAACAGAACAGGTTCACTAGCAATCTATGTGGAATCAGCAGATGGTGTAAATGGTGTAAACTCTATAGTAAAATCTTGGGCCACTGCATGGTTCATTATTCCTGACGGTTACATTGACCTGTAAGGCTGACCAAAAAAGTGAAGCGTGAACTGAGTCTAAGAGTGACACCTGTCACCTGCCTGTCATAGTGATGCACAGTAACTGTTTCACTACCACAGCGGACTAGCTATGCATGTTTCTGCAGTGCACAAAGATGTACAGCAAGATACACTCACCCTGCAGCACGGGAAATGTTGATTTATAACGTGCAACCGAATCGAATTTTTGAAAATGTCGTTCATCTCAAATAACTTTATCTCCCATAAAAATTTAATAAAAAGTGATAAAAAAGTTATACACACTCCAAAATGGTATTATCAAAAACTACAGATCGTCTAGCAAAACATGAGCCCCCACATATCTCTATAGACATAACTATTAAAAACTTATGTGGGGTCAGAATATGGTGATTTAAAGGAAAAAAACTTTTTTCAAAAGTTTTTTTTTCAGTATTAAAACGGAAGAAAAAACTATGCACATGTGGTATCACCGGATTTGTACTTAGCTGGAGAATAAAGAGCACAAGTCAATTTTACCGCTTAGGCTACTTTCACACCTGCGTTAGGTGCGGATCCGTCTTGTATCTGCACAGACGGATCCGCACCGATAATGCAAACGCTTGTATCCGTTCAGAACGGATCCGTTTGCATTACCATGAAAAAAAAAATATATATTTTTTTTTTTTGTTCATGATAATGCAAACGGATCCGTTTTGACTTACACTGAAAGTCAATGGGGGATGGATCAGTTTTAAATTGCACCATATTGTCCCCATTGACTTACATTGTAAGTCAGGACAGATCCGTTTGGCTCCGCATCGTCAGGCGGACATCAAAACGCTGCAAGCAGCGTTTTGGTGTCCGCCTCCAGAGCGGAATGGAGACTGAACTGAGGCAAACTGATGCATTCTGAACGGATCCTTATCCATTAAGAATGCATTGGGGCTAAACTGATCCGTTTGGGCCACTTGTGAGAGCCCTGAAACGGATCTCACAAGCAGACCCAGAAACACCAGTGTGAAAGTAGCCTTAGTTAATGCTGTAGAAAAAGAAAAACTGTGGCGGAATTGCATTTTTTCCCCACTTCCCAGTACATCCTATGCAATATTAAATGGTGGCATTAGAAAGTAAAACTTGTCCCGCAAAAAACAAGCCCTCATACAGCTATGTGTATGGAAAAATTAAAAAATTATGGATCTGGGAATGGGTTAAAGAGTTTGTCTCACTGACATAAACAAGGGGGACCTATGCTATGGACACCACTGTACCAGTCAGGTGTCACCACTTCTGTTGTGCCATCCTTTTCATTGGCTGCCATGCTATATGACATCTACCCTCCATCGCCCACCGCAGGTGACATATGAGACTATTTATAACAAATAGTAATGGACGAACATCGGCCGGGATGTTTCGCAAACGTGCGTTCGCAATCAAATGTTTGCGAACCGTTCGTTCACGAAGGGCCCCATTCACTTTAATGGCAGGCAAACCTGAAAAACCTTCAGATCATATTTGCAGCCACCAAATATTTACTAGAAGTGCAAAAATAGTCCGACAACATGGACAGTGACATACCAGAGGGGGATCAATGGCACATATTCAAACAAAAAATATGTATTTTAATCAGGGGCTATTTTTATGTGTCTTAAAGGGAAACTCTCAAAAATGTGCCTGCTGGAGCCTAGAAAAAAATTATTTTAGGCCACGGGAGTATGGGCTGCAAAAATAAGACATTCACCGGACAGAAAAGAACAAGTGATTATGTGGCTGGAGGTACATTAGGCGTTCACTGAATAACAATTTTACTGTAGGCCAGTGGAGTACAGGCCACAAAAATTATGCACTCACATGACAGAAAAGAACAAGTGATTATGTTGCTGGAGGTATATTAGACGGTCAGTGGATAACAATTTTGCTGTAGGCCAGTACAGGCCCCAAAAATTAGGCATTCACCTGACAGAAAAGAACAAGTGATTATGTGGCTGGAGGTACATTAGGCGGTCACTGAATAACAATTTTACTGTATGCCAGTAAAGGCCCCAAAAATTAGGCATTTACCTGAGAGAAAAGAACTTGCGATTATGTGGCTGGAAGTACAATAGGTAGTCACCAGCTAAAAATTTTACTCTAGGCCACTGGAGTAGAGGGCCCAAAAATTAGGCATTTACCTGAGAGAAAAGGCCTTTTATGCCGCTGTATATACATAAGACAAGTACCATTCTTTGTTCTTTGTGGTGGCGGATATGTGTGGGCTGGCATGAGGAAATTCAATTACACTTGATCGTCAAAGGTGTTGAATTCCTCCGAGATCCATGCCTCATTCATTTTTAGGAAACGTGAGGTAGTCCACACTGTCGTGAGCTAGGCAAGTGCGTTTATCGGTCACGATCCCCCCTGCTGTGCTGAACGTCCTTTCAGACAGGACACTCGATGAGGGGCAAGCCAAGAGTTCCATGGCAAATTGTGCCAGCTATGGCCACAGGTCAAGCCTGCACACCCTGTAGTCCAGAGGTTCCTCGCGTCTCAGAGCGTCCACATCGGCAGTGAACCCGATGTAGTCCGACACCTGTCGGTCTAGGCGTTCCCTGAGGCTGGATCCGAAGGGCAGCTCTCGATGGGTTGGCTGCATAAATGATCTCATATTTGAAGTGACCAACACATCTTCAAACTGCCCTCTTCTTGCAGGCGGTGTAGGATTGCCTCATCTCTCGCAGCAAGGCCTGGAAATGCTGCATTCTGACAGCCCTCTGTGATGCTGGTAACATGTCCACTATTTTGTGTTTGTACTGGGGGTCTAAGTTCGTTGCCACCCAGAACTGATCCTTGCCCTTTATGCTTTTTATACAGGGCTCCCTCTTCAAACACTGGAGCATGAAGGCCCCCATTTTCACTAAATTGGAAGCAGAGGAGCACTCTGGCTCCTGCTCATCGCCCAGGAGAATGTCATCCTCGGTCTCCTGCCCCCAGCCACGGACAACACCAGTGATTCCCGAAAAGTTTAAAGTCCCCCTCAAAGCCTGGTCTTCTTGCTCCTCCTCCTCCTCCCCCCAGCCACCATTCTCCTCTGACTCCTCTTCAGACGCCTGCTGACTTGTCTCAGATGGAGTAGCCCCCCCCGGGAATTCATTCAGCATTGCAACTTCCTCATCTTCCAACTCCTGCTCCTCGATGGCTTGATCAATGACACAACGCAATGCAAGCTCCAGAAAGAAGGTGTTAGGTACGATGCCACTGATGGTGCCCTGGCTGCAACTGACCAGTTTGGTGATCTCCGTAGAAGTCTATGAGCAGCCACTGGCGCGGTGAAAAGAAAACAAGCTCCCCAGAACCTGTCCTGCTACAGAGTTTGTAAAGGTAGTCGTTAACAGCACGTTGCTGCTGGAGAAGCCTATCAAGCATATGCAAGGTGGAGTTCCAGCGCATCGGGCTGTCACAAATCCGACGTCTGACGGGCAGGTGGTGTCGCCGCTAAACGTCAGCAAGGCGAGCCATGGCCGTGTAAGATCTTCTAAAATGGCCAGAGATTTTCCTAGCCTGCCGTAAGACGTCCTTGACCCCGGGGTATTTGGCAATGAATCCCTGCACGACTAAGTTCAGGACGTGCGCCATGCACAGCATGTGTGTCATTTTGCCCTGTTTCAGAGCACTCAGAAGATTGACACCATTGTCGCACACCACTTTAATAACTGTCAAATTGAGCGGGGTTAGCCACTGATCGGCCTGTGACCCCAGAGCTGAAAGCAGTGCAGGACCGGTGTGGCTCTTGGCTTATATCAGGTATATCAAACCCCTAAATCTGTATTTTGTGGAAGCAAGTATATCGCACCCCTCAATCAGTATTTTGCGGAAAGAGGTATATAAAACACCTGAATCAATATTTGGTGGAAGCAGGCATATCGCACCCCTCAATCTGTATTTTGTGGAATCAGGTATATAGAGCACCTGAATCAATATTTGGTGGAAGCAGGTAAATCGCACCTCTTAACCTGTATTTTGTTGAAACAGGTATATAGAACCCCTTAATCAGTATTTTGTAGAAGCAGGTATATCGCACCCCTCAACCAGTATTTTGTGGATGCCGGTGTATCACAGACCTCAATCAATATTTGGTGGAAGCAGGTATATCACACCCCTCAATCACTATTTTGTGGAAGCAGGTATATAAAACCCCTTAATAAGTATTTTGCATAAGCAGGTATATCGCACCCCTAAATCAATATTTTGTGGAAGCAGGTATATATATAGAACACCTGAATAAATATTTTGTGGAAGCAGGTATATCGCACCACTCAATCAATATTTTGTGGAAGCAGGTATATCAAACCCCTTATTCAGTATTTTGTAGAAGAAGGTATATCGCACCCCTTAATCAGTATCTTGTGGAAGCAGGTATATCAAACCCCTCAATATGTATACTGTGGAAGCAAGTATATTGGACCCCTCAATCAGTATTTTGTGGAAACAGGTATATAAAACACCTGAATCAATATTTGATGGAAGCAGGTATATTGCACCCCTCAATCTGTATTTTGTGGAATCAGGTATATAGAATACCTGAATCAATATTTGGTGGAAGAAGGTATATCGCACCCCTCAATCTGTATTTTTTGGAAGCAGGTATATCGCACCCCTCAATCAGTATTTTGTGGAAGCAGGTATATAGCACCCCTTAATCAGTATTTTGTAGAAGCAGGTATAACGCACCCCTTAATCAGTATTTTGTAGAAGCTGGTATATCATACCCCTCAATTAGTATTTTGAGGAAGCAGGCATATCAAACCCCTTAATCAGTATTTTGTGGAAGCAGGTATATTGCACCCCTTAATCAGAATTTTGTAGAATCAGGTATATCGCACCACTCAATTAGTATTTTGTGGAAACAGGTATAAAGAACCCCTGAATCAATATTTGGTGGAAGCAGGCATATCGCACACCTCAATCAGTATTTTGTGGAAGCCGGTGTATCGCAGGCCTCAATCAATATTTGGTCAAAGCAGGTATATAGAACTCCTTAATCAGTAGTTTGTAGAAGCAAGTATATCGCACCCCTCAATCAGTATTTTGTGGAAACAGGTATATAGAACACCTGAATCAATATTTGGTGGAAGCAGGTATATCGCACCCCTTAATCTGTATATTGTGGAAGCAGATATATCAAACCCCTTTATCAGTATTTTGTGGAAGCAGGTAGATCACACCACTCAATCAATCTTTTGTTACAGCAGATATATAGAACCCCTTAATCAGTATTTTGTAGAAGCAGTCATATCACACCCCACAATCAATATTTTGTGGAAACAGGTATATAGAACTCCTGAATCAATATTTGGTGGAAGCATGTATATTGCATCCCTCAATCAGTGTTTTGTAGAAGCCGGTGTATCACAGGCCTCAATCAATATTTGGTGGAAGCAGGTATATCGCACACCTCAATCAGTATTTTGTAGAAGCAGGTATATCTCACCCCTCAATCAGTATTTTGTGGAAACAGGTATATAGAACACCTGAATAAATATTTGGTGGAAACAGGTATATCACACACCTCAATCAGTATTTTGTGAAAGCAGGTATATCAAACCCCTTAATCAGAATTTTGTGGAAGCAGGTATATCGCACTCCTCAATCAGTATTTTGTGGATGCCGATGTATCACAAGCCTCAATCACTATTTTGTGGAAGCAGGTATATTAAACTCTTAATCAGTATTTTGTATAAGCAGGTATATCCCACCCCTAAATCAGTATTTTGTGGAAGAAGGTATATAGAAAACCTGAATAAATATGTGGTGGAAGCAGGTATATCGCACCACTCAATCAATATTTTGTGGAAGCAGGTATATCAAACCACTTATTCAGTATTTTTTGGAAGCCGGTATATCGCACCCCTCAATCAATATTTTGTGGAAGCAGGTATATAGAACTACTCAATCAGTATTTTATAGAAGAAGGTATATCGCACCCCTTAAATCTGTATTTTGTGGATGCAGGTATATCAAACCCCTCAATCAATATTTGATTAAAGCAGGTATATCGCACCCCTCAATCTGTATTTTTTGGAAGCAGGTATATCGCACCCTTCAATCAGTATTTTGTGGAAGCAGGAATATAGAACCCCTTAATCAGTATTTTGTAGAAGCAGGTATATCACACCCCTCAATCAGTATTTTGTGGAAGCCAGTGTATCGCAGGCCTCAAACAATATTTGGTGGAAGCAGGTATATCACACCCCTCAATCAGTATTTTGTGGAAGCAGGTATATCGCACCCCTTAATCAGTATTTTGTGGAAGCAGGTATATCACACCACTCAATTAGTATTTTGTGGAAACAGGTATAAAGAACCCCTGAATCCATATTTGGTGGAAGCAGGCATATCGCACACCTCAATCAGTATTTTGTGGAAGCCGGTGTATTGCAGGCCTCAATCAATATTTGGTCAAAGCAGGTATATAGAACTCCTTAATCAGTAATTTGTAGAAGCAAGTATATCGCACCCCTCAATCAGTATTTTGTGGAAACAGGTATATAGAACACCTGAATCAATATTTGGTGGAAGCAGGTATATCGCACCCCTTAATCTGTATATTGTGGAAGCAGATATATCAAACCCCTTAATCAGTATTTTGTGGAAGCAGGTAGATCGCACCACTTAATCAATCTTTTGTTAAAGCAGATATATAGATCCCCTTAATCAGTATTTTGTAGAAGCAGTCATATCACACCCCACAATCAATATTTTGTGGAAACAGGTAGGGCAGGTATATAAAACTCTTAATCAGTATTTTGTATAAGCAGGTATATCCCACCCCTAAATCTGTATTTTGTAGAAGCAGGTATATAGAACACCTGAATAAATATGTGGTGGAAGCAGGTATATCGCACCACTCAATCAATATTTTGTGGAAACAGGTATATCAAACCCCTTATTCAGTATTTTGTGTAGGCAGGTATATCACACCCCTCAATCAATATTTTGTGGAAGCAGGTATATAGAACTCCTTAATCAATATTTTGTACAAGAAGGTATATTGCACCCCTTAAATCAGTATTTTGTGGATGCAGGTATATCAAACCCCTCAATCAATATTTGGTGGAAGCAGGTATATCGAACCCCTCAATCTGTATTTTGTGGAATCAGGTATATAGAGCACCTGAATCAATATTTGATGGAAGCAGGTATATCGCACCCATCAATCAGTTTTTTTTGGAAGCTGGAATATAGAACCCCTTAATCAGTATTTTGTAAAAGCAGGTATATCACACCCCTCAATCAGTATTTTGTGGAAGCAGGAATATAGAACCCCTTAATCAGTATTTTGTAAAAGCAGGTATATCACACCCCTCAATCAGTATTTTGTGGAAGCAGGTATAAATATAAAACACCTAAATAAATATTTGGTGGAAGCAGGTTGTAACGGTCACGTCCACACACACACAGGGGGAAGGGTAGTGACCACTGCGCTCCACCCTCACCCCTGGCCCTGCCTACTTGCCTCACGAGTCCTGATGACAGGGGACAACTGGACGGCAATCTCTAACTTAGGATATGTGCAGGGAAGACAGACAAGACAAAATACGGAACATGAACGGACCGGGTCAGAACCAAGAGAGCTACGCAGTACAACGGATTAAGCAAAGAATGGTCAGGAGAAGCCGGGGTCAAATACCAGGAGAGTAGCGAAGTACAAGAGGAGTCCTAAGAGAGTAGTCAGGTGGGAGCCGAGGTCACAATACCAGGATGTATGCGCAGTACAGGAGGAGCAGGCAGAGGATCGTCAGGGAACAGGATCAGGTAAATATTCAGTAGTCCAACAAATAGCCAGGAACCTAGAAATTAACAGGCAACCTGTAGCCAGCAGGCTGCCTGTATTTATAGTGGGGAGTGAGGGTCACGTGACGTGGCCAGCATCACATGACCGACAGACCAACCAGTCGAGCACCGAGTGATCAGCTCGGCGCTCAAGGCAGACTAGGAGCAGGGAGCCACTCAGCTAGTAAAGCCGCCCTGGGAATGAGGTCAAACACAGAACTTCACTCCAAAAGCTAAGCAACAGTTCTGCGGGCAATGGGGGACCGAGTGCACCTTCGGAACCCCGTGACAGTACCCCCCCTTTTACGAGGGGCCACCGGACCCAAGACTTCAGGAGATGGCTTTTCAGGGTGTTCTAAATGAAATTTACGAACCAGTCTAGGAGCATGAACCTCCCTGGCAGGTACCCAAGATCTCTCTTCAAGTCCATACCCCTTCCAGTGAATCAGGTACTGCAAGGAATTACGCACCTTCCTGACATCCACTATTTTAGACACGACATACTCGACAGCATCATTAACAAGAACCGGCGGAGGCGAGGCTTTCGATGGTACTACCGGTTCAAAATATTTTTTAAGTAGAGATTTATGGAACACATTATGAATGTGGAATGACTCGGGCAGCTCCAACCTAAATGATACCGGGTTAATCACCTCCGTGATCTTATATGGACCAATAAAACGAGGAGCAAATTTTCTAGAAGCTACCTTGAGAGATAGATTCTTGGAGGACAACCATACTTTATCCCCAACCTGAAAGTTCACCCCCCTTGAACGTCTCCTATCGGCCTTAAGTTTTTGAGAACTTTGAGCCTTTTCTAGGTTCGATTGAACCCGGGCCCAAACTGTGCACAGTTCGGAGGAGAGTTTATCAGCTTCAGGGTTAGAGGAGAAGACGGACGACCCAGAATGAAAACGGGGCTGAAAACCATGGTTACAAAAGAAAGGGGAGACCCCAGCAGAAGAATTGACACGGTTATTCAGAGCAAATTCAGCCAACGGAAGGAATTTGACCCATAATTGCTGGTCATCAGCAACATACAACCTCAGGAATTGTTCCACAGACTGATTAAGGCGTTCAGTCTGCCCATTACTCTCAGGATGGTAGGCGGAAGAAAAAGACAATGAAATTTTACATCTTTGACAGAAGGCCCTCCAGAATTTGGACACAAACTGCACACCCCTGTCCGAAACAATATTTTCCGGGATGCCATGTAAACGAACAATCTCTCTCACAAAAATAGACGCCAGGGTTTTAGCATTCGGAAGTTTAGACAGGGGAATGAAATGAACCATCTTGCTAAACCTATCGATCACTACCCAAACCACAGTCTTACCCTCCGCCAGCGGTAGGTCAGTTATAAAGTCCATCGAGATATGGGACCAGGGTCTACTGGGAATGGGTAGGGGTCGTAGGTTACCAGCAGGGCGAGTCCTAGGTGTCTTAGACCTGGCACAAACCTCACAGGCTGACACGTAGGACTTGACATCCCTGGTCAGAGTGGGCCACCAATAAGATCTAGAAACCAGATCCTTAGTGCCCTCAATACCCGGATGTCCACAAAAGGCAGAATCGTGACACTCACCCAACAGCTGGAGACGAAATTGTACGGGAACAAACAACTTATCTGTTGGGGTGGATGCCGGTGCCAGATGTTGTTCAGCCTTAATGCGAGCCGAGATATCCTGGGTTAGAGCTGCTAAAAAGATGTTTTCTGGTAGGATGGATTCAGGCGGCGTCTCAGTGGGTTGAAAAGCATGGAAGCTCCGAGATAATGCGTCTGCCTTCACATTTTTACTACCCGGCCTGAACGTAATGGAGAAATCAAAACGGGTAAAAAACAGAGCCCATCGGGCTTGTCGGGGATTCAACCTCTTAGCGGACTCGAGAAACATTAGGTTTTTATGGTCAGTGACAACAGTTACTCGATGCCTTGCCCCCTCCAAAAAATGGCTCCACTCCTCAAATGCCCATTTAATGGCCAACAGCTCCCTATTCCCTATGTCGTAGTTTCTCTCCGTGGGAGAGAATTTCCTAGAGAAGAAGGCACACGGTCTCAGGTTAGTGAGGCTAGCAGGACCTTGTGAAAGGACTGCTCCTGCGCCATCCTCGGACGCATCCACCTCCACAATAAAGGGTCTCTCCTGATCAGGCTGGATCAGAATGGGAGCGCTACTAAATGCCTTTTTTAATGTTTCAAATGAAGAAATGGCCTTGGTAGACCAATTCTCCAAATCCGCCCCTTTCTTAGTAAGGTCGGTCAATGGCTTAGCAATTACAGAAAAATTCATGATAAATTTACGGTAGTAATTAGCGAAACCCAAAAACCGTTGTAAAGCCTTTAAGGATGAAGGCCTTACCCATTCCTTAATTGCTAAAACCTTACCAGGATCCATCTTAAAGGCGTGAGGAGTCAAAACATGCCCTAGAAACAGTATCTCCTGTACACCAAAGACACATTTCTCTTGCTTAGCGGATAGCTGGTTCTCCCTCAACACCTCTAATACTTGTTTGACATGGGACACATGAGATTCGAAATCAGGAGAGAATATCAAAATGTCGTCAAGATAGACAATAATAACTTTACCTAAGAACTCCCTAAGAATATCGTTCATTAAGTTTTGGAACACAGCTGGGGCATTGCTGAGTCCAAAAGGCATCACCTGATATTCAAAGTGTCCTATCGGAGTATTGAACGCTGTCTTCCATTCGTCTCCCTCCTTGATTCGGATTAGATTGTATGCCCCTTTCAGGTCCATCTTGGAAAACCAGGTTGCCCCCAAAACCTGGTTAAATAAATCCGGAATCAATGGGAGGGAGTATCTATTTTGGACAGTGATTTTATTTAATCTCCGGTAATCAATACAAGGCCTAAGACCACCATCCTTCTTTTTAACAAAGAAAAACCCTGCTCCCATAGGAGAGACTGAAGGTCTAATATGCCCTTTAGCAAGGCTCTCCTTAATATAATCTTCCATAGCCTTGCGTTCGGGCCCTGAAAGATTATAAATTCGACCTTTAGGAAATTCGGCACCCTTAATTAGCTCTATGGCGCAATCATAAGGTCTATGGGGGGGTAGAACCTCTGGAGTAAGGGACGAGAACACATCAGAATATTCCTAAATGACAGAGGGTAATGTATTAGACCTTACTGAAACCCCAGCCTGGACCACGGACAAGCATGAGTCACACTTAGGTCCCCATTTCACCAACTCTCCTTTGGACCAATCAATTGTGGGGTTATGTAAATGGAGCCAAGGCAACCCTAGTATCACCTCAACCGGTAGGTTCTCCAGGACTAGAAGAGAACATCTCTCAGAGTGGCACACACCCACGGACAGAGAAATTTCAGAGGTACATGATCTCACCGTACCACCAATCAGGGGAGTAGCATCAATAGCCATGACATGGATAGGTGTAGGTAAAGCAAACATTGGAATACCCAATTTACAAGCAAACTCAAAGTCAATAAAGCTGGCCGCTGAACCGGAGTCAATAAAGGCCTTACCCGGCCACTTATTAACCCCCAGAGAAATTGTTATGGGTACCAAAAGCTTACCTTTAGAAAAATTAGGGTGTACCTGGTCTTTAGGTTGTCTTGCTTTAGAAAACTTGTCAGAGAGGTCCCTCTTAGGACACTTGTTGATCCAATGGCTAGGATCTCCACAGTAGAAGCACTCTCCGCGTCTGCGACGAAGATTACCCCGGATCATGCCAACCTGCATGGGTTCCTCGGTGGAGACCTCAGTGTTGTCCCTGGAAAAGGCCTCTGGCTGGACCACCATCTGAGAACAGAACTGTCGTTCTTGTCGTCTCTCTCTAACTCGTCTGTCAAGTCGGACAACTAGGGTCATCATCTCCTCTAAGGTCTCAGGAATTTGGTAATTGACCAATAGATCTTTTAAATTATCAGATAGACCAGACCTAAACTGACTCTTCAGGGCTGGTTCATTCCATCCTGAGGGGACACACCACCGTCTGAATTGGGTGCGATACTCCTCCGCAGGGAGATGGCCCTGAACCAGTGCCCTAAGAGCCGTCTTGGCTACCAGGGCCCTGTCTGGTTCGTCATAGAGGGTACCCAGGGCCTGAAAAAAAACCTCCACAGAAGTTAGACAACTGGCCCCAGGAGGTAACGAAAATGCCCAGTCCTGGGGATCACCCTGTAGTAGAGAAATCATAATCCCCACGCGTTGGCTCTCGGGACCGGAGGACACGGGGCGCAAACGGAAGTAGAGTTTGCAATTCTCCTTAAAGGAGAGAAACCTCTTCCGGTCTCCAGAAAAGGGTTCTGGGAGCTTGATCTGGGGTTCAAAATATGGACTGGAGGACAGAGGAGTGGAAGAACCTTGCCCTAACTCACAAGAACGGAGTTTCTCTCCTAGCTCCTGCACCCTCTGTGTCAAGTTAGAGACATGGTCAGTCAGGGTAGTAAGAGGATTCATGATACAGTGGTTATTGGGCCTGTTAATCTGTAACGGTCACGTCCACACACACACAGGGGGAAGGGTAGTGACCACTGCGCTCCACCCTCACCCCTGGCCCTGCCTACCTGCCTCACGAGTCCTGATGACAGGGGACAACTGGATGGCAATCCCTAACTTAGGATATGTGCAGGGAAGACAGACAAGACAAAATACGGAACATGAACGGACCGGGTCAGAACCAAGAGAGCTACGCAGTACAACGGATTAAGCAAAGAATGGTCAGGAGAAGCCGGGGTCAAATACCAGGAGAGTAGCAAAGTACAAGAGGAGTCCTAAGAGAGTAGTCAGGTGGGAGCCGAGGTCACAATACCAGGATGTATGCGCAGTACAGGAGGAGCAGGCAGAGGATCGTCAGGGAACAGGATCAGG
Source organism: Bufo bufo (assembly GCF_905171765.1). Taxonomy (NCBI): domain Eukaryota; kingdom Metazoa; phylum Chordata; class Amphibia; order Anura; family Bufonidae; genus Bufo; species Bufo bufo. The sequence goes on along the minus strand of NC_053395.1, from coordinate 129,066,617 downwards.
TAAATATTCAGTAGTCCAACAAATAGCCAGGAACCTAGAAATTAACAGGCAACCTGTAGCCAGCAGGCTGCCTGTATTTATAGTGGGGAGTGAGGGTCATGTGACGTGGCCAGCATCACATGACCGACAGACCAACCAGTCGAGCACCGAGTGATCAGCTCGGCGCTCAAGGCAGACTAGGAGCAGGGAGCCACCCAGCTAGTAAAGCCGCCCTGGGAATGAGGTCAAACACAGAACCTCACTCCAAAAGCTAAGCAACAGTTCTGCGGGCAATTGGGGACCAAGTGCACCTTCGGAACCCCGTGACACAGGTATATCGCACCACTCAATCAATATTTTGTGGAAGCAGGTAAATCAAACCCCTTATTTAGTATTTTGTAGAAGAAGGTATACTGCACCCCTTAATCAGTATTTTGTGGAAGCAGGTATATCAAACCCCTCAATCTGTATTTTGTGGAAGCAAGTATATCGCACCCCTCAATCAGTATTTTGTGGAAACAGGTATATAGAACACCTGAATCAATATTTGATGGAAGCAGGTATATCGCACCCCTCAATTTGTATTTTGTGGATTCAGGTATATAGAACACCTGAATCAATATTTGGTGGAAGCAGGTATATCGCACCCCTCAATCTATATTTTTTGGAAGCAGGTATATCGCACCCCTCAATCAGTATTTTGTAGAAGCAGGAATATAGAACCCCTTAATCAGTATTTTGTGGAAGCCAGTGTATCGTAGGCCTCAATCAATATTTGGTGGAAGCAGGTATATCACACCCCTCAATCAGTATTTTGTGGAAGCAGGAATATAGAACCCCTTAATCAGTATTTTGTGGAAGCCAGTGTATCGTAGGCCTCAATCAGTATTTTGTGAAAGCAGGTATATAGAACTTATTAATCAGTATTTTGTAGAAGCAGGTATATCCCACCCCTAAATCAGAATTTTGTGGAAGCAGGCATATAGAACACCTGAATCAATATTTGGTGGAAGCAGGTATATTGCACCCCTCAATCAGTATTTTGTGGAAGCAGGGATATCGCACCCCTCAATCTGTAATTTGTGGAAGCAGGTATATCATAGCCTTAATTAATCAGTATTTTGTGGAAGCAGGTATATCGCAACCCTCAATCCTTATTTTGTGGAAGCAGGTATATCAAACCCCTTAATCAGTATTTTGCGGAATCTGATATATCACACTCCTCAATCAGTATTTTGTGGAAGCAGGTATATAGCACCCCTTAATCAGTATTTTGTCGAAGCAGGTAAATTACACTCCTTAATCAGTATTTTGTAGAAGCAGGTATATCGCACCCCTTAATTAGTATTTTGAGGAAGCAGGCATATCAAACCCCTTAATCAGAATTTTGTGGAAGCAGGTATATCGCACCCCTTAATCAGTATTTTGTAAAAGCAGGTATATCGCACCACTCAATTAGTATTTTGTGGAAACAAGTATATAGAACCCCTGAATCAATATTTGGTGGAAGCAGGCATATCGCACTCCTCAATTAGTATTTTGTGGAAGGCGGTGTATCACAGGCCTCAATCAATATTTGGTCAAAGCAGGTATATAGAACTCCTTAATCAGTAGTTTGTAGTAGCAAGTATATCGCACCCCTCAATCAGTATTTTGTGGAAACAGGTATATGGAGCACCTGAATCAATATTTGGTGGAAGCATGTACACTCACCTAAAGAATTATTAGGAACACCTGTTCTATTTCTCATTAATGCAATTATCCAGTCAACCAATCACATGGCAGTTGCTTCAATGCATTTAGGGGTGTGGTCCTGGTCAAGACAATCTCCTGAACTCCAAACTGAATGTCAGACTGTAAAAGAAAGGTAATTTAAGCAATTTTGAGCGTGGCATGGTTGTTGGTGCCAGACGGGCCGGTCTGAGTATATCACAATCTGCTCAGTTACTGGGATTTTCACGCACAACCATTTTTAGGGTTTACAAAAAATGGTGTGAAAAGGGAAAAACATCCAGTATGCGGCAGTCCTGTGGGCAAAAATGCCTTGTGAATGCTAGAGGTCAGAGGAGAATGGGTCGACTGATTCAAGCTGATAGAAGAACAACGTTGACTGAAGTAACCACTCGTTACAACTGAGGTATGCAGCAAAACATTTGTGAAGCCACAACACGCACAACCTTGAGGCGGATGGGCTACAACAGCAGAAGACCCAACCGGGTACCACTCATCTCCACTACAAATAGGAAAAAGAGGCTACAATTTTCACGAGCTCACCAAAATTGGACTGTTGAAGACTGGAAAAATGTTGCCTGGTCTGATGAGTCTCGATTTCTGTTGACACATTCAAATGGTAGAGTCCGAATTTGGTGTAAACAGAATGAGAACATGTATCCATCCTCTGATGGCTACTTCCAGCAGGATAATGCACCATGTCACAAAGCTCGAATCATTTCAAATTGGTTTCTTGAACATGACAATGAGTTCACTGTACTAAAATGGCCCCCACAGTCACCAGATCTTAACCCAATAGAGCATCTTTGGGATGTGGTGGAACGGGGGCTTCGTGCCCTGGATGTGCATCCCTCAAATCTCCATCAACTGCAAGATGCTATCCTATCAATATGGGCCAACATTTCTAAAGAATGCTATCAGCACCTTGTTGAATCAATTCCACGTAGAATTAAGGCAGTTCTGAAGGCAAAAGGGGGTCCAACACCGTATTAGTATGGTGTTCCTAATAATTCTTTAGGTGAGTGTATATCGCACCCCTTAATCAATATTTTGTGGATGCCGGTGTATCGCAGGCCTCAATCAATATTTGGTGGAAGCAGGTATATCACACCCCTCAATCAGTATTTTGCGGAATCTGATATATCACACCCCTCAATCAGTATTTTGTGGAAGCAGGTATAAAGTACCCCTTAATCAGAATTTTGTAGAAGCAGGTAAATCACACCCCTTAATCAGTGTTTTGTAGAAGCAGGTATATCGCACCCCTCAATTAGTATTTTGAGGAAACAGGCATATTAAACCCCTTAATCAGTATTTTGTGAAAGCAGGTATATCGCACCCCTTAATCAGTATTTTGTAGAAGCAGGTATATCGCACCACTCAATTAGTATTTTGTGGAAACAAGTATATAGAACCCCTGATTCAATATTTGGTGGAAGCAGGCATATCGCACTCCTCAATCAGTATTTTGTGGAAGGCGGTGTATCACAGGCCTCAATCAATATTTGGTCAAAACAGGTATATAGAACTCCTTAATCAGTAGTTTGTAGAAGCAAGTATATAGCACCCCTCAATCAGTATTTTGTGGAAACAGATATATAGAGCACCTGAATAAATATTTGGTGGAAGCATGTATATCGCACCCCTTTATCTGTATATTGTGGAAGCAGATATATCAAACCCCTTAATCAGTATTTTGTAGAAGCAGGTATATCACACCCCTCAATCAATATTTTGCGGAAACATGTATATAGAACTATTGAATCAATATTTGGTGGAAGCATGTATATTGCATCCCTCAATCAGTATTTTGTAGAAGCCGATGTAACACAGGACTCAATCAATATTTGGTGGAAGCAGGTATATCGCACCCCTCAATCAGTATTTTGTAGACGCAGGTATATTCCACCCCTCAATCAGTATTTTGTGAAAGTAGGTATATCAAACCCCCTAATCAGAATTTTGTGGAAGCAGGTATATCACACTCCTTAATCAATATTTTGTGGATGACGGTATATCGCAGGCCTCAATCAATATTTGGTAGAAGCAGGTATATCCCACCCCTAAATCAGTATTTTGTGGAAGCAGGTATATGGAACACCTGAATAAATATTTGGTGGAAGCAGGTATATCGCACCACTCAATCAATATTTTGTGGAAGCAGGTATATCAAACCCCTTATTCAGTATTTTGTGGAAGTAGGCGTATCGCACCCCTCAATCAATTTTTTTGTGGAAGCAGGTATATAGAACTTCTTAATCAGAATTTTGTAGAAGAAGATATATCGCACGCCTTAATCAGTATTTTGTGGAAGCAGGTATATAGAACACCTGAATTAATATTTGATGGAAGCAGGTATATCGCACCCCTCAATCAGTATTTTGTGGAAGCAGGTATATCAAACCCCTCAATCTGTATTTTGTGGAATCAGTTATAAAGAAAAACCTGAATCAATATTTGATGGAAGCAGGTATATCGCACCCCTTAATCTGTATTTTTTGGAAGAAGGTATATCGCACCCCATAATCAGTATTTTGTGGAAGCAGGTATATCAAACACCTCAATCTGTTTTTTGTGGAAGCAAGTATATCGCACCCCTCAATCAGTATATTGTGGAAACAGGCATATAGAACACCTGAATAAATATTTGATGGAAGCAGGTATATCGCACCCCTCAATCTGTATTTTGTAGAATTTGGTATATAGTTTATCTCAATCAATATTTGTGGGAAGCCGGTATATCGCACCCCTCGATCTATATTTTTTGGAAGCAGGTATATCACACCCCTCAATCAGTATTTTGTGGAATCAGGAATATAGAACCCCTAATTCAGTATTTTGTAGAAGTAGGTATATCACACCCCTCAATCAGTATTTTGTGGAAGCCAGTGTATCGCAGGCCTCAATCAATATTTTGTAGAAGCAGGTATATCCCACCCCTAAATCAGTATTTTGTGGAAGCAGGCATATAGAACACCTGAATCAATATTTGGTGGAAGCAAGTATATTTCACCCCTCAATCAGTTTTTTGTGGAAGCAGGGATATCGCACCCCTCAGTCTGTAATTTGTGGAAGCAGGTATATCATAGCCTTAATTAATCAGTATTTTGTGGAAGCAGGTATATCGCACCCCTATATCCTTATTTTGTGGAAGCAGGTATATCAAACCCCTTAATCAGTATTTTGCAGAATCCGATATATCACACCCCTCAATCAGTATTTTGTGGAAGCAGGTATATAGCACCCCTTAATCAGTGTTTTGTAGAGGCAGATAAATCGCACCCCTTAATCAGTATTTTGTAGAAGCAGGTATATCGCACCCCTCAATTAGTATTTTGAGGAAGCAGGCATCTCAAACACCTTAATCAGTCTTTTGTGGAAGCAGGTATATCGCACCCCTTAATCAGTATTTTGTAGAAGCAGGTATATCGCACCACTCAATTAGTATTTTGTGGAAACAAGTATATAGAACCCCTGAATCAATATTTGGTGGAAGCAGGCATATTGCACCCCTCAATCAGTATTTTGTGGAAGCCAGTGTATCGCAGGCCTCAAACAATATTTGGTCAAATCAGCTATATAGAACTCCATAATCAGTAGTTTGTAGAAGCAAGTATATTGCACCCCTCAATCAGTATTTTGTGGAAACAGGTATATAGAACACCTGAATGAATACTTGGTGGAAGCATGTATATCGCACCCCTTAATCTATATATTGTGGAAACAGATATATCAAACCCCTTAATCAGTATTTTGTGGAAGCAGGTATATCGCACCACTCAATCAATCTTTTGTTGAAGCAGATATATGGAACCCCTTAATCAGTATTTTGTGGAAACAGGTATATCGCAACCCTTAATCAGTAATTTGTAGAAGCAGGTATATAGAACACCTAAATCAATATTTGATAGAAGCAGGTATATCGCACCCCTTAATCTGTATATTGTGGAAGCAGATATATCAAACCCCTTAATCAGTATTTTGTAGAAGCAGGTATATCACACCCCTCAATCAATATTTTGTGGAAACAGGTATATAGAACTATTGAATCAATATTTGGTGGAAGCATGTATATTGCATCCCTCAATCAGTATTTTGTAGAAGCCGGTGTATCACAAGCCTCAATCAATATTTGGTGGAAGCAGGTATATCGCACACCTCAATCAGTATTTTGTAGACGCAGGAATATTCCACCCCTCAATCAGTATTTTGTGAAAGTAGGTATATCAAACCCCTTAATAAGAATTTTGTGGAAGCAGGTATATCACACTCCTCAATCAATATTTTGAGGATGCCGGTGTATCGCAGGCCTCAATCAATATTTGGTGGAAGCAGGTATATCACACCCCTCAATCACTATTTTGTGGAAGCAGGTATATAAAACTCTTAATCAGTATTTTGTATAAGCCGTTATATCTCACCCCTCAATCAGTATTTTGTGGAAGCAGGTATATAGAACACCTGAATAAATATTTGGTGGAAGCAGGTATATCGCACCACTCAATCAATATTTTGTGGAAGCAGGTATATCAAACCCCTTATTCAGTATTTTGTAGAAGAAGGTATATTGCACCCCTTAATCAGTATCTTGTGGAAGCAGGTATATCAAACCCCTTAATCTGTATATTGTGGAAGCAAGTATATTGCACCCCTCAATCAGTATTTTGTGGAAACAGGTATATAAAACACATGAATCAATATTTGATGGAAGCAGGTATATCGCACCCGTCAATCTGTAATTTGTGGAATCAGGTATATAGAATACCTTAATCAATATTTGGTGGAAGAAGGTATATCGCACCCCTCAATCTGTATTTTTTGAAAGCAGGTATATTGCACCCCTCAATCAGTATTTTGTGGAAGCAGGTATATAGCACCCCTAAATCAGTATTTTGTAGAAGCAGGTTTATCGCATCCCTTAATCAGTATTTTGTAGAAGCAGGTATATTGCACCCTTCAATTAGTATTTTGAGGAAGCAGGCATATCAAACCCCTTAATCAGTATTTTGTGGAAGCAGTTATATCGCACCCCTTAATCAGTATTTTGTAGAAGCAGGTATATCGCACCACTCAATTAGTATTTTGTGGAAACAGGTATAAAGAACCCCTGAATCAATATTTGGTGGAAGCAGGCATATCGCACACCTCAATTAGTATTTTGTGGAAGCCAGTGTATCGTAGGCCTCAATCAATATTTGGTGGAAGCAGGTATATCACACCCCTCATTCAGTATTTTGTGGAAGCAGGTATATAGCACCCCTTAATCAGTATTTTGTAGAAGCCGGTAAATTGCACCCCTTCATCAGTATTTTGTAGAAGCAGGTATATCACACCCCTCAATTAGTATTTTGAGGAAGCAGGCATATCAAACCCCTTAATCAGTAATTTGTGGAAGCAGGTATATCGCACCCCTTAATCAGTATTTTGTAGAAGCAGGTATATCGCACCACTCAATTAGTATTTTGTGGAAACAAGTATATAGAACCCCTGAATCAATATTTGGTTGAAGCAGGCATATTGCACCCCTCAATCAGTATTTTGTGGAAGCCAGTGTATCGCAAGCCTCAATCAATATTTGGTCTAAGCAGGTATATAGAACTCCATAATCAGTAGTTTGTAGAAGCAAGTATATTGCACCCCTCAATCAGTATTTTGTGGAAACAGGTATATAGAACACCTGAATCAATACTTGGTGGAAGCATGCATATCGCACCTCTTAATCTGTATATTGTGGAACAGATATATCAAACCCCTTAATCAGTATTTTGTGGAAGCAGGTATATTGCACCACTCAATCAATCTTTTGTTGAAGCAGATATATGGAACCCCTTAATCAGTATTTTGTGGAAACAGGTATATCGCACCACTTAATCAGTATTTTGTAGAAGCAGGTATATCCCACCCCTAAATCAGTATTTTGTGGAAGCAGGCATATAGAACACCTAAATCAATATTTGATAGAAGCAGGTATATCACACCCCTCAATCAGTATTTTGTGGAAGCAGGTATATAGAACTTCTTATTCAGTATTTTGTAGAAGCAGGTATATCCCACCCATAATCAGTATTTTGTGGAAGCAGGCATATAGAACACCTAAATCAATATTTCATAGAAGCAGGTATATCGCACCCCTCAATCTGTATTTTTTGGAAGCAGGTAAATCGCACCCCTCAATCAGTATTTTGTGGAAGCAGGAATATAGAACCCCTTAATCAGTATTTTGTAGAAGCAGGTATATCACTCCCCTCAATCAGTATTTTGTGGAAGCAGGTATAAATATTGAACACCTAATAAATATTTGGTGGAAGCAGGTATATCGCACCACTCAATCAATATTTTGTGGAAGTAGGTATATCAAACCCCTTATTCTGTATTTTGTAGAAGAAGGTATATCGCACCCCTTAATCAGTATTTTGTGGAAGCAGGTATATCAAACCCCTCAATCTGTATTTTGTGTAAGCAAGTATTTCGCTCCCCTCAATCAGTATTTTGTGGAAACAGGTATATAGAACACCTGAATCAATATTTGATGGAAGCAGGTATATCGCACCTCTCAATCTGTATTTTGTGGATTCAGGTATATAGAACACCTGAATTAATATTTAATGGAAGCAGGTATATTGCACCCCTCAATCTATATTTTGTGGAAACAGGTATATAGAACACCTGAATCAATACTTGGTGGAAGCATGCATATCGCACCTCTTAATCTGTATATTGTGGAACAGATATATCAAACCCCTTAATCAGTATTTTGTGGAAGCAGGTATATTGCACCACTCAATCAATCTTTTGTTGAAGCAGATATATGGAACCCCTTAATCAGTATTTTGTGGAAACAGGTATATCGCACCCCTAAATCAGTATTTTTTGGAAGCAGGCATATAGAACACCTAAATCAATATTTCATAGAAGCAGGTATATCGCACCCCTCAATCTGTATTTTTTGGAAGCAGGTAAATCGCACCCCTCAATCAGTATTTTGTGGAAGCAGGAATATAGAACCCCTTAATCAGTATTTTGTAGAAGCAGGTATATCACTCCCCTCAATCAGTATTTTGTGGAAGCAGGTATAAATATTGAACACCTAAATAAATATTTGGTGGAAGCAGGTATATCGCACCACTCAATCAATATTTTGTGGAAGTAGGTATATCAAACCCCTTATTCTGTATTTTGTAGAAGAAGGTATATCGCACCCCTTAATCAGTATTTTGTGGACGCAGGTATATCAAACCCCTCAATCTGTATTTTGTGTAAGCAAGTATTTCGCTCCCCTCAATCAGTATTTTGTGGAAACAGGTATATAGAACACCTGAATCAATATTTGATGGAAGCAGGTATATCGCACCTCTCAATCTGTATTTTGTGGATTCAGGTATATAGAACACCTGAATTAATATTTGGTGGAAGCAGGTATATTGCACCCCTCAATCTATATTTTTTGGAAGCAGGTATATCGCACCCCTCAATCAGTATTTTGTGGAAGCAGGAATATAGAACCCCTTAATCAGTATTTTGTGGAAGCCAGTGTATCGTAGGCCTCAATCAATATTTGGTGGAAGCAGAGATATCAAACCCCTCAATCAGTATTTTGTGGAATCAGGTATATAGAACTTTTTAATCAGTATTTTGTAGAAGCAGGTATATTGCACCCCTCAATCAGTATTTTGTAGAAGCAGGGATAACGCACCCCTCAATCTGTAATTTGTGGAAGCAGGTATATCATAGCCTTAATAAATCAGTATTTTGTGGAAGCAGGTACATCGCAACCCTCAATCCTTATATTGTGGAAGCAGGTATATCAAACCCCTTAATCAGTATTTTGCAGAATCTGATATATCAGACCCCTCAATTAGTATTTTGTGGAAGCAGGTATATAGCACCCCTTAATCAGTATTTTGTAAAAGCAGGTAAATCACACCCCTTAATCAGTATTTTGTAGAAGCAGGTATATCGCACCACTCAATTAGTATTTTGAGGAAGCAGGCATATTAAACCCCTTAATCAGTATTTTGTGGAAGCAAGTATATCGCACCCCTTTATCAGTATTTTGTAGAAGCAGTTACATCGCACCACTCAATTAGTATTTTGTGGAAACAAGAATATAGAACCCCTGAATCAATATTTGGTGGAAGCAGACGTATCGCACCCCTCAATCAGTATTTTGTGGAAGCCGGTGTATCATAGGCCTCAATCAATATTTGGTCAAAGCAGGTATATAGAATTCCTTAATCAGTAGTTTGTAGAAGCAAGTATATCGCACCCCTCAATCAGTATTTTGTGGAAACAGGTATATAGAACACCTGAATCAATATTTGGTGGAAGCATGTATATCGCACCCCTTAATCTGTATATTGTGGAAGCAGATATATCAAACCCCTTAATCAATATTTTGTAGAAGCCGATGTATCACAGGCCTCAATCAATTTTTGGTGGAAGCAGGTATATATCGCACCCCTCAATCAGTATTTTGTAGACGCAGGAATATTCCACCCCTCAATCAGTATTTTGTGAAAGTAGGTATATCAAATTCCTTAATCAGAATTTTGTGGAAGCAGGTATATCACACTCCTCAATCAATATTTTGTGGATGCCCTTGTATCGCAGGCCTCAATCAATATTTGGTGTAAGCAGGTATAAAAAACTCATAATAAGTATTTTGTATAACCAGGTATATCTCACCCCTTAATCAGTATTTTGTGGAAGCAGGTATATAGAACACCTGAATAAATATTTGGTGTAAGCAGGTATATCGCACCACTCAATCAATATTTTGTGGAAGCAGTTATATCAAACCCCTTATTCAGTATTTTGTAGCAGAAGGTATATAGCACCCCTTAATCAGTATCTTGTGGAAGCAGGTATATCAAACCCCTTAATCCGTATATTGTGGAAGCAAGTATATTGCACCCCTCAATCAGTATTTTGTGGAAACAGGTATATAAAACACCTGAATCAATATTTGATGGAAGCAGGTATATCGCACCCTTCAATCTGTATTTTGTGGAATCAGGTATATAGAATACCTGAATCAATATTTTGTGGAAGAAGGTATATCGCACCCCTCAATCTGTATTTTTTGGAAGCAGGTACAGTCATGTGAAAAAATTAGGACACCCTTTGAAAGCATGTGGTTTTTTGTAACATTTTTAATAAATGGTTATTTCATCTCCGTTTCAACAATACAGAGAGATTAAAGTAATCCAACTAAACAAAGAAAACTGAAGAAAAGTCTTTTCAAGATCTTCTGTAAATGTCATTCTACAAAAATGCCTATTCTAACTGAGGAAAAAGATAGGACACCCTCACATGTATTCCCTCTTAAATTGGCTCAGATCTCACACAGGTATATCACACCAGGTGCACATAATTAGTAGATCGTTACTCTGCATGTTGAATGAGGCTTGCCCTATTTAAACCTCAGACATTTAGTTTGGTGTGCTCCTGACTGTTGAAGTGAGAGTGAGCACCATGGTGAGAGCAAAAGAGCTGTCAGAGGACTTCAGAAAAAAGATTGTAGCAGCCTATGAGTCTGGGAAGGGATTTAAAAAGATTTCAAAAGATTTTGAAATCAGCCATTCCACTGTCCGGAAGATAGTCTACAAGTGGAGGGCTTTCAAAACAACTGCCAACATGCCCAGGACTGGTCGCCCCAGCAAGTTCACCCCAAGAGCAGACCGCAAGATGCTAAAAGAGGTATCCAAAAACCCTAAAGTGTCATCTCGAGAACTACAGCAGGCTCTGGCTACTGTTGATGTAGAAGTACATGCCTCTACAATCAGAAAGAGACTGTACAAGTTTAACTTGCATGGGAGGTGTGCAAGGAGGAAACCTTTGCTTTCCAAGAGAAACATCGAGGCCAGACTGACATTTGCCAGCGATAAAGTTGACAAAGACCAGGACTTCTGGAATAATGTTCTTTGGACAGATGAGTCCAAAATTGAATTATTTGGACACAGCAGCAGAGGACATGTTTGGCGTAAACCAAACACAGCATTCCAAGAAAAGAACCTCATACCAACTGTGAAGCATGGAGGTGGAAGTGTCATGGTTTGGGGCTGCTTTGCTGCAGCAGGACCTGGTCAGCTCACCATCATAGAATCCACGATGAATTCTACTGTGTATCAGAAGGTGCTTGAAGAACATGTGAGACCATCAGTTAGAAAATTAAAGCTGAAGCGGAACTGGACCATGCAACATGACAATGACCCAAAACATACTAGTAAATCAACCAAAGATTGGCTGAAAAAGAAGAAATGGAGAGTCCTGGAATGGCCAAGTCAAAGTCCAGATTTGAATCCCATTGAGATGCTGTGGGGTGACTTGAAAAGGGCTGTACGTGCAAGAAACCCCTCAAACATCTCACAGCTGAAAAAGTTCTGCATTGAGGAGTGGGGTAAAATTTCCTCAGACCGATGTCGAAGACTGGTAGATGGCTACAAGAACCGTCTCACTGCAGTTATTTCAGCCAAAGGAGGTAACACTCGCTATTAGGGGCAAGGGTGTCCTATCTTTTTCCTCAGTTAGAATAGGCATTTTTGTAGAATGACATTTACAGAAGATCTTGAAAAGACTTTTCTTCAGTTTTCTTTGTTTAGTCGGATTACTTTAATCTCTCTGTATTGTTGAAACGGAGATGAAATAACCATTTATTAAAAATGTTACAAAAAACCACATGCTTTCAAAGGGTGTCCTAATTTTTTCACAAGACTGTATATCGCACCCTTCAATTAGTATTTTGAGGAAGCAGGCATATCAAACCCGTTAATCAGTATTTTGTGGAAGCAGGTATATCGCACCCCTTAATCAGTATTTTGTAGTAGCAGGTATATCGCACCACTCATTTTTTATTTTGTGGAAACAGGTATAAAGAACCCCTGAATCAATATTTGGTGGAAGCAGGCATATCGCACACCTTAATCAGTATTTTGTGGAAGCCGGTGTATCGCAGGCCTCGATCAATATTTGGTCAAAGCAGGTATATAGAACTCCTTAATCAGTAGTTTGTAGAAGCAAGTCCTCACCCACCTGACCATTGATACGTTGAGTCAACAGGGGGAGCATTGAATTGGAAGATTGCGAAAAATGTCCGAGTCCTCTATACAGTATTGTTCCAGATGTATTTGCATTATCATTTAAGCTCAGTGTTATTCTTATTTTTAAATATTTTTACTATTGTGATAATATTTTAACTATTTATTTATTATTTTGTGTAAGCAATGTTTAAAAAGGGAAAATGACCCATTAGGAATGTTGTTTAGGACCATTGGGAACTATATGCATAAAAACCGCATGGACCCCCAAAAAACGCATTGAAAACGCAACAAAACCGCACTTCCGTTTTTTGGGGAATCTGGTCCATATTTTATCATGAACTCTGTTTTCTTGGGAATCTGGTCCATATCTTATTAGGAACTTATGAAGGAGGGATATAAAAGACAGCCAACATCCTGTGCAAGCATTACCACTGAGAAAGGAGTAAGGCAACACTCCGAAACGCGTTTGGTGCTCAATTTATGGACTTGCATAGTGGGATTATAACTATAACCCACATCTCTTGGAAAAGATACAACTGAACAGATTATAAAGACCCAAAAGACACAACACCTGGAGAGGAACGCCCACAGGATCGAGGAAAAGACAAGCACCAAATCTTGCTGCAACTAAACAAGGTCCATTGAATGTGAATGTGCGTGACTTGATAATTACAGTGCCTGGGTCGACTATTTAATCTGTGCATGAATAATACGAACACGTGGGACACCGATATTCAAGTACGATACTTTACAGTGAAAGATTCGACTTGTGTTATACTGCTGACCAACAGAAGGCCGAAAATAGGCCATACCACGTGGGATGCTAAATCCTAGATCCAGTACGTCATAGTGGAAAACTCTATGTATATCACAGTGCCGGCTACGAATAAGCTAAGTAAAAGTTTGTGATTATTGATTCGTCGAACATTGTTTTCCCTTATCGACTATTATTATCTGAAAACGTGGGGAGCCACAAACTGGCTCTAATCGAGATAGCCTAAGTCGATTACTCAATTCGAAAAATTTTTGAAAAATCTTGATTCGAAAAATTCCCATGATTGCATATATAAGTATACAACCTACCTTAATGCTCAAATGCGTCCCTTTGTGATATTGGACATTTTATTTGAATTTTTTTTCCCCTTTTAATATTGGACATTTTATCTACCAGCTCTGTCTTCATTTTATGTATTATAATGCGCTAAATGCCCTTATGTTTTATGGTGTGAAGATTATTGCTTATTATTTTTTATGATTTTATTTTTGTATAGGTGTTCAATAAATCGTACTGTTCGAACTTTCATGATTCGATGTGACTCCTTATGCTGAGTGCCCTCCTACATTTCTATTATATCAAACCCCTTATTCAGTATTTTGTGGAAGCAGGTATATCGCACCCCTCAATCAATGTTTTGTTGAAGCAGGTATATAGAACTCCTTAATCAGTATTTTGTAGAAGAAGGTATATCGCACGCCTTAATCAGTATTTTGTGGATGCAGGTATATCAAACCCCTCAATCAATATTTGGTGAAAGCAGGTATATCGCACCCCTCAATCTGTATTTTGTGGAATCAGGTATATAGAACACCTGAATCAATATTTGATGGAAGCAGGTATATCGCACCCCTCAATCTGTATTTTTTTGGAAGCAGGTATATCGCACCCTTCAATCAGTATTTTGTGGAAGCAGGTAAATTAAACCCCTCAATCTGTATTTTGTAGAAGCAAGTATATTGCACCCCTCAATCAGTATTTTGTGGAAACAGGCATATAGAACACCTGAATAAATATTTGATGGAAACAGGTATATCGCACCACTCAATCTGTATTTTGTGGAATCTGGTATATAGAACACCTGAATCAATATTTGGTGGAAGCAGGTATATCGCACCCCTCAATCTATATTTTTTGGAAGCAGGTATATCGCACCCCTCAATCAGTATTTTGTGGAAGCTGGAATATAGAACCCCTCAATCAGTATTTTGTAGAAGCAGGTATATCACACCCCTCAATCAGTATTTTGTGGAAGCCAGTGTATCACAGGCCTCAATCAATATTTGGTGGAAACAGGTATATCCCACCCCTAAATCAGTATTTTGTGGAAGCAGGCATATAGAACACCTGAATCAATATTTGGTGGAAGCAGGTATATTGCACCCCTCAATCAGTTTTTTGTGGAAGCAGGGATATCGCACCCCTCAGTCTGTAATTTGTGGAAGCATGTATATCATAGACTTAAATAATCAGTATTTTGTGGAAGCAGGTATATCAAACCCCTTAATCAGTATTTTGCGGAATCCGATATATCACACCCTTCAATCAGTATTTTGTGGAAGCAGGTATATAGCACCCCTTCATCAGTATTTTGTAGAAGCAGGTAAATCGCACCCCTTAATCAGTATTTTGTAGAAGCAGGTATATCGCACCTCTCAATTAGAATTTTGAGGAAGCAGGCATATCAAACCCCTTAATCAGTATTTTGTGGAAGCAGGTATATCGCACCCCTTAATCAGTATTTGTAGAAACAGGTATATCGCACCACTCAATTAGTATTTTGTGGAAACAAGTATATAGAACCCCGGAATCAATATTTGGTGGAAGCAGGCATATCGCACCCCTCAATCAGTATTTTGTGGAAGCCAGTGTATCGCAGGCCTCAATCAATATTTGGTCAAAGCAGATATATAGAACTCCATAATCAGTAGTTTGTAGAAGCAAGTATATTGCACCCCTCAATCATTATTTTGTGGAAACAGGTATATAGAACACCTGAATCAATACTTGGTGGAAGCATGTATATCGCACCCCTTAATCTGTATATTGTGGAAGCAGATATATCAAACCTCTTAATCAGTATTTTGTGGAAGCAGGTATATCGCACCACTCAATCAATCTTTTGTTGACGCAGATATATAGAACCCCTTAATCAGTATTTTGTGGAAACAGATATATTGCACCCCTTAATCAGTATTTTGTAGAAGCAGGTATATTGCACCACTCAATTAGTATTTGGTGGAAACAGGTATATAGAACCCCTGAATCAATATTTGTTGGAAGCATGTACACTGCTAAAAAAAATAAAGGGAACACTTAAACAACACAATGTAACTCCAAGTCAATCACACTTCTGTGAAATCAAACTGTCCACTTAGGAAGCAACACTGAGTGACAATCAATTTCACATGCTGTTGTGCAAATGGGATAGACAGCAGGTGGAAATTATAGGCAATTAGCAAGATACCCCCAATAAGGGAGTGGTTCTGCAGGTGGTGACCACAGACTACTTCTCAGTTCCTATGCTTCCTGGCTGATGTTTTGGTCACTTTTGAATGCTGGCGGTGCTTTCACTCTAGTGGTAGCATGAGACGGAGTCTACAACCCACACAAGTGGCTCAGGTAGTGCAGCTTATCCAGGATGGCACATCAATGCGAGCTGTGGCAAGAAGGTTTGCTGTGTCTGTCAGTGTAGTGTCCAGAGCATGGAGGCGCTACCAGGAGACAGGCCAGTACATCAGGAGATGTGGAGGAGGCCGTAGGAGGGCAACTACCCAGCAGCAGGACCGCTACCTCCGCCTTTGTGCAAGGAGGAACAGGAGGAGCACTGCCAGAGCCCTGCAAAATGACCTCCAGCAGGCCACAAATGTGCATGTGTCTGCTCAAACGGTCAGAAACAGACTCCATGAGGGTGATATGAGGGCCCGACGTCCACAGGTGTGGGTTGTGCAATGCAATAATTGGATCCAAAGGATTAGTGAGCAGAGAGTTACCTGCAAAAAAGCCAGTATATAACTGGAAAAAATAATAAAAATTACCAGGGCATGGCAGGTTTTTTAAAACAGAAACTAAGCCTAGAGAATCTCACCATTGAGGCAAATCAGGTATTCTCTAATGCTCATATACCTCTGGGCCAAACGGACATAAGTGGAGCGTTTAGAAATCTAAATAATACATACAGTAAACATGTAAGATCGTGGTGGGAAATAGCTAGTCTGGAAACCTACATCCAACAGGGGATGATATATAGAGGACTACGCATCCCTTTAAGACCCAATGTGCATTTGGAGGACACACAGTTCACTAAGGGTTGGGAAGGCCTATTAACTGAGTGCTCATTAAGATTACTAAAGTATCTGGCAGATTATGAGAAGGGATTCTTTCAAAAGATTGATCAACAGCTGGAGAAAGAAATAAAAGAAATACAAGATTTTAGTCAACACCCTGAGTTCCCTGACCTTGAACAGAAAATAAAGAAAAATATAGATCTACTACAAAACGAGATTAAAGAAAGAAAGCACAGAAAATATATCAGGGACCGTACCGATTTTGAGACGGACAGGGTATATATTTGGAGAAATAGAGGAACAAATAGGATCCCACAACGTAGATACTTTGATAACTCTGAATCAGAGACCTCAGGTACAGAGGGTTCAAATTATAGCTCAGGTGCACAGGGAAATCGAGTTAAGGGTATTAAACGAAAAACTAAAAAAAGACAGTATCCTCCAAAGAAACAATCTCAAGAGAGACGAGAATCCTTCCAACCATGTCCGGAAGGAACAATAAGAAAACAGGCCACTACAAATCTGAGCACCTCAATGGCCAATACGAATATAAACCCTATGCTAGCCCACCCATCATCATCTTCACAACCATTTTCTTTTGGGCTGTCTCAGGGGGAGAATATGGGTCAGAACCAAATGGTTTATCAGCCCCCTGGCATACCATGTCAGATTCCTACATCTTTATCTCAGACCAATATGGGCTTGAAGGAGAGAACTCCCCCCATTGCCCCCCTTTTTTTAGGACAACCAGGGGTCCAATTGAGGGACAGGGAAAAATGGGGTTACAGCAAGTGACTGAACCAAGGCCAGAAATAGATGTAGATGAAAGACAGATCATAAATCTCTCCACCCATATGATTACCACCTCACAACAGACACTCTTAAGTAAAGGTCTTACCTTTGCGCCAGTCCCCCAGTGTGACAAGTTTCTTTGGATCAAGGACATAAACCTTTTCGCTCGGAAACTAGCCCTACACAAGGTACACAAACAAGAAGAAAATGATGTACGTAAGACCTTTGAAAATGAAAAAAGATGTGTAGAGACTTTAGAAGATCTATTGAAAGAGAGTGAAGGATATCAGATCATTCCGGATCCACCTTTCTCGACTTTAAAACCAAAGTCAAGGATCACTCCAAATTTTACACAATTTCAGGAGATAGAGACTTTTGTGCAATTGGTGACCCATGATATAAAATCCTTAAAGATGAGAAAGGATCACATTAGTTCTAATTTGAGTGATCAAGAACACGAAGCCCTAGAGACCCTAAAGAAAAATGGCAATATAATAATAAAACCTAGTGATAAGGGGGGCAACATAGTCGTACAAGACAAAAATGATTATGTAGAGATGGTCCTCAGACTTCTCAGAGATAGAAGAACTTACAAAGCTCTGTCCCATGACCCTACAAAAGAATTTACGATTGAACTAAAAAATCTTCTCACAGAGGCACATCAGGCAAATGTCATCTCAAAGGATGAATATCAATATCTATTTAACAAAAACCCGACTATCTCCACATTTTATGCCTTGCCAAAGGTGCACAAGAATAAAAAGCCCATCCCTGGGAGACCGATTGTTTCGGGGAATGAAAATTTAACGCAAGCTCTGAGTGAATATGTTGATCAAATACTGAGGCCTTTCGTGACAGCTTTACCCTCATATATTAGGGATACGAAGGATTTACTTTTAAAAATTAATGACATCACTGTCACACCTAATACTATTCTAGCAAGTCTAGACGTTGAGTCACTTTACAGTAATATTCAGCACTCACTAGGAATACACGCTGTAGAATATTATTTGAATACAAAAAGTCAAAATTTCCAAAAACATAATGAGTTTGTTTTATTAGCACTTAGATTTATTTTGGAGCACAATTATTTTATGTTTCAGGAACACTTTTATCACCAAATAAATGGGACTGCGATGGGGACATCATGTGCCCCTACGTATGCAAATTTATTTTTAGGGTGGTGGGAAAATTATTTTGTATTCACGGATGAGATGTCGTCATATGTCTGCCACATTATTTTTTGGGGCAGATATATTGACGACATTCTCATTTTATGGGATGGAGGTCACGCTTTGTTTCAGGAATTCACTCAGAGACTCAATAATAATAATATAGGGATGAAATACACCTTTGAGGTACAGAATGAGGAGATAGTATTTCTTGATTTAAAAATAAAAAAATCAGAAGAGGGTCATCTCACTACAGAGGTACATAGAAAAACGACAGCAACAAACAGTTATTTGCATTGGAGCAGTTGGCACCCACCTCCTCTAAAAAGAGGAATACCAACTGGCCAGTATTTGAGGGCACGTAGGAACTGCTCGGATGAAATCTCTTTTGATAGAGAGAGTGAACAGCTATTCCAGAGATTTAAAAAGAGAGGATACTCGACTAGATCCCTAAAGAAGGCTTATAATAGAGCTAAAAGCCTGAATAGAGAAGAATTATTGAAAACAACACCTAACAATAAAAGTGAAGTCATCAGGTGTATTGGTACCTATGATGGATATAATGACGAGATATGCCGTATAATTAAAAAGTACTGGCATATAATACGATCTGATAGAGATCTAGGGAAGGTACTTACCCCATATCCATCCATAACGTACAGGAGAGGTCCGAATCTCAAGGACCAGTTGGTTCATAGTCACCTGGCAGAAAAAATCCAACCTACAGAAGAAAGAGAAAAATATAAGGGTTCATCACCATGTGGGAACTGCTCCTTTTGCAAATATATACCTCGTATTAGGAAATTTACAAACCCTGGAGATGGGAAAGAATATACAATTAGACAATTGATAACATGTAGAACACAAGGAGTTATCTACATAGCTGCTTGCCCATGCCCAAAACTGTATGTGGGTAAAACTATACAAGAGTTGAGACGTCGGATCTCAGGACATCTAAGCACAATTGAAACAGACAAAGATACCCCTCTAGCTAGACATGTCAAATATATACATGGTAACCAAAGCTCGATTCTGAGGTTTTGGGGAATAGAAAAGTTATCCATGGGACCAAGAGGAGGTAATCTAGATAAAAAACTGTTACAATGTGAAGCCCGCTGGATTGATAGATTAAATACCATGAGTCCGTTTGGACTGAATGAAGGATTTTCATTCGCAGCATTCATCTAGTAGAAAATTATATATTTATATAAAAAGGAAACCTAAGATACCGAAGTATATAGATAAACATTAAATAAGTGGATATATAAGTAATAAAAGGAATATTTTTAGAGAAAATAAGGAAGGCCAATTACCATTCAGGTCGGCATCAACTATAGGATCTTCAGTAGTGTAATATGCATCTTATGACCTATATAGAGTAAATTAGATGGGAAAAACAAGAAAACATATAAAATTAGGTCATAGATAGGATAGGTACAAGATGATATATTGTTGCATACTGCTATATCAGTGAGGCACAGTAGGAGTATATATCGTACCCCATAGGATTTACTGTCAAATAAAAAATATAATATCAGAAATTACAGTAGTAGTGTCCCTTGAGAACAGGATGGATTTGTAATCCCTTATGGAATATAAAACATCCAATATTCCTTTGTCCCCTCCTCTTTCACTCTTTCTCCCTTCTTTCCTCTTTTTACCATCTCTGTCTGTGACTCAGGAACATTACATGATTCACCATCTATACGACGGATTTATCCCCATCTCTTAGGAGAATAAAAGGAGAATAAGCAAACCAAGCCTGGAGTCCCTTAAATGTAACAGGAAGATAAATATAAAGGGTAAAAAAAATCCTTTCAAAAAAGAACACATGTAGTGGAAGTTATACATCAGCAATCTCCAACTAATAGGGACATAAAATGTTTAAAGGTTTGATCATGGGAGAATTGAGACTAAATCTAAGGGCATGCGCAGGAGTAAAAATGAATGAAACATCAATAAAGCATAGATGCACGCACCTGTTGGGGGAATCATGTATTCTGAGACTATGTCTGTGGGCATGCGCAGGAGTAACAACGAATGAAATATTAATAGAGTCTAGGACGCATGCGCACCGACTTATAATTGGCAGAAGAAGTGGAGAGCAGAATCGGAAGATCTCAGGATTCATAGAGTATGGACGCATGCGCAGAGGTAACTTGGATCGTGGCTCTGTATGGCCTCATGGTCTAAGTGTGTGGGCATGCGCAGTGGGGACAAAGGATGGGCAAGCGAGATGGAGTGTGGTGCGCATGTGCACATACTTAACGCTTGTAAGGAGAATCCTTCTGGTAGGAGACATACTACAGTCGGAACAGGTAGGCAGTATATATGGGGAAGATTCTGTACGCAGGTGCATACCTGACAATAATACTGATTAGTCCTGTGCCGGACCAGACGCAGAGATGGATCTTATTGGCCTAACTATATGACTATCACAGGATCGCCGCTAACTCATTGGAGAGTGGGGAGGGAAGGACCCACCCACCGGATATATAAATGTCAAATCATCTGGCGATCTTGTTGATAGTAGCTCCATTGCCCCTGAAGACGCCACATCTGTGGCGAAACATGTCGGGGGAGCTGCAAGTTAGGTTTTAAGCGAGTGTGTGTGCTTGGTGTTCGGCTCCCGGTGAGCTGCAGACACCGGCTGTAGCCGATACAAACAGCAACCCTCTATCCACTCAAGTTGAATAAGGGAACATAACTATATATATTAGAGTCTCTCCGGTGCAGGATTGACAGGGAGCTGTCATTTGGTTATATTTCCACCAACCCGGAGGAGGAAAGTAGATCAGGAACTATTCCTTAGGATAGAGTGGCAGCTATATGAAGAAAAAGTGACTGCAAATATAAGCAGTAAATTATCAGCAAACAAATACTGATTGCTGCCAAGCACAAGTGCACTTTAATTTTAAGACATTTCCTTTTCTCTTTTGTTTGTCTTCCCGTATACATTTTTAAAGAATAGTAAATAAATGTTATATTTTAAAATAGACCGCAAACGGGAATCCATTAGCCATCTGGCTATCTGAATCGAAATAATTTAAATCCCGGGTCCAAGGGTCCCTGAAGGGAAAGTGCTTACAGCCCAACACCGTGCAGAACGTTTGGCATTTGCCAGAGAACACCAAGATTGGCAAATTCGCCACTGGCGCCCTGTGCTCTTCACAGATGAAAGCAGGTTCACACTGAGCACAGGTGACAGGCGTGACAGAGTCTGGAGACGCCGTGGAGAACGTTCTGCTGCCTGCAACATCCTCCAGCATGACCGGTTTGGCATTGGGTCAGTAATGGTGTGGGGTGGCATTTCTTTGGAGGGCCGCACAGCCCTCCATGTGCTCGCCAGAGGTAGCCTGATTGCCATTAGGTACCGAGATGAGATCCTCAGACCCCTTGTGAGACCATATGCTGGTGCGGTTGGCCCTGGGTTCCTCCTAATGCAAGACAATGCTAGACCTCATGTGGCTGGAGTGTGTCAGCAGTTCCTGCAAGACGAAGGCATTGATGCTATGGACTGGCCCGCCCGTTCCCCAGACCTGAATCCAATTGAGCACATCTGGGACATCATGTCTCGCTCTATCCACCAACGTCACGTTGCACCACAGACTGTTCAGGAGTTGGCAGATGCTTTAGTCCAGGTCTGGGAGGAGATCCCTCAGGAGACCGTCCGCCACGTCATCAGGAGCATGCACAGGCGTTGTAGGGAGGTCATACAGGCACGTGGAGGCCACACACACTACTGAGCCTCATTTTGACTTGTTTTAAGAACATTACATCAAAGTTGGATCAGCCTGTAGTGTGTTTTTCCACTTTGATTTTGAGTGTGACTCCAAATCCAGACCTCCATGGGTTGAAAAATTTGATTTCCATTTTTTTATTTTTGTGTGATTTTGTTGTCAGCACATTCAACTATGTAAAGAACAAAGTATTTCAGAAGAATATTTATTTAACTCAGATCTAGGATGTGTTATTTTTGTGTTCCCTTTATTTTTTTGAGCAGTGTATATTGCATTCCTCAATCAGAATTTCGTAGAAGCCGGTGTATCACAGGAATCAATCATTATTTGGTGGAAGCAGGTATATCGCACCCCTTGATCAGTATTTTGTAGAAGCAGGTATATCCCACCCCTCAATCAGTATTTTGTGGAAACAGGTATATAGAACACCTGAATCAATATTTGGTGGAAGCAGGTATATCTCACACTTTAATCAGTATTTTGTAAAAGCAGGTATATCAAACCCATTAATCAGAATTTTGTGGAAGCAGGTACAGTACAGACCAAAAGTTTGATCACACCTTCTCATTCAAAGAGTTTTCTTTATTTTCATGACTATGAAAATTGTAGATTCACACTGAAGGCATCAAAACTATGAATTAACACATATGGAATTATATACATAACAAACAAGTGTGAAACAACAGAAAATATGTCATATTCTAGGTTCTTCAAAGTAGCCACCTTTTGCATTGATGACTGCTTTGCACACTCTATGCATTCTCTTGATGAGCTTCAAGAGGTAGTCCCCTGAAATGGTTTTCACTTCACAGGTGTGCCCTGTCAGGTTTAATAAGTGGGATTTATTGCCTTATAAATGGGGTTGGGACCATCAGTGGCGTTGAGGAGAAGTCAGGTGGATACACAGCTGATAGTCCTACTGAATAGACTGTTTTGTATTATGGCAAGAAAAAAGCAGCTAAGTAAAAAAAGACGAGTGGCCATCATTACTTTAAGAAATGAAGGTCAGTCAGTCAGCCGAAAAATTGGGAAAACTTTGAAAGTAAGGGCTATTTGACCATGAAGGAGAGTGATGGGGTGCTGCGCCAAATGACCTGGCCTCCACAGTCACCGGACCTGAACCCAATCGAGATGATTTGGGGTGAGCTGGACCGCAGAGTGAAGGCAAAAGGGCCAACAAGTGCTAAGCATCTCTGGGAACTCCGTCAAGACTGTTGGAAGACCATTTCAGGGGACTACCTCTTGAAGCTCATCAAGAGAATGCCAAGAGTGTGCAAAGCAGTAATCAAAGCAAAAGGTGGCTACTTTGAAGAACCTAGAATATGACATATTTTCAGTTGTTTCACACTTGTTTGTTATGTATATAATTCCACATGTGTTAATTCATACACCCTGTACAGAATTATTAGGCAAATAAGTATTTTGACCACATCATCCTCTTTATGCATGTTGTCTTACTCCAAGCTGTATAGGCTCGAAAGCCTACTACCAATTTAGCATATTAGGTGATGTGCATCTCTGTAATGAGAAGGGGTGTGGTCTAATGACATCAACACCCTATATTAGGTGTGCATAATTATTAGGCAACTTCCTTTCCTTTGGCAAAATGGGTCAAAAGAAGGACTTGACAGGCTCAGAAAAGTCAAAAATAGTGAGATATCTTGCAGAGGGATGCAGCACTCTTAAAATTGCAAAGCTTCTGAAGCGTGACCATCGAACAATCAAGCGTTTCATTCAAAATAGTCAACAGGGTCGCAAGAAGCGTGTGGAAAAACCAAGGCGCAAAATACTGTAACTGCCCGTGAACTGAGAAAAGTCAAGCGTGCAGCTGCCAAGATGCCACTTGCCACCAGTTTGGCCATATTTCAGAGCTGCAACATCACTGGAGTGCCCAAAAGCACAAGGTGTGCAATACTCAGAGACATGGCCAAGGTAAGAAAGGCTGAAAGACGACCACCACTGAACAAGACACACAAGCTGAAACGTCAAGACTGGGCCAAGAAATATCTCAAGACTGATTTTTCTAAGGTTTTATGGACTGATGAAATGAGAGTGAGTCTTGATGGGCCAGATGGATGGGCCCGTGGCTGGATTGGTAAAGGGCAGAGAGCTCCAGTCCGACTCAGACGCCAGCAAGGTGGAGGTGGAGTACTGGTTTGGGCTGGTATCATCAAAGATGAGCTTGTGGGGCCTTTTCGGGTTGAGGATGGAGTCAAGCTCAACTCCCAGTCCTACTGCCAGTTTCTGGAAGACACCTTCTTCAAGCAGTGGTACAGGAAGAAGTCTGCATCCTTCAAGAAAAACATGATTTTCATGCAGGACAATGCTCCATCACACGCGTCCAAGTACTCCACAGCGTGGCTGGCAAGAAAGGGTATAAAAGAAGAAAATCTAATGACATGGCCTCCTTGTTCACCTGATCTGAACCCCATTGAGAACCTGTGGTCCATCATCAAATGTGAGATTTACAAGGAGGTAAAAAAGTACACCTCTCTGAACAGTGTCTGGGAGGCTGTGGTTGCTGCTGCACGCAATGTTGATGGTGAACAGATCAAAACACTGACAGAATCCATGGATGGCAGGCTTTTGAGTGTCCTTGCAAAGAAAGGTGGCTATATTGGTCACTGATTTGTTTTTGTTTTGTTTTTGAATGTCAGAAATGTATATTTGTGAATGTTGAGATGTTATATTGGTTTCACTGGTAAAAATAAATAATTGAAATGGGTATATATTTGTTTTTTGTTAAGTTGCCTAATAATTATGCACAGTAATAGTCACCTGCACACACAGATATCCCCCTAAAATAGCTAAAACTAAAAACAAACTAAAAACTACTTCCAAAAATATTCAGCTTTGATATTAATGAGTTTTTTGGGTTCATTGAGAACATGGTTGTTGTTCAATAATAAAATTAATCCTCAAAAATACAACTTGCCTAATAATTCTGCACTCCCTGTAGTTTTGATGCCTTCATAGTCATGAAAATAAAGAAAATTCTTTGAATGAGGTGTGTCCAAACTTTTGGTCTGTACTGTATATCACACCCCTCAATCAGTATTTTGTGGATTCCGATGTATCGCAGGCCTCAATCAATATTTGGTGGAAGCAGGTATATCACACCCCTCAATCACTATTTTGTGGAAGCAGTTATATAAAACTCTTAATCAGTATTTTGTATAAGCAGGTATATTCCAACCCTAAATCAGAATTTTGTGGAAGCAAGTATATAAAACTCTTAATCAGTATTTTGTATAAGCTGGTATATCCCACCCCTAAATCAGTATTTTGTGGAAGCAGGTATATAGAACACCTGAATAAATATTTGGTGAAAGCAGGTATATCGCACCACTCAATCAATATTTTGTGGAAGCAGGTATATCAAACCCCTTATTCAGTATTTTGTGGAAGTCGGTATATCGCACCCCTCAGTCAATATTTTGTGGAAGCATGTATATAGAACTCCTTAATCAGTATTTTGTGGATGCAGGTACGTATATCAAACCCCTCAATCAATATTTGGTGGAAGCAGGTATATCGCACCCCTCAATCTGTATTTTGTGGAATCAGGTATATAGAACACCTGAATCAATATTTGATGGAAGCAGGTATATCGCACCCCTCAATCTGTATTTTTTGGAAGCAGGTATATCACACCCCTCAACCAGTATTTTGTGGAAGCCAGTGTATCGCAGGCCTCAATCAATATTTGGTGGAAGCAGGTATATCACACCCCTCAATCAGTATTTTGTGGAAGCAGGTATATAGAACTTCTTAATCAGTAAATTGTAGAAGCAGGTATATCCTACCCCTAAATCTGTATTTTGCGAAAGCAGGCATATATAACAACTGAATCAATATTCGGTGGAAGCAGGTATATTGCACCACTCAATCAGTATTTTGTGGAAGCAGGTATATCGCACCCCTCAATCCTTATTTTGTGGAAGCAGGTATATCAAACCCCTTAATCAGTATTTTGTGGAATCCGGTATATCACACCCCTCAATCAGTATTTTGTGGAAGCAGGTATATAGAACCCCTTAATCAGTATTTTGTGGAAGCAGGTATATAGAACCCCTTAATCAGTTTTTTGTTGAAGCTGTTATATCGCACGCCTTAATCAGTATTTTTTAGAAGCAGGTATATCGCACCCCTCAATTAGTATTTTGAGGAAGCAGGCATATCAAACCCCTTAATCAGTATTTTGTGGAAGCAGGTATATCGCACCCCTTAATCAGTATTTTGTAGAAGCAGATATATCACACCCCTCAATTAGTGTTTTGTGGAAACAGGTATATAGAACCCCTGAATCAATATTTGGTGGAAGCAGACATATCGCACCCCTCAATCAGTATTTTGTGGAAGCCGGTGTATCGCAGGCCTCAATCAATATTTGGTCAAAGCAGGTATATCGCACCCCTCAATCAGTATTCTGTGTAAACAGGTATATAGAACACCTGAATCAATATTTGGTGGAAGCAGGTATATCGCACCCCTTAATCTGTATATTGTGGAAGCAGATATATCAAACCCCTTAATCAGTATTTTGTGGAAGCAGGTACAAACCGGATTCCAAAAAAGTTGGGACACTATACAAATCGTGAATAAAAACTGAATGCAATGATGTGGAGGTGCCAACTTCTAATATTTTATTCAGAATAGAACATAAATCACGGAAAAAAAGTTTAAACTGAGAAAATGTACCATTTTAAGGGAAAAATTATGTTGAATCAGAATTTCATGGTGTCAACAAATCCCCAAAAAGTTGGAACAAGGCCATTTTCACCACTGTGTGGCATCTCCCCTTCTTCTTACAACACTCAACAGACGTCTGGGGACTGAGGAGACCAGTTTCTCAAGTTTAGAAATAGGAATGCTCTCCCATTCTTGTCTAATACAGGCCTCTAACTGTTCAATCGTCTTGGGCCTTCTTTGTTGCACCTTCCTCTTTATGATGCGCCAAATGTTCTCTATAGGTGAAAGATCTGGACTGCAGACTGGCTATTTCAGTACCCGGATACTTCTCCTACGCAGCCATGATGTTGTGATTGATGCAGAATGCGGTCTGGCATTATCTTGTTGAAAAATGCAGGGTCTTCCCTGAAAGAGATGACGTCTGGATGGGAGCATACAGTATGTTGTTCTAGAACCTGAATATATTTTTCTGCATTGATTGTGCCTTTCCAGACATGCAAGCTGCCCATGCCACACGCACTCATGGAACCCTATACCATCAGAGATGCAGGCTTCTGAACTGAGCGTTGATAACAACTTGGGTTGTCCTTGTCCTCTTTGGTCCGGATAACATGGCGTCCCAGATTTCCAAAAAGAACTTCGAATCGTGACTCGTCTGACCACAGAACAGTCTTCCATTTTGCCACACTCCATTTTAAATGATCCTTGGCCCAGTGAAAACGCCTGAACTTGTGGATCTTGCTTAGAAATGGCTTCTTCTTTGCACTGTAGAGTTTCAGCTGGCAACGGTGGATGGCACGGTGGATTGTGTTCACTGACAATGGTTTCTGGAAGTATTCCTGAGCCCATTCTGTGATTTCCTTTACAGTAGCATTCCTGTTTGTGGTGCAGTGTTGTTTAAGGGCCCGGAGATCACGGGCATCTAGTATGGTTTTACGGCCTTGACCCTTACGCACAGAGATTGTTCCAGATTCTCTGAATCTTCGGATGATGTTATGCACAGTGATGATAGATGCAAAGTCTTTGCAATTTTTCGCTGGGTAACACCTTTCTGATATTGCTCCACTATCTTTCTGCGCAACATTGTGGGATTTGGTGATCCTCTACCCATCTTGGCTTCTGAGAGACACTGCCACTCTGAGAAGCTCTTTTTATACCCAATCATGTTGCCAATTGACCTAATTAGTGTTAATTGGTCTTCCAGCTCTTCGTTATGCTCAAATTTACTTTTTCCAGCCTCTCATTGCTGCTTGTCCCAACTTTTTGGGGATTTGTTGACACCGTGAAAATTGGAATCAATGTATTTTTCCTTTAAAATGATACATTTACTCGGATTAAACGTTTGATCTGTCATCTACGTTCTATTACAAATAAAATATTGACATTTGCCATCTCCACATCATTGCATTCAGTTTTTATTCACAATTTGTTTAGTGTCCCAACTTTTTGGGAATCCGGTTTGTATATCACACCACTCAATCAATCCTTTGTTGAAGCAGATATATAGAACCCCTTAATCAGTATTTTGTAGAAGCAGGTATATCACACCTTTAATCAATATTTTGTGGAAACAGGTATATAGAACTCTTGAATCTATATTTGGTGGAAGCATGTATATTGCATCCCTCAATCAGTATTTTGTGGAAGCCGGTGTATCACAGGCCTCAATCAGTATTTTGTGGAAACAGGTATATTGAACACCTGAATCAATATTTGGTGAAAGCAGGTATATCACACACCTCAATCAGTATTTTGTGAAAGTGGGTATATCAAGCCCCTCAATCAATATTTGGTGGAAGCAGGTATATCGCCGGTGTATTTCAAACCCCTTAATCAGTATTTTGTGGAGACAGGTATATAGAACCCCTAAATCAATATTTGGTGGAAGCAGGTATATTGCACCCCTCAATCAGTAGTTTGTGAAAGCTGGTGTATAGCTGGCCTCAATTAATATTTGGTGGAAGCAGGTATATTGCACCCCTTAATCAGTATTTGTGAAAGCAATATTTTGTCAAAGCAGGTATATCAAACACCTTAATCAGTATTTTGTGGAAGCAGATATATAGAACCCCTCAATCAATATTTGGTGGATGCAGCTATATCGCAGATATATCAAATGGAATCTGTTGCTGTCAACTCTCAAGATGAGTTCCAAAGAGTTGTCACTATCAGTGAAGCAAGCCATCATTAGGCTGAAAAAACACAACAAACCCATCAGAGAGATAGCAAAAACATTAGGCGTGGCCAAAATAACTGCTTGGAACATTCTTAAAATGAATGAGCTCAGCAACACCAAAAGACCCGGGGGACCACAGAAAACAACTAGATGACCGAAGAATTATTTCCCAGGTGAAGAAAACACCCTTCACAACAGTTGGCCAGATCAAGGACACTCTCCAGGAGGTAGGTGTATGTGTGTCAAAGTCAACAATCAAGAGAAGACTTCACCAGAGTTAATACAAAGGGTTCACCACAAGATGTAAACCATTGGTGAGCTCAAAAACAGGAAGGCCAGATTAGAGCTTGCCAAACAGCATCTAAAAAAGTCTTCACAGTTCTGTAACAACGTCCTATGGACAGATGAGACCAAGATCAACTTGTACCAGAGTGATGGGAAGAGAAGAGTATGGAGAAGGAAAGGAACTGCTCATGGTCCTAAG
Organism: Bufo bufo; assembly: GCF_905171765.1. Classification (NCBI taxonomy): domain Eukaryota; kingdom Metazoa; phylum Chordata; class Amphibia; order Anura; family Bufonidae; genus Bufo; species Bufo bufo. The sequence goes on along the minus strand of NC_053395.1, from coordinate 129,036,750 downwards.
CATACTACTTCAGTGAAGCATGGTGGTGGTAGTGTCATGGCGTAGGCATGTACTGTATGGCTGCCAATGGAACTGATTCTCTCATACTGATGATGTGACTGCTGACAAAAGCAGCAGGATGAATTCTGAAGTGTTTCAGGCAATATTATCTGCTCATATTGAGCCAAATTCTAATCTCCAGAACTGATTGGACGGCGCTTCACAGTGCAGATGGACAATGACCCAAAGCATACTGCAAAAGCAACCAAAGAGTTTTTTAAGGGAAATAAGTGGAATTTTATGCTATGGCCAAGTCAATCACCTGACCTGAATCTGATTGAGCATGCATTTCACTTGCTGAAGACAAAACTGAAGGGAAAATGCCCCAAGAACAAGCAGGAACTAAAGACAGTTGCAGTAGAGGCCTGGCAGAGCATCACCAGGGATGAAACCAAGCATCTGGTGATGTCTATGCGTTCCAGACTTCAGGCTGTAATTGACTGCAAAGGATTTGCAACCAAGTATTAAAAAGTGAAAGTTTAATTTATGATTATTATTTTGTGCCATTACTTTTGGTCCCTTAACAAGTGGGAGGCACATATGCAAACTGTTGTAATTCCTACACCGTTCACCTGATTTGGATGTAAATACCCTTAAATTAAAGCTGACAGTTTGCAGTTAAAGCACATCTTGTTCATTTCATTTCAAATACATTGTGGTGGTGTATAGAGACCAAAATGTTAGAATTGTGTCGATGTCCCAATATTTATGGACCTGACTGTATATTTCACCCCTCATTCAGTATTTTGTGGAAGCAGGTAAATAGAACCCCTTAATCAGTAGTTTGTAGAAGCAGCCATATCCCACCCCTCAATCAGTATTTTGTGGTAACAGGTATATAGAACCCCTGAATCAATATTTGGTGGAAGCAGGTATATCGCACCCCTCAATCAGTATTTTGTCGAAGCAGGTATATCAAACCCCTTAATCAGTATTTTGTGGAAGCAGGTATATCGCATCCCTCAATCAGTTTCTTTTGGGGCAAAAGGTATATCACAACTATTGCAAATAGTTGTTCTAATAATGCTTGTCCCTCTATATACCTGTGGTATTGCAGCAGAACTGTACACAACTGTTGCACAATACAAATGCACTATAATATACTTTCTATATTAGAAAGTATATTATAGGTTTATCACACCCCTCAATCATTTTTTGGGGGACAACATGTATATCACACCAGTTGCAATTAGTTATTCCAATAGCGTTTGTCCCTCTATATAGCTGTGGTATTGCAGCAGAACCGCACACAACTGCTGCACAATACAAATGCACTATAATATACTTTCTATTTTAGAAAGTATATTATAAGTATATCACACCCCTGAGTATATCACACCTATCGATAGCACACCTATACCAGTGCTTAAAAGGACTTTTGTGGCCCTATAAGATAGCGTTTGGTGTCCCTAACAGTCTGTACCTGCTCCACAAAGCAACCTCTCCCTACACTGGCAAAACACAGAATGTAAAATGGCTGCCAGATCGGGTTCTGTTATAGGGTCGGGGTGTGTCTATGTGCTAAAATATCTCAATTGGCTGTCCTGTCCCACCTGATGGATTTGTCATTGGTTCAGCGCAATGCAAAAGAATATGGCGCATGCGAACATCGCGATATGTTCGCATGTTCGGCAAATCGCCGGGCGAACCTCAAGCCCATCTCTAATAGCAAATGTTTTCCATTTAACAAATTGAAAGACTTTCAGGTTTTTATACATTATTTTCAATGGGCAGCACGGTGGCTCAGTGGTTAGCACTTGTACCTCGCAGTGCTGGGGTCCTACAAATGTAGCAGAACTAAATTGAAAATCATTAAAGCCAATGCTTATACATTTTTCTTGCCATTGTTTTTTGGTCAGTATGACATACTCCCAGAAGAAGCTAAGGAAAAATATGCATTGGGTTGATCAGTATTACTATTATTTTTATGCATGTATTATGGACCTTATTTTTGGGGTGGCATTATAATGTTTGTTCTATAGTTATTTTTCAGCCTAGGATCACTGTATAGAATAAAGGATATTTTTCTCTTTTTTGCCTTTGCATGCTAGGGGTTCCTTACCATTATCCTGTGTGATATGATATACCTTTGTATCTTGAGGAGGGGCAATCTGTATTTATTTCTGTGTATGGTTTATGCTGACATTATGACAGGAAACTGGCAACAACAGAAACAAAAACTGTTACATATATTGGAGTATGATCAGGTGGCATGAGAGGTATGGAATGGCAGACATTAGGTTGGCCATACTGCCATTAGCTAGAACATGAGTTACAAGAGTGCCAGGAGAATCCTTCAATGCAATTCTAGGTCTAGCAATGCAATATTTTGGAGCATATTACCCCCTGTTCCAGATATGGCAGAAAATTGGTGAAAAAAGATTATTAAAGTCTCCCATGAAAAGAATGGGATAGATGGACCCGGCTGGCAAAAACTAACAGAGTATTAACAACTGTAGTCGTAAATGGATGGGGAATATATATCACTGCAGTACACAAGGAATTCTATATAGAGTAGAGATGAGTAAATTTAAAAAAAAATTCTATTCACCGATCCGCCAAACCTTTCAGTGGAAATTCGGTTCAATCCAAATATATTTGCGGCGAATTTTGCTAAAAACAACTATTTCTGGGCTGCAGAGAGCCTTTATAGTGGTGTAGAATACTGTGCGTTATAGTAACACGCATAGGGAGTCTGCTTTGGTAGTGAAATAATACTGTGAGTCTGTATGACATGCAGATGACAGGTGTCGCTCTTAAAATCACTGCACACATCATTCATTAGGGCAGTCACGGGGCCAAAACTAACCAAATAACTCAAGTATGAACTCAGCCTTACAGGTCGATGTTAGCGCCAAGAAGAAGAAGCAAACTACTTTTACACCGTTGCCAGCTGATTCAACATAGATGTCTACAGAACCTGTTCTATTAAACTCGTATACAATTAGAGGCCCCCCCCGGACATAGTGGAGAGGGTGTCAGCAGTAACTTTGTGTTGACGTCACTGATTAATTTGCCCTTCCTTTGATCCGTCAGAACAATAACCCACAAAAAACGGATCCTGCCTGTGGTATTGCTAATGCCAAAAAAACAGGAGTGGATCTAAAACAGAGAAGACACTTGAATGTAATATTTGAATGTCTTCTATGTTTTGTACCCACTCCTGCTTTTGGCTACCAAACCATAAGCCAATTCTGATGGGACCATACAGGCCTTACAGCTGCTACACAGACAGGATCTGTTGTGCGTCTCATTTTTACTTCCTTCTGACAGATCAGAAGAAAGGTCAAATAAATCATAATGTCAGCCAGGCCAAAAGGCAAAATAGTGGCCCAGTCATGAAGTGGGGAGGGTGGGAACAGAATGATAAGTCCACAGAGTGGACCTATGACATATTGATGAGGTGGAAGCAGCATTAGGAGACCACAGAGTGGCCCAATGACAAGAGTGTGGAGGTGGCGGCAACAGCCGCAGCATCAGGAGGAGGCCACAGAGTGGCAAAATGACAGAGTCTGTAGTTGGCAGCTGCATGAGGAGACCGTAGAATGGCCCAGTGACAAAGTGTGGAGGAGGCAGCAGCAGCAGCAGTATCAGAAGGACGCCACAGAATTGCACAATGACAGAGTCTGAAGTTTTCAGCAGCATCAGGAGGATACCACAGAATGACAAGGTACCACAAAGTGGCAAGGTGACATAGTGTGGAGATGGCAGTAGCATCAGGAGACCAGAGAGTGACAAGGTGACATAGTGTGGATATGGAAGCAGCATCAGAAGACCAAAGTGTGGCAAGGTGACATAGTGTGGAGATGGCAGCAGCAGGAGGATACCACAGAGTGGCAAGATGACATAGTGTGGAGATGGTAGTAGCAGCAACATCAGGAGACCAGAGAGTGGCAAGGTGACATAGTGTGGAGATGGCATCAGCAGGAGGATACCACAGAGTGGCAAGGTGACATAGTGTTGAGCTGGCAGTCGCAGCAGCATCAGGAGACCACAGACTGGCAAGGTAATATAGAGTGGATATGGAAGCAGCAGCAGCAGGATACCACAGAGTGGAATGGTCACATAGTGTGAATATGGCAGCAGCATCAGGAGACCACAGAGTGGCAAGATGACATATTGTGGATATGGCAGCAGCAGGAGGATACCACAGAGTGGCAAGGTGACATAGTGTGGAGATGGCGGCAGCAGCAGCAGGAGGAAGATACCACAGAGTGGCAAAGCGATATATTGTGGACATGGCACGATCAGGAGGATACCACAAAGTGCCCATGTGACATAGTGTGGATATGGCAGCAGCATCAAGAGACCACATAGTGTCAAGGTGACATAGTGTGGAGATGGCAGCAGCAGCAGGAGGATACCACAGAGTGGAAAGGCGATATAGTGTAGAGATGGCAGCAGGAGAATAGCACAGAGTGTTAAGGTGATATAGTGTGGAGATGGCAGCACCAGGAGGATACCACAGAGTGGCAAGGTGACATAGTGTGGAGATGGCAGTAGCAGCAGCAGAAGAAGCAGCATCAGGATACCACAGAGTGGCAAGGTGACATAGTGTGGATATGGCAGCACCAGGAGGATACCACAAAGTGGCAAGGTTACATAGTGTGGAGATGGGAGCAACAGCAGGAGGATGACACAGAGTGGCAAGGTGACATAGTGGGGAGATGGCAGTAGCAGCAACAGGAGTAGCAGCAGGATGATACCACAGAGAGCAAGGTGACATAGTGGGGAGATGGAAGCAGCATCAGGTGACCACAGAGTGGCAAGGTGACAGTGTGGAGATGGCAGCAACAGCAAAAGGATGCCACAGAGTGGCAAGGTGATATAGTGTGGAGATGGCAGAAGCAGCAGCAGGAGAAGCAGCAGGAGGATACCACAGAGTGGAAAGAAGACATAGTGTGGATATGGCAGCAGCATCAGGAAACCACAGAGTGGCAAGATGACATATTGTGGATATGGCAGCAGCAGGAGGATACCACAGAGTGGCAAGGTGACATATTGTGGAGATGGCAGCAGGAGAATAGCACAGAGTGTTAAGGTGATATAGTGTGGAAATAGCAGCAGCAGGAGGATACCACAGAGTGGAAAGGTGACATAGTGTGGATATGACAGCAGCTTCAGGAGACCAAACAGTGGCAAGGTGACATATTGTGGATATGGCAGGAGCAGCAGCAGCAGAAGGATACCACAGGGTGGTAAGGTGACATAGTGTGGATATGGCAGTAGCAGAAGGAGGATACCACAGAGTGGCAAGGTGACATAGTTTGGAGATGGCAGTAGCAGCAGGAGCAGCAGCAGGAAGATACCACAAAGTGGCAAGGTGACATAGTGTGGAGATGGCAGTAGCAGCAGCATCAGGAGACCACAGAGTGGAAAGGTGACATAGTGTGGATATCGCAGCAGCATCAGGAGACCAAACAGTGGCAAGGTGACATATTGTGTATATGGCAGGAGCAGCAGCAGCAGAAGGCTACCACAGAGTGGCAAGGTGACATAGTGTGGATATGGCAGTAGCAGCAGGAGGATACCACAGAGTAGCAAGGTGACAGAGTTTGGAGATGGCAGTAGCAGCAGGAGCGACAGCAGGAAGATACCACAAAGTGGCAAGGTGACATAGTGTGGAGATGGCGGCAGCAGCAGCATCAGGAGACCACAGAGTGGCAAGGTGACCTAGTGTGGATATGGCAGCAGCAGGAGGATACCACAGAGTGGCAAAGTGATATATTGTGGACATGGCAGCAGCAGGAGGATACCACAAAGTGGCAATGTGACATAGCGTGGATATGGCAGCAGCATCAAGAGACCACATAGTGGCAAGGTGACATAGTGTGGAGATGGCAGCAGCAGCAGGAGGATACCATAAAGTGGCAAGGTGACAGCGTGAAAATGGCAGAAGCAGCAGCATCAGGAGACCACAGTGTGGCAAGATGACATATTGTGGATATGACAGCAGCAGCAGGAGGATACCACAGTGTGGTAAGGCGACATAGTGTGGAGATGGCAGCAGGAGAATAGCACAGAGTGTTAAGGTGATATATGTGGAGATGGCAGCAGGAGGAGGATACCACAGAGGGGAAAAGTGACATAGTGTGGAGATAGTGTGGAGATGGCAGCAGAATCAGGAGACCAAACAGTGGCAAGGTGACATATTGTGGATATGGCAGGAGCAGCAGCAGCAGCAGCAGAAGGATACCACAGAGTGGCAAGGTGACATAGTGTGGATATGGCAGTAACAGCAGAAGAATACCACAGAGTGGCAAGGTGACATAGTTTGCAGCAGGAGCAGCAGCAGGAAGATACCACAAAGTGGCAAGGTGACATAGTGTGGAGATGGCGGCAGCATCAGCATCAGGAGACCACAGAGTGGAAAGGTGACATAGTGTGGATATCGCAGCAGCATCAGGAGACCAAATAATGGCAAGGTGACATATTGTGGATATGGCAGGAGCAGCAGCCGCAGAAGGATACAGCATCAGGAGACCACAGAGTGGAAAAGTGACATAGTGTGGATATCGCAGCAGCATCAGGAGACCAAACAGTGGCAAGGTGACATAGTGTGGATATTGCAGCAGCATCAGGTGACCACAGAGGGGCAAGGTGACAGTGTGGAGATAGCAACAACAGCAGGAGGATGCCACAGAGTGGAAAATTGACATAGTGTGGATATAGCAGCAGCATCAGGAGACCAAACAGTGGCAAGGTGACATATTGTGGATATGGCAGGAGCAGCAGAAGGATACCACAGAGTGGCAAGGTGACATAGTGTGTATATGGCAGCAGCATCAGGTGACAACAGAGGAAGCAAGGTGACAGTGTGGAGATGGCAGCAACAGCAGGAGGATGCCACAGAGTGGCAAGGTGACATAGTGTGGAGATGGCAGCAGGAGAATAGCACAAAGTGTTAAGGTGATATAGTGTGGAGATGGCAGCAGCAGGAGGATACCACAGAGGGGAAAAGTGACATAGTGTGGAGATGGCAGCAGCATCAGGAGACCAAACAGTGGCAAGGTGACATATTGTGGATATGGCAGGAGCAGCAGCAGCAGAAGGATACCACAGAGTGGCAAGGTGACATAGTGTGGATATGGCAGTAACAGCAGAAGAATACCACAGAGTGGCAAGGTGACATAGTTTGCAGCAGGAGCAGCAGCAGGAAGATACCACAAAGTGGCAAGGTGACATAGTGTGGAGATGGCGGCAGCATCAGCATCAGGAGACCACAGAGTGGAAAGTTGACATAGTGTGGATATCGCAGCAGCATCAGGAGACCAAACAGTGGCAAGGTGACATATTGTGGATATGGCAGGAGCAGCAGCCGTAGAAGGATACTGCAGAGTGGCAAGGTGACATAGTGAGGATATGGCAGTAGCAGCAGGAGGATACCACAGAGTAGCAAGGTGACAGAGTTTGGAGATGGCAGGAGCAGCAGCAGGAAGTTACCACAAAGTGGCAAGGTGACATAGTGTGGAGATGGCGGCAGCAGCAGCATCAGGAGACCACAAAGTGGCAAGGTGACCTAGTGTGGATATGGCAGCAGCAGCATCAGGAGACCACAGAGTGGCAAAGTGATATATTGTGGACATGGCAGCAGCAGGAGGATACCACAAAGTTGCAACGTGACATAGTGTGGATATGGCAGCAGCATCAAAGGACCATATAGTGGCAAGGTGACATAGTGTGGAGATGGCAGCAGCAGCAGGAGGATACCATAAAGTGGCAAGGTGACTTAGCATGGAAATGGCAGTAGCAGCAGCATCAGGAGACCACAAAGTGGCAAGGTGACCTAGTGTGGATATGGCAGCAGCAGCATCAGGAGACCACAGAGTGGCAAAGTGATATATTGTGGACATGGCAGCAGCAGGAGGATACCACAAAGTTGCAACGTGACATAGTGTGGATATGGCAGCAGCATCAAAGGACCACATAGTGGCAAGGTGACATAGTGTGGAGATGGCAGCAGCAGCAGGAGGGTACCATAAAGTGGCAAGGTGACTTAGCATGGAAATGGCAGTAGCAGCAGCATCAGGAGACCACAGTGTGGCAAGATGACATATTGTGGATATGGCAGCAGCAGCAGGAGGATACCACAGTGTAACAAGGCGACATAGTGTGGAGATGGCAGCAGGAGAATAGCACAGAGTGTTAAGGTGATATAGTGTGGAGATGGCAGCAGCAGGAGAATACCACAAAGTGGCAAGGTGACATAGTGTGGATATGGCAGCAGCATCAGGTGACCACAGAGGGGGCAAGGTGACAGTGTGGAGATGGCAGCAACAGCAGGAGGATGAAACAGAGTGGCAAGGTGAAATAGTGTGGAGATGACAGCAGGAGAATAGCACAGAGTGTTAAGGTGATATAGTGTGGAGATGGCAGCAGCAGGAGGATACCACAGAGTGACAAGGTGACATAGTGTGGATATAGCAGCAGCATCAGGAGACCAAACAGTGGCAAGGTGACATATTGTGGATATGGCAGGAGCAGCAGCAGCAGAAGGATACATAGTGTGCAGAGTGGCAAGGTGACATAGTGTGGATATGGCAGTAGCAGCAGGAGGATACCACAGAGTGGCAAGGTGACATAGTTTGGAGATGGCAGTAGCAGCAGGAGCAGCAGCAGGAAGATACCACAAAGTGGCAAGGTGACATAGTGTGGAGATGGTGGCAGCATCAGCATCAGGAGACCACAGAGTGGAAAGGTGATATAGTGTGGATATCGCAGCAGCATCAGGAGACCAAACAGTGGCAAGGTGACATATTGTGGATATGGCAGAAGCAGCAGCAGCAGGAGGATACCACAGAGTGGAAAGATGACATAGTGTGGATATGGCAGCAGCATCAGGAAACCACAGAGTGGCAAGATGACATATTGTGGATATGGCAGCAGCAGGAGGATACCACAGAGTGGCAAGGTGACATATTGTGGAGATGGCAGCAGGAGAATAGCACAGAGTGTTAAGGTGATATAGTGTGGAGATGGCAGCAGCAGGAGGATACCACAGAGTGGAAAGGTGACATAGTGTGGATATGACAGAAGCATCAGGAGACCAAACAGTGGCAAGGTGACATATTGTGGATATGGCAGCAGCAGCAGCAGAAGGATACCACAGGGTGGTAAGGTGACATAGTGTGGATATGGCAGTAGCAGAAGGAGGATACCACAGAGTGGCAAGGTGACATAGTTTGGAGATGGCAGTAGCAGCAGGAGCAGCAGCAGGAAGATACCACAAAGTGGCAAGGTGACATAGTGTGGAGATGGCAGTAGCAGCAGCATCAGGAGACCACAGAGTGGAAAGGTGACATAGTGTGGATATCGCAGCAGCATCAGGAGACCAAACAGTGGCAAGGTGACATATTGTGTATATGGCAGGAGCAGCAGCAGCAGAAGGCTACCACAGAGTGGCAAGGTGACATAGTGTGGATATGGCAGTAGCAGCAGGAGGATACCACAGAGTAGCAAGGTGACAGAGTTTGGAGATGGCAGTAGCAGCAGGAGCGACAGCAGGAAGATACCACAAAGTGGCAAGGTGACATAGTGTGGAGATGGCGGCAGCAGCAGCATCAGGAGACCACAGAGTGGCAAGGTGACCTAGTGTGGATATGGCAGCAGCAGGAGGATACCACAGAGTGGCAAAGTGATATATTGTGGACATGGCAGCAGCAGGAGGATACCACAAAGTGGCAATGTGACATAGCGTGGATATGGCAGCAGCATCAAGAGACCACATAGTGGCAAGGTGACATAGTGTGGAGATGGCAGCAGCAGCAGGAGGATACCATAAAGTGGCAAGGTGACAGCGTGAAAATGGCAGAAGCAGCAGCATCAGGAGACCACAGTGTGGCAAGATGACATATTGTGGATATGACAGCAGCAGCAGGAGGATACCACAGTGTGGTAAGGCGACATAGTGTGGAGATGGCAGCAGGAGAATAGCACAGAGTGTTAAGGTGATATATGTGGAGATGGCAGCAGGAGGAGGATACCACAGAGTGGCAAGGTGACATAGTGTGGATATTGCAGCAGCATCAGGTGACCACAGAGGGGCAAGGTGACAGTGTGGAGATAGCAGCAACAGCAGGAGGATGCCACAGAGTGGAAAATTGACATAGTGTGGATATAGCAGCAGCATCAGGAGACCAAACAGTGGCAAGGTGACATATTGTGGATATGGCAGGAGCAGCAGAAGGATACCACAGAGTGGCAAGGTGACATAGTGTGTATATGGCAGCAGCATCAGGTGACAACAGAGGAAGCAAGGTGACAGTGTGGAGATGGCAGCAACAGCAGGAGGATGCCACAGAGTGGCAAGGTGACATAGTGTGGAGATGGCAGCAGGAGAATAGCACAAAGTGTTAAGGTGATATAGTGTGGAGATGGCAGCAGCAGGAGGATACCACAGAGGGGAAAAGTGACATAGTGTGGAGATGGCAGCAGCATCAGGAGACCAAACAGTGGCAAGGTGACATATTGTGGATATGGCAGGAGCAGCAGCAGCAGAAGGATACCACAGAGTGGCAAGGTGACATAGTGTGGATATGGCAGTAACAGCAGAAGAATACCACAGAGTGGCAAGGTGACATAGTTTGCAGCAGGAGCAGCAGCAGGAAGATACCACAAAGTGGTAAGGTGACATAGTGTGGAGATGGCGGCAGCATCAGCATCAGGAGACCACAGAGTGGAAAGGTGACATAGTGTGGATATCGCAGCAGCATCAGGAGACCAAAAAGTGGCAAGGTGACATATTGTGGATATGGCAGGAGCAGCAGCCGCAGAAGGATACTGCAGAGTGGCAAGGTGACATAGTGAGGATATGGCAGTAGCAGCAGGAGGATACCACAGAGTAGCAAGGTGACAGAGTTTGGAGATGGCAGGAGCAGCAGCAGGAAGTTACCACAAAGTGGCAAGGTGACATAGTGTGGAGATGGCGGCAGCAGCAGCATCAGGAGACCACAAAGTGGCAAGGTGACCTAGTGTGGATATGGCAGCAGCAGCATCAGGAGACCACAGAGTGGCAAAGTGATATATTGTGGACATGGCAGCAGCAGGAGGATACCACAAAGTTGCAACGTGACATAGTGTGGATATGGCAGCAGCATCAAAGGACCATATAGTGGCAAGGTGACATAGTGTGGAGATGGCAGCAGCAGCAGCAGGAGGATACCATAAAGTGGCAAGGTGACTTAGCATGGAAATGGCAGTAGCAGCAGCATCAGGAGACCACAAAGTGGCAAGGTGACCTAGTGTGGATATGGCAGCAGCAGCATCAGGAGACCACAGAGTGGCAAAGTGATATATTGTGGACATGGCAGCAGCAGGAGGATACCACAAAGTTGCAACGTGACATAGTGTGGATATGGCAGCAGCATCAAAGGACCACATAGTGGCAAGGTGACATAGTGTGGAGATGGCAGCAGCAGCAGGAGGGTACCATAAAGTGGCAAGGTGACTTAGCATGGAAATGGCAGTAGCAGCAGCATCAGGAGACCACAGTGTGGCAAGATGACATATTGTGGATATGGCAGCAGCAGCAGGAGGATACCACAGTGCAACAAGGCGACATAGTGTGGAGATGGCAGCAGGAGAATAGCACAGAGTGTTAAGGTGATATAGTGTGGAGATGGCAGCAGCAGGAGAATACCACAAAGTGGCAAGGTGACATAGTGTGGATATGGCAGCAGCATCAGGTGACCACAGAGGGGGCAAGGTGACAGTGTGGAGATGGCAGCAACAGCAGGAGGATGAAACAGAGTGGCAAGGTGAAATAGTGTGGAGATGACAGCAGGAGAATAGCACAGAGTGTTACGGTGATATAGTGTGGAGATGGCAGCAGCAGGAGGATACCACAGAGTGGAAAGGTGACATAGTGTGGATATGACAGAAGCATCAGGAGACCAAACAGTGGCAAGGTGACATATTGTGGATATGGCAGCAGCAGCAGCAGAAGGATACCACAGGGTGGTAAGGTGACATAGTGTGGATATGGCAGTAGCAGAAGGAGGATACCACAGAGTGGCAAGGTGACATAGTTTGGAGATGGCAGTAGCAGCAGGAGCAGCAGCAGGAAGATACCACAAAGTGGCAAGGTGACATAGTGTGGAGATGGCAGTAGCAGCAGCATCAGGAGACCACAGAGTGGAAAGGTGACATAGTGTGGATATCGCAGCAGCATCAGGAGACCAAACAGTGGCAAGGTGACATATTGTGTATATGGCAGGAGCAGCAGCAGCAGCAGCAGAAGGCTACCACAGAGTGGCAAGGTGACATAGTGTGGATATGGCAGTAGCAGCAGGAGGATACCACAGAGTAGCAAGGTGACAGAGTTTGGAGATGGCAGTAGCAGCAGGAGCGACAGCAGGAAGATACCACAAAGTGGCAAGGTGACATAGTGTGGAGATGGCGGCAGCAGCAGCATCAGGAGACCACAGAGTGGCAAGGTGACCTAGTGTGGATATGGCAGCAGCAGGAGGATACCACAGAGTGGCAAAGTGATATATTGTGGACATGGCAGCAGCAGGAGGATACCACAAAGTGGCAATGTGACATAGCGTGGATATGGCAGCAGCATCAAGAGACCACATAGTGGCAAGGTGACATAGTGTGGAGATGGCAGCAGCAGCAGGAGGATACCATAAAGTGGCAAGGTGACAGCGTGAAAATGGCAGAAGCAGCAGCATCAGGAGACCACAGTGTGGCAAGATGACATATTGTGGATATGACAGCAGCAGCAGAAGGATACCACAGTGTGGTAAGGCGACATAGTGTGGAGATGGCAGCAGGAGAATAGCACAGAGTGTTAAGGTGATATATGTGGAGATGGCAGCAGGAGGAGGATACCACAGAGTGGCAAGGTGACATAGTGTGGATATTGCAGCAGCATCAGGTGACCACAGAGGGGCAAGGTGACAGTGTGGAGATAGCAGCAACAGCAGGAGGATGCCACAGAGTGGAAAATTGACATAGTGTGGATATAGCAGCAGCATCAGGAGACCAAACAGTGGCAAGGTGACATATTGTGGATATGGCAGGAGCAGCAGAAGGATACCACAGAGTGGCAAGGTGACATAGTGTGTATATGGCAGCAGCATCAGGTGACAACAGAGGAAGCAAGGTGACAGTGTGGAGATGGCAGCAACAGCAGGAGGATGCCACAGAGTGGCAAGGTGACATAGTGTGGAGATGGCAGCAGGAGAATAGCACAAAGTGTTAAGGTGATATAGTGTGGAGATGGCAGCAGCAGGAGGATACCACAGAGGGGAAAAGTGACATAGTGTGGAGATGGCAGCAGCATCAGGAGACCAAACAGTGGCAAGGTGACATATTGTGGATATGGCAGGAGCAGCAGCAGCAGAAGGATACCACAGAGTGGCAAGGTGACATAGTGTGGATATGGCAGTAACAGCAGAAGAATACCACAGAGTGGCAAGGTGACATAGTTTGCAGCAGGAGCAGCAGCAGGAAGATACCACAAAGTGGCAAGGTGACATAGTGTGGAGATGGCGGCAGCATCAGCATCAGGAGACCACAGAGTGGAAAGGTGACATAGTGTGGATATCGCAGCAGCATCAGGAGACCAAACAGTGGCAAGGTGACATATTGTGGATATGGCAGGAGCAGCAGCCGCAGAAGGATACTGCAGAGTGGCAAGGTGACATAGTGAGGATATGGCAGTAGCAGCAGGAGGATACCACAGAGTAGCAAGGTGACAGAGTTTGGAGATGGCAGGAGCAGCAGCAGGAAGTTACCACAAAGTGGCAAGGTGACATAGTGTGGAGATGGCGGCAGCAGCAGCATCAGGAGACCACAAAGTGGCAAGGTGACCTAGTGTGGATATGGCAGCAGCAGCATCAGGAGACCACAGAGTGGCAAAGTGATATATTGTGGACATGGCAGCAGCAGGAGGATACCACAAAGTTGCAACGTGACATAGTGTGGATATGGCAGCAGCATCAAAGGACCATATAGTGGCAAGGTGACATAGTGTGGAGATGGCAGCAGCAGCAGCAGGAGGATACCATAAAGTGGCAAGGTGACTTAGCATGGAGATGGCAGTAGCAGCAGCATCAGGAGACCACAAAGTGGCAAGGTGACCTAGTGTGGATATGGCAGCAGCAGCAGCAGGAGACCACAGAGTGGCAAAGTGATATAGTGTGGACATGGCAGCAGCAGGAGGATACCACAAAGTTGCAACGTGACATAGTGTGGATATGGCAGCAGCATCAAAGGACCACATAGTGGCAAGGTGACATAGTGTGGAGATGGCAGCAGCAGCAGGAGGGTACCATAAAGTGGCAAGGTGACTTAGCATGGAAATGGCAGTAGCAGCAGCATCAGGAGACCACAGTGTGGCAAGATGACATATTGTGGATATGGCAGCAGCAGCAGGAGGATACCACAGTGCAACAAGGCGACATAGTGTGGAGATGGCAGCAGGAGAATAGCACAGAGTGTTAAGGTGATATAGTGTGGAGATGGCAGCAGCAGGAGAATACCACAAAGTGGCAAGGTGACATAGTGTGGATATGGCAGCAGCATCAGGTGACCACAGAGGGGGCAAGGTGACAGTGTGGAGATGGCAGCAACAGCAGGAGGATGAAACAGAGTGGCAAGGTGAAATAGTGTGGAGATGACAGCAGGAGAATAGCACAGAGTGTTACGGTGATATAGTGTGGAGATGGCAGCAGCAGGAGGATACCACAGAGTGGAAAGGTGACATAGTGTGGATATGACAGAAGCATCAGGAGACCAAACAGTGGCAAGGTGACATATTGTGGATATGGCAGCAGCAGCAGAAGGATACCACAGGGTGGTAAGGTGACATAGTGTGGATATGGCAGTAGCAGCAGGAGGATACCACAGAGTGGCAAGGTGACATAGTTTGGAGATGGCAGTAGCAGCAGGAGCAGCAGCAGGAAGATACCACAAAGTGGCAAGGTGACATAGTGTGGAGATGGCAGTAGCAGCAGCATCAGGAGACCACAGAGTGGAAAGGTGACATAGTGTGGATATCGCAGCAGCATCAGGAGACCAAACAGTGGCAAGGTGACATATTGTGTATATGGCAGGAGCAGCAGCAGCAGAAGGCTACCACAGAGTGGCAAGGTGACATAGTGTGGATATGGCAGTAGCAGCAGGAGGATACCACAGAGTAGCAAGGTGACAGAGTTTGGAGATGGCAGTAGCAGCAGGAGCGACAGCAGGAAGATACCACAAAGTGGCAAGGTGACATAGTGTGGAGATGGCGGCAGCAGCAGCATCAGGAGACCACAGAGTGGCAAGGTGACCTAGTGTGGATATGGCAGCAGCAGGAGGATACCACAGAGTGGCAAAGTGATATATTGTGGACATGGCAGCAGCAGGAGGATACCACAAAGTGGCAATGTGACATAGCGTGGATATGGCAGCAGCATCAAGAGACCACATAGTGGCAAGGTGACATAGTGTGGAGATGGCAGCAGCAGCAGGAGGATACCATAAAGTGGCAAGGTGACAGCGTGAAAATGGCAGAAGCAGCAGCATCAGGAGACCACAGTGTGGCAAGATGACATATTGTGGATATGGCAGCAGCAGGAGGATACCACAGAGTGGCAAGGCGACATAGTGTGGAGATGGCAGCAGGAGAATAGCACAGAGTGTTAAGGTGATATATGTGGAGATGGCAGCAGGAGGAGGATACCACAGAGTGGCAAGGTGACATAGTGTGGATATTGCAGCAGCATCAGGTGACCACAGAGGGGCAAGGTGACAGTGTGGAGATAGCAGCAACAGCAGGAGGATGCCACAGAGTGGAAAATTGACATAGTGTGGATATAGCAGCAGCATCAGGAGACCAAACAGTGGCAAGGTGACATATTGTGGATATGGCAGGAGCAGCAGAAGGATACCACAGAGTGGCAAGGTGACATAGTGTGTATATGGCAGCAGCATCAGGTGACAACAGAGGAAGCAAGGTGACAGTGTGGAGATGGCAGCAACAGCAGGAGGATGCCACAGAGTGGCAAGGTGACATAGTGTGGAGATGGCAGCAGGAGAATAGCACAAAGTGTTAAGGTGATATAGTGTGGAGATGGCAGCAGCAGGAGGATACCACAGAGGGGAAAAGTGACATAGTGTGGAGATGGCAGCAGCATCAGGAGACCAAACAGTGGCAAGGTGACATATTGTGGATATGGCAGGAGCAGCAGCAGCAGAAGGATACCACAGAGTGGCAAGGTGACATAGTGTGGATATGGCAGTAACAGCAGAAGAATACCACAGAGTGGCAAGGTGACATAGTTTGCAGCAGGAGCAGCAGCAGGAAGATACCACAAAGTGGTAAGGTGACATAGTGTGGAGATGGCGGCAGCATCAGCATCAGGAGACCACAGAGTGGAAAGGTGACATAGTGTGGATATCGCAGCAGCATCAGGAGACCAAACAGTGGCAAGGTGACATATTGTGGATATGGCAGGAGCAGCAGCCGCAGAAGGATACTGCAGAGTGGCAAGGTGACATAGTGAGGATATGGCAGTAGCAGCAGGAGGATACCACAGAGTAGCAAGGTGACAGAGTTTGGAGATGGCAGGAGCAGCAGCAGGAAGTTACCACAAAGTGGCAAGGTGACATAGTGTGGAGATGGCGGCAGCAGCAGCATCAGGAGACCACAAAGTGGCAAGGTGACCTAGTGTGGATATGGCAGCAGCAGCATCAGGAGACCACAGAGTGGCAAAGTGATATATTGTGGACATGGCAGCAGCAGGAGGATACCACAAAGTTGCAACGTGACATAGTGTGGATATGGCAGCAGCATCAAAGGACCATATAGTGGCAAGGTGACATAGTGTGGAGATGGCAGCAGCAGCAGCAGGAGGATACCATAAAGTGGCAAGGTGACTTAGCATGGAAATGGCAGTAGCAGCAGCATCAGGAGACCACAAAGTGGCAAGGTGACCTAGTGTGGATATGGCAGCAGCAGCATCAGGAGACCACAGAGTGGCAAAGTGATATATTGTGGACATGGCAGCAGCAGGAGGATACCACAAAGTTGCAACGTGACATAGTGTGGATATGGCAGCAGCATCAAAGGACCACATAGTGGCAAGGTGACATAGTGTGGAGATGGCAGCAGCAGCAGGAGGGTACCATAAAGTGGCAAGGTGACTTAGCATGGAAATGGCAGTAGCAGCAGCATCAGGAGACCACAGTGTGGCAAGATGACATATTGTGGATATGGCAGCAGCAGCAGGAGGATACCACAGTGTAACAAGGCGACATAGTGTGGAGATGGCAGCAGGAGAATAGCACAGAGTGTTAAGGTGATATAGTGTGGAGATGGCAGCAGCAGGAGAATACCACAAAGTGGCAAGGTGACATAGTGTGGATATGGCAGCAGCATCAGGTGACCACAGAGGGGGCAAGGTGACAGTGTGGAGATGGCAGCAACAGCAGGAGGATGAAACAGAGTGGCAAGGTGAAATAGTGTGGAGATGACAGCAGGAGAATAGCACAGAGTGTTAAGGTGATATAGTGTGGAGATGGCAGCAGCAGGAGGATACCACAGAGTGACAAGGTGACATAGTGTGGATATAGCAGCAGCATCAGGAGACCAAACAGTGGCAAGGTGACATATTGTGGATATGGCAGGAGCAGCAGCAGCAGAAGGATACATAGTGTGCAGAGTGGCAAGGTGACATAGTGTGGATATGGCAGTAGCAGCAGGAGGATACCACAGAGTGGCAAGGTGACATAGTTTGGAGATGGCAGTAGCAGCAGGAGCAGCAGCAGGAAGATACCACAAAGTGGCAAGGTGACATAGTGTGGAGATGGTGGCAGCATCAGCATCAGGAGACCACAGAGTGGAAAGGTGATATAGTGTGGATATCGCAGCAGCATCAGGAGACCAAACAGTGGCAAGGTGACATATTGTGGATATGGCAGAAGCAGCAGCAGCAGGAGGATACCACAGAGTGGAAAGATGACATAGTGTGGATATGGCAGCAGCATCAGGAAACCACAGAGTGGCAAGATGACATATTGTGGATATGGCAGCAGCAGGAGGATACCACAGAGTGGCAAGGTGACATATTGTGGAGATGGCAGCAGGAGAATAGCACAGAGTGTTAAGGTGATATAGTGTGGAGATGGCAGCAGCAGGAGGATACCACAGAGTGGAAAGGTGACATAGTGTGGATATGACAGCAGCATCAGGAGACCAAACAGTGGCAAGGTGACATATTGTGGATATGGCAGGAGCAGCAGCAGCAGAAGGATACCACAGGGTGGTAAGGTGACATAGTGTGGATATGGCAGTAGCAGAAGGAGGATACCACAGAGTGGCAAGGTGACATAGTTTGGAGATGGCAGTAGCAGCAGGAGCAGCAGCAGGAAGATACCACAAAGTGGCAAGGTGACATAGTGTGGAGATGGCAGTAGCAGCAGCATCAGGAGACCACAGAGTGGAAAGGTGACATAGTGTGGATATCGCAGCAGCATCAGGAGACCAAACAGTGGCAAGGTGACATATTGTGTATATGGCAGGAGCAGCAGCAGCAGCAGCAGAAGGCTACCACAGAGTGGCAAGGTGACATAGTGTGGATATGGCAGTAGCAGCAGGAGGATACCACAGAGTAGCAAGGTGACAGAGTTTGGAGATGGCAGTAGCAGCAGGAGCGACAGCAGGAAGATACCACAAAGTGGCAAGGTGACATAGTGTGGAGATGGCGGCAGCAGCAGCATCAGGAGACCACAGAGTGGCAAGGTGACCTAGTGTGGATATGGCAGCAGCAGGAGGATACCACAGAGTGGCAAAGTGATATATTGTGGACATGGCAGCAGCAGGAGGATACCACAAAGTGGCAATGTGACATAGCGTGGATATGGCAGCAGCATCAAGAGACCACATAGTGGCAAGGTGACATAGTGTGGAGATGGCAGCAGCAGCAGGAGGATACCATAAAGTGGCAAGGTGACAGCGTGAAAATGGCAGAAGCAGCAGCATCAGGAGACCACAGTGTGGCAAGATGACATATTGTGGATATGACAGCAGCAGCAGAAGGATACCACAGTGTGGTAAGGCGACATAGTGTGGAGATGGCAGCAGGAGAATAGCAC
Source organism: Bufo bufo (assembly GCF_905171765.1). Lineage (NCBI taxonomy): Eukaryota > Metazoa > Chordata > Amphibia > Anura > Bufonidae > Bufo > Bufo bufo. The sequence goes on along the minus strand of NC_053395.1, from coordinate 129,017,625 downwards.
AGAGTGTTAAGGTGATATATGTGGAGATGGCAGCAGGAGGAGGATACCACAGAGTGGCAAGGTGACATAGTGTGGATATTGCAGCAGCATCAGGTGACCACAGAGGGGCAAGGTGACAGTGTGGAGATAGCAGCAACAGCAGGAGGATGCCACAGAGTGGAAAATTGACATAGTGTGGATATAGCAGCAGCATCAGGAGACCAAACAGTGGCAAGGTGACATATTGTGGATATGGCAGGAGCAGCAGAAGGATACCACAGAGTGGCAAGGTGACATAGTGTGTATATGGCAGCAGCATCAGGTGACAACAGAGGAAGCAAGGTGACAGTGTGGAGATGGCAGCAACAGCAGGAGGATGCCACAGAGTGGCAAGGTGACATAGTGTGGAGATGGCAGCAGGAGAATAGCACAAAGTGTTAAGGTGATATAGTGTGGAGATGGCAGCAGCAGGAGGATACCACAGAGGGGAAAAGTGACATAGTGTGGAGATGGCAGCAGCATCAGGAGACCAAACAGTGGCAAGGTGACATATTGTGGATATGGCAGGAGCAGCAGCAGCAGAAGGATACCACAGAGTGGCAAGGTGACATAGTGTGGATATGGCAGTAACAGCAGAAGAATACCACAGAGTGGCAAGGTGACATAGTTTGCAGCAGGAGCAGCAGCAGGAAGATACCACAAAGTGGCAAGGTGACATAGTGTGGAGATGGCGGCAGCATCAGCATCAGGAGACCACAGAGTGGAAAGGTGACATAGTGTGGATATCGCAGCAGCATCAGGAGACCAAACAGTGGCAAGGTGACATATTGTGGATATGGCAGGAGCAGCAGCCGCAGAAGGATACTGCAGAGTGGCAAGGTGACATAGTGAGGATATGGCAGTAGCAGCAGGAGGATACCACAGAGTAGCAAGGTGACAGAGTTTGGAGATGGCAGGAGCAGCAGCAGGAAGTTACCACAAAGTGGCAAGGTGACATAGTGTGGAGATGGCGGCAGCAGCAGCATCAGGAGACCACAAAGTGGCAAGGTGACCTAGTGTGGATATGGCAGCAGCAGCATCAGGAGACCACAGAGTGGCAAAGTGATATATTGTGGACATGGCAGCAGCAGGAGGATACCACAAAGTTGCAACGTGACATAGTGTGGATATGGCAGCAGCATCAAAGGACCATATAGTGGCAAGGTGACATAGTGTGGAGATGGCAGCAGCAGCAGCAGGAGGATACCATAAAGTGGCAAGGTGACTTAGCATGGAAATGGCAGTAGCAGCAGCATCAGGAGACCACAAAGTGGCAAGGTGACCTAGTGTGGATATGGCAGCAGCAGCATCAGGAGACCACAGAGTGGCAAAGTGATATATTGTGGACATGGCAGCAGCAGGAGGATACCACAAAGTTGCAACGTGACATAGTGTGGATATGGCAGCAGCATCAAAGGACCATATAGTGGCAAGGTGACATAGTGTGGAGATGGCAGCAGCAGCAGCAGGAGGATACCATAAAGTGGCAAGGTGACTTAGCATGGAAATGGCAGTAGCAGCAGCATCAGGAGACCACAAAGTGGCAAGGTGACCTAGTGTGGATATGGCAGCAGCAGCATCAGGAGACCACAGAGTGGCAAAGTGATATATTGTGGACATGGCAGCAGCAGGAGGATACCACAAAGTTGCAACGTGACATAGTGTGGATATGGCAGCAGCATCAAAGGACCACATAGTGGCAAGGTGACATAGTGTGGAGATGGCAGCAGCAGCAGGAGGGTACCATAAAGTGGCAAGGTGACTTAGCATGGAAATGGCAGTAGCAGCAGCATCAGGAGACCACAGTGTGGCAAGATGACATATTGTGGATATGGCAGCAGCAGCAGGAGGATACCACAGTGTAACAAGGCGACATAGTGTGGAGATGGCAGCAGGAGAATAGCACAGAGTGTTAAGGTGATATAGTGTGGAGATGGCAGCAGCAGGAGAATACCACAAAGTGGCAAGGTGACATAGTGTGGATATGGCAGCAGCATCAGGTGACCACAGAGGGGGCAAGGTGACAGTGTGGAGATGGCAGCAACAGCAGGAGGATGAAACAGAGTGGCAAGGTGAAATAGTGTGGAGATGACAGCAGGAGAATAGCACAGAGTGTTAAGGTGATATAGTGTGGAGATGGCAGCAGCAGGAGGATACCAGAGAGTGACAAGGTGACATAGTGTGGATATAGCAGCAGCATCAGGAGACCAAACAGTGGCAAGGTGACATATTGTGGATATGGCAGGAGCAGCAGCAGCAGAAGGATACTACAGAGTGGCAAGGTGACATAGTGTGGATATGGCAGTAGCAGCAGGAGGATACCACAGAGTGGCAAGGTGACATAGTTTGGAGATGGCAGTAGCAGCAGGAGCAGCAGCAGGAAGATACCACAAAGTGGCAAGGTGACATAGTGTGGAGATGGTGGCAGCATCAGCATCAGGAGACCACAGAGTGGAAAGGTGATATAGTGTGGATATCGCAGCAGCATCAGGAGACCAAACAGTGGCAAGGCGACATAGTGTGGATATGGCAGAAGCAGCAG